>NC_047085.1:294669041-295328450 GCF_902459505.1 Geotrypetes seraphini | reverse complement strand
CGCGGCAAGCGATTTAGCATGCAGTATTCTGCGTATTAATCCACTACCGCGCCTTTGTAAAAGGACCCCTATAAGCAGGATTGGAGGATAATATATATAACAATAATTGATTAATGTAGTAGAGATAATATGGATGTCAGCAAGATATTCAGAGACACTAATACAATGATTCTTGTGCTTGTACACAGAAAGAAATTGCAGGTGATCTGGATGTCTGAGTAGGTACAGAAAGGAATGGGACAATGATAGACCATTGTGTTTTATTGGATTTATTTGTTTATGCAATTTATAGAAAAATTGTTTACATTTTTCATCCTGTTTGGAATTTTGTTCTTGCTCCTTATTTTCTACTCGCTTCAAGAGACCTTTTTCCCCTGTTGAGACGTAAGTGCAGTGAAGAACGATGAAGATATCGTCAGCTGATAAGCGATGAGGGCCATAATAACATCTGCAAAAGATACTGCAGTTTGATCCAGAAACTGTAGTGCTGAACATGTGAGCATGAGAGATTCTAGAGTGACCACCCTTGATTTCAATATCCTGGCCTTTGAGCATCACCTGAAGATATTCAGATTAATCCAGTCTGCAATGGTCACAGCTTTCTTAGAAGAGTATGGGAACAGTCTTTCTTGAAGTGAAGAGTTTTATTAACTTGCATTTTAGGAGCGATAAGCTTTTGACAGGATGAAACCTTAGAGTATGTTTAAATATATTGCATTAGAATAATATTTTAAGATGTTAATTTCACTTATGTTGATAGGGCAGGTGTGTCAAAGTCCCTCCTCGAGGGCCAGAATCCAGTCGGGTTTTCAGGATTTCCCCAATGAATATGCATGAGATCTATTAGCATACAGTGAAAGCAGTGCATGGAAATACATCTCATGCATATTCATTGGGGGAAATCCTGAAAACCCGACTGGATTCCGGCCCTCGAGGAGGGACTTTGACATCCCTGTCCTAGGGTAACCTCCCTAATATCTCTCTTGTGCAGTTTAAATGTATGATGGAGATGTAGATCTATCCATTGATTCTTAGTGGATTATACTTAGTTTGTGGTTTAGTTCTTTAGCAGCACCATATCGTCCTGTTTTTTTATGCTTAATAATTACTTGCTGTTTGCCTTTAATCTAATCTAATGCTTGGTTTTATATACCGAGACTTCAATCCAGGAAAGCTCATCTCAGTTTACAGTAGTTAGTTTAGGCCAATAAGGACTGAAGAGAAAGAAAAAAAATGAGAAGAAATTAATTATCAAAGTGCGTAGTGAACAGAATAGTTTTCAAAGACTTACAAAAAAAGGGAAGAGAGACGAAACTTCTTAAATAGAGTGAAAGATTGTTCCAAAGTTGAGGAAACTTGAAGGTCAAAGAATGGCCAAAGATCTTGGTTCCTTTGATACCTTTGCTAGAAGGACAGGATAATTTGAGTTGTTGGTCACCCCTTGTGAAAGAGAATCTATAAAGATTTCAAGATAGCTGAACTAGAGGAATGAAAATACCATGAAGAATTTTGAAAATAACACAAGCACATTTAAACTGGATTCTGAAATACACAGGAAGCCAATGAGGACTATGAAGCAGTGGTGTCACATGATCAAACCCGGGCACCAAAGACATAGGAAGGAGGTACTGGGGGCATAGGAAGGAGGCACTGGGGCACTAAGGACATAGGAAGGGGCGCCAAGGATATTGGAAGGAGTAAATGGGGCACCAAGGACCTAGAAGGGAGGCACAAGGCGCAAAAAGAAAATTTGCAAGGATTCCGCAGCTGGCAGCTGCAGGAGTGCTGTTTCTTCCTGCCACATCAGACCCCCCCCGCCATGTCCCCCCACCCCATTGCCCAGCCCCTCTGTCAAATTTAAGAACCCATTGTGGCCCACGGGTCAAAAAGTTTGCCAACCCCTGGTCTATGTGCTGCAAAGGTGCCCAAACTGACCAGATGACCACTGCATGCATCAAGGTAAGACACCCCCAAACTCCCCCATGCTCACTGACCCCCTCACACTGTGACAAAGTAGCACCCGCACTAGTTGTGCACCTAGCAGGATCCTGTGCAGAAAAGCTGACCAGATTAATTCTGGTGGCCAACTTGAGGCTGACCTCCCTCCCAGAGCAGTGGTGAGCTGGATCAGGGGCAGGCAGTCTTGCAACATCGGCATATATTTTTTAATGCACTGCTCGTTTGTCTGGTTTCTGCTGTAGATTACACCCTCTGTATTTCACCTACTGCTGTGATGCTTTTTTCCCCTTCTGTTCTGAATTCCTTCTGGAAAGACAAGATAAGAATTTATTTATTTAGGTATAGATATGAGCTTGGGCAAAAAGCAGCAGACATATATCTGAATGTTGTTCAAACAAGCTAAGAACTGACTTAGGACTTGAAGTAAAGGGCAGGTCAGATTGACAACAGGAATTAGTAATAAGGGTTAAAATAAAGGAAATGTGCATTGCTCAAAATGATTATTTGAAACATTCCCTTTTCTTTGGAAGGAAGAGGGTATAAAGTATTTAGGTATTTGGATGCAGAAAACGTTGGAAGAGACGATGAAAGTAAATGAAAAATCTTTATTACTGAAGGTTACAGAATTGTGTGAGCAATGGAACCCTTTACATCTGTCTTGGTGGGGGAGAGTGCAAACAGTTAAGATGATGATTTTACCTGTAGTTTGTTACCAAATGGTTTTAAGAGTGTGAGGGGTGAACGATGGGGGGGAAGGTAGGGAATTGGGGGAGGAAGGTCGGTTGCAGCTAGTATGTTGGGAGGCCTAAGGGCAGAGCCGTTATGAGAGGCAGATAGAATTGGAAGTACTATGATTGTGAATAGTAAATATGTCCTCGTGTGTGACACCACCACGAGGTGAGGTGACTTGACAACACCGTAAGTCACCGGGAGATTAGGGAATGTTTGGGATAAGAGAGCTAGTGTCGATACTGAATAGCTCCTTGAGAGAAATCATAAATGGTTAAGTGTGAAGTTTGGTATGTTTACAAAAGTTTTGAAAATTAATGTTTGAAATAATATGTAATAAAGCTGCGGCCAATATTTGCCCAATTGAACAATGTACTAGTTATTATTGGAAATGGGTGATGTATTTCAGAATGGCTGATGTATGAGTCCCAATGTTAAAGGGTTTTTGTACTAAAATTTGATCTAAACCCATGTTGAAATAGTAATCAGATGGAAAATTTCTCCAGATAATTGGAGAGTTGACTAGAAATAATTGATTCCATAATTTTTGTCAACAAAGGTATATTCACCAACTACAAAACATTCAGGAAAGAACTGAAAACTATACTTTTCAAAAAATTTGTCAAATGAGCTAATCAAAAATCTTATAAACCCTCCCCCAAAACCCATCGCTCATGCTAGTCTTCAATTCGTATAGGCTCACTCTGTCTATCACCTCTGTAAGCTCCCTGGGAATGCCCAGGCCAACTCTTTTTGTAAACTGCCTAGAACTGAAAGGTATTGGCGGGATAGAAAACACTAATGTAATGTAATTCATAATTGGTCGGTAATAGAAAGGCACCGAAGGATCCAAATCAGTATTTTGCAATAAAGGCGTCAAAATTATACTGCCCATATTCAATGAGAAATGACCATTGCCAATAAAATGGTTTAATAATGATGTCAACCATGTAATAGCCATGTGGGGAATATCCCTGAAAAGATAAGAAGGAAAAGGATCCAATTTGCAACTGCACCTACTCAATTTTTCACATGATTTTAAGATTTGAAATTCTGAAATTGGGTCAAAAACATTCCACAAACGATCCACAGGGGTTACTATCAACCCATTAAAACCTAAAAAGAAGTTGTCGGGGTTTATAACAGGAAATGTGTCCTTAATGAGTGTGATTTTTCTTGCTATATAGATATTATTGGACTCCTGTTAGGTTACGCAAGTTAGATAGTTCCAAATCTAATAGATGCTGGCATTGTCATCTGGCCATTGGATCATCTATTGTTTTATTGTCCTATGATACTCAACTTTTGGAAGTCAATATGGCAGAAGATAAATGCCATATTGGAATCATCAATTCCATTGTCATATGAAGCAGTTATATGCGGAACATTATTACATATTAAGCCTCCCATGGACCATTATAGATGTAGGCTTTTCCTAATTATGACCGGGATAGCCATGCAGATGATAACTCGCAACTGGAAAAATTACGATTGCCTCAATTTTCCTTTTTGGTGGGCAAATTTATGCTCCAGTTATAAATATGAGAAAATGAATGCTGATTTATTGGGGCATAGCAATATATTTAAACTGGTTTGGGGTCCGCTGACATCTTTTATTACCTCATTATGAAGGAGTCTGGGACTGGTTTTCCTGAGTCTTGAACCAAGTTTTTCCTTAATAAAATGCTGAATTATGTTTAATTACAGACCTGCCTTATCTCATGTTCTAACCTGCCTGGACTGGATGTTGTACCTTGGGCATTTTAGCTTCTTATGGTTATCTCAGCATACACAGTATTGTATTCCGCCCTCCTGGACATGTAATAGAAAGACTGCAGGGCTTACATAAGTGACCTGCTAGTGACCTGCTTAGGACCAATGATTGTTAAGAAAAGTAATACATGAGAAGTTTTCTCTAGCATTCAGTTTTTTAGCCAGAAAAATGTATAAATATCACTGTAACTTCCTGGTTTTGGGACTTCTGAAGCTGCCAGCTTGGGGGCTCAGGGGTCTGCATATGCTGAATAAAACATCTGTGCTTTCTTCAAGTCTCTAAGTTTTGTGGCTGACCAAAGTGACCTTTCAATTATAGTTGTTTGTAAGTCTTAATTTTGTTTATTTCCCCATGCACATCCAGCTAAGGGGGGAGAGGGTGGGGGTGGGGGGCTTATTTTTATCTTAGTTTTACATCTTTGCATACATATATCCAGTGTGGGTGGGATTGTCATTCTTATTCTATATAAGGAAATGTTAATGAATGATTATTTATATTATATGTATTTGTGCTTTTATTGATTAGACGGGTGGGTGGGTTAAAATGCTTGCTTATAGATGTAAGATGAATGTGCTTTTATTGTTTTATTAGATGTTCAATTGATTATTTGTACTGTTCATATTTGGAAAATCAATAAAGTTTAATTTAAAATTTTTTTTTTGCTAACTCCTCTGCAGTTGGGGTACACTTTTGCTTTGAGCTTTTGCAAGCTGAAGTTAAATACTGAGCCTGGCAGAAACTTGCCTGGAAACTCCAATGTGGCTGAGTTGGCTCCACCCATTTTGGCCGCTGAAGGTCTCACCAGCCTCCAAACTCTTGAATTTTCACCTCAGCTTGGCAGTGTGTGCTGTACTTTGTCTTTGTTTCCTAGACAGAGGGATGATTCTGTCTGGGCTCTTAGGCCCCCATTGAAAATTGGGCCTTGCAGAAATCTACATAGAAATGGTGATGTGGCTAAGCTGGCACTACCCCCTTTGGCCACTGAAGTCTCATCAGACTCCAAGCTCTTGAATGTTCATCTTACCTTGGCAGTGCGCACTATACTCTGTCTTGTTTCCTAGGCAGAGTAATGGAATGCTGATGCAACCGAGTATGCCCCGCCCCCTTTGTCTGTCAAAGATCTCACCAGTCTCCAAGCTCTTTAAATTTTGTCTCAGCTTTTCTATCCCTTTTGTCTCCCTTTTTATATTTCTAGCCATTTGCTCTTCCGCCTGTGCTTTTGCCAGACGTATCTCACCAATGCAAAGTCAAAGGGCTCAATGGCCCAGGGAGGTCAAGTGAAAGTCAGACTGAAAAACAGTCAATGATCCTAGCAAGGGAACAGACTGGAGAATGCCCAAAACCTAAACTTTAAAAAAAAAGGAAGGGAAAAGGAAGAAAACAAAACTGAAGATAAAAACCAAAGGGAAGGCACAAAAAATGGCTAAAGTTTGACGTGCTTTGGAAAAACTTGAAACACAGTTTCTGAGCTCCGCAGATAGCTAAGAACTACAGATCCCAAAAACCGACATCAGGCAGAAAGGCACAGGCAAGCACAGGCTGCCCTTTAAATTTTAAGTGACAGTACACTTTTGACTGTTCATGCCAAGTTCCAAGGATGACCTCCTCCACATGTGAGAATATATAACTGCTTATCCTCGGACAACTCTTCTTTCTCCAATTTCTCATCAAACCTTCCCTTTTAGATAAGTTCCTGCTGAACAAGAACGTACTAGTCTCAGTTAGGGCGCTGGTCTTTGACCAGAGGGCCGCAGCGTGAGCGGACTGCTGGGCATGATGGAACCACTGGTCTGACCCAGCAGTGGTAATTCTTATGTTCTATTTGTTTGAAAAATGTATTGTATGTGCATTGAGTACTGTGATCATTTTATGTTTGTACGAGTGTGGTTTGAAAAGTTTGGTACAAAAGCAGGTTAAACAACGTAGTCCTTTCGTAAGCTAGTTTTCCTACAATATGAAAAAAAAAACCCTGGAAACTCGTTGGACTAAGTGTATTGTTTAACTTGCTTTTTTTAAACCAAACTTTTAAAACCACCCTCGTTCTCCCATTGGTGAACATTTTTTCTCACTGTAAACCGCTCTGAACTATGTGGTTGTTGCAGTTTATAAATAAATTATTATTTCTGATATAAAAAGTTTTAGCTAAATCTAAATAAATAAATGTTACTATGCAACAGCAGTAAGAAAGACTAAGTTCCTGCAAGTGTCCAAGTTTGCAGGAGTAATAGCTGGGAGATCTCTGTAGTCCAGAGGGCAGTAGTGAACAGAAAGAAGGGTGATTACTATAACTACAGTTCCATAAAGTGTGTAAATGGACAGACTGTGTGAGCCAAATGTTTCTTGTTTTCCAATTTTTGCTATCTATTTATAAATAAGAGCACTTTTTTTCAAGCATTTCTTCATATTATGTTCTAGCAAATAGTCAGAGTTCTAAAAATAGAATGGCAGTTCATGGTGTTTAAGACTTGTATCATCAATTTGCACAGTATCAATAAAAAGGGAGAGATTGTACAAGGCAGATTAAACCATTCCTGCAAAATGTGCCTTCAACTACCTATATTTACACACTAAAACTGGCCATCACAGATTTTCAAGGACATTCAAGTTTAGATCCATTACTGTTCTCGTCAACTTTACTGGTTCATTTATTGCAGTCTAAATCAAAACTGAAGTCTGAAAAGCCAGATTTAAATTGGGAAGTAATTGAAGAGCCACTAGAGGTACATGATTTCAGTGGCTGGTTGAACATGGCACATTCTAACTATTTAATTTTCACTCTTTCAGAAAGATTGCAAATATGACACTTTTTCCTGCCTACTTGCAGTAAGTTCAGTCTTCAGTTGGCATTGATCAATTGTTGTAGCATGCATAGCTTTTGGAGTAAAGTGAAAACAATGCAGTGGAAGTTTAATGAAAAACAATCCAAACCTCTGAGCTCAGTTAGAGACAGCAGTTACCAAAGAACAAATGGATGTTTACAGTAATGGACTATACCTGAAATGGGCAGAGAAAGCACAAAAGAGCGCTTTCTTCTATCTGACCTGCTAATTTAAAGGCAGCTCTTACATAGCATGTCTAAATCAGAAAAAGGATAGTCACATTAGTATTCTAGGTATTTTACAAAAGGCTTACTAAATAAGGAGTCTTTTGTAAAATATGTACTTGTATAAAGATGCACTGGAGTACATGACTATTGTGCAGCATTATTAGCATGAGCAGCCATTTCTAATGCAATAAGCACATCATTTTTGAACACTCAGATAAACATAGAAACATAGAAATTGACGGCAGAAAAGGGCTATAGCCCATCGAGTCTGTCCATGCCAATGACCCACTCCCTGACTTTTACTCCCCTATTGATCCCATGTGAATATCCCATTTTCTCTTAAAATCTGACACGCTGTTGGCCTCAATCACCTGCTGAGGCAGCTCGTTCCAATGATCGACCACCCTTTCGGTGAAGAAGTACTTTCTAGCATCACCTTGAAATTTCCCTCCCCTGATTTTCAGCGAGTGTCCTCTGGTAATCGAGGGCCCTGTAAGACTGAAGATATCATCTTTCATCTCTATACGCCCCGTGATATACTTAAAGGTCTCAATCATGTCCCCCCTCTCTCTTCGCTCCTCCAGTGAGTACATCCGCAGTTTTTTTAGTCTTTCTTCATACGTGAGATCCCTGAGCCCCAAGACCATCCTGGTAGCCATTCGCTGAACCGATTCAATTCTCAACACATCTTTCCGGTAGTGTGGTCTCCAGAATTGAACACAATACTCGAGATGAGGTCTCACCATGGATCTGTACAGTGGCATTATGACTTCAGGTTTTCTGCTGACAAAACCCCTACGGATGCAGCCCATCATTTGTCTTGCCCTGGACGAAGCCTTCTCCACCTGATTGGCAGCCTTCATATCATCGCTAATGATCACTCCTAAATCACGTTCTATTGTGGTCCTGGACAAGGTTTCACCATTTAGTGTGTAAGTTCTGTGTGGATTTTTTTTGCCTAGGTGCATTACTTTACATTTTTTAGCATTGAAGCTTAGCTGCCAAGTTGATAGTCAATCCCTTGCCACAAGATTCTGTGTAGATAGCATCATTAGCATTTTCTCACTCCGCCACCCATCACTCTAGGCCAGCGGTCTCAAACACGTGGCCCGCGGGCCGCATGCGGCTCTCCAGGTGCTATTTTGCGGCCCGCGGTCTGGACGCGATCATAACAGCATTTCTCTTCCCCCTTACCTTCCTTTTGGAGCAACAGCGTGTCTGGCCGTCTCAGTCGATCGTTCCGTTCAAAGCCGTGGGTTGGCGGCTCCTCGCGCTATCCACTCCTGCATCGGAAGCCTCTCTGATGTCACAACAACAGAGAGGCTTCAGACGCAGGTGTGGATCTCGCGAGGAGCCGCCTCCCGTGGCTTTGAACGGAACGATCAACTGAGCCGGCCAGACACGCTGCTGCTCCACAAGGAAGAGAACGGAAGGGGAGGGGAAAGAGAAATGCTTCTGCTGCATAGGAAAGGGGGACCCTAGGGAAATACTGCTGCTGCTGCTGTACCGGGAAAGGGAGAGGGAGGGAAAGGGGAAGAGAAATGCTTCTGCTGCACAGGAAAGGGGGAAGGGAAATGCTGCTTCTGTTGCTGCTGCACCCAATTGGGGAAAGAGAGGGAAGGAAGGAGAAGGAAGACAAGGGAGAGGAGAGGAACAAGAGAAGCCAAGTTCATGGGAGGGAGGGAAGGAAAGGAGATATCAGATCATGGAGGGGGAGGGAGAGATGCCAGGGCATGGGGGAAGGGAAGGAGACAGATGCCAGACCAGGGGGAAGGAAGGAAGGAGGGAGGGAGAGAAAGGAAGGAAAGAGATGCCAGACCATGGAAATAGGACGGAAGAAGAGAGAGATAGGAAGGGAAGGTAAGACATGGAAATGTAGATTTTGAAAAGAAAGCAGAAAATTTTAACATTAATTTAATGCCAAAGATGGATGCAATTACTGAGTTACATTCAGGGATATTATTTGACAAACACTAGGTCAGAAAAAGTCGAAATCCAAAACATATAACTGACCATGTAAATATAGACAAGCCTTTGAAGGGTGATCAAGAAATATTTTATAAAATTACTCAGAGATATGAAACTCTGAAAGGAAGGCTACAAGACCTCCCTTGGGTAAAGAGTTTACCTTCCAGTCATTGTTATTCTATGAAAATGTTTTTTGATCACAACCTGGAAAGGCTAAAAACTGTTTCAAAAGTTCAAAATAACTGGTTTGTTCTTGTTGTTAATATCATGCAAACGTCACTGCAAACTTGATGAAAAAGTCCACTTAGCTATTAAACAGGAGTGAGGGGGACCCAAAATGGCCCCGTTTTGTTCCCTGCTTCAGGGGACCTGATGTAAGCTGGTTCAAATTGAATCCAAATTAATACTAGTGCTGGGGTAGCATAACTGCGTGACTTGCAAACAAACACATCATAGCTAGGGAGTCAAAAAGATAACTTCTTGCAATTCGGACAACCAGTTGAACTTTTTAGCCTTTTCAGGTTGTGATCAAAAAACATTTTCATAGAATAACAATGACTGGAAGGTAAACTCTTTACCCAAGGGAGGTCTTGTAGCCTTCCTTTCAGAGTTTCATATCTCTAAGTAATTTTATAAAATATTTCTTGATCACCCTTCAAAGGTTTGTCTATATTTACATGGTCAGTTATATGTTTTTGAAAGATGGATGCAAGGCAGAAAGTGAAGACGGAGAGAAAAACAGTCAAAGGACAAGAAGGTCCTGGAAACATAGTTGAAAGCACAAAAAATAAAGTCACCAGCCAACAAAGATAGAGAAAATGATTTTATTTTCAATATAGTGATTGAAATGTGTCAGTTTTGTGAAAGAAAATATATTAAACTTATAGGGCTGCAGAAAAAATAGAGTACTTGGAGAGCCGCAGAAAAAATAGTTAATGTCTTATTAAAGAAATGACAATTTTGCATTGGTAAAACTCTTTATAGTTTATAAAACTTTCCTTTAACAGTTAAAAGGAAAGATATATAAACTATAAAGAGTTTTACCTTATGCAAAATTGTCATTTCTTTAATAACTGTTAAAGGAAAGTTTTATAAACTATAAAGAGTTTTACCAATGCAAAATTGTCATTTCTTTAATAAGGCATTAACTATTTTTTTCTGCAGCCCTCCAAGTACCTACAAATCCAAAATGTGGCCCCACAAAGGGTTTGAGTTTGAGACCACTGCTCTAGGCTGTCCTGTAATTCCTCAGTTTATCTCTCTACTGTGAGGTGGTAGAAGCCCGTCTGTTCTGCTCGTGTTTATTTTTAACTTTAATTTGTTTGTTTTTTTAAATCTGATCATGAGGCTTTTTGGTGCTGTAGAGGCTCCCAGCTTTGTGGCATCTCTGGCTGCAAGTGCATCCGCTTTGCAGGCCTGCACTAACAGTTAGGGAACTCAGGGACTATTCCCTTAGGAGCAAAGCTTGCCCCAGGTTTTGTCCGTAGTGGGCATGAATGCAGGCTGAGTGGTTCCATGGCATTTTTTTCACCAGGATCAGAGCCAACTGCGTTTCCTCCCCCTGTCTGCATGCACAGGTTCCAGTGGGGGTTGAGTTCTCAGGCTGGTCGTAGGGGTCTTAGAGGCAGTCAGAAGAAACAAGCAGTTTGATTTCCAGGCTTGATTGAGGCAGAAGCTCTTCCATTTCTCTGACTGCAGTTTCAGCCCAGACAACTCTCAGAATAAGCATGGCACAGTGAGTACAAGGCAGAGAGCCTATGGGAGAAAATTGGGGGGGGGGGGGGTTGTTCCCTTAAAAGTGATTTTATTTGGGTGCTGGGTTTAGAGTAGAGAGTTGTGCGGGGACAGAAATCCCACCCATCCCCACAGAAATCCCACCCGTCCCCATGAGGAATCCCACCCATCCCCGCGAGGAATCCCTCCGTCCCCATCCGTCCCCGTGAGGAATCCCCTCCATCCCCACCCGTCCCCGCGAAGAATCCCCTTCATCTCCGCCCGCCCCTATAAACTTCAGAAATAGTTATTTCATTTAATTATGCTACTGAATTAAAGGCTCTGGTAGAGACCCATTTACAAATAAGCAAACACACTTTATTAATTTGGAAATATTAATTGGGAAGAATACATACTTTGTAAACGGGTTTCTACCAGAGCCTCTAATGTAAATATAAAATATAAATACTCAGCTGATGATTCCTAAATAAGCATTCACCTCACAATCCAACAAACTTCTTATGTCATTGTTAGGTAATTTCTCGTCTGTAACCCGCATATACTGATATTCTCCACTATATCCTGTAATCACTGGATTCTCTTAAATGTAATTCTTATAATTGAATGTAATTCTTATAATTGAATGTTATTCTTATAATTGAATCCTCTACCACACCATATAAAGTACATGAATCACGGTTATTCAATATCTCTAGATAATCTATTAAGTAATATCTCTAGATAATCTGTTATGTAATATCTCTGGATAATCTTTGTTTTGCAATTCTCTCGGTAATGTCCAGATCTCTTATAATTTGTAATCCGCCTAGAACCGCAAGGCACAGGCGGAATAGAAATCACTAATGTAATGTAATGTAATGATGAGAACCCCCAAGCTTCAGCTGAGGACTTCCTTTGCAGTTGGCCGGGGATCCCTTTTGCCAAGCTTGGCAGGCAGCAGTAGCGTCCCTGAGTCACAGATGCTGGCACCTCAGTGGCTCATGGATGTTTCCAGCGACTGCTGTGCTTGGTGGAGGGGAGTTCTGGCCGTCTCTAGAGGAGGTCCTCTGCTGGCGGTTCTTGGGGATCCCCACCAGCCACAGCAAGGGTCAGCAAGTACTTCAACACTGTAGAAATAAAACCAGAAATGCATTTCCTTTTCTTTTGAACACAATACAAAGACATCTGCTATATACATTTCCCAAAGCTAACATATTTTAGTCAATAAATTCAGTTTAAGTTAAGTGGACAGGTTGTTTAAAGTAAGTGGACTTAAAATGTTTTTTGTCATGTCCTGGATTGTATTTATTGCACATCTATGACAGAGGTGCCTTTGCCATTATTTCATGCTTTGAAGAAAGGAAAATAGCCATCAAACTCAACCCTTCTCCCATATTTGATAAGCTAGGAACATCTTGCAATGTATTAAAAGTCTACTCTAGCTTAGATACCCTGGACTACTTACTCCTTGTGACCCCGGGCACGTCACTTAGGGCTAGATTCACTAAGGACATCTTTCACTGCCCCAGGTATATTAGATAGTAAGCCTGCCAGGACAGATAAGGAAAAATTATTTAAGTACCTTAATCTAAACCATTTAGGCTATAGGTGGCATATAAATACTAAAATAAAATAAATATGTAAAAAATGGTCATTAGTGCAATAGCGTCTTTGTTGCATATGATTTTTATTTATCCGATTGCATTTTCATGCCTCTGTGCATTATTACTATATTAATTAATAAAAATACTTAAAAGGACTGTAAGATAAGCAACTTATCTTGAATAACATTAGAGCCTGATCTGAACAAACTGTCAACATGAGAAACGTTCGTCCTAGAGTCTCCTGCTCCCCACCCGGTGGTAGCAGGTCCAAAGAGCTCTGAGGGAGTTCGGATCGCAAATTCTTCCTGCTCTCTAGTAACTTTTTTTAAGAGTGTGTGTGTGTGTGTGTGTGGAGAGGGGGGGGTAACAACACGTGAGCCAGATCAAAACTTCTAGGAAACCTACTAGAGAATGACACGGGGAAAAAATCTGTCCCCGTCACTGCACCGTCCCCGGCCCACCATCCTCTGCACCGCCCCGTCACCGCCGTTCCCTTCACCGCCCCGTCACCATCACCGCCATCCCTTTCACCGCCCCGTCACCGCCACTGCCATCCCATTCACCACCCCATCACCGTCCCCGTCTAGCACCCATCTTCTTCCCTCCGCTCCCCCATAGTCTGGCATCTGTCTTCTTCCCTTCCAGCATCTTCTCCCCACTCTTCCTTCCACATTTCCTTTCAGGGTCTGCTCCTCTCTACCCTCTTTCAATGTCTGTTCTATTCCTTTCCACCACCACCCTTCCCTCCCTCCTTTACCATCTGTTCCTTTCTATCACCCTTCTTTCATATCTTCTATCAGTCCCCCCACCATCACTAGCAGTCTCTCTTCTCCCTTACCATGAGCAAATAGAACTTCTGAAAATTGTATTGCTGAGGCATTATTTCTAGTACGCCTTTTTTTCCAGATGGATAATGACATCAATTTTATAATTCTTACTGTCTGCTCTGATTTCATTTACAATTTGGTTTGTGTTTTGTACCTGAGGATTCCATGAGGCATTTAACCTTTTCCTGTCTCTTCTGTGATTTCAAGTTGATTCCTTCAATAATGGAGTCTCAAGGCAGTAGTAGTTTTCTATTTTGGGCTCTTTTGACATTGTTTAAGGGATTTCTTGTACATTTGGTGCTGGTCTTCTTTGATGAGGTCACTTCAGAATCTATTTCCAAGGAAGAGAAACTTTTTCCCTTTCACCCCCTCCTTCCTTGTGTGAGCCGGAACACGCAGTCCCCGCAAGCAAGTAATTTTATATCATTTTCATTCTATTCATTCATAGAAATTAAAGTCTAGATAATGCCAGTCACATAACAAAACATGATTTTACAAAAATAAATCCCTGCACAGTCAAGCCTGCAAGGATTACTAGATGTCTTTCAGCAGCTCCCCTCCCTCTCTCCCCCTTACCTTTGTGGCCAAGTCAAAATGATCTACCAACAATAAAATTTTAAAAACACAAAGCACGCTGTACTCAGAGAAAATGTTAATTATCATTTATATTCCGCGGGTTTTCAAAGAGGTCAAGGCAGATGACTTTATGCAATGTCACCTCAGTAACAACTATACAAAAATAGACAAATATTCCCCCTCCCTTTTTACTAAACTGCGATAGCGGTTTTTAGCGCAGGGAGCTGCGCTGAATGCCCCACGCTGCTCTCGACGCTCATAGGCTCCCTGCGCTAAAAAACGCTATTGCGTTTTAGTAAAAGGGGGCCATAGTGCAAAATATAGACAGCAGATATAAATTCTCAAAACGGACACATTTTGATCACTAAGTTGAAAATAAAATCATTTTTCCTACCTTTTTGTCTGGTGATTTCATGAGTCTCTGGTCCTTCTTCTGGTCCTTCTTCTTTCTTCTCCTGCCCCCCCTCCTCTTTCTTTCTCTCTCCCCCTGGCTCCCCTCTTTATTTCTGCCTTTCTTTCTCTCTCCCCCTGGCCCCCCTCTTTATTTCTGCCTTTCTTTCTCTCTCCCCTGGCCTCCCTCTTTATTTATCTCTCCCCCTGGCCCTCCTCTTTCTTTCTGCCTTTCTTTCTCTCCCCCTTGACCCCCTCTTTATTTCTGCCTTTCTTTCTCTCTCCCCCTGGCCCCCCCTCTTTATTTTTTCCTTTCTTCTCTCTCCCCCTAGCCCCCACAAAGCCATCGTGCCAATTTCTCCACTTCCACGATTCTTTCCCTACCCTCACCTCCAAGCCAGCAGCCGATTTCTCCCAGCTCCTTCCCCGATGTCCTGAACTTCATCGGGCAGCAGCAGCATTCACAATTCACTGCTGTTGTCCGCTTCAGGCCTTCCTCTCTGTCGGGTCCTGTCTTCATGAAAACAGGAAGTAGGCAGGACCCGGCAGAGAACAAGGCCTGAAGCCGGCAACAGCAGCGAATTGTAAACGCTGCTGCTGCCCGAAGAAGGTAATGGAGCACGAGGCAGACCGCTTCTCCCCCCTCCCAGCCGAACCCCCGCTGACCCTCCTATCTCCCCCCCCTCCGTGAACCTTTCCGACCCTCCCAGCGAGAGCAGCAAACCTCCTTCGCAGCTTTCTCCTCCCTCTGCCGCATCACTGATGATGTCATCAATGATGCGGCAGAGGGAGGAGAAAGCCGATGCTACTGGAGGGAGGTTTGCTGCTTTCGCTGAGAGGGTCGGAAAGGTTCACTTGGGTGGGGGGAGAGATAGGAGGGTCAGCGGGGGTTCGGCTAGGAGGGGGGAGAAGCGGTCTGCCTCGGTGCTCCAAGGCCTGGTGCCATTACCTTTTTCGCCCCTTGGTACGCTACTGCTCTCCAGCTCTCCTTAGTTTGCCGGTTTTCTTTTTCGGTGACCGGCACGCTTTCAAAGAGCCGCGCATGCGCGACTGCTCAAAGTTCAATCTTCTGCTCTGCTGCAACTTCCTGTTTCCGGTTGGGTCAGAGCAGAAGATTGAATACTGAGCAGCTGCGCGTGTGCGGCTCTTTTGAAAGCGTTCCGGTCGCCGAAAAAGAAAGCCAGCAAACTAAGGTGAGGTGGAGAGAGGAAGCTGGTTAAACGATCGAGCCGGCATGCAGGTGGGCGGGTGGGGGCTGCGGGGACCGCACGATCCTTTATGCCTCACTGCGGTGACAAGACCATTCACCGCTCCACGTGGCGGTGATGGCCTTGTCCCCGTTCCCGCAGAGGCTGCTAATTTTCATTCCCCGTTTTTGGCGGGTTACCCGCGGCTAAACGCAGTAGCCGCGGGTAAACCGCCACCGTGTCATTCTCTAAAACCTACTACCCGGGATCCCACCTCCGATCAAGATTAACTTTTTCACCAGACAATACAGCAGAAGAGAAAATAAACCATGAGTGAATACTTTAAACATATTGAGGAACAGACTGGGACCATGTGCCACGAAGCTCATCTTCTATTTCCTGCCTGCCCTGCCCCAGCACACATAGCCGACAGGAAATCTTCCCTGATGTCAGCAATGACGTAGGAGGGAGGGCTTTGCTTAAGCGCTGACATCGGGGAAGATTTCCAGTCGGCTGTGTGCTGCGGCAGGACAGGTAGGAAAAAGAAGACGAGCCTCGCGGCTCGATTTGAATCGAACCCCGCAGGATCCCCGCGACCATAGGAGGCGTTCTCACGGGATCCCCATGACCCTGTGACCCGAAGGGGGAACCCGTGGGATCCCCGCGGGATTCCCGTCGTCCTCGTTCACGTGCAGCTCTCTAGTTTAGAGATAGGGTAACTACACACACACCTAAGGACCAGGGTCTGTAAATTATTGTTTACTCTAATCAATACCCTATATGGAACTAACAGGGGACTGTACACCACTGAAAGGCTTCACCCAACCACGCATTACAGTCACTCAAACACAAGTGGACATAACAAAAAAGAAAAAGAAGTGTCCACTTGTGTTTGAGTGACTGTAATGCATGGTTGGGTGAAGCCTTTCAGTGGTGTAGAGTCCCCTGTTAGAGATAGGGTCCCATACACCTAAAATCCTAAAATCACAATTTTTTTTTGCACCTAGTGTAGCTCCCATAGGCCATTTTGGCATTAAAATTGCTGCCATGGCGGCCATCTTAGATTTCTAAATTTGAAAATAAAAGCCTCCATCTGCACAAATCACCTTGATTTAGCTTAAGATCAAGTGGGATGGACTCCTCAGGCCAGAATACATCGGATTCATGCCAGATTCATGCTGGATGATGGGCTGAAGATCGTCTATTTTCTACGGGCTATGAAGGGGGTGGGAACCATGGGCTTAGCCTTCCCTACCTCTTCTGGGGGTGTGGGATCCCAGATGCCTCAAGTTCCAGGTTAAAAGTCCTGGCTAGAGCCAGGAAAATGAGAAAATGCATCCCCTATGAAGCGCAGTTGCACACATGCCACAAAGCCCCAGAAAGGAATGTAGGAACATTCAGAAAGGCCTTCAGGGTGCTATAGGCATGGTTTTACTCCAGAATTCATTGACATGCTGTATGACGCATATTTGTTTAGCAATAGCCACATAGAACCCATTCAGTCTGTAGTCAGGCTCCCGGGAACCAACCTTACTTCACCCGACAAAGAAATCGTCTTGCAATTCTGCTGCGTCAGGGGTGGCACAAAATATACTAGAAAAGCTCCCAGCCGCTTGCTTCAGGGAAGTTTTGTTAAGCGTCAAACATAGCTCTCTACTGGGAGCTTTTGCAGTACTTTTTTTTTGGGGGGGAGGGGGAAATCACATACATCCTACTGTGAGCTTTATTACTCTCTTAGGTATCATCCCCTTCCAAAATATCATCACGATTTTTGACTTTATAGAACAGCTGTTTGTAAAAGTAAAGGTTTGTTAATTTGGGCTCCTTTTATCAAGCAACAGTAGAGCATTTTACCGTAGGCTGGCAAGGTAATTGCTCTGATGCTCATAGGAATTGAATGAGCGTCAAAGCATTTATCTTACCAGCCCATAGTAAAACGTTCTATTGCTGCTTGATAAAGGAAGCCCTTTATTGTCAGACAGTGTCTCAGTTTGAACAATCAGAATAGCCAAAGGGTGGAGTAATCAGGACATTTTGCCTCAGTTCCCCCTGCCCTATCGCCACCACCACACTGTTTCTGTACTATAAAGAGAGCAGCGAGACAGCACTCATGGCTTAGCCACAAAGCATTGCAGTAAAGTCATACAGTGATGTATAAAATGGAGGACAAGGAGGGACAGATCTGGTCAACTTTGGAAAAAGGTAGAAGTCTGGTGGACTCATGTCTGGACTGTAGGGAGCATGCGGTTACACCTCCCAGCTGTATTCACGTGGTTTTTCAATGATGACATTCCCTATGTGCAAGCAAGCATTGTTGTGAAGAATGAGTGGCCCAGCCAAGAACAACTGAGGTCGGGTTTTGTGCATTTTTCTGCGGTATACTGATGTCGGTGGAATCCCTGTGATTTCAGAAAGTTCCTCGCATGTCACACGATGATCTTGTTCAAGAGCATCAAACACAAGTTTCACACATCGTTCATTGGTTGTTGATTTCAGCCTTCCTGGTCTTGCATCATCATCTATGCTCACACGACCACTCCAAAAATGAGTAGCCCACCAAGAAACTGTACTATGGTCAGTGGCGTACCTAGCATATGTGACACCTGGGGCCCATCATTTTTTGGCACCCCCCACCCCCCATATGTACAAAAAACATGATTTTTAGTAACAAGCCACACGTCACACATGAGTACCTAGGAAAAGGCAGCATCTTACATACTGCAGTGAGCAGTACAACAGCAATATACCCATTGTAAAACTAAACAAGCCAGACTAGTACAGATCAATCCTACACCGTCAATCCTAACAGAAAACCATGTCTTTCAAACACACAGAACACAGAAAACACCTTCGCCTAGTATGGAATATGTCATCACAAACTAACCCCTCCCCCTTTTAGAAAACTGTAGTGTGGATTTTAGCCACGGTGGTAACAGCTCTGACGCTCATAGAATTCTGAGCATCAGAGCTGCTACCACCATGGCTGGCGCTAAAAAATGCTCCACAGTTTTGTAAAAGGGGGGATAAAATATAAATACATAGACAAAGGTTAAATTGAATCAGTAAGAAGCTGGACTCTGCATACAGTGCACCACAGAAACAGTGACACATGTCTCTTAAAGCAATAAATAAATAGAAAATTTTTGTTCTACCTTTGTCTTCTCTGGTTTCTGCTTTCCTCATCTTCTTGTTACTCTCTTCTTTCCATCCACTGTCTGCTATCTCTCTGCCCCTATATGGCATCTTCTCTCCTTCTATGCCCCTTCCAGAAACAGTATGCCTCCCCCTTCCATCTCTCCTTTCACCCCATTAGTCTGGCATCTCTCTCCTCTCTTCCCTCTCCCACACCTCTCTTCTGCAATCCCTTTCTTCTCTCATTTTCCCTTTCAATTTATTTTCTGCATCCATCTATATTACGTTCTTACTACCCTCTCATCAATTTCCTTTTTTACTGTCTACCTACAGCTTGCCACCTCTTTCCCTCACCCCTTCCAGTATTTCCCTAACTCAATCCTTTTCCCCCCATCATGTGCCCTCCTTTTATTTATCCCTTCCTTCTATCATGTGCTCTCTTTCTCTATCCCCTTCCATCTAGTACCTTCTCCTTTCTCTGTCCACTTCCATCATCTGCTCCCCTCTTTCTCTCCTCCCATTTCCTTCCTGCATTTGCTCCCTTATCTCTCCCATCTGCACTTCCATCCAGCATAGGCTCCCCCTCTACCCGCCACACTACCATCCAACGTCTGCCCTTTCTCTCTCCATCCACCCCTCTTCAATCAGCATCTGCCCCCTTTCTTTCCCTCTGATCCAATTCCATCCAGTATCCTTCCCCTTATGTCTGTCTCCCCTTTCCCTATTCATCAATTCCATCAGCACTACCCTTCCATATCACCCTGCCCCCTTTCTCTCCCTGCACCATCATTCCAGCAGTCCTGCTCTTTTCTCGCGATGACTGTAGCTAGTGGCTGCTGGTCCACCCCACTCCGAAGTACTAGCTCTGGAGCAGAATCAGCAGCTACGTGCTAGAAGGTCCCGTGATGACTCCAGGCTTTGCTCTGGAAGAAGTAAGTTATGTCAGAAGGGGTTGACCCGGCAGGGAGTTGTGGCAAGGACCCGCGATGACTGCATCTTCCAGGTCCACCCCCTCCGACATAACTTACTTCTTCCGGAGCAAAGCCGGCAGACAAGTCATCGGGGGACCTTCCTGCACCTCAGCGCAGCTGCCGACTCTGCTCTAGAGCAGTGTTTTTCAACCTTTTTACACCCGTAGATCGGCAGAAATAAAAGAATTATTTTGTGGACTGGCAAACTACTAAGACTGAAATTTAAAAAACACTTTCTGCCCCGTCTCCTCAAGCTCAGTCCCCGCAAACCATCTGATCCCATCTGCACAAGTCTCAGTTATGATTTTATATTGAACATATTTTATTAAAGTATAAAAATAAACAATTTTCTGTACAATTGTCATTTTATAAATATAAATATACAGAGCAAGGACCAACAAAAGCCCTGTCTCCCCTCCCCTTCACATATATCCCCTCTACTATCAGGAAAACTGAACAAGCCGAATTATTATAGAATGCTACACAGAAATATCATGCTAACAGAATACTGCAGTCACACATGACAGGAATAGTGTTAGGGGAGTGCAACTAGGGCAACTGCCCCCTGGTCCAAGAGAGCCCTATGCCACTTAGAAGCTAAAGAAGCACTGCCTGGGCTTTGCAGTCCCCAGTTAGCAGGATATATATTTCAAATCTGATATATTCTAATGACAAAATAGAAATAAAATGATTTTTTTCTACCTTTTGTTGTCTCTGGTTTCTGCTTTTATCTTCTTTTCACTCTTTTCCTTCCAGCGTCTGCCCTGTCTCTTCAGTCCAGCATCTGCCCGTTCCATACATTGTCTGCCCCTTCTAGAAACTTTCTGTCTCCCCCTGCCATCTCTCCTCTATACCCCCCACCTTTGGTCTGGCATCCATCATCTTCCCTCTGTTCCCTCATGGTCTGGCATCTTTCTCCTTTCATCTCTCTTTCCCTCCCCCCTGTGATTTTTAGCATCTCTCTCTTCTCATTTCCTCCGCTCAGATCTGATATCTCTGTCTCCTTCCCCGTTCTCTGGCATCTCTCTCTCTCCTCTTTCTCTCCCTTCTCTGGTCTTTCTTCTTTATTTTCTGCCTCCATCTAAATTAAATTCTTTCTTACTATGCAGTCCTCAGTTTCCCTCTTTTCACTATGACTACCCACAGCATGCCACCCCTTTCCTTCACCCCTCCACTATCTCACTAACTCTATCTTCTTCCCCCATCCATCATATGTCCTTTCTCTTTATCCTTCCTTCCATCCAGTATGTGTTCTCTTTCTCCACTTCCATTCAGCATTTGCTCTCCCTTCTCCCCCACTTCCATCATCTGCCCTCTTCTCTCTCCCCACTTCCATCATCTTCCCCTTCTCCCCACTTCCATCATCTGCCCTCTTCTCTCTCTTTCCCCCCACTTCCATCATCTGCCCTCTTCTCTCTCCTCACTTCCATCACTTCCCCTTCTCCCCACTTCCATCATCTTCCCTCTTCTCTCTCTTTCATCATCTTCCTCTTCCATCATCTGCCCCTTCTCCCTCCCCTACTCTCCACTTCCATCATCTGCCCTTTCTCCCCCCTTCCAAATTGGTCTGGCACCCATCTTCTTCCCTCCTCTCCCCCCTCCCATAGTCTGGCATCTCTGTGTCTTCTTCCCTTCCAGCATCTTCTCCCCACTCTCTGTTCCCCATTTCTATTCAGCATCTTCTCCCCACTCTGTCATTCATATTTCCCTTCAGTGTCTTCTTCTCCTCTGTCTTCCCCATATGCTTTCAATGTCCTTCTCCCCCTCTGTCTTCCCCATGTTCTTTCAGCGTCCTTCTCCCCCCTCTGTTTACCCATTTCCTTTAAGCGTCTTTTTCTCTCCACCCCACCTTTCTTCCCTTTCTCCTTCCCTGCCCCTTACCTTCGTGACGCTTTCACCCCCTCCCCAACAGGCCCGAGCCGACAAACCTCCCTGACCTGTGGCCGGCAGTGTCTATACTGCCTTCTTATGGCAGCCGGAGTGTTGTAGTTGCATATGGCTGTCGTAAAGGTCGTTTCTGATGCAACTTCCGGTTGCGTCAGAGACGACCTTTACAGCAGCCATATCCAATTACAACGTTCCGGGTGCCGTAAGAAGGCAGTTTAGACACCGCCGGCCACAGGGCAGGAAGGTTTGTTGGACGGGACTGGGCCGGGCCTGGGGGGGGGGGTGAAAATGCTACGAAGGTAAGAGGGGGTGAAAGCGCCACGAAGGAGGGCGGCAGTAAGGAGGGAGAGAGCGCGATAGGGATCGGGCCGGCTGTGCACCCCCTGTAATGCTGCACCCGGGGTGGACCACTCCCCCGCCCCCTCCTTGGTACACCACTGACTATGGTCCACTGTTAACTCACCACAAACTTCACGTAATGCACTGTGGATTTCTGTCGGGTTTTTGCCATGTAGAGTTTCAGTCTTAATGTACGACCTCTGATCGTCAACAGACACAGTATCCGAGACACCTGCAGCCTCAAATTCCCACACTTGTCACAGCCAAATTATGTACACTACAGAGCTCTTAAGGACACGACCTGCTGCTTCAAGCACTGAAGTGAAAGTGAAACAAGGTTTACTGCAATTGCATCATCTACTCCCTAATGTTGCCAACCTGTGCATTATTTATGAAATGACCCTCATAATATCAAATTCCATGAACAAGTCCAATGCACTAATTTCACCTAATAATAAAGAAGGAAATACCTCAAGACCTCAAAGAGCTCAGGCTCTTGAAAGCATCATACCAGCACATGTTAGAAAAATCTTCCTTTGAAATGTAATTTACCACACTCAAACTTTAGAGTAATTTTTCTTCAAATGTCTTCAGGAGCGTAGGACACCCGTATAAAGCTAAGTTACCACTGTATTTTCTGTGTACATTACTTTGCAATATGTACCATTAAATTAGTGATATTTGGACATTTGAAGTGTGAGGTTCCAATGTTTTTGACTATTCCCTGGATATTATAAAAATCACCCAAATTTGATCTGCCTGCAAACAAATTAGCTAATGAGCCATTAACAATTATTGACTAATTGGGACTAATTGGGACTAATTTAGACTTATATGCACTATTCTATAATGCTGTGTGTTCAAAGTCTCATATGCAAACGAAAAGGGAGTGTGGCTGTGGGAGCAGCATGATCAGGAGCATTCCAAAAATTTCAGTGCAGTTATAAAATACTGGGACGACATGCCCAACTTGCATACTAGGATTTACACCAGGTTTCACCAGGTGTAAGTCCTCGTGCCCAAAGTTGGGCATGGGAATCCACACTAAGGGGCTGATTCTATAAATGGTGCTTAAATAACCTGGCACCTAAAAAAATGGTACTGGCTGTTTGTCAATCACACTTAGGCACTGTTTACAGAATTATGGCTAGCGGCACCTATTTAAAAACATGTAGGTGCCTGAAATGTAGACCTGGGTTTTAAGGGCCTACATTTCAGATGCTTAAGTTTTTGGAGAAATATGCTTAGCGGTGCCTAAATCATGCTCCACCCATAGAAACACCCAGTTTTTAGCACCAGCTACAATGATAACAGCTCAGATGCTCAAAGAATTCCTATGAGCATCAGAGCTGTTACTGCCGCGGCCAGTGCTAAAGGCCGCGCTACGGTTTTGTAAAAGGGGGGTATGTTAGGTGCCTAAGAAGTGCCTAACTTTAGGCACTCTTTATAGAATCAGCTCCTAAATGTTATTCTGTACAGCGTGTTAGATAGATTATGAGCCCATTGGAACAGATAGGCAAAATGCTTGAAGTGCCTGTATGTAAACCGCTTTGAGTGTGGTTACAAAACTACACAAAGGCGGTATACAAGTTCCAATCCCTTTCCCTTTATAGAATAATGCTTAGTGCAGATTGTTCTCGGCCCTTAATTTTGAGCACCATTTAATGAATCTGACCCTGTACATATGAAAGGGAACTTTCAAGGAAAAGGAGGGTTCAGATAAGTGATACGAATTTGAGGCAGGAATCATAGATTCCTAAAGGGTGGAGTGAGAAAATGGGTATCATTAATCCAAGGAGGAGGGGGAAGAGGGGAACAGCTACCAGGAAGGATAGAAAGGAACATTTTCTTTCCAATTGTAGAAGGTGTATCTCTTGTATACTTTTTGAAGTGAGTCAATAGTGGTGCAGTTCAAATTCCAGAAGGATGGAAGTCTAGTCAATGAAGTTACAGGAAAATACTTTTAAAACCAATAGCGGGAAATATTTTTTCACTCAGAGAATAGTTAAGCTGTGGAATGCATTGTCAGAGGATATGGTAAGAGCGGTTAATGTAGCTAGTTTTAAAAAAAGGTTTGGAAAAGTTCCTGGAGGAAAAGTCCATAATCTACGGTTGAGACAAACATGGGGGAAGCCACTACTTGCCCTGGATCGATAGTATGGAATGCTGCTACTATTTGGGTTTTTGTCAGGTACTTGACTTGGATTGGCTTCCATGAAGACGGGATACTGGGCTAGATGTACAATTTGTCTGACCCAGTAAGGCTATTCTTATGTTCTTATATAGACATACTGATGCTGTTTTAAGCTACTATTCTATAACAAAATCTTGGTGCTGCATTCCAGGACCACAAAGATCTAGATAGCGACACAGTCCACAATTCTTTGCATGACTGTTTGGCAAGGAGCAAACAAATCTCAATCAGATGTCGCAGAATAGGTATAATCATATATGTAGCTTTTTATTATCTGCTGGTGATAAATAAGGAATCACAGAATCCATGTGACACTTAGGTGCAGTTGTTATGCATCAGATGACAATCAGCACAATTAGAAGACAATCACAGCAGGCAGATAAGCACAGAAACAGTGGGGCCACCTTCTTTCTCCTTCCCTGGGAAATACTGGGGAAATAGCAGATTATACACAACAGCTCCAAAGTCACAAAGCTTTGCTTAGGGCTTGACATTAGCATCTGCACACAAGATTTTTGAGCAAACTGATCCAAACCAAAGTCCTAAAAAATATCTCAAACCAAGACCCCAAATAAATGTTGCTGCAGATGAGCTTAAAAGGTGACCCAACTAATGAAAACATTCCATAAGAATTATACTTTCTTCCTCCAGGAAGTGGTAGCTTTTGGAACCATTAGAAACACAGTAAAATGTTTTTCACAGGTATCCAAGCTGGGATAGGAAAATATTGACGATTTTGTCTCACTGTGCTAGGCAGTGTCTGTTCAATCTAGGTACTTCTGATAGCAAAACTATGCATGAGAATATGTTAGAAACCCCCCCCCCCAAACAACATGCTTTTGTAGCTGTCTGGGAAATCTCTTGGTCGAAGAAAATATGTGGCTTAAGCGATGACCACAAATGCTCACAGTCTATGCAATAAAGTTCATGATCTGCAAACCCTGATGTTAGAGGGAGACCTGGATATTGTTGCTATCACAGAGACATGGTTCAATGAATCCCATGGATGGGATATAAACATACCGGGATATATTTTTAGAAAGGACAGAGATGGTCAAAAAGGTGGAGGAGTAGCTCTCTATGTAAGGATTGATATCCAAGTGACTGAAATACAAGGAACCTGGGGAGAGGAAGAAGCGATATGGATCACTCTGAAAAGAGAAGATGGAGCTTCTGTCTACACGGGTGTAGTCTACAGACCTCCGACTCATTTGAAGAAAATTGATAAAGATCTGATTGTGGATATTTAAAAGTTTGGAAAGAAATAGGAGGTGCTGCTTTTGGGAGATTTCAACCTGCTGGATGCGGACTGGAAAGTTCCATCTGTGGAACTGGAAAGAAGTAGGGAGATTGTGGTTGCCTTTCAAGAGGCTTTGCTCAACAAATGGTGACAGAACCCACAAGGGAAAAAGCTATATTGGTTCTGGTCCTCAAAAATGGTGAGAGTATATCTAATGTACGAGTGGGTGCTCACTTGGGAAGTAGCGATCATCAAATGGTTTGGTTTGATATAACGGCTAAAGTGGAGGGTGGCTGCACAATACAAAAAGTCCTAGATTTCAAACGTATGGACTTTAATAAAATGGGAGAATACCTGAAGAAAGAGCTGTTAGGATGGGAGGACATAAGAGAAGTGGAAAAACAGTAGTCTGAGCTGAAAGGAGCTATAAAAATGGCTATGGAACTTTATGTGAAGGAAATAAATAAAAACAAGAGAAAAAGGAAATTGACATGGTTTTCTAAGCTTGTGGCGGAGAAAATAAAGGCAAAAGAGTTGGTGTTCCTGAAATATAAAAAAAAACCCAAGAAGAAGAGTACAGAAAAGATTACCAGGTAAAACTGAAAGAAGCCAAGAGGGAGATACGCCTGGCGAAAGTACAGGCGGAAGAACAAATGGCTAAAAATGTAAAAAAAAGAGACAAAATTTTTTTCAGATATATCAGTGAAAGGAGGAAGATGAAAAATGGAATTGCTAAACTAAAAGATGCTAGGAACTGATATAATAATAATAATAATAATAATTTATAAGAATTGCCGCTGCTGGGTCAGACCAGTGGTCCATCGCGCCCAGAAGTCCGCTCAAGCGGCGGCCTGCCATGCCCGAAAGTTCTAGGAGGTTAAACATAATGCATACAATACAAGTCATATAAAATTCAGCAAGTTAAGTACATATGATATAGGAAGCAATACAGACAATTTTAAAATGAATAAAAAGGTGTTAAGTTAATATTAAGATACTTGGGGGTAATCGTCAGTGAGGACATGAAGTCTGCCAATCAAGTGGAGCAAGCTTCATCCAAGGCAAGACAAATCATAGGTTGCATACGAAGGGGTTTCGTCAGCCGTAAGGCGGAAGTCATTATGCCATTGTATAGATCCATGGTGAGGCCCCACTTGGAATATTGTGTGCAATTCTGGAGGCCGCATTATCGCAAGGATGTGCTGAGACTGGAGTCGGTGCAAAGAATGGCCACCCAGATGGTCTCGGGACTCAAGGATCTTCCATACGAAGAACGGCTTGACAAATTACAGCTATACTCGCTCGAGGAGTGCAGAGAGAGGGGGGACATGATCGAGACGTTCAAGTATCTTACGGGCCGCATCGAGGCGGAGGAAGATATCTTCTTTTTCAAGGGTCCCACGACAACAAGAGGGCATCCATGGAAAATCAGGGGCGGGAAACTACGAGGTGACACCAGGAAATTATTTTTCACTGAAAGGGTGGTTGATCGCTAGAATAGTCTTCCACTACAGGTGATTGAGGCCAGCAGCGTGCCTGATTTTAAGGCCAAATGGGATCGGCACATGGGATCTATTCACAGGGCAAAGGTAGGGGAGGGACATTAGGGTGGGCAGACTAGATGGGCCGTGGCCCTTATCTGCCATCTATTTCTATGTTTCTAAGAACCCTACCTATAGAATAATTGAGTTTTTATCTGTTTTCTAAAATCAAGATAAGAGTAGGCTTCTAACACAATTTTTGCAAGCCATGAATTCAGTTTGGCCGCCTGAAAAGAAAAGGTTTTCTCAAGGAACCTTTTATAGTGACAGGATTTTATAGAGGGATATACAAACAAGTGTATTTTTTGAGAGCTCTTGTTAGTGTAAATTCAGAGAAAAATGAGGGATAAGATAACCTGGAAGCATGCCAAATACTGTTTTATAGCAGAAGCATGAGACTTAATTAAAACTCTGGATTCCAATGGCAGCCAGTGGAGCTTTTGATAAAAGGGGGTAACATGCTCCCATTTCTTTAAACCAAAAATAAGACGGTCAGCTGTATTCTGAACCACCCTTAATTTTCTGAGAATTTTCTTGAAAGCACCCAAATATATGATGTTACAGTAATCAAGTATTCTCAGAATGGAAGATTGAACTAACAGACGAAAAGAGGCTTTGTCAAAGTACTTCTTAATGGTGCAAGGTTTCCAAAGCACCAAGATAATTTTCTTAAATACTAAATCAGAATCTTTTTCCAATGTGAGGTGTTTATCCAAGGTTACTCCCAATATGTTTAAGGATTATTCACTGTTATAATCCATCCCATTCACATGCATCATAGTTTCCTTGATTTTGTCATTAGGAGCTGCAAGGAAAAATTTGGTTTTTCCTGTATTTAGTTTCAAATTGAAAGCAGCCATCCAAAGTTCAACCTGATTTAAAATAGCTGATAGAGAATTTTTGAACTCAGATGAAAAACAAATTAGCGGAATGACTATAGTAATGTCATCTGCATAAATGTAAAATTTGAGCTTTAAGCTCTGTAAGTAATTTCCCAAAGAAGTAAGATAGATGTTAAACAGGGTGGGGGACAAAGGGGAGCCCTGAGGAACTCCATAGGGATTGACCCAGCCATAGGAAAGAGTATCATCATTGAATACTTGATAAGATCTTTTTCCCAGGAACCCACGGAACCAATTCAGGACATTTCCTGAGATTCCAATGGATTCCAAACAACCCAGAAGAATGATATGATCAACCAGGTCAAATGCACTACTCAGATCAAGTTGCAAAATCATAGCGCTTGAACCTTGGCTGAAGAGTGAGTGCAGATAATCAAACCATGAAGCTATAACTGTTTCGGTGCTGTAACCAGATCAAAAGCCTGATTGGTTATCATGCAGAATATTATATTTCTCCAAGTGTGTAATTAACTCGACATTTACCACCCCTCCAATAATTTGATAGTCAAAGGTATACTAGCAATAGGTCTGAAATTAGATGGAATATTTGATGGTTCTTTAGCATTTTTTTAATTGGTGTAATCATAATTAGACCTTGTTCTACTGGAAATTTTTCTAAGGATAATGAAAAATTAACCCAAGTTAACAATTTAGCCTTAAAATTAACTGGAGCAATTTTCATAATATTTGGAGGACAAGTGTCCAATCTGCAGTAAGATTTAGCATACTTATTATACAATTTACTAAATGTTTTCCAGTCAATAGCTGTGAAATTATTCCAACTCAAGTCTGCTCTGAGAGCATCAGAGTCCTGCAAAATAGGGTAACACCAATGAGGCTTGATAGGGACGGTTAGAGAAGATCTTAATTTTTGTATTTTGGAAATGAAAAAATCAGCCATAATGTTCGCAGATAAGGTGGGTTCTCTGTGTCATATAGTGAATATCTCTGGGCTCCTTTTATGAAGCCGCGCTAGCGGGTTTAACATGCTTGACTTTTCATCACGTGCTAATCCCCGCGCTGGCCGAAAAACTACCGCCTGCTCAAGAGGAGGCAGTAGCGGCTAGCGTGTCCGGCAGTTTAGCACGCGCTATTACGCACGTTAAACCACTAACGCGCCTTCGTAAAAGGAGCCCTCTGTATCATATAGATCATTAACTAATTTTAAAAGACTGCTACTGTTAATTGATAGATTACCAATCTTATGAGCATAGAAATTTTTTCGTTTCTCCTTTATCAAATTTTTGTAATTTTTCAGTTTTAATCTTCAGGCATCTCTATGCTCTTGGGTACCTGATTTTAGCCATTGTCTTTCCAGTTTTCTTTTTTTTTTTTTTTTTTTTTTTTTTTATGAGTTCAATATTTTTTATTGAGTTTTTTGAAAAAATATAAGAAACAGTTCAAGTACAGGGTATCAAAAAATAAAACAAAACATTTAGTATAACAAATATTCAGTTGTATTGTGCAATGTAGAATTGAATCGTTTTAAAAGATCTAAAGTACTAGGACTGTTCATGAAAAGATAATAAAAGAAAAGATAAGAGGAAAGAGAAATTGAAAGAAGAAAGAAAAAGAATAAAATGAGGAAAAAGATGAAGGTAAAGAAAAAGAAGATGAAGAAGAGAGGAGTGTCTATGAAATAGATTGAACATATGAGTCTAGGAATTTCCAGGGTGATTTACATTGTGTCAAACTTTTGGAAAGTCGAATTATATTTTTCTTTTCATAAGCATATGATTCAAATTTATGATACATGCTCAAAGAATTCCACCAAAAGGTATAGTTTAGTAATGAAGAGGACTTCCAATTTTTCAAGATGTGCATAAGGGCAGTCACAAACATTGCATCAATGAGTTTAGGAGGACAGTTAGACTGTGTAAAACAAGGGTGTTGAGATTGGAGAATTATAATGTCAAAGGAAATTTCTTCTGAACAATTGGTAATAGACTTTATGGTGTCCCAAATGCATGTCCAAAAGGAACGAACTTTAGCACAGTGAAAAAGCATGTGATCAAGAGTCCCAGCTTCTTTCATACAATTCCAACATATAGAGTCTTGTTTTAGGTTAGCTTTCCACATCCGAAAGGGTGTCCATACCGCATTCCACATAATGAAGAACATTGATTGTGAGACTCTGGATGATAAAAGAGGTCGGTTTGTCGATGACCAGAAGAGTTCCCAGTCAACATCAGTAAGTGAGGTTGTCAGCATAGATTCCCAATGTTTCATGGAATGAGAGGAAAATGTGAAAGAGTGATCTCTTAGAATACTATAAAAGAGAGATATCGCTTTACCTTTTGATATAGCCAATGTGGACCAGTGATACAAGGTGTGAATGGATGTCATATAATCAAAGCGTATAGACATAGAAGATAACGTCTTAGTAAGAGAAAGCCACTGTGAGTAAGCAGAAGGAGACAATGAGTAAGTAGAGCAAATTGTGACAAAGGGAACAAACGAAGTGAGAGTGGTTATCTGATGGAGAGACCACAAACCAGCCCGCTGCCACCTTTTCCATGAAAGAATGTACCAGATTTTCATTTTTATTATATCCAGTTTTCTTAAATCCCTCTTTACCATTAGTAACTCTGAGTCAAACCATCCCTCTAAATTCTAAGTCTCTTTCTACAAATTTTAATAGGGGTCATCTCATTTAAAATATGAATACTGTTATTAATCCAAATGTCCATAAATTGTTCGGTCTCTTCATTTTGTTTTGAATTTATCTCTTAATGAGATTAAAATTCCACAAGGTTTATCCTACCTCTGCTGGCATGAAATTTTTTATTTCTTGTTTTATTGTTTTTGTTTCCCAGCTTAGTTGTCTTTAGCTGCCAATCAATTTGAAAATTACAAAGTCTAAGGTCAGACCATAAAGAGTTAGCCCAATATTCTTGTTTCCAACAAATTTTGAAATTAATCAGTTCTCAAGCCGCCCAGTGGTATAAATTATTAAATAGATTTACTAAGAAGAAACTAAAAACTGGATTAAAAGATATTTGGAGCATTGAGATTAAGCATGAAATTACTGCATCTCAATGGCCACGAATTTGGTCTTGAAGGATGAAATGTACGGTTTCAGCATCTATGAGACAAACTTGGTTTTTTCTATTGCATAGAGCGTTATGGACCCCTGTTAGGTTACAAAAAATAGATAGTTCTTTGTCTAATAGATGCTGGCATTTTCATCTAGAAACAGGAACTTAAATCATTTATTGTTTCATTGCCCATACATTATGAATTTCTGGAAATCAATTTGGGACCAAATTAATAATTTATTAGAGAACCCAGTGGCATTGACTTATGATACTGTGATATTCGGGATGGAAATGAGAGCCAAAAGTCAGATTTCTGCAAATAACAACAAATTATTACTTATAATGACTGGAGTTGCCATTCAACAAATCACACTTAACTGGAAAGATTGGAAGAGATTGAACTACAACTTCTGGTGGAACTCTTTATGCCATATATATAAAATGGAAAGGTTTATTGCAGTACAGCGGGGTTATCTTAAAAAGTTTCAGGATGTGTGGAAACCATTAATGAAATATTGTAAAGATTAATTTAAAAGCTGGTTCCCTTAATTGTTAATTTAAAATGTAGGGAGGGGGATATTTTATTATCACATGTTTTTATGATAATTAAAAATATGAAGGGGAGGGATGGGATTGGGTTGGGTATAAGAATATGTGAAATGTACCAATGATTATTTCTAAGTGATGTATTCATTATTTATGTGATTGAATATATTTTAACACTTAATGTAATCTTAAAAATGAAAAAATAAATATATAAAAAAAAAAAAAAGAAATTAATCAGTTCTCTAGAAGAAAAAGTAGTAAGATCTAATTGGTGACCTCTTTGATGAGTTTTAACTGGTGAGGGTTTAAAGTAACCTAATGAAGAGGTAATAGACCAGAATTCTGTAATTTCTGGTTGGTCTACTCATTCAAGATGAATGTTAATATCCCTACACAATAAATTATTTGGACCTAGTATCGAATTAGTTAATAAAAATTCTATAAAATCCTCCTTTGCTGAGTTTCATTTTTTTGCTGGGACATAAAACAAGATATGTGGAGAGTGATGAAGAAAAAGCAAACGTGTTAAACAAATACTTCTGCTCTGTGTTCACGGAAGAAAAACCTGGAGAAGGACTGAGATTGTCTGGAAATTCGAGTAGATTCTGCGCCATTCATGGAGGAAAGTGTTTATGAACAACTTGAAAAACTGAAGGTGGACAAATCGATGGGACCGGATGGGATCCATCCCAGGATACTGAGGGAGCTCAGAGAGATTCTTGCGTGTCCTATTTCACACTTTCTCAATAAATCTTTGGAGGTGGGAGTGGTTCCTGGGGACTGGAGAAGAGCGGATGTGGTCCCTATTCACAAAAGTGGTCACAGGGATGAAGCGGCAAACTACAAGGCCAGTAAGCTTCACTTCAGTTGTTGGAAAAATAATGGAAGTGTTGCTGAAAGAAAGAATAGTGAACTTCCTAGAATCTAATGGGTTGCAGGATCCGAGGCAACATGGCTTTACTAAAGATAAATCGTGCCAAACGAACCTGATTGAATTTTTTGATTGGGTGAACAGAGAACTGGATTGAGGACATATGCTAAATGTCATTTACTTAGATTTCAGCAAAGCCTTTGACACAGTTCCTCATAGGAGGCTATTGAACAAACTTGAAAGGCTGAAGTGAAGTTAGGACCCAAAGTGGACTGGATTAGAAACTGGTTGATGGACAGATGCCAGAAGATGGTGGTTAATGGAAGTCGTTCGGAGGAAGGAAAGGTGAGTAGCAGAGTCCCTAAGGGTTTGGTGCTGGGGCCGATCCTGTTCAATATGTTTGTGAGTGACATTGCTGAAGGGTTAAAAGGAAAAGTTTGCCTTTTTGCGGATGATGCCAAGATTTGTAACAGAGTAGATACCAAGGAGTGAGTGGAAAACATGAAAAAGGATTTACAAAATTTAGAGGAATGGTCTAAAATCTGGCAATTAAAATTCAATGCAAAGAAATGCAGAATAATGCATTTGGGGATTAATAATCAGAAGGAGCTGTATATGCTGGGAAGTGAGAGGCTGATATGAAGGATTGGGAGAGGGACCTTGGGGTGATAGTGTCCGAAGATCTAAAGGTGAAAAAAACAGTGCAACAAGGCAGTGGCTGCTGCCAGAAGGATGCTGGGCTGTATAAAGAGAAGCATAACCAGTAGAACGAAGGTGTTGATGCCCCTGTACAGGTCGTTGGTGAGGCCCCACATGGAGTATTGTGTTCAGTTTTGGAGACCGTATCTGGCGAAGGACACAAAAAGACTTGAAGTGGTCCAAAGGAGGATGATGAAAATGATAGGAGGTGTGCGACAAAAGACGTATGAGGAGAGACTGGAAGCTCTGAATATGTATACCTTAGAGGAAAAGAGGGACAGGGGAGCTATAACTTTGACGTTCAAATACTTGAAAGGTATTAACTTAGAACAAAATCTTTTCCAGAGAAAGAAAAATGGAGGACACAATTTGAGGTTGAGGGGTGAGAGACTCAAGAGCAATGTAAGGAAATTCTTCTTTACGGAGAGGGTAGTGGATGCCTGGAATGCGCTCCCGAAAGAGGTGGTCGAGTGGAAAATGGTGACGGAGTTCAAAAAAGCATGTGATGAACACAGAGGATCTAGAATCAGAAAATAATAGTAAATATTGAAGAACTAAGGCCAGTACTGGGCAGACTTGCACGGTCTGTGTCTGTATATGGCCATTTGGGGGAGGATGGACTGGGGAGGGCATCAATGGCTGGGAGGGTGTAGATGTACTGGAGTGAGCTTTGACAGAGACTTCAGTAGTTGGAATCTAAGAACAGTACTGGGCAGAGCTTTAGATTCTTGCCCAGAAATAGCTACGGAGAAGAAGAAAAAAAAAAGAACCCAACAAATTTTTAGATTGAATCAGGTTGGACAGACTAAATAGACCATTCGGATCTTTATTGGCCGTCATCTATTATGCTATTATGTTACATTTCATTAATGAGCTAAACCCCATAAGCTTGGTTTTCATCCAAAATATATCCAGGGTTTATTTATTTTAAAAATTTCTATATTGTTTAAAACTAAACGGTTTACATAGTTTTAAAACAAAAACATGATAAAATAAACATACAAACAATCCTCAGAAATCATGTCTACAAAACAATACCATAGCTTGCGTAGTAAAGATCATGGATAATTCATCAACTCTGCCAGAGAGTTAAACTATTGGCTAGAAAAAGGCATCTACAAATAACTGCGTCTTAAGTAATTTTCTAAACATGTCCTTTTCACAGCAATTTCCATCCTGCACCACTTGGCATCAAGATGCCATTATAGAACTGGTACACTCAGCATGTATCATCTAAGCACCTAATTCCAGACACCAAGTTATAAAATTGCCTGCCCCCTGTAACTTCTGCAAAGCTGCCTCTATATGAGGGAGATTTTAGTTCAGTCAGGGCTTTCTAACAACCTGATGCATAGTGGGTCTTGTAGTTCTGATTTTGGTGGGTTAAATTAGGGCTACTAACAGCTCTGGAGGCCTATGTATTCTTTTTTCACTGAAAGGCTTCATCACAGTTTAATGCTTGGCTTCAGTTAGAGAACACATTTACTGTCAACTATTCGCCACAAAAAAATAACAGCTTCAGTAAATGTTGATCTGAGAACATAATGTTGCCATTTGCTATTTTATGTTTATACACAAATGTGCCATATGGCTTTTTAAAGGGGCATGTCTTCCATGCTGTCTAAAACTTAACAGGCTAGGGCCTAGCTGGAGAGCACTGGCACACATTGACAGCTACAGTATGTTATAAAATAATACCTAGGCTGTCAAGACACATATGTTGCTCCCATTTTTAAAAAGGCAACATATGCGCTATATTTTCCGAGCAGCTCATTCTGTGTGTGTATGCACCCAGGGAATTTATAAGAACATACAAAATATTGTTCTATATGTGCAAGCTTAAACATTTACCCCCATTATGACTGAATAATTAACTTTGCTTAATAAATGATACATTTTGATTTCAGTTGCTTATATTATGGATTCTATATTAAATGCAGAAATTTTGAGTAGGGGGCAACTGCGGAAGTGTGTATGTCTGTGTGTGGGAGGAAGGAGGGGGCAGCTGTGGAATCAATTACAGAAAGCTTTTTCCCTGTGTAATGCCTGTTTTACAGTTTTATAAAACTGTAACCACATGCACACATAAAAAGCATTCCAATGGCAACTGTGGGACGGATTCTACAAACAGCGGCTGATAATCACGCACTGGTGCTGTTTGTAGAATTGTCATGAAATACAGATCCTCAATGCGTGTAATGTTATAACACGATAAGCACATGGGCAAAACAATTTGTGAATATTTAACCACAATGCTAAAACAAATTTTATAATAGTGTAAGTGTATAATAGTGTAAGATAACTGAGCCTGGTAACCGAGACGGTTACAACTCTACTGCTTTCTAAACGCTTAGACTGTGCCAGGGATTATTTCAGCCCAAAGACACACACCATAGGTACACACTTTCGGCCTCTTTTACAAAGCCGCGCTAGTGGCTACGCTGCGTTAATGGCCCTAAAGTCCGTAGAGATGTAAAGGGCTTCGGGGCTGTTGCCGTGCGGCTTTGTGTGTGAGAAAACAATCAATTGGTTAAAACAAATCAAAACAATACCAATAATGCCAGTGATTGCCGTGAAATAACATAAAAACATTGCATAAACTTCTTTTGCAGTCTAAATAATACTTATTTTTATTTATTTAAAACATTTTTAATCTGCCTTAATCCAAGTTTCCATACATAATAAAATTGCAAAATAAAAAGTTTCCATACAGAATAAAATCACAAAATAAAAAGACATACATTAAGTAAAGGAAAATACAGAGTTACAATAGTCTATCTGCATAGTCACAATATCTCTAAGTTTTTCATTCTTCGCTGTGCGGCCATGTCGGTTCTTAAGTGAGCTTGTTGTCCAATACTACTGCTAGGTGCCAATCTCCGTTACAGCCCCAGATTCTACTAAGCTCAGTTTTGAGGCAACTTCCCCTTCTTCAAGAACCTAATTGAACTAATTGAACTGCAAATGTCAAATATGCTGAGAAGACTGAGATTGAGCACAGTTAACTACCAACATGTTTCCAGGGTAAAATATGCTGTGCTTTCGCTTTAAAGTATGTCATATAACACGTGCTTACTGTGTTATAATATTACATGCATTGAGGATCTGTATTTGACAATTGTTCATACGTTGCTCTACTGGGATTTTTTTGTATTGATGTTTGTAGAATTGTGGCTTCGTGAAAGGTAGGTGCTAGATATACAGGCCAGTGTTTTCAAAGCCTACGTTTCCGATGCCTACCTTTCATGTGAATTGTGGCGATAGATACACTTTATAATACTTAACACCACGTCCAGTGTTAGCCACTCACCTTGTCACTCACGGACTATGCCAGGTGCTTTTGCGAACCTAGATCCTGAAGCTGAGATAGCTTGAGATGAAGCTGGAAAGCACATTATTTGTTTATTTTTTTTGTTTATTTTTTATTCATTTGATGAATCGCTTATCCAAAATTTACTAAGCGATTTACAATAAGATACATGAGCATTTTAAAACACATATTAATGATATCAAGTACAAGATAAAAACAAACTCATGAGCTGACTGACACATAAACATTTTAAGACAAATATAAGTATTTTAAAAGAAATATTAATAATCTCAAATACTGAATGAAAAACAGACTCATAAACAGACAAACACAAAGACACATAATGATAAAAGGGGAAAAGTTACATAATAGATGTTTCGAGAAGAAAAAAGGGAACATTCAAGGGAAAAACATAAGGTAGGGATGACTTAACTACAGTAATAAAAGTATTTCTATTAAAGATTAAAAGCATCTTTAAAAGAAAAGTTTTTAATTTATTTTTAAAAAGACTGAGTTCCTTTTCATTATTTATGTATTGTGGCAAAGAGTTCCAAAGCATTTTTATTAAAGATTAAAAGCATCTTTAAAAAGGAAAGTTATTAATTTATTTTTTAAAAGACTGAGTTCCTTTTCATTTTTTATGTATTGTGGCAAAGAGTTCCAAGTTTGGGGGGCCACAATTGAAAACATGTCATGACGTCTGGTACCTACCACCTTTAAAGAAGGGACTGCCAGTAACCCTTGTGTGAACGAAGAGAACGTGATAAATTATGTGGAATAAGCATCCGATTTATAAATAAAGGTTCGTTTGTGGATAAAATTTTGAAAACTAGCAATAAAATTTTATATGTTATGCGATGAGTAATAGGGAGCCAGTGCGACTCGATCATATAAGGGGTTACATGGTCATACTTATTACCATTATATAAAAGTTTGACTGCAGTGTTTTGAATTATTTGTAGCCGTTTTTTTTCTTTTTGTGTAATGTTAATTAATAATGCATTACAATAATCAAGCTTTGTTATTATCAGTGAATGTAATAGAATATTTAAAGATTTAGGTTCAAGAAATTTAGAAATTGAACGGATCATTCGCAATTTGTAAAGGCAAGATTTGACAACGTTGCTAATATGTTCATGATAGGTAAAATTTTCATCAATCACAACCCCAAGTATTTTTAATGAAGAAACTAACTCTATATGAATATTGTTGACAATAAAAGGAGCAGCTAGCTTTACTCCTTGTTTCCATAAAAAAAGTATTGCTTTTGTTTTAAGGATATTTAGTGCTAGTCTATTATCGGAAAGCCAATTTTTAATAGTGTCGAGTTTTTTATTGATCTGGGCGATTTCTTCCAAACCAGCCTACTATCCTTCCAAGTGCAGTAATCCTCCTAGCATTATGTTGCAACTATACATGGGGGTGGGAGGAGAAAACACAAAGCTCAGTGAAGGCAAAACCCAGTGTAAACAAGACCCCTACATCTCATGACCAGAGAGGGAGCCAAAAGCAGAGAACACGTTCCCTGAGCCTGGAGGTTTGGGGCATGGCACACACATCTTAAACAGATGGGGAGCTTTGTTAGAGAGGCAGAGAAAGAGGCAGCAAGCACAGGAGTGCACACAGCCAGAGATTGCTGAGGAAATGGAAATTGACAGCAGTGCCTCAGAGAAGGAAAGCCAAAGCCTTGAGGCAAGCCCAGCAGAAGCCATGGAATGGGACATGGAAACTAATAGAAATAATAGTCAGTCGGAAGCTATGGAAATCTGCTGAAGAAAGGCAAGTGTTTGTGTTAAAAGTTGAGGCTGTGCTAATAATCTGTACTTATCAGAGACTTGGAGAAGTTAAAGGGAAACAGTTACATAAGAGTTTTTCTTTTTCTCAACTGTTTTTTATTTTGTTTGGGTTTTTTTGCATGCTTGGGGTCTGAAGCCAACAGTAAAAGAGTTGTTTGGGAGAGAGTCTGTGAAAACCGGGCAGGTTGTGGGATTATATTCGAACACTGTTGTACAGACTCAGCAACTCTCCACACCGCTGGGTAGCCAAGTACAAGAGTTACAGGTTACTCTTTGGTATCATACCAGAAGGTTCTATCAAAATTGGAGTTTAAAGGAGCCAGAGTGAGCATGTTTATTTAAGGATTCATTTGGGCTGAGACTATGAACATTCTATTTGTGGAGTTTTTTTTAGTCTTTTTGATGCAATTGTGTTTTCTGTGAAGAGCAGTGGGCTTAAGAACAGTGCCAAGCAGGTGGTGTGTGTATCCTCTCTATTGCTGCTTGAGAAAGGGGAAGGACTGCTAAAGACTTGTTGCGCCAATGAAGGAGCAATGACAAAGGAACTCCTTTGGGAGACTGGGGCTTCCATCCTGTGTCTGTGAGTAAAACTGTTGGTTATGGGAGAAAGGATGGACATTAATGCCTTCGAGGTGCAGACAGGGGGGTCCATTATGGCTCATTACATATGAAAGAGGATTGCAATGTGGGAGGGAAAGTTATTTGTGAAAAATTCCCTTATTGGATATGGGAGATTTAGGGGTACTGAAATTAGGGTTAGTTAATGCGAGGTTGGTGAATAATAAGACAGTAATAATTTCAGATGTATTAATTAGAGGGTGAAAAATTTGATATTTTTTGAATTACAGAATCGTGGCTTTTGAAATCTGATGTGAAATTGCGAGAGTGTTGTCCTGGGGGATACGGATGGGCGTGGAGCTGTAGAAAATATTGGAGGTGGTGGATGTGTAATTTTTTTACAGGGAGAGACTGAAGTTGCAGACCATATGTGCAGAAATGAAAGATTTTTGAGAAATAATTGTAGTCAAAGGTAAACATTTTAACATCTATTTGGTTTATAGTACTCCTGGCTGTATGGTAAATGATTGTTCTTCAGTTTTAGAATTTCTCTTGAGTTTATCAATTGATTTGGAAAAGACTTGTGTGTTAGGAGATTTTAATATCCCGATGAATTATCAGGATCGAGGAGATGTACAGGATAATGTGTTTTGTCAAACACTGGAAGCATGTTCTTTAAGACAGATGGTTCATTTTGCAATGCATGCAGCAGGAATACATTGGACCTGATTTTATTAGGACAGGATTTACAGGAGAGTTTATGTCAGTTACCAGTAGGAAGGGAAGCTGAATAGTCTAATCACCTGATGATTTGCACTTAAACTAGACAGTAGATATGACCAGCAAATGGATTCTGAGTGAATAATTATCAGGCCACAGTTTGAGATTGCAGACCTAAGAAATATTTTTAGATCATCTTTGAGGGTGAGTGAAGATGATTTAGATCAGTGTTCTTCAACCGCTGATCCGCAGACCGGTGTTAGTCCGCAGAAATTTTCTGCCAGTCCGTGAAGGATTCAGGTCCCCTCCACAAACTGCACACTGGGCAGGAAGAGAAGCTCCGGTGCCGGCGTCAACTGACTTGCAACTTCCTGTTGCCGTCGCGTATGCCGGGACTCCTGCTGCGTATGACTCCTGCCTTCGCCTGGACTTCTGCCACGTGTGCCTCCTGCCTTCGCCGGGACTCCTGCCTTCGCCGTGACTCCTGCCACGTATGCCTCCTGCCTTTATCTTGTCTCCGCACCCCCGGACCAGTAGTGGCAGCTCTGTGTTCTTTTAACTTCGCCACACAGCTGCCGCTAGTTAGCAACGATTTCATCAGGCAGCCTTGAGGCCTTTGCTAGGCCAGCCCACTTTGCAAGGCAGACCGGCTTAGAAAAGGCCCCAAGGCTGCCTGATGAAATTGCATCTAAACTACTGCTAGGGGTAGCTGTGTGGCGAAGTTAAAAGCATACAGAACTGCCGCTAGGCTAGAGAAAGGAAAAATTTGCTGGCGAGAGAAGAAGGGAAGGGAGAAGGGGTACTCCTGGACAGGGGAGGAGGAGGGGAGGGGAAGGGAAGAGAGTTACTATTGGATAAGGGGAGGAGGAAAGGGAGAAGGGGTATTGCTGTACAGGGGAGGAGGAAAATAGGAAGGAAACAGCTGGCAGGGAGATTAGAGGATGGGAAGGGGTCAGGATGGAATGGAGATATCAGATGAGGGAAAAGGGAGAGACAGAGGAATGAGAAAGTAAAAAGAGATTGATGCTGGGAAGGGGTCAGGAGAGAAATAAGAAGAGGACAAAGATGCTAGATCTGGTGTAGGAGAGATAAAAATGATGAAGAGAGCAGTGAAGCTGGAATGAATCATGCAAAAGGGAGAGAGGAGTGCAGGCTGGATGTAAAGGGGATAGGGGTATAAAAAGAAGGCAGATACCATATGGAAGGGGGAGAGGGCAAACAGTGGATGGAAGGGGCAGATGCTGGATTGAAGAGACAGAGGGCAGACGCTGAAAGGAAGAGCGTGAAAAGACGATGAAAGCAGAAACCAGAGGTGACAAAAGGTAGGAAAAAATGATTTTATTTCTATTTTGTGATTAGAATATATCAGAATTGAAATATGTATCCTGCTAGAGCTGGTGCTCGACATAACTGGGGACTGCAAAGCCCAAGCAGTGCCTCTTTAGCTTACAGCTGGCTTAGGGCTCTCTCTGACCAGGAGGAAGTTGCCCTAGTTGCACTTCCCTAACATTATTCCTGTCATGTGTGACTGAGGTATTCTGTTAGCATGAAAATTCTGTGTACCATTCTGTAATAATTTGGCTTATTCAGTTTTCTTGATAGTAGAGGGGATATATGTGAAGGGAAGGGGAGACAGGGGTTTGTTGATCCTTGCCCTGTCTTATTTGCATTTATAAAATGACAATTGTACAGAATATTGTTTCTTTTTATACTTTAATAAAATACGTTCAATATAAAATCATAACTATTTGAGGCTTGTGCAGATGGGATCAAATGGTTTGTGGGGACCGAGCTCATGGGGACAGGGCAGAGACTTTTTTAAAATTTCAGTCTTACTAGTTTGCAGGTCCATGAAATAATTCTTTTATTTCCGCCGGTCCACAAAATATTTTTTTTATTTCTGCCGGTTCATAGGTGTAAAAAGGTTGAAGAACACTGATTTAGATGCCATGGTACAGTAGTGGAATGAGGCTTTAACAACATCCCTAGAGTTGGTTGCTCCAGAATGTGAAGTTATGGTTCGGTCTGGTTACAGACCTAAAAGAAAGTTACTTGATTAGGTTGAAGGAATATATTGTGATATGTGAAGAAGAGACATGTAAGCTTTTTAAAAACGAAAATTAAGATGGCTGGAAATGATGTGGAATAACTTTTTAATATGGTACTTTATCTGGTGAAAGGATATGATGGTGGGGTGCAGCGGTGGGTGAACACGGATCTTTATGCTGAAAGTTTAATTAAGAAGACAGAGGTCTTGACAGAGGTGAATGGTGATAGAGTGAACAATGAATATGAAGTAGAGAAGAGTTATTGTAATGAACATGTACAGATGAGTAACAACATGGAACAGAATGAATGAGTAAGTCATGAGGGGGAGATAGCAGTAGAATGGTATGCTTTTGCTTTAGTGAGTGAGGAAGAGATAAAATCTGTGATTTGTGGTCTAACACCGACAAGATCAATGTTTGAACCATATTCATCAGTGGTAGTGAAGGGAATAGTTGAAGAGGGACGTACTGCGTTGTCAAGGATTGTTAATAAATCTCTGCAGATGGGTGTTATTCCAGATGCTTGTAAAATTGCAACAGTTAAACCCCTGTTAAAAAGAGAAAACTTGGATAGGGAGAACATGAATAATTATAGAACAATTTTGATTCTTCTAGTAGTCTCTAAAATTATTCAGAATATTGTATTAAGAGAATTAGAATTGTTTGTTGAAAGAAAGAACTAGTTAGACAACACGGGTTCAGGAAAAGACACGGAGTCGAAACTGTGCTATTATCGACTCTTGATGTTTTGAGAAGTGGCGAGACTGATGTTGGAACTACCTTTTGCCTACCTCTTGATATACAGGCAGCTTTCAATACTGTGGATTCATTTGTATTGTTAGACACCGGGGAAGGACCTAGCGGAGGAACCATGCAAGAGGAGGAGACCGTGACTCACCGGGACCCCGAGGGAGAGACACCGCACTACACCGAGGACACGGACCTGAGACAGAGGAGGGTGCTGAGGAAAGGGAAGTCTGCCATTGTGGTGGGAGACTCGATCTTGAGAGAGGTAGATAGTCACGTAGCTGGAGGAAGGGAGGACCGGCTAGTGACTTGTCTCCCAGGGGCCAAGACACGAGACGTCAATGATAGGATCGAGAGGATCCCGGACGGAGCAGAGACAGAGGAGACTGCGGTGATAATCCACGTCGGAACGAATGATGTGAGCCGGAGGAACTTCAGCATGTCCACACTGACTGACCAGTTCAGGGCCCTAGGACGAAAGCTGAAGCGGAGTACCCGGAGGATAGCATTCTCAGAGATCCTGCCTGTACCGAGAGCAGATGCAAAGAGGCAGGCAGACCTCCAGGCTGTGAATGCATGGTTGAGGAGATGGTGCCAGGAGGAGGGCTTCCACTTTGTGAGGAACTGGACGTCCTTCTGGGGAAAGAGCAAGCTCTACCGGCGGGACGGCCTGCACCTGAGCGCAGCGGGAACTAGACTACTGGCAGCCAATGTGAGGAAGGAGATCGAGAAGGCTTTAAACTGAGGAGAGGGGGATAGCCGACAGCTGATCTGATGTTGACGCTTCGGACAACAGTATCCAGAACAGATGCTGAACGGGCTGACTGCAAGGAGGAAGTAGAGAGACCGGTGGATCTTATGATCAGACAGCGAGGGAAACATCAGATAAAGGGAGCTTGCTGGGAGGAGACTAAGGGGCATGGAGACACAGGGGGACTGGGTGGCACAAGGGCGAAAGCTGAGGGCAATATAGGGGTGCCACAAGGCGAGGGGGATCAAACGGAGGCTCAAGGGATGATAGCCCAGGAGGGGGCCGGTAGGGCTAGAAAACCCAGAGGAAAAGCGGGGGAGTGGGGTGGTGGGAATGTGGGGAAACCGAAAGCTACGAGGGTAAAGGCTGAGGGCAAAGCAGAAGCACAGGGAACAGGAGAACTGCCCGAAATTCAAGGGGAGGCGGCCCAGGTAAATACAGAGGTGGAGGAAAAACGACGGGACCTGCGGTGCTTATACGCAAATGCAAGAAGCTTCATGGCCAAGATGGGTGAACTAGAGGTCGTGGCCAAGGGGGAGGACCTGGATATAATTGGAATTACAGAAACATGGTGGACAGAGGAGAATCAATGGGATGTGGCGCTGCCGGGGTACAAGCTCTACAGGAGGGACAGGACTCACAAGAAGGGGGGAGGCATAGCACTATATATAAAGGACTCTATCTACTCGGTCACGATGGATATGGCAAAGAAGGCAGAGGGGTTGGAATCGCTATGGGTCAAATTGCCGGGAAACAAGGGTGCAGGCATAAAACTGGGGCTGTACTATCGCCCACCTGGTACGCCGGAAGGAGTCGGACACGACTTGGAAGCTGAACTGAGACAAGAATGCAGGACTGGAAGTGTAACAGTGATGGGGGACTTCAACTACCCGGGGATTGACTGGAGTACGGGTCACTCCAACTGCACTAGGGAAACAGGATTTGTAGAAGCTGTGAGGGACTGCTTCATGGAGCAACTAGTCAGGGAACCGACGCGAGGGAGTGCTACTCTTGACCTCATCCTAAACGGATTAGGGGGGCCTGCAAGAGGGGTAGAAGTGGGAGGACCACTAGGCAACAGTGACCACAACGCGATCAGATTCACATTAGAAAGGGGGACACCCACAGTAAGGAGGACCGCAACAACTGCGCTCAACTTCAGGAAAGGGAACTATGTTGCTATGAGGGAAATGGTGGGGAGGAAGCTCAGAAACATCCTTAGGATGGAGACTGTAGGAAGCGCCTGGACCCTATTCAGGGACACCCTGCAGGAAGCACAAAGAATGTACGTCCCCAGTTTCAGGAAAGGCGGCAAGAACAAGCGGTCAAAGGACCCGGTTTGGATCTCAACAGAAGTAAAGAGGGCAATAAATGACAAAAAAGTATCCTTCCGGAGATGGAAAAAGGACCCAACAGAGGAAAATCACCAGGCGCACAAGAAATGCCAAAAGGAATGCCACTGAGAGGTTAGAAAAGCAAAAGGGAAATACGAAGAGGGGCTGGCCAGGGAGGCGAAAAACTTCAAGGCATTCTTCAATTACATAAAGGGGAAGCGACCAGCGAGAGAGGAGGTGGGGCCGTTGGACAATGGGATAAAGAGGTAGCTGAGAGGTTGAACACGTTCTTCTCGTCGGTTTTCACGAGAGAAGACACATCTAATATACCGGACTCAGAGGAGCTCATGAGTGGGGAACAGGCTGAAAAATTGGAACACATAGAGGTAAGTAAGGAGGATGTCCTCAAACAGATAGACAGGTTAAAATGCGGCAAATCGCCGGGCCCGGACGGGATCCACCCAAGGGTTCTGAAAGAACTAAGACAAGAAATAGCGGGCACAATCCAGCATGTTTGCAACCTATCCTTGAAAACTGGAGAGGTACCAGAGGACTGGAAATTGGCGAATGTCACACCTATCTTCAAGAAGGGATCGAGGGGTGACCCCGGGAACTACAGGCCGGTGAGCCTGACTTCAATTATAGGTAAGATGGTGGAAGCTATGATCAAGGAAGGTATTTGCAAGCACATTGAGAGATATGGCCTACTGAGAACAAGCCAGCATGGATTCTGTAAGGGAAGGTCATGCTTAACGAACCTTCTGTACTTCTTTGAGGGAATAAGCAGTTGGGTGGACAATGGGGAACCTATAGACATCATTTACCTCGATTTTCAAAAGGCTTTCGACAAGGTGCCACATGAAAGGCTGCTTAGGAAGCTGTGGAACCACGGGGTGGGAGGGGATGTGCACAGATGGATCGAGCACTGGTTGTCGGGTAGACTACAGAGGGTCGGAGTAAAGGGCCAATATTCTGACTGGCGGGGAGTCACGAGCGGTGTGCCACAGGGATCGGTGCTGGGGCCGTTACTCTTCAACATATTTATCAATGACCTGGAAAAGGAGGCAAAGTGCGAGGTTATAAAATTTGCAGACGATACCAAACTGTGCGGCAGAGTTAGGTCCAGGGAGGAGTGTGAGGACCTGCAAAGGGACCTGGACAAGCTGGAAGACTGGGCAAACAAATGGCAAATGCGCTTTAATGTGGAAAAATGCAAGGTCATGCATATAGGGAAAAAGAACCCGTTGTTCAACTACAAATTGAGGGGGGGGCATTGTTGGGAGACAGCAGTCTTGAGAGAGACTTGGGTGTGCTGGTGGATGCATCACTGAAGCCATCTGCACAGTGCGCAGCAGCCTCGAAAAAAGCCAACAGGATGCTGGGCATCATAAAGAGGGGCATAACAACCAGGACGCGGGAAGTCATCATGCCATTGTATCGAGCGATGGTGCGTCCACATCTGGAATACTGCGTTCAATATTGGTCACCGTACCTTAAGAAGGACATGGCGGTACTTGAGAGAGTCCAAAGGAGAGCAACGAAACTGGTAAGAGGGCTGGAACACTGCCCATACGCCGAGAGGTTGGATAGGCTGGGGCTCTTCTCTCTGGAAAAAAGGAGGCTCAGGGGAGATATGATAGAGACCTTCAAGATCATGAGGGGCATAGAGAGGGTGGATAGGGACAGAATCTTCAGTCTAAAGGGGTCAACAGGTACGAGGGGGCATTCGGAGAAACTGAAGGGAGATAGGTTCAAAACAAATGCAAGGAAGTTTTTTTTCACACAAAGGGTCGTGGACACTTGGAATGCGCTACCGGAGGAAGTGATCAGGCAGAGTACGGTACAAGGATTCAAACAGGGATTGGACGGATTCCTGAGGGATAAAGGGATCGTGAGATACTGAGAGAGGTGCTGGGATGTAACACAGGTATAGAAAGTTAACCGGGTAATAAGTATAGAAACCCAACCAGATCGTGCATGTGCAAGACCGGAGGGTTAGGACTTCGATGGGAAGATAGGACTCAATGGGAAACCAAGGTGGCAAGGGGGCCCCTTCTGGTGATTCAGACAGGTCGTGACCTGTTCAGGCCGCCGCGGGAGCGGACTGCTGGGCGGGATGGACCTATGGTCTGACCCGGCGGAGGCACTGCTTATGTTCTTATAAGTTGCAGTAGGGTGGAGTGGTGTTAAATTGATTTAGATGTTTATCCCTTTCAGGACCAAGGGACATATTTGTCCCATAACTTTAAAATCCTATAAATTTTGATTGGGATAGTCTACAGTTCTAAATTTGATATGTACGGATTCCATAGGATACTGCCTTTATGTAAACAAACTGGTTCCGACATTCATTCATTAGCGTCGTTGCCAGATTGACGAGAAGATTCACTTGCCACACTGTCCATAAGCCAGAAGTGTGATTTTTTTTAAAAAAAATAATGATATTTCACAAAAAAAATCAATTTTTTGGCATCTGCAAGCCCTTTTTACCATAAAAATGTCGTCAAAACCACAAAAATTGGCCTACGATCCTTATGGTCCTGAAAGGGTTATTATAGATCAGAAATTTGTCGCAAAATGTGTATCACATTCATCTGAGATTAAGATGATGAAAGGGGTGCCCCAACAGTCTGCTTTATCTGCCCTATTGTTTATGAAATCTGGGAAATTCTCTGGACCCGGGATAGAGAGTCACCCTTTGACTGCACCTAGTAAGTTCAAAGGTCTCCTGACTAAGATGCTCAAATTCTGTATAACTCAAACATCCAATAGCGTACAAAATTTTTTAAATGAAAATTAAATGGGTAACTCTTTCCCATCCTATTGTCTCAACACCTATGTTCATTTTATTTGTTTATGAATTACATTTAAACTTATCCTCCTCTTGTGTCCTGTAGTGTCTTACCTTTATTAATTTGTGTGGTTTTATTCTTAGTTGTTTCTTACTTTTACCCTGATTTTATTTGTAAATCACATTGGATTATGATATTGCGATCAAATCAAACAAACTTAAAACTTGAAACCTTACGTTTCTTGGGCTGCGGAAGGACCACATCCTGTCATGTGGAACCTTCAGCCCTACTGAGCCCCAAACAGAGAGAAGGCCACCCTAACATTTTGTTGCCTGCTCAGTCAGGGGAAAGGCTAAGCTTTGCGCTGCTACCCCTCCCAGCTGTGCCATGCATCATGTGGTGCAAGAACGTTCCCAAGGCACTAAATTTGCACAATCCTGGAAAGAGTTCACAATAGAAGAGCCCAAGGACTACATTCCAACAAGTTTTGAGGCAAATATTGCAGTTTTGGAAGTGCAGGGAGCTTTTGAAAAAAAGATCACTATAAATCCAAACTGGCCATTGTTAAGAAATTCACACCGAAATTGCAATATTTTTCAAATAGAGCAAGTCACGAAAATGATGATTTTAGGATTTTTTTAGGTGGGAGAACACAGGGAGACATGCAGAAACCTTCAAAACTGCCAAATTTAGACCCCCGCTCCGATCCACCTCATAGGCTGTGAAAGACTGTGACCTGTGCTGGAAATGTGCTGCAGCCTGCCTCAGCCCTCTTAAAGTAGCTGGGACCAGAGAATCAGTGCCTTATGCTGGGAATGCCTCTTCAATGCTGATATTCTGGCTGCCAGTCAAGCATGGTGCCTGACCATACGTCCACCCTTGTAGACCAATGTATGTACTCAGGAAAGGGCGGAGGCAGAAAAAAATGCAGCTGAAACCCTGTGAGACACTGCTAAGTCTCTTAGGTATGTCTAGCAGCTTGTGCTCGAACTTCTGTTCAACAGTAAGTGGAAAAACACAAGGACGACCCCGAGCTCCTATGAAACCACTGAAGAATGGCTAACAGGTACCCTCTGGGATTGGCCTGTCAGCTGCCGACAGAAGTCTGTGCATTCTCAATGCAGGGATAGCTTAAGAATCACTCCGAACACAAAGAACTCCCGAAAAAGGGACAAAAACACCAAATAGAATAAGATAAAGGGGAGAGCAGAACAAAAACACTCCTTCAAGCATGTGTGCAGAAGGAAAAAACTACAGGTAGTGCTACAGCTCACAGTGCAGTAGAACAGAGTCACAGAAAAAATCCGGAGTGAATTTCTTCTGCATGTTGACATATGGCCACATGTCTAGAATGTCTCACCTATTGCAGTGGAATATACATTTTTATACTGTATTGCATTGTATATTCAGAAAGCTCTCCTTTAGTCTCAATACTGCAATAAGAAAGAAAGTGCTCCAAAACTGATTTAATCAGACAGGTACTTTATGTCTCTCAGTCTCTGCTTTAGTTTGAGGTCCTTCGCAGCTTGAGTAGACTTGGGACTCCTGACAGCTCCTCCCCTTGGGATAGTTTCTCTCACATTCTAGGCACTATCCCCTCTACTATGGCTGTCACACGCAGGTAGTAGGTAAGTCTCTCTATCCTATCCTTTTCATATCTGTATACCTTGGGGTCCATTAAAGCTTCTGTATCAATACAGTCCATGCAGTCTGAATCAGACATCCGTATAACTAATGGGCAGACTGGATGGACCAACAAGGTCTTTATCTGCTGTCATTTACTATGTTACTATATGCTCTCCCTCAGGCACCTCAGACATCTGTACTTCCATAGAAGTAGGTTCCTTAAACCTCTCCGGAACAACCAGGAGATCCCTCCCATTTGGACCTACTTAAATCCATTACACACTGACTACAGACCCAGCGAAGCTCATTTTCTAAAGGGGTTCTCTCTTCATTAACCCTGCCACTATACAACCTCCTATACAAATGACTTGGGAAATCCCTATCTTCTTATATACTCTGGTTTATTGGAACAGCTTTCTTAAGGAGCGGGGGTTCTAGGGTTCAGGCATGCTCCTGATTATGACAGGTTCTATAATGAGGGAGCTAAATACATGAAGGCAGTTCAGTGAGTGGACCAGTTATATAAATACAGGTGAATGAATAGTTATCAGGTTGTCATGCTGCAACTGTAGGGGATGATTAGGCCTATATGGAATACATTTGCTAAATATAGAAGGGCTCTGTAGGTATATAAGAACTTTAAATTTGATTTGGAAAAAAAAAGTAGAAACCAATGTTTTATCAAGCTCATATTTAGGTGCACAATACATGAGTCTGACTACAGTACTCTGAATTACCTTTATCATTTTAAGAGATGCTATTGTAAGGGACATTGCAATGGTCAATCTGATTTAAGATAAGAGCATGAGTCAGCACATGAAGGTCTTTGACACCCAAAAAAGACATCACTTTAGAATAGATTAGAAGTAGGGTGATGTGAAAACAAAAGAAATCTGCTTCTGAAATGAAAGATACAAATCAAGAAAGCAATCCAAAATAGTAATATAGTACCTTTATATAACTGGAACATCTTGAATGACTGGTGTGAGATAAGCGAAATACCTTATTTTTCGCTCCATAAGACGCACCTGACCATAAGATGCACCCTAGATTTAGAGGAGGAAAACAAGAAAAAAACATTCTGAACCAAATTGTGTACTAGTATATACCAGGCTCTGCAATCAGACCCCCTCACTCCCTGCCAGGCTCTGCACCCAGCCCCCTTCCCTCCATACCCTACCAGGCTATGCTGGACCAACAGGAGATGTAGCTAATAAAACCCTAATTCAGGGGTGCCCACACTTTTTTTTGTAATATAAAGCAGTTACTGTACCTTTTCCCAAGTTTGGCCAAACTAGTCTTTAGTGGAGGGACACAATCCCATATCTGGAGAAGAGCCTTAAAGCAGCCCTGCTTTCTGACAATACTTCTGGCTACAAATTAAAGCCCAGCTAAAAGTGATATAACCTGCTACTAAACAAAGTCAGGAGCTCCTGGAGTATTGGTTGCCGTGCCTCCTTCATACCAGCTCTGATAAGCGGAGATTGCTGTGGATTCGGTTCACAGGCGTCTCGCTCTTCCTCAGGCGCTCAGTCAGACTTGGGATGAACTCGATAGAGCCCCATTACTGCTGCTCATAGATTCCCGGCTCCCAGCATCCAGAAAGATGTAGGGCCCGACAGAGAAGAACGCAAGCGGAAAGCAAAGGCTTCCAAGGCAAATAAGGGAAAAACTAGACAATATTAAGATCAAATAAAAAAGGAGAAGAAGAAGAGAGCAGGAAGAGAATCAGAAACATAGGATAAAAATAAAATAAAAATAAAATAAATAAAAACAAAAACAAATAAAATAAAAATAAAATAATAAATAAAAACAAAAACAAATGTAAGAATAATAATAAATAAATAAATAATAAATGGGGAATAAATTGAAATCAGTTAATTAAGCAGCTCGACAGATCTCTGCAAGGTTGGCTCAATCACCAATGACAGGTCCTGAAGAAGCCGAAGGCAAGGAGGCAGAGGCAGGAAGGGCCCAACGGCCGAAGGTAGAAGGCCAAGGAGAGAAGGCGGGCTGTCTCAGGGCCCAACCGTCAGTTGTTTTCATCAGGGCTGACTCGCCGGATGTACTCTGCATTTGCATCCGACATCCTCGTCTCTGGCTTCATCAGCCGCAGGCGCCAGCCACTCCCCATTGCTGGTCTTTGTGGCAACTCTGAAAGACTGCGACCTCCATGGACGCATACCCTCCGAGCTCCTCACGATGCGTCACTCTCAACCCAGCAAGCCAAATGTCAATCTCCCCATCGCTGATCTCCATCAAATCGGCACACTTTCCAATACCACTCCTCAGCCACGCGCTTCTCCCAGCCGGTTAGTAGTGGTCTGTCTCTGCGCACCCTTTAACCCAACAGAGCCTCGGTCCATGAGGGAGGCCAGCATGCTGCTATTGTGCGCAGACCTGCCAAAAATGTCACTGTTTTGGTAGACACAGTTTGGAAGTTACGGGGGGTAGGGGGGAGGGTGGGAAAGGTGTTTACATTCGCTCCATAAGACGCACCGACATTTCCACCCAATTTTAGGAGAAAATAAGTGTGTCTTATGGAGCGAAAAATGCAGTATATAATCCACCAGTAATCCACATTGTCTCAAACTATAATGGACAAGGCTAAAGTTTATTATGAAAAATCAATAAGCAATGATTTCCAAAGCAGGAATTCAGGAGGCCAAGGTCTGACAATATATGATTAGTATAAACTACTAGTTCTATATCAGCAAGTAATCCCATGGCTCTAAAGAGGAGCTGTTATTGGGAGTGCTCAAGCACCCACAGCACTCATGGATCTGGCATCTATGTGCAGGCTGGGTACAAGCCTACTTCATAATATCAGAACATAATAAAATAATTAAAAAAATAAATAAAGCAAACTACTAACTATCGTTAGCTTTTCAAGACCTGCAGTAGAGGTTTCTACTGTGGGCTGGCAAGGTAAATGCTCCGATGCTCATAGAATTCATAGAATAATGGAATCCACATGGGAGGAGGTCATAGACCTAGCTCTTATAACTTGGAAGATCGTTGATGATGTGATACTGGGCTGTCATCTATCTAGCTTTCAATGATCATCAGATGGTATGGTTCAGTATTAGAATAGTCAAGAAATGTAGGTCCAGATAAATGTTCTTCCATAAAATGGAGGAAGAGGCCTGAAAAGGTCCAAACAACAATTTTATTAAAGCTATGAAGCCACAAAGCTATGACTCAACACGGGGCCATGTTTCGGCACTTAGAAGCCTACATCAGGAGTCGTAATCTTATGATAAATACATAGTCATATAAATATTTAATGGAATCACACACAGTCTTCGAAACACAAACAGGCACAAACTTTTGTGGCTGTAATATCAATCCAACTGTATTCTGTGCAGAAAAGCTGGTGATTGAAACTGAGGCATGTTTGAAAACTGTTGTTTGGTATTTTTTAGGCTTCTTCCTCTTTTTTTGGGAAGACCATTTTATCTGGCCATACTTTTCTTGACTGGTTTACCACTGTGGAGTCTATTGCTTTTCTTTTTTTTTTAGTATTCAAAATTAGGAAAAGCATGGAGATGGTTCATTCTAAAGTGAGGGTAATAGACTTCAAGAAAACTAACTTTGCCAAGGAGTGAATACCTCAAAGAGTCTGATGACCAGGAAGTGACAACAGAACAGATGAGGCTGGTACAAGCAGCATGTAAGAGATGCTGCTTATGGACGGCAAAGATTTGAAGAGGTATGGGGGAGGGTTGCGGGGAAAGGTACATCAGGGGAGATACACAGCAAGGGGAAGGGTGCATTAGGGGAGCACAATGCATAGCAATGCCGGGGGCATACAGGGGCACAACTCAGCAATGCAAGGTGCCTCCGCCCTAGGCATAAACTTCCCTTGCTACACCAGTCTAAGATTTTGTATCTGAACACTGGTGGGTTAAATTATTTGCCCAGCTTCACAAGGAGCCACAATGTGAGTCAATCCCAGTTCCCCAAGTTTTCAGCCCATTACGCTAACCATTAGGTTGCTCCTCTCCTCCATTCACTCACTTAAAGTATATGGAGAAAGATTTAAAGATCTAAATATGTATACTTTGAAAGAAAGACAGGAGAGGAAAGATATGATTGGGACATTTAAATACCTCCACTGCATAAATGTATAGGAGGTGGGTTGGTCACTGTTGGAAGCAGGATACTGGACTTGATGGACCTTCAGTCTGTCCCAGTATGTCAATTCTTATGTTCTTATGTAATTGAAAGGATGCTCTGGAAGGAAAAGCATAGGATGAGGGTAAATGGGGATAGACCCATGTAATCTGAGGAACTATTTCTTTATAGAAAAGGTGATAGATGCACAGAAGGGCCTCCCAGCAAAGGTGATTGACATGAGGACTGTATCTAAATTAAAGAAAGCATGGAAGAAACACATTTCTAAGGAAGATGAAAAGATTATAGAGATTAGTTTGTATACATTAGTTTGTATGGATGGGCAGACTTGATCAATTAAATGACCTTTTTATGCTATCATTTTCTATATACAAACTCAGGTGCTTAGAGCCAATTAGGAAACAGGACAGAATATGAATGCAAATGCACCTAAACACAGGTGGAGGTATGTTCACTACAATATATTTTGCACTGCACGATGATCACAGTATGGCTAGGAATTCATAAATTATTTTCCTCTACCTGTCAAGATTGCAACATGTCATTGTCTTATGAGAACAACAGTAATTTGGAAACATTATTTCCAAATACAAGAACTCGAGAAGAAAAGAAAAAAAAAAATCAGAACTAGCCAACACATTTGTAATTAAATATACAGTAATACAGATAGACTTAGGCACTTAAACTTCACCTTACATAAGAACATAAGAAATGGAAACACTTGTTATTGGTATTCAGTTGTTCTATAGCAGGTAAGCTGATGTTCTTGATTAAATATGTAGAGAAATGAATATGTCTCAGATCTATGCTTGATGAATCTATAATACAGACAATTTTGTCAGATGACATTTATCTTGATAGCTGCTATACCTCTGCATTAGTTAGATCATTAGACTGACTGGTTTAAGCCAGAGCAGTCAAGATTTTTTTATTGGCTTCAACAGAATTGGAAACATGGAAAGGTAAGAAAACAATGGAACATTTTGTACAAATCATTATAAAGCAAGAATATACTTCTCAGGTTTACCAAATCCAAACTCAAGGTGAGCTACATTCAGGTATTTTAGTTTTTCCTGCTTCAGGGGACTTATTATCTAGGACCCAAAGTGGTGAACTAGATTAGAAACTGGTTGACAGACAGATGCTCGAGGGTGGTGGTTAATGGAATTAATTTGGCGGAGGCAAAGGTGAGTAGTAGAGTCCCTCAGGGATTGGTGCTGAGGCCAATCCTGTTCAATATGTTTGTGTGTGACATTGCCGAAGGGCTAGAAGGAAAAGTTTGCCTTTTTGCAGATGATACCAAAATTTATAACATAGTAGACACCAAGGTTACATCGGACCCGGGCTCCCCCTATAAGAAGAAGGGAGCCAGGGCACGAGGCAAACCTCGGCAGCGTTTTTTTTGTCTGTTCTTTCTCTTTACAGGAGCGGAGAGGCAGAGGGAAGGCAGGAGGAAGCAGCCAGAGCAGGCTGTTAGACCGGGGTCGCGGCGAGAGTTAGCTCCGCCCACCCCCACTCGCGTCAGAGGTTACATCGGGCCCGGGCTCCCCCTATAAGAAGAAGGGAGCCAGGGCACGAGGCAAACCTTGGCAGCGTTTTTTTTGTCTGTTCTTTCTCTTTACAGGAGCGGAGAGGCAGAGGGAAGGCAGGAGGAAGCAGCCAGAGCAGGCTGTTAGACCGGGGTCGTGGCGAGAGTTAGCTCCGCCCACCCCCACCCGCGTCAGAGGTTACATCGGGCCCGGGCTCCCCCTATAAGAAGAAGGGAGCCAACGGCGCCCAGCCGTTCGGCGCACTGCAAAGGCGAGCGGCAAAGGCGCTCGCCTTAGCGAGAGCGCCTTTGCGAAGGAGTCTTGAGAAGGAGCCCAGATAGCAGCAGCAGCAGCAAAAACCTTTTTTTTCTCTCTCATTACTCTCTTCTCTCTCTACCCTTTCAGCTAGCTGCACGCCGGACACCACTCATACACACCGAGGAACCAAAGGAGCAGGGAAAAAGAAATGGAGGCTGCAGGAACCCAGCGGAGCTACCCAGTGTACTGCATCAAGTGTCATATGTATGACTACCTCCCCTCCGGGAGGCAGGCGTACATATGCGGTCGATGTCAGGAAATGGATAGCCTGAGGAAGGAGGTCGGGAGACTGCAGGCCAGGGTCCAGGAGCTGGAAGGACTGTGCACCTTAGAGGAACCGTGCTGGACAACGGAGGATACCACCGGAGAGAGTCACGTCACGGAGCAAGTAAGAGAGCTCGAGAAATTCATCGAGGAGGCCTGCAGGATGGTGGCGGCTCAGGACAAACAGCACATCGGAGTGGAACCAACAATTGGACAGAATCCACCAGACGCCATGAGAGTAGGACCTTGCGGAGGAGCTGGACAGACAGATGAGATAGAGACCCAACAGAACCCAGAGGAAAATCTAGCGGATCGCGACACGGACCTGAGACCAGAGAGACAACCAAGGAAGGGGAAGTCTGCAATTGTAGTGGGAGACTCAATCCTGAGAGAAGTGGACAGTCACATAGCAGGAGGGAGAGAGGACCGACTAGTGACATGTCTCCCGGGGGCGAGAACGAAGGACGTCATTGACAGAATAGAGAGAATCCTGGACGGAGCTGAAACAGAGGAGACAGCGGTGATAATCCACGTTGGAACCAACGACATCAGCAGGAGGAGCTACAACAGGACTACACTAACTGAGCAGTTCAGGATCCTGGGGAGGAAACTGAAGCTGAGGACAAGGAGGAAAGCCTTCTCAGAGATCCTGCCAGTACCGAGGGCAGATGCTAAGAGACAGACCGAGCTGCAAGCAGTAAACGGTTGGCTGAGGAAATGGTGCGAAGAGGAGGGTTTCCACTTTGTACGGAACTGGACAACTTTTGTGGGGAAGAACAAGCTCTACAGGAGGGACGGACTGCACCTGAGCACGGCTGGGACGAGGTTGCTGGCACGCAACGTCCAGAGCAGCATAGACTTGGCTTTAAACTGAGGAGAAGGGGAAAGCCGACAGTCGACCTGACCTCGACACATCGGACCAAAGTATCAAACGAGGATACTGAACCAGAAATTTGTAAAAGAGGGCTCGGGACTGAGAGGGAACTTTTGGGAAAAGGACACAAGGACGCAATGCAGGGAGCCAATGCACAAACGAACCTAGCAAGCAGAATTAAGAGAGAGCAACAGGAGCCAGAGGGTCATCCAAACATGGGGGAGCAGGCTGAGGACAACATAGTCACACCGCAGGATGGGGATGAACACAACAAATTTCGGGGGCTGGCAACTCATGAGGAGGTTGGCAGGGGCGCCAAACCACGAGGAAAACCAGCGGAAAAGGCAAACAACCAGGACTTAAATTGCCTATACACTAATGCTAGGAGCCTAAGAGCCAAAATGGGAGAACTAGAAGTCATAGCCAATACAAAGGACCTGGACATAATAGGAGTCACAGAAACGTGGTGGAATGAAGACAACAAATGGGATGTGGCCATACCAGGGTACAAACTCTACAGGAGGGACAGGACACACAAGAAGGGTGGAGGAATAGCGCTTTATATAAAGGACTCCATACCTTCAACCAGGATAGAAACAACAGTAAGGGCGGACGACTTGGAATCACTATGGATTAAGCTACCTGGAGGAGCTGGATCAGACATAAAATTGGGCCTGTACTATCGCCCACCTGGACAACCGGAAGCACTCGACCAGGATTTGGAGGCTGAGCTGAGGCAGATATGCAAAAGCGGAAGCGTGATGGTGATGGGAGACTTCAACTACCCTGGGATAGACTGGAGTATTGGACACTCAAACTGCACAAGGGAGACCAAATTCCTGGAAACCACGAGGGACTGTTTCATGGAACAGCTGGTCACGGAACCAACACGGGGGGATGCAACTCTCGACCTAATCCTCAATGGGCTAGGGGGACCTGCAAAGGAGGTGGCGGTGCTAGAACCCCTAGGAAACAGCGATCACAACATGATCCAGTGCAAGCTGGAAATTGGACCATCAAAGGTGAAAAGATCCACAGCGACAGCACTCAACTTCAAAAAAGGGAATTATGATGGCATGAGGAAACTGGTGGGAAAGAAACTCAACGGTAGCGCAAGGAAGATGGAGTCTGTAGAAAAAGCCTGGTCCCTACTCAAGGGCACGGTGCAAGAGGCACAGAACCTGTACATCCCCAGATTCAGGAAGGGGTGCAAAAAAAACCGAACAAAAAACCCAGCGTGGATAACAACTGCAGTGAAAAAGGCGATAAGTGACAAGAAAGCATCGTTCAAAAAATGGAAAAAGGACCAAACAAAGAACAACCAAAAGGAGCACAAAGAACACCAAAGGGAGTGTCACCGTGTGGTTAGAAAAGCTAAAAGAGAATATGAGGAGAGACTGGCGGGGGAAGCAACAAACTTCAAATCGTTCTTCAGATATGTGAAGGGGAAGCAACCGGCAAGGGAAGAAGTGGGGCCATTGGATGATGGAGACACAAAAGGAGTGGTAAAAGAGGAAAAAGAGATAGCAGACAGGTTAAATAAGTTCTTCACGTCAGTCTTCACGAGGGAGGACACATCAAATATTCCGGAACCGGAGGACATCGTAAATGGGGATCGGGATGAAAAGCTGGTCCAACTAGAGGTAAACCAAGAGGATGTCCTCAGGCAGATAGACAGACTAAAGAGCGACAAATCGCCAGGTCCGGACGGCATTCACCCAAGGGTACTCAAGGAACTAAGGAACGTAATAGCAGAGCCACTTCGCCAAATATGTAACCTATCCTTAAAAACTGGAGAGATCCCGGAGGATTGGAAAATTGCAAATGTCACACCCATCTTCAAGAAGGGTTCAAGGGGGGACCCGGGGAACTACAGGCCGGTGAGCTTGACCTCGGTAGAGAGTTGCGCGGGGACAGAAATCCCACCCGTCCCCACCCGTCCCCGCCAAAGTCCCACCCGTCCCCACCCGTCCCCATGAGGAATCCCTCTGTCCCCACCCGTCCCCGCGAGGAATCCCCTCCGTCCCCACCCGTCCCCGCGAGGAATCCCCTCCGTCCCCGCCCGTCCATATAAACTTCAGAAATAGTTATTTCATTTAATTATGCTACTGAATTAAAGGCTCTGGTAGAAACCCATTTACAAATAAGCAAAAAGACTTTATTAATTTGAAAATATTAATTGGGAAGAATACATACTTTGCAAATGGGTTTCTACCAGAGCCTCTAATGTTTATAAATTTTTATCAACACAACTAATATACTACTTTATCCTGAAGCAAAATAAAAAAAAAGAAATATAATTTTTTTCCTACCTTTGTTGCCTGGTTTCTGCTTTCCTCATGTTCTCATTCAATTCCTTCCATCCACTGTCTCTCTTCCTTCTGCATCTTCCATTTGCTCTGTTACTGTGCCTCTCCCTTTCTTCCCCCTTCCAAATTGGTCTGGTACCCATCTTCTTCTCTCCGCTCCCCCCATAGTCTGGCATCTGTCTTCTTCCCTGCCAGCGTCTTCTCCCTACTCTCTCTTCCCCATTTCCTTTCAGCGTCCTTCTCCCCCCTCTGTCTTCCACATGTGCTTTCAGTGTCCTTCTCCCCCCTCTGCTTCCCCATGTCCTTTCAGCGTCCTTCTCCCTCTCTGTCTTCCCCATGGCCTTTCAGCGTCCTTCTCCACCCCCCCCCCGTCTTCCCCATGTCCTTTCAGCGTCCTTCTCCACCCCTTTGTCTTCCCCATGTGCTTTCAGCATCCTTCTCCCCCCCTCTGTCTTCCACAAGTGCTTTCAGAGTCCTTCCCCCCCGCCCTTCCCATGGCCTTTCAGAGTCCTTCTCCACCCCTTTGTCTTCCCCATGTCCTTTCAGCGTCCTTCTCCACCCCTTTGTCTTCCCCATGTGCTTTCAGCATCCTTCTCCCCCCTCTGTCTTCCACAAGTGCTTTCAGAGTCCTCCCCCCCGCCCTTCCCATGGCCTTTCAGCGTCCTTCTCCACCCCTTTGTCTTCCCCATGTCCTTTCAGCGTCCTTCTCCACCCCTTTGTCTTCCCCATGTGCTTTCAGCATCCTTCTCCCACCTCTGTCTTCCACAAGTGCTTTCAGAGTCCTTCCCCCCCACGCCCTTCCCATGGCCTTTCAGCATCCTTCTCCACCCCTTTGTATTCCCCCATGTGCTTTCAGCCTCCTTCTCCCTCCTCTGTCTTCAAATGCTTTCAGAGTCCTTCCCCCCCTCCTCCCGTCTTCCCCATGGCCTTTCAGCGTCCTTCTCCCCACTCCTTCTCTACCGCCCCGGGTGCAGCACAGCCGGCCAGGTCCCCTTACTTTTGTGGCACTTCCCCGACCGACCGACAACAGCCCCGGTCCGACAAACCTCCCTGCCCTTAACTGCGAATCTAAATTACCTTATTACAGCTGCTGTAAGAAGATAATTTAGATTCGCGGCTACAGGGCAGGGAGGATTGTCAGACCGGGGCTGTTGTCGGTCGGTCGGGGAAGTGCCACAAAAGTAAGGGGACCTGGCCGGCTGTGCTGCAACCGGGGCGGGGTGTGGCGGGGCGGACCGCCCCCTCCCTTGGTAGCCACTCGAACCGCGAGGCTACTCTCCTCCTTACCTGCACTGCCTGCAGCACAGAGCCAAACGGAAGTCTTCCCGACGTCAGCGCTGACGTCGGAGGGAGGGAGGGCTTTGTTTAAGCCCTCCCTCCCCTCCGACGTCAGCGCTGACGTCGGGAAGACTTCCGTTCGGCTCTGTGCTGCAAGCAGAGAAGGTAGGGAGAAGAGCCGCGCGACTGAGTACATCCAGCCCCGCAGGAACCCCACGACCCTCGGAGGCGTCCCCACGGGATCCCCGCGACCCTAGGGGGCGTCCCACGGGATCCCCGCGACCCTAGGGGCGTCCCCATGGGATCCCCGTGACCCAAAGGGGGAACCCGCGGGATGCCCGCGGGTCCCGCGGGATTCCCGTCGTCCCCGTTCCCATGCAGCTCTCTAGACCTCGGTCCCGGGAAAAATGATGGAAGCACTGATTAAGGACAGTATCTGTGAACACATAGAAAACAATGGACAGCTAAAGTCGAGCCAGCACGGCTTCTGCAAGGGTAGGTCATGCCTCACAAACTTATTGTACTTCTTTGAGGGGGTAAACAGACAGGTGGATAAAGGGGAATCCATTGACATCATTTACCTTGACTTTCAAAAAGCCTTTGACAAGGTACCGCATGAAAGACTGCTTAAAAAGCTGTGGAGACACGGGGTGCAAGGGGAGGTCCACCGATGGATCAAAAACTGGCTGGCAGACAGGAAACAGAGGGTTGGAGTGAAGGGCCATTACTCAGACTGGCATGGGGTCACGAGCGGAGTTCCGCAGGGGTCGGTGCTGGGACCGCTCCTGTTCAATATATTTATAAATGACCTGGAGGCGGGAACAAATTGCGAAGTTATTAAATTTGCGGATGACACCAAACTCTACCGCAGGGTTGAAACCATGGAAGACTGCGAAGATCTGCAAAGGGACCTAACGACGCTAGAAGAATGGGCCAAAAAATGGCAAATGAACTTTAACGTAGGGAAATGCAAGGTCATGCATGTAGGGAAAAAGAACCCGATGTTCAGCTACAAAATGGGAGGATCACTGCTAGGGGCAAGTAACCTTGAAAGAGACCTGGGAGTGATGGTGGACACGTCTTTGAAGGCGTCGGCACAGTGCGCCACAGCCTCAAGAAAAGCAAACAAAATGTTGGGTATCATTAAGAAGGGTATCACGACCAGGACAAAGGAGGTCATCCTGCCACTGTATCGTGCGATGGTGCAACCGCATCTGGAGTACTGTGTCCAGTATTGGTCGCCGTACCTCAAAAAGGACATGGCGGTACTTGAGGGAGTCCAGAGAAGAGCAACTAAACTGATAAGAAGTATGGAAAATCTCTCATATACTGACAGACTGAAAAAGCTGGGGCTGTTCTCCCTGGAAAAGCGGAGACTTAGAGGAGACATGATAGAAACCTTCAAGATCCTGAAGGGTATAGAAAAAGTAGACAGGGACAGATTTTTCAGATTACGGGGAACCACAAGTACAAGGGGGCACTCGGAAAAATTAAAAGGAGACAGGTTTAAAACAAATGCCAGAAAGTTCTTTTTCACCCAGAGGGTGGTGGACACATGGAACGCGCTTCCGGAGGCTGTGATAGGCCGGAGCACGTTACAAGGCTTCAAAGAAGGTTTGGATAGGTTCCTAGAGGATAAAGGAATTGAGGGGTACAGATAAGAGTGGCGGTAGGTTATAGGGACAGTCTGGGACCATTGCTCAGGCAATGGGCCTGATGGGCCGCCGCAGGAGCGGACCGCTGGGCGAGATGGGCCTCTGGTCTGCCTCAGCGGAGGCAACTTCTTATGTTCTTAAGGAGGGAGTGGAAAACATGAAAAAGGGTCTGCAAAAGTTAGAGGAATGGCAACTAAAATTCAATGCACAGAAGGGCAGAGTAATGCATTTGGGGATTAGAAATAGGAAGGAGCCATATGTGCTGGGAGGTGAGAGGCTGATATGCATGGATGGGGAGAGGGACCTTGGGGTGATAGTGTCTGAAGACCTAAAGGCAAAGAAACAGTATGACAAGGCAGTGGCTGTTGCAAGAAGGATGCTAGGCTGTCTAGAGAGGCGTGACCAGTAGAAGAAAGAAGGTGTTGATGCCCCTGTACAGGTCGATGGTGAGGCCCAACTTGGAATATTGTGTTCAATTTTGGGTACCGTATCTGGCAAAGGACATAAAAAGACTTGAAGCGGTCCAGAGAAAGGCAACAAAAATGGTAGGTTTGCACCAGAATGTATGAGGAGAGACTGGAAGCCCTGAATATGTATACCCTAGAGCAGGGGTGTCCAATGTCGGTCCTCGAGGGCCGCAGTCCAGTCGGGTTTTCAGGATTTCCCCAATGAATATGCATGAGATCTATTTGCATGCACTGCTTTCAATGCATATTCATTGGGGAAATCCTGAAAACCCGACTGGATTGCGGCCCTCGAGGACCGACATTGGACACCCCTGCCCTAGAGGAAAGAAAGGACAGGGGAGATATGATTCAGATGTTCATATACTTGAAAGGTATTAACGTAGAATAAAATCTATTCCAGAGAAAGGAAAATGGTAAAACCAGAGGGCATAAACTGAGGTTGAAGGGTGGTAGACTTAAGAGTAATGTTAGGAAATTCTTCTTTACAGAGAGGGTGTTTGATGCATGGAAAGCACTCCCGAGAGAGGTAATGAAGAAAACAGTGACAGAGTTCAAACAAGTGTGGGATGAACTCAGAGGATCTCTAATCAGAAAATAATGGGTATACATTGAAGGAACTAAGGCCAGTACCAGGCAGGCTTGCACAGTCTGTGTCTCGTATATGGACATTCAGTTGAGGATGGGCTGGGGAGGATTTCGATGGCTGGGATGGTTAAGATGGGCTGGAGTGAGCTTTGATGGAGACTCCAGTACATAGAACCTAAGCACACTACTGGGCAGGGCTCTTGGTTTCTGGCCCAGAAATATAGAAGAAAAGGTACCATTTAAATGAAATTAATTTATGGAGCATGTATGGTTAGGCAGACTGGATGGATCATTCAGGTCTTTATCTGCCGTCATTTACTATGTTAAACCACTTAGGCTATAAGTGGTATATAAATACTTAAATAAATAAATAAAACTGATTTAGATTTACATTTTATGAGTAAAGTAGAAAGAATCAGATCTCAGCTACTGTCAATAAATATATAAAAAGATATAGATTCTTTGCCAGTCCTGCTGATCAATTTTGGCATCAGTTTGATTTGCTGTCACTTAGAGACTTTTAAACCCTGATTCTATAAAGTCTGCCTAAAATTAGGCAAATGCCCAATTGGGTTACAAATCAATTGGACTCTTATTTAAAGAAATTTCAGTTACTTCATTACTCTCAGTTGTGTTTTCAAAAAAGGTTTAATACAGAAACAGTAGTGGGATCACCAATTGCACTGGGCAATTTCGGATTAAGGTCCAATATTCCTTAATAGTACAATTTGATTTTATTAGTTAATCCCTTTAACCTGGCTGACCACCAAGCCCCGAGACCACTTCCCCATGGTTCTATTCCACGTCGGAACCAACGACACCGCAAGGAGCAGCCCAGACAGCATACCTTAAGACTTCAGGGCCCTGGGGGAGAAGCTGAGGAGGATGGATGCGCAGGTGGTCTTCTCCTCGATTCTCCCAGTAAGGGGCAAGGGCAGAGCCAGAGAGGATCGAATACAAAGGGCGAATGACTGGCTGCGAGGATGGTGCAAGGAGATGAACTTCGGGTTTCTGCACCATGGAGAAGCATTGCAAGGACTACAGGGACACGACGGGCTACACCTAACCAGAAGAGGGAAGAATGTCCTTGGACACCGCCTAGCCCGCCTACTCCACAGGGCTTTAAACTAGGTAAGTCGGGGGAGGGTACAGGCACAAACAATATACCAGGCGAACTAAAATGCCAATACATTTATGAGGCTGAGGAAAGTAGACACCGAAATTCTGGGTCAGGGGTGAGTGCACACACTTTTGAGTCGGGAGTAGGGTCACATCATATTTATGGGTCACATTGTAATTCCGGGTCTAGGGGGAGTACACACTGTAATTCTGGGTATATGGGGAGTACACATTGTGGTTCTGAGCCTCAGGAAAGCACAAATAACACAAACAATGCTAAAGGTGTTCAAATAGCTCAAACAGGAATATCCCCACTGAGACGTAACAAAAATATAACATGGAGGGCTATGTACGTCAACGCACACAGTTTAGGAAACAAGATCCTGGAATTGGAAACAGAAATAAGGAATGCCGACCTGGATGTGGTGGCGATATCCGAAACCTGGCTCACAGACTCCCACGGGTGGGACATGGTCATACCGGGTTACAACTTGTTTCGCCGGGACAGAGAGGGTAGGATGGGAGGGGGTGTAGCATTATATACTAAAGATGACATTAAGGTTACGAGAATCTCAGATGTCCAGTATACTGGGGAATCCCTTTGGGTTAATTTGGCCAGAGGGAAGGACAAATGCTTGTATCTTGGCGTAATTTACAGACCCCCAAGACAACAGGATGACCTGGATATGGAAATAATCGAAGATATAGAAAATATCACCTTGCGTGGGGACACAGTATTGCTAGGTGACTTCAACATGCCTGATGTGGATTGGGTTACACTTACCTCTGCTTCCGGCAGCAGCAGGAGGCTATTAAACTCTATGAAAGGAGCAAGCCTCAGGCAACTGGTGTTGGAACCAACAAGGGATCAGGCAATACTGGACCTGATACTTACCAATGGAGAAAGTGTCACAGAGGTCTCGGTGGGCGACACATTGGCCTCCAGTGACCACAACATGGTATGGTTTAATATCAGGAAAGGTTTCACTAAATCTACTACACTAACCAAAGTCCTCAAATTCAAGGACACAAATTTCAAAGAAATGGGAGACTTCGTTCACCAGGCGCTACAAAGCCAAGAAGAAACCGATAACGTGGAAGACATGTGGTCGACTTTGAAAGCAACCATACAAGAAGCAACAAACCGCTATGTAAAATCAGTAAGTAAACGGCGAAGGAACAATAAGCCACAGTGGTTTACTGCGGAGATCTCAGACCTGATCAAGGAGAAGAAAAAAGCATTCATCTCTTACAAACAATCGGGGAAGCAGGACTCTAGAGCAGACTACCTGGCCAAATCAAAAGCCGTCAAAACAGCAGTCAGGGAGACTAAATTCCTCATGGAGGAGTCTCTAGCAAAGAACATCCAGAAGGGAGATAAATCCTTCTTCAGGTATATCAGTGATAGAATAAAAAACTCAGGCGGGATTATACGTCTTAGGAAACCAGACGGAGACTATGTGGAAAAGGATTCGGAAAAAGCCCAACTATTAAATGAATACTTCTGCTCAGTCTTCACCCGAGAAGCGCCAGGGCTCGGCCCTCAGCTACAGACAAGGGTTGGCTCAGTTGACCCGTTTAGTAACTTTGAGTTTACGCCCAGCAGTGTCTACGGTGAGCTGTCAAAGCTCAAGGTTAACAAAGCAATGGGGCCAGACAACCTGCATCCCAGGGTGCTAAGGGAGCTGAGTGATGTCTTGGCGGAGCCACTGTCCGCGCTCTTCAACCTCTCCCTTAGTACAGGCAGCGTCCCGTTGGACTGGAGGACGGCTAACGTCATTCCACTCCACAAGAAAGGCTCCAAGATGGAGACAGCAAACTACAGACCAGTGAGTCTAACATCGATAGTGAGCAAACTAATGGAAACTCTAATCAAACACCAATTAGATAAGATCCTGGATGAGGAGAATCTACGGGATCCCCGACAACATGGATTTACTAAGGGGAGATCCTGCCAATCCAACCTGATCAGCTTCTTTGACTGGGTGACGGGGAAGCTGGATATTGGGGAGTCCCTGGACATCGTGTACCTGGACTTTAGCAAAGCATTCGATAGCGTACCGCACCGCAGGTTACTGAGCAAGATGAGTTCTATAGGATTAGGTGACACATTGACAAAATGGGTTGGGAGCTGGCTTGGAGGTAGGCTCCAAAGGGTGGTGGTGAATGGCACCCCCTCCGAAATGACGGAGGTGATTAGTGGAGTACCACAGGGCTCAGTCTTGGGCCCAATCCTATTCAACATCTTTATAAGAGACTTGGCAGAAGGGCTTCGAGGTAAAATAACATTATTCGCCGATGATGCCAAACTGAGTAATGTAGTGGGCAAATGCACAACAAACGAAGATTCAGTGCCCGACAACATGTTGCACGACCTATTCCTACTGGAGCGATGGTCTAGGACATGGCAACTCAACTTCAATGCCAAAAAATGCAAAGTTATGCACCTGGGCAGCCAGAATCCATGCAAGTCTTATACCCTTAATGGCGAGATCCTAGCAAAAACGGTAGCAGAACGAGACTTGGGGGTAATCGTCAGTGAGGACATGAAGTCTGCCAATCAAGTGGAGCAGGCTTCGTCCAAGGCAAGACAAATCATGGGCTGCATACGAAGGGGTTTCGTCAGTCGTAAGGCGGAAGTCATTATGCCATTGTATAGATCCATGGTGAGGCCCCACCTGGAATACTGTGTGCAATTCTGGAGGCCGCATTATCACAAGGATGTGCTGAGACTGGAGTCGGTGCAAAGAATGGCCACCCGGATGGTCTCGGGACTCAAGGAGCTACCATACGAAAAACGGCTTGACAAATTACAGCTATACTCGCTCGAGGAGCGCAGAGAGAGGGGGGACATGATCGAGACGTTCAAGTATCTTACGGCCGCATCGAGGCGGAGGAAGATATCTTCTTTTTCAAGGGTCCCACGACAACAAGAGGGCATCCGTTGAAAATCAGGGGCGGGAAACTACGAGGTGACACCAGGAAATTCTTTTTCACTGAAAGAGTGGTTGATCGCTGGAATAGTCTTCCACTACAGATGATTGAGGCCAGCAGCGTGCCTGATTTTAAGGCCAAATGGGATCGGCACATGGGATCTATTCACAGGGCAAAGGTAGGGGAGGGACATTAAGGTGGGCAGACTAGATGGGCCGTGGGCCCTTATCTGCCGTCTATTTCTATGTTTCTATGTTTCTATGTTGCATGAAGTTGGTGTGCAAGACAGGGTTCTTAACTGGTGTCAGGGTTTCTTAGAGACAAGGCCTTATATGGTTAAAATGAGAGGAGAACTATCTAAGCCCTGGTGGGGGGAGGGGGGGGGCTCATTGCACAGTCCATCAAAGCTCACCTCTCTTCCCTACTCTGCTTAACATTGTGATGCAGTCTTTATGGATAGCTTTGCTGATTAAATTATAGGGGGGAGGCTGGGTCCCACTCTCAAACATTAAACTTGGTATGCAATCAAAATTATTGCATTGTATGGAACTAATAGAGAATTAAGTTACTTCTCGTAAGAACATAAGAAGCGCCATCTCCGGATCAGACCTTCGGTCCATCAAGTCCAGCGATCCGCACACGCGGAGGCCCTGCCAGGTATACACCTGGCTTATTTTATAGCCAACCATATCATTATATGCCTCTCTCAAGGAGATATGCATCTAGTTTGCTTTTGAAACCTAGGACTGTCGATTCCACAATAATCTCCCCTGGGAGAGTATTCCAGATGTCAACCACTCTCTGTGTGAAGCAGAACTTCCTGATATTAGTCCTGAACTTGTCCCCCCTTAGCTTCATTTCATGTCCTCTTGTCCGTGTCAAATTGGACAATGTAAATAATCTTCTCTGCTCTATTTTGTCGATTCCTTTCAGTATTTTGAAGGTCTCGATCATATCCCCACGCAGTCTCCTTTTCTCAAGGGAGAACAATCCCAGTGTTTTAAGTCGATCCTCATATTCCAGTTTCTCCATACCCTTCACTAGTTTAGTTGCTCGTCTCTGCACCCTCTCCAGCAGTTTTATATCCTTCTTTAGGTAGGGAGACCAATGTTGGACGCAGTATTCCAAGTGGGGTCTGACCATTCCCTATAAAGCGGCATTATAACTTTCTCCGATCTACTCGAGATTCCTTTCTTTATCATGCCCAACATTCTATTTGCCTTCTTTGCCGCTGCCGCGCATTGTGCCGACGGCTTCAGGGTCCTATCTATCAGTACACCCAGGTCCCTTTCTTGTTCACTTTTTTCCAGAGTTGCACCTTGGGATTGGGAAATCAGATTTGCGGGCAAATAACCCAATTTCACAGCTACCAAATTTAAATTTTAAATTGGACTTCTCTTCCCAAATCCTTGGAGTAGAAGTGGATAGTCTGCTGAGAAGTCAAGTTGACAAGGTCATTAAGAATTAATTATACTGCAATAACTGTAATTTTATTGTTTTCTTGTTACTTGTTAATTGTTGTAACCTGCCTTGAACTGCACTTTAGAGAATTTAATGGAATATAAGACTACAAATAACATAACTTAACATTTATAATTCTTAAAAAATGCCTGATGTTAGAAAATTTGAGTTACAAGTATTCAGACTTCTTGTTCGATTTTTCTGCCTTTCAGAGTAAGACAATTGTAATGAGATTTTTTTTAGGTTGCACCAAGCTCCAGAAATTTTGACTTCACTTAGGTCAGAATTCAGCAGCCAGATTGGTTTACTCTGCCTCTAAATATGATTCAATAATTCCCTTACTGATAAGATTACATTGGCTTCCAGTTGAAACCAGGTTAAATTTTAAGGTCTACGATTTTCTTTATAAGTTTTTTTTTTTAATGAAGAATTACCTGCTGCATATACGTATATCAACAACAACACACTCCTGATTTGCCAAACAAATCCTAAACTAGAAAAAACAAGGAAGGCAACCAAGTCACATCAAGGTCTGTGAGGGGGAAGCTCAAAGTGCCTAACTTGGCTCACAACTTGCAAACCAAATATAATGTAATATGTCAAAGAACATGTCACATTATATGATGTTATAGAGCGCTCTCAGTGTGAACCCTCAGTGATAGGAGCTCAGCTCCGACACTTCACTTCTGGGTCAAGGCCATAAGCCTCCACCCGCACACCATCATCGAGCGCCCTGTGTGTGCAGAAATCAAACCAATCAACAATCAAAGTGAGTAAATGAAACTCAACACAAACAACCTGAGCGACCCCCACACAAACCCTGCCAGCCAAACCCCCTCAAAAAACTCACACAAAATCACAAAGTCAAAAACCATACCAAAAAGTGAAAAACATGTCCAAAAGAAACAATACTTATCCAAAACTGTCACACAAACGGAAAAACCGCGCCAGGAGGAAAGGTTCAACCGCGCTGGTTTCGGGAGGAGCCCTTCTTCAGGAACCTGGCCTCCAACAGAACACAAGCAGAGAGGAAGGCTGGAGGGCGGGGTGTCCGGGAGGGAGAGCACACCAGCTAAAACAGATCCACAGGTGACATCATGCACGAACCAACCAATCATACAGTGCCAGCACTCAACACAATCAGCACCACAGAAAAGGGAAGGAGAAGAGGGAGGGAAAAGGGGAGGGAAAAAGAAACACCCACCAATAGGAGCACCGCAATCAAAATCTCTTTTTGATGCTGTAGATCTGATGTTATCCTAGCTTGTGCATCAACTTGATATTGTGTTGTTCTTATATAATTTTTTATCTGATGTAATTCCTACTTTACAGGCTATGTGTTCTTGTTGTTAGTTGCTTTGAACCTAAATGGCAATTGTGAGTTATAAGATGTTTTTAATGTAATGTAGGGGTGTCCAACCTTTTGGCTTCCCTGGGCCGCATTGGCCGAAAAAAATGTTTCTGAGGCTGCACAAACGCGCAAACGCTGCAGCAAGACAGAGGAAGGAGCCAGCAAGACGGTAAACACCCGGGGTCAGCAGAGGAAAACACTGCATTGCCCTCGACCGGGGCCACACAAAATACTTCACGGGCCCGCAGGTTGGACACCCCTAATTACCTCACAGAAGAAAAAAGACTGACTCTGTGGAGCAAGAGGGATGAACATAATAATACACACTATTAGCTAAAACATTCAGCTTGCTAGGGAGGGCAGATCCACATCTGTGACTCAGGGAAGGAAATACCAAGTATGGCTAGAGTACAAGACACAAGTTTTAACGATGTACACCGTCTAGAAGCCCGATTAGGTGGTATAATAAATTTTAAATAAACTTGAAACTTGATTCTTATGTTCTCTCACAAGCACATAGGAAGATCTTCATGCAGTCAATAATTAATAATTAATGGTCCATTAAGTAATTAGTTTACATACAGATCTGGGATTTGCGCCCAAATTTGGACAATCTTTATGGAATCCAGGAGATAGTGTAGACTCTATGCATGCAAATGCATTCCATGCATAATCATTGTGGTAATCCTAAAAACCTGAATGGCTAGGTGTGCCTGAAAACAAAAACTGTGGATACAGATGTTCTAGAGATAATTTAGGTGTGCCTGAAAGACAGTGTTGGGAAGCAATATCATAGCCAATAGTCTGTTAGCAGTGTAAGATGTTGGATCCCCCCTCCCCCACTAATATCCCATTATTCTCTCAGTCTTCCCCACCCCTACAGTCTTCCATCCTATCTCATTCACCTCCTCTCAAAAGCCTCTCATCCCATTATTAAAATTGCTATTATAGGAAGCGCCATATTTAGATTTCTTAATAGAGTATAGGTATTATAGTGATTGAAGGTATTGAAATGCCAAGAAGCACAAGATGGAAAAGAGCATGATCTCATTTCCAACTCACCACTAAGCAAAACAATACAAGTGGAAAGTCAGCCATAGACAGGCAACTGCTGATATGCCACTTAGAATGTGTTTCTCTAATTGAATATGCAAGCTTGAAAGACATTTTAAAACCAAGTGTCATACACCCCAGCAGTGTAACTTGACATCTATGTTATTATTATATTATTCTGCATGTTAGTGCTCCTCCGCATTTCAGGGAAGCGTATGGGTTGCCTGATGAGCAGCAGTTTAACATAAATAACATAATGAACTTCTAGCAGTCAATACATATTCATATGCATTGTGAGTTTGGTCTTTTGAGTTATTTGATGTCAGATAATTATGAACACTCAAAATAGATTATTATAAACCTCCATAATTATTAATAGAAAGACCTTTGTACTAAAATGGAATCTAAAGTCAGCCATGGCAGTTTCAGCATTTCAACTTGTCCAGAGAAATTCTTCTCTTCTTCCAGTAGACAAAAAGCCCCAATTAACATGTCTTTTCCTCCTCAGCCCTCCACAAAACAAAGATAACCCCCATGACCTCTCTCATTTTGCCACCAAAAGAAAGCTAGCAACTTGAGCCCTCCCTCCATTCTGAATTTCCCCTCCCCTGGAAAATAAATTACTTTTATGACTCATGAAACTGTTTATCCACAGAGAAAAGACTCTTCTCCTACTGACTTGTTCTGGGTGATGTGTTGGTACAGGGAACTTGGGGGGGGGGGGGGGTCTATACTGAGAGCAAAAGGAAGCAGAGCAAGGGTTCAGGGTAGGTGTTTCTAGTTTAGAGGTAGAGACTGGAAAAAGAAATTAGGTTCTTACTTTGCTAATATCTTTTCCAGTAAATAAGTTGTGTCATGCTGACTGCTAAGGTAATCTCCCCACGCTCGCGAGCCGTGCAGAAGGAATCCACTTCAACTTTTCAATTTCTTCTCCTTCATCTAAGGACTCTGCTGCCCCCTTCAAATTTTACCAAAGCAGGCAATAGCCCTATATAGAAACACAGGGGTACGGGGAGACTCTCCGACTTACAGTTCAGTTTTGCTCTGAAAAAGTACAACAAAATATTAACATTGAAATTGAAAAATTTAAACATCTGCAAAATATGCTATTCAGAAACCTTTATGGAGCTCAAATAGTTTCTCAATATTTCATAACAAAGATTAATTTTCAAACCCCTGAGGTCTGACATCCAAAATTTTAGTTTGGACTCGAACTTTCTGATTGAGACAGTAGGCAAGCGGAGAAATCACTGACAGGAAAATGTATTAGCGAGGTAACAACTTAATCTCTTTTTCAAGTGCAATAAGTGCGTCGTGATGAATGCTAGTGTAACCATGGGTTACAAAATAAATATGTTATAGTTGACCTAGGGCAGGAGAGACCTGACAGAGGTTTTTTTCCTCTAATATTTTAAAGTTAAAAGTTTTTTTGTTGTTGTTGTCCAGCAAAGATAATGCTGTGTTTGCATGACCGATTGTTGGAATTCTAGACTGCTGATGTCTGCAACAGGTCTGATGACCTCATGTAGAAGTCAGTAGTGCTGGGGAGAATTCTAACACTGCCAGGGAGAGCAGTTGGGTGGTTATCGGTCTGGAAGACAGGTTGGTCTTGGTTGCCTGAGAATAGAAAAAGATTTTAAAAAATGTTTATAGTGGGTTTTTGGCTAATGTTAATTAAGTTCAAGTCTGGCCTATTTTTGTGGCAAGGGCTGTGTTTGGTTATGTCATACAGTGATTATCTGTCACTTTTGTGTTGAGGTGCAGAGCTCTTGTATTTAAATGGAATGTAGTAACAGTTAAATTAATTTTGTCCTGGTTAACATTAAGAAACAGGATAGAAAGTATCTTTTTGACGTTGTAAGAAGTAGTGCTGAGGAAACATTTATTGATGAGTTGTGAATTGGAGTAAATTCTGTCACTAAAATATTTTGGTTTAGATAACCATTTGATTTATAACCTTGGAAGCCTATAGATTAAGATACATTGTGGGTGGGAAAAAGTTTAGGGAAATTTTAATTATCCAATTTTTTCTCTGGGTAGCTATTCAAAAGTAAAGAAACAAATATAAATGTCAGGGTGTCATAGGGTTTTGCTTCCTTTATTTATTTTTTTTTAATTAGGGAGTAGGTACTCCATTTATTGAAGCTGAATCTCCTGAAAAAAGAAGCACTGGTACCCAAAGGCTCTGCAGAAAAAGAACACCTGTACCCTGTGAGGAAAAAGTTTACACCGGACCCTGTGAGGAAAAAATTATTTCAAAGAACTAAATTATTTGAGAAAGATTTTATATGGAAACTTGTTCTAAAGTTATATAGATATATACATTTTGTTAGATTTGTAAAAATAAACTAACAAAAACTTTTAGAACCAGTATTTGTTTAAAAGGTTTCATTTATTGTTCACCCAGTATCTTTTATTTAGGGTAGATTTTATATTTTATGCTAACTTTTCCCTCTTTTTAGAAACATTCTTACTTTGACTTATAAGGTAACCTGACTACAGAAGGTGAAGAGAGTGAGAATTGATAATCAAAGAGGGAGGGGTTACACTAGGGACATACAAAAGCAGTCCCAGGAATTTAGGACAGGACCTCTGTGGCTGCTCTTAACACCGAGGACCCTTTGCCTCCACATCCACTCTGCAAAACTTGGAGAATGTATGAAGAGTGACCAGGTCACAGCCCTACAAATCTCCTAGAGTGAAATTGCCTGAGCTTCCACCCACGAAGAAGCCATGCTTCTAGTCAAATGTGTCATCACTGAGACTGGCAACTGTGTGCAATAGGCAATATATGCTGACACAATGGCCATGTAAATACATCTGGAAATAATGGCCTTGGACAGTCTGCCACATCGAGCTTGACTGGTGAGCAGAAAAAAATAGTCAGATAGTATGGAACTCATTGTAACCTCTAGATATCATAGGAAGGCTCTCCTCATATCCAAATTTTTCAGAATCCTGTCCTCCTTCTTTGACCCTATGAGCTGGAACACTGGCAATCTTACTTCTTGATTGACATGGAAAGCCAAAACAAACTTTGGCAAAAAGGATGGAACTGTGCGAATGGAAACTCCCGACTCTGTGATCTTGAGGAAAGGCTCTCTGCACAATAGTACCTGTGGCTCAGAGACTCTTCTCGCTGATGTAATGGCTATTAGAAAAGCCATCTTGACACTCAATAGGGTACTTATAAGCAGGTCCTAGCTCTCCTCCAGTGCAGAAGAGTTTTAATTAATTTTGAATCTTGCCATCGACCAGCGCCTGGACTCTTGCCTTCAGTGCTGGTGGGGGACAGTCTAACTGAACCTCAAACCCCCTTTGACCTGCAGACATGAAAAAGGGGGGAGGCGAAATGCCCACTGAGCCCCTTGCAGATGTACCTAAGCCCATGTGAACCAGTAGGTAAGCAAATCTTCTAGGGGTTCAGACCCCGAGCTCCACAAAAGTCTCTGCAGACTAGCCAACAAGTACCACAGATGGAATGGCATGTCAGCTGCAGACCTGCAAGGTCTGCTTCTCCTTCAGGCAGGCAGAGCTTTCTCCCCAACATGAGAGCTCTGAGCACCGAAAGTTGCCAAAAAACAAAAAAAATACAGAAAATAATAAATATACAGAGCAATTAGGAAGACTCCTTCTGGCTCGCATTCAAAAGGAAAAACTGAAGGGGGGCAGCAGAGTCCTTTGGTGAAGGAGGAAAAATTGGAAAGCTGCAGTGGATTTCTTCTGCATGGCTCACGAGCATGGGAAGATTACCCTAGCATTCATCATGACACTCCTATTACACTGGAATGTTAGTTAGGAGTGGCTATTGGAATGGAGAGGAACCTGGGGCTGCTAGTTATTTCAGGAAGGATCAGAGCAGAGACGGCGTCCATGTAGCAGGAAACGGAATTTGTTTTAGATAGAACTGAAATAATGAGGCTACATGAAAAGATGGTGGTAATTGTTATTTTGGGGAGCATGGAAAAAGCATAAAATCTGTTTTAATTATTTGGAATCTTGCCAGGTACTTGTGATCTAGATTGGTTGGAGAAAGGATGCTGCAGGATACAGGGCTTGATGGACCTTCAGTCAATCCCAGTATGGCAATGCTTATGATATTGTGAGTGGGAATGGATCATGGTATGTGGGAGAAGGCTTAGAACATAGAATCTTTCAATCTGTAAACTACTAATGTGATGAACCAGCTGTGCAATATGAGACCTATTCAGAAACAGTATGGGGCTCATAATTGAAACTTAGATATGTCTAAAAACCTGCCCAAGTCGGCACTTGGATGATCTAAAAGACAAGTTTTCCAAGTGCCGATAATCGAATCAGCTTTTTGGACATATCCAGGAGCATTTTAGGCCTCTGAATGCCACTGTTTGCGCAAAGTTGAAAGGGATGTATATGGAGGAGTGGTTAGGATAGGATGTGGGCCGACCTAGATTTAGTCATCAGGCAGGGATAATCGGATATTTGATGAGACTTCGTAGCGAAACTTATACATTATGAGTTAGACGATGTAAAAGACAGGTATAAGTTCCCAAAAGATATTGAAAGTGACCAGATAACTACTGCAGAGACAAAGTAAAGACCCCCACACACTCCCCCTCACATCCCCGCAAAGATCGGAATAAAAACGTACATACCTGTCTCCAGAACATCAGCACCTACTATAGGAAAGCCTAGTAGAGTTGCACACAGGTCTCTTAAATAGCTTGGGGAATGGGCTAGTGAACCATAGAGAGTAAGACACAAGCCCTGTCCACTTCGATGATGTAACTTTCTCTTTCATCAGAGGTGGCCCGACCTAGCAACGGCCCCGAGGCTACCTGATGGAACCGTGTCTAAACTTATACTAGCGGCAGCTGTTTGGGGAAGTTAAAGCAGAATGAGCTGCTACTAGAGAGAGGAGAGGTACTGCTGGACAGGGAGGAGGGAAAGAGAAGAGAGAAGGGGTACTGCTGGACAGGGAAAGAGGGAAAGGAAAAGGGAAGGGAAGAGAGGTACTGCTGGACATGGGGTGGGAAAGGGAAGGGAGAAAGGGAAGGGACGGGGTGGGAAAGGGAAGGGAAGGGAGAAAAGGTGCTGCTGGACCTGGCAGAAGGGGAGGGAAAGGAAAGGTGCACACTGGAGGGGAGGGTGAGATGGTGTATGGGGAGAGATCATATTAGTTGTGAGTGGGATTGGGGAAGGGAAGGAAAGAAAATTGTTGCAGGAGGAGTGCGAGTGATGAGAGAGGGAGAAATGGACATGGGGTGGAGGAGAGCAAGAAATGGTGCATGGGGAAAGAGCATGTTGGGTTGGGGGATATCACTCAAGGGAAGAGGCAAGGAGAGAAAGCATGCAGAAGGCAGAAAGTGTTGGACTCATGAAGCGGGTGAGATGGATGGGGAGGACAGAAAGGAGGGAAGGACAAATGTCACACTCAGGAGAAGGGGAGAGGGCAGAGAGTGAAAAGTTGGAGTCATGGAGAGAAGTTGGTTGGGGGAGGGAAGGAGGACCAGAGAAGCAGCATGCAGGAGGAAGAGAGAAAGAAATGTTGGACTTGTGGAAAGGAGGGAGACATGTTGGACTGGGAGGAGGGCCAGAAAGGAGGAAGGGAAGGGAGATGGACTGCAGGGGGCAGAAAGGAGGAAGGGAGAGAGAAATGTTACACTGAGGGGGGGAGAAGATGACAGTGCCAGCATCTATTAGAGTTAGAACTGTCTAATTTTTGTAAACGAACAGGGGTCCAGAAACTTCTATATAACAAAAAAAATCATGTTTGTCTCAAAGATGCTGATGCTGTACATCTCATCCTCCAAGTCCAAATTCGTGGCTATTGAGATGCAGAAATATGCTACTTAATCTCAATGCTCCAAATGTCTCTAAGACAAGTTTTTGGCTTTTTATTCAAGGATTCAGATACTAAGTTATACCACTGGGCGGCCTGATGTCCAACTCTGTTTGTAAGCATAGAACCTACAAGCAAATCTGTTTGTAAGCATAGAACCTACAAGCTATAATATTTTTTTAAATTTCGTCATTCAGGGAACCCCTTCTGAATGGCTTGCTTCAACTACCAGAACCAAAGAGGTTATCCTGCCGCTATATCGGGCGATGGTGCGACTGCATCTGGAATACTGCGTTCATTACTGGTCGCCATAGCTTAAAAAGGATAAGGCGATATTCGAGAGGGTCCAGGGAAGAGCAACAAGAATGATAAAGGGCATGGAAAACCTTTCATATGCTGAAAGGCTGGAGAAGCTGGGGTTCTTTTCTCTGGAAAAGCGGAGACTTAGATGGGACATGATAGAAACTTACAAGATCAAGAGGGTATAGAGAAGGTAGAGAGGGACAGATTCTTCAGACTGGCGGGGGCAACAAGAACAAGAGGGCACTCAAAAAAATTGAAGGGAGACAAATTCAGAACAAATGCTAGGAAGTTCTTCTTCACTCAGAGGGTGGTGGATACCTGGAATGCGCTTCCAGAGGAGGTGGTAGGGCAGAGTATGATTTTGGGTTTCAAAAAGGGATTGGACGAGTTCCTGAAGGAAAAGGGGTTTGAAGGGTATAATTAGAGGGGTACTAAACAGGATAAAATGTCTTAGTAAAGGATCACTTACAGGTCGTTGACCTGGAGGGCCGCCGCGGGAGCGGACTGCTGGGCACGATGGACCTATGGTCTGACTCGGCAGAGGCGATGCTTATGTTCTTATGTTCTTATGTTGAGACTTTGAAATACCAAAAGATTGTTGCAGTCGTGAAAAATCAAGCATTTTCCCATTTGAAATATAATATATTTTCAAATAACATTGAAAATATTAATCTTTAAATATTTTTTTAAATTAAATATTCTAAGAAATTTTATAGCAGAAAATTCTGCCATCCTAGTGAGAAACAAGATTGTCTTACCTTCTAGAGGATTTTTTTTGGCAGTGTTCGTCTCTAGGCACCATTTATAGTATCAGGCCCTATGGATTTTCCATTCCCATGAACCAGAAACTAGAGGGTCCACTGATCTATGTAGGTAGAAAACTCAACAGCACAGCACAAATTACACACAGATTTTGAGATGTGATTGGCTCACAAAGGGGTAAATTTCATATATGTGTTCTTAGGGTAGGTATTGTATATAATGGGTCCTGGAGCAGAAATTTGGGAGGAGCCCCGAAAGCCCACCAGCACACTGTGCCTGCTTCAGTTTCAGGCAGGCTTGAGATCTTCTGTGGTATGGGTACCTAATTGTCCTAGCTGAACCTCCACTAATGGCAACCATGGTGGATATGGGCCTATTGAAGCACCCACTGAAAATCATCTTCAACTGGAAAACTAAAAACAGAATAAAAATAAAGTAAAAAAAAATATTTAGACTTCATTCTCATTTCCCCTAGTCAGATTTCTCTGCATAAGTTAGCCGTGTATTGTAAACAGCACTGCCTCTGCTGGAAATATTCATTTCAGGGTAGATGCCAATAATAGTCAGTGGAAAGGGTCAGCAGCAGCCAGTTAATAGAAATGTCAAGATGATAAATGTATTCCCCATTGTTTTAACAGAGATCTCTTTTCTTTTTTTAGTGCATATGCCAGTTAATGTAAGTAGTGCTGTTTGCCCTTTTAATATGGTTCTCAATAATATTCATGAATTCTCAGTCGCATCTCAGGTGCTAATATACTCATGCAATCCAATACTCAATTAGAATTTTAGTGAATGGGTTTCAAATGATGACAGTGGATATTTGGGTGGCCTCATTAAACCTTTGATCATCTGTGTTTGACAACTAAAGCTCAGCCTCCTCAGATAATTTGTTTGGTAAAAGAAGAGAAATAAGGAAAGTTTATGTTTCAGATTACTGACCTGAAATACATGACACACTATGGGGCTCATAATTAAAAGTTTAAAACGTCTAAAAACCAGGCCTAGTCAGCACTTGGACATCCTAATAGCTGATTTTTGAAACCAAATTTCTGGACGTCTAGCAAGACTTCTAAGCTGCTGTGTATCCAGAGCTGAAATGGGTTTGTTGGAAGGTGTGCTATGGGCAGGCATCAGGCGGGCTTAGACCTGGACATCCTGCAGTGATAACTGAAGCTGTCCTGGGATGTCTTAGATCAGTGGTCTCAAACTCGTGGCCCGGGGGCCACTTGCGGCCCGCCAGGTACTATTTTGAGGCCCTCGGTCTATTTATCATAATCACAAAAGTAAAATAAAACAGTTTCATGATCATATGGCTCTTTAGCTATAAATTAACAATATTTTTATTAAGACTTAGCCAAAAGGAAAGATTTAAAAACTAGAAAGAGTTTTTTACCTCATGCAAAATTGTCATTTCTTTAATAAGACATTAACTCTTTTTTTCTGAGGCCCTCCAAGTACCTACAAGTCCAAAGTGTGGCCCTGCAAAGGGTTTGAGTTTGAGACCACTGTCTTAGATGGAACTTAGACACCTGGAGTTAGACCTGTTTTAGAGACGTCTAAGTGCCTCATCAGTGCCCAAACTGACCAGATGACCACTGTATGCATTAAGATATGACCTCCCACACTCCCACCCTGAAAATATCCTATTTTAAGAGTGCACACCCGTCTGTAAAACATCAGCATCTGATATGGGTAAACCTAGTATAGCAACATACACGTGTCTGGTAGATGGGCTAATAAACCATAATTCACCTGAGTAACACACTTAAAAGATTGTTTGCAGTTACTACATCAAATGGGCAAGACTGAAATTGCCACATTTATAGGATTTGAAGAGCATTTGAGACAACTGTTTGAGGGCTACAATGAAGTCATTCAAGATCCATATGCTGCCCTGGGGCCACACATTGGAGACCACTGCTATAAAGGGTGCTTCAGAATGAATACTCTTTATAGAACAACAATGAGCACTGAATTTAGCATGCAACTTTGAGCACAGAATGGGACGATTCATCGCAGGGCATTTCATCGCAGCTGTTATGAATCGGCACATTGTGTCACCAAGTTTCTCTTATAACCCCCCTTCACTTAGGGCTCCCTTTACTACATGGCGCTACGTGTTTTAGTGTGCTAAACGCTAACGCACCCATAGACTTGTAATGGGCGCATTAGCGTTTAGCATGTGTGTATATTTAGCGCATGCTAAAATGCATAGCACACCTTAGTAAAAGAAGCCCTTAGTCTCTCTTTCATCCTCCCACTTCCCACAGCTATCCTCCAGTCAGTCTGCCTGTGTCTCTCAGAGCCGGCCACCGAGTCCCCTCACCTTGCTGTCTGAAGGAAAAAAACAACATGTTTCTAAGTTCCCTGTGGTGATTCGCTAGCTGAAGACTTGAAATTTTGCACAGGTTCCGGCGGCAGAGGGCAGGCGTGTTGGGCATTGCCCCCGAAACGCTGAAATTAAACAATTCATTGCAGCCAGTTCATTGCGCTTAAACGGCTGCCCTGAACTGGCCACGCTGAAATGGCCACAATGAATCATCATAGACCCCTTTGAGCATGAGGAATTATTCCAGCTGAAACCTGATGTAAATCCTGGCACACATATTGGATGCAGATCCCCACTAGTCTATAATACTGCATGCATCTTTTGGAATGCCCCTGGCCTGCCAATGGCCTCACCCCCTTTTGAGTTGCATGCAATCCAATTTAAATGCCCTTTTTCACAGAATAGCGCAAAGCCACCTGGACATTTTCTACACCATGAAAAAAGCAGCAAATGTTTTGCCTGGTGTATTTTCAAAGAGTGGAGACATTTATCTCTGAACAGTGATGAAGGGCCCGTTTTACAAAGCCACGCTAGTGGCTGCTGTGCAGTAACGACACCGAAGCCCATAGAGATTTAAAGGGCTTCAGGGATGTTGCCGCGTGGCAGCCACTAGCACAGCTTTTTAAAACAGGCTGGAAGTCTTGGAGCATCTATTCTGGAGATATTTATGTGCCAGATTTTCAAAAAAACAGCACTTTTTTTTTTCCTTTCCATTATTGCCTTTGGATGTTTTCCAATTGCCTTTTATTTCTGCATTTGAATGTCATATCAAAAATGCCTCTCTTTGTATGTTTTTATTTTCCTTGTTTCTATACTCTATACTAGTGTGGTATAGGGTTTCTTTTTTTTATCTCAAAGAAAATAGCTTTGTTTCTTTTGTATAAAGCATAAATTTCAAAGGCATTTCCTATCTCCTTGATCAGTTTTCTGTTATAGCTGTTGACAACTTCTGCACTTTATTATTTATATATTTATCTCATATTTACAGTATGTATTTTTTTAGTCTTTATTTAGAGCCTATTGAAGAAATTCACCCAAGGCAGAGAACAGCAAGCTGAAAATGAGTCTTAACAGTTTACTCTCATTACCTCACTCTCAGAATCTCTCTTTCCCGTAGAAACATTAATTTTTAATATGTAGTAAAAGCTTGGTTTCTGGGTGTGTATTTATTGATTTGTTTTTATGTTTGGAATATGCATGTTTTTCTTTGTATGCCACTTTGTTTAAAGAGGGGCTATAAACTAATAAAATGAAATGGGAAACAAATATATATATTTAAATGAGGTACATTCACACTTTCACAGAACAAAAGCTAAATCTGTCATTCAGTACCTAGGAAAGCTCCTTGTTACAAACCACTCACCTGTCTTCCCAATCCCCTTAGGCCACCCTTTCAAGAAAACTAACTAAATGGAGTAGCAGCTGAGGTTTATTGCTTTTATCTTCCCAAGTTCCCATCTGTTACTCCTCAAATGCCAGGTTTCTGTTTTAATCTTGATTTTGAGCTCTACTCATTGCTTCTCCTACTTTCAACAAAGGCTTTCTTGCTCAGCATGTGGCAAGGAAAAAAAATTGCTTAGACATGTGAAAGTCCATTTTAGAAAGAACATAGAAATCGGAATTGATACATCTACATTTCCATCATTTTAGAAAAGGATCTGACAACATAGAGAAACTTGCAGCAGAGACATCCATTTACAACTACTTTAAGCGATTGACATCACCACAGAATGGAGAAAAAGTGGAGTCCCTTTCTTGATTGGTATACTCAAGTTCCAATGTGATCCGATTTATGAGTTCAATTTTGGATGCAAATTTAGGGACTTTGTATAAAGGGTACTTCCCATATAAATATTTTTGGAACTGTATTTCTGATATGAATATACAATAACCAGTTACCTTGATTTAGTTTAACCACTACATGTGAAATTTTTACTTTTAATTTTTATGACATGGGATTTGGAACATGATCTATAAATATTTTATGTTATGGCATAAGGTATTCTTTAGTAGGAAGTGGAGGTGGGGGTAAAGGGATACACTATATTACTCTTAGGGCTACAGTATTTGCGGGAGCCAGTCAAGAAGCCGCTCAGCGCCAAGCAGGGGCGCCAAAGCGTGCTCCTGCTCGGTGATGCTCAGCAGCTGAAGAAACCCAATCTTGCAGCAGCCACTACCGACCGGGTTAGCAACGGGGCAGGAGCGCGGGAAACATGCTCCTGCCCGTTGCACCTCTGGATCACCAGGGATCAGCAGAGGAGGTACAAGGAAAGGGCAGTGATGGGGCCAGGGTACAGAGTCTGGTGGCAGCCTGCAATAATTCTGGAAGGGGGCGCTGGCCTGAATATAAACTGGGATCCCCATTTTTGGGCCAATTTTTTGGCCCCAAAATCCCAGTTTATATTCGAGTATATACAATACAGTACTTTAGTATTTGAATGAAAACCTAAGAGTTAAAATTTAGAAAAATGTGAAAAAATCAGCAACAGAAATGTGGCTTGCTAGGTACAGAGAGCAGACGCATGGAGTAAAAGCTCCTCCACACCGACACCAATTTCTAAGATTATTGTGGTTTATTCTATCTAAATTGCGCTCCTTTACAAGTGGCACTGTTCAGACATCTTCCCTACATGTCACCGCCGAAAAACGCAAAAGGATATTTCCACTCTGACTGAGTCCAGCTCGCCAGACAAAATGGTGAAGAAGCATGAGGACTTGCAAATTGAATTACTGATTAAAGAAATGCGGTCTTTCAAATGCATCATGCAGGAGCAGGTGGATGAAACTAAGGGCTCCTTTTAACAAGCCGCGCTAGCAGGGTTAGTGCATCGGACATTTCATCACACGTTAACTCCCGTGGCCGGCTAAAAATCTAACACCTGCTCAATGCAGGCATTAGCGGCTAGCGCAGCAGGCGGTTTAACGCGCAGTATTACGCGTGCTAAACCCCTACAGCAGCTTGATAAAAGGACCCCTAAGTTAGTGTGAGCAGAAATTGAAGCCTTAAATGATCAATTTGTCAACGCCCGACATCGGCTTGATGCCCTTGAAAAGCAAACCCCTGCGCTGCACAGCAAATGTTCCATGCTGGAAAAACATGATAAGCTCATCAGCTCGCTCCAACGTGATTTGGAGGATCTCTCAAACCGCGACAAGCAGAGTAACATACAGATCATCAGCATACCGGAGGCATCAGAGGGCTCTGATATCATCGCCTTCCTGATGGACTTTCTGCCTAAATCTTTGGGCCTCTCATTTACAGTCCCACTGGAAATTGAGTAGGTGCATCACGTTCCTTTGCACCCTTCAGCACAGTCTGCCGTGATGAGGCCTATCGCGGCAAAAATCCTGTGATTTCAACATGCCCTACAGCTCATAAACGCAGCAAAAGTGCACCCTCAGCTTCTATATCAGGGCAGAAAGTATTTTATAGTCCCTGATCTTGCCAAGTCCACCGTTCTCAAGCGCAAGGAATTTCTATCTTACTGCCAGCAGCTGAAAGATATTGGAGCAAAATACGGCCTCATGTATCCAGCCAGAATGAAGGTAACCTACAACAAACGTACCACTTCATACTTGGATCCAGCGGACTTAATATCCTTCTTGGATTCCATCCAGAATGCTATGACAACTTTCCAGAATGTCTTTTTACATTCCTGCTGTATCACCTTGGAAATTTCTTGAAAGTTACACACAGCCCACCTTGTCGACCATTCCACTGTCATAATTCTGCTCTACACCTTTCCCTTTTTCTTTCTTTTCTTTAGCATCCTCTTCTTGCTATTACTCTCACAGGGATAACAAACTGTGTAGTCTGACCACTGTGTTGTATGATGCCCTTCGGCGGCTATCAATTTCATTGTTATGTTTTTGATCTTATTTTGTATTGTAAAACTTACAATAAAAAATTTGACGCTGTATTTTGAAATATTGGCATGTAGCTCAATTACATGAGATATTCCAAACTTCATGATTTGCCTATACCAGGGGCAGGAATCTAAAAGAGTATCTGTCGCCATCTTTTCTATTGGTGAGAAACAACTTAGAAAGTAGAGATCAAAACATTGGACATTTTTCATGTGGTCAATATAGCATGTGTTCCTTTTTGGGCTCTTCTGCTTATTTAAACACACGCAGGGTCACTTGTAAGCACTATTCTACGTGTTTGACCGCTCAGGTCATTTACGCGACTTGGTGCCCCTATCAGTTAGAATATGTAGGTGAAACAAAGTGAGTCCTGAAAATTAGACTGATCGAGCTCCATTCCCATTTAAATTCCTAAGATATAAATACACCTTTAGTATCCCATTGTTTAGAAGCTAGTAATTCTTTTGAAGAGTTAAGATTTTCAGCATTAGAAGCTGTTAAATCTTCTCCCAGAGGGGACGATTTGAAAGCCATTTTGATCAGAAAACAGTGGTGTTGAATTTTTTTATTTGGATAGTTTAACACCAGCAGGGTTAAGTTGTGAATGTGATATACAAGTCCATTGCTGATCATAGAGATGCTTATCTGAGGGATTTGGGGAGGTACGGTTTTCTATTACAAGCTGAATATATATGGAAAAAAGTGTAGTTGCAATTGTAGTGGCTTGGTCTGTCTATGTTGCCAAGCTCCAAGTGCCAGTTACGCTCCTGGTGCCTATCTGCACTCTGTGAGCCTCTGCTCAGCTCCTGGTACGTGAGCCTCTGCTTCACTGCTGGTGCCAAATACAACCTGGAGGCTTTCTGAAGCTGGGCCTTAGGTACCCCTTCGTGCCTCCAAAGACCTTGCCCTGAGTTGGCTCCCAAGGCCTCCTGGACCTAGGATCTCCAGCTCTTCTACTTCATCCTGAGCCACTCTCAATTGCCCTGATCACCTCCCCAAAATCACCTATCTTCTTGACTTCTCAAGGTGCCTCTAGGGGTCCTGCTGTGACCCAGAATGTCAGCTCTTAATAAAGCTCTGTGCACAGGAAAGACTTGCATAAGAGAGTGCTAAGGCCACTTTTTACCACAGCTTAGTAAAAGGACCCCTTAGATTTTTATATGTTGACACATGCTGGCACATTTATATGCCAAAACTTACATACATATATAAATACTTCTATTTAGGTATAGAGGTGACAACCTTTATGCACTGTCAACTTTAAAGGGGAGAAAAATTAGGGATTAAGGAAGAGACCTTCATTTAATTCCTCCTATAAAGGGCTGCCCAAAACAAGCACTTTTTGAAAACCTATAAATGCCCAGAAGCAGCTACCATATAAATCCTGACACTGATCTATTTATTCATATATGTCCATTCCTCTTCTGAAATGGGAAATACACATCTAGAATTTGGTTTCACCAAAGTCCTACTCAAATAATTTTCTCTTGACAAATATATGTAGTTCAGATTTACACAAGTAAATCTCAGTTCTAAATTGGGTTCTCTGTGTGTATCTAAAATATACATGTAAATGCAAGTATTTACACATTTAAATTGCAAATAGGGCTTCTAAAATAACCACCAACATGAATAATGCAGCCTGTATTTTTCCTCAAAAGCTATGCTATTCATGGAAAAATCTACCAGTTTTGAGCAGGTATTGTCTGTCCTCTCTGGGAGCATTGGGCCGTTGATACACAGCCTGATACTTCCAAAAAACCTTTTGAGGGGACAATTACAAGAACAAATGATTTCTCACCTCAGATCCTAAGCACCAATCCCTGACAGTCCCCAGGAGGCCCTTTTCAAAAGCTGCCTACCCCAAACAGCCCCTTTTGACAAATTCTCCTACACATCCAATAGCCCTTTTAGTAAAAGCCTTCTGTGCCCTTATTTTTGAATCTGACCTCTAGTGGTCTACCTCAAGACTGCCACTATGAGAAAAAGGTCAAGCAGCACCATTTTGAACCCAAGAGCAAATGATGCCCACCCAAAATAGATGCGCATAATAAGTGCTAGGGAGGATCCGAATGGGAGGCTTTTGCTAAAGATGTACTCAGAGCTATGGGAGCATTTACTGAAGGACTAAGACCAACATCCATCAACACCAAACTTGTCATCCTATTACCACCATGGAACCAAGTACTCAGCTACTATATTTTATTCCTCAACTAAATGTTCATTTAATGTACCTAACTGTTTCTATGCTTGCATGTTAACCATTAACCAAAGAATCCCAAATGTCTTTATGTTTTCCTAGAGCACCCTTGTACCTTTATGTACATCTAAGCTTCTTTGTACTGTATTAAACTGTTCTCCATATACTATACTGTAAATTGCCTTAAACCTTGGTAGGCATAGCGTGCCACATAAATCCCAGATTAGATTAGACTATAAAATGCTTGGGGATTTTGAGGTTATTTGGGTACCTGTTGGTAGAGGTTAGGGATGAGAGATTCTATTTAGGGGGTGAATATTAATTGTTCCGACAACTGGACATATTAAAAAATAATGGGTCTAACTTAGGGTCCACTATCTTTGTGTTCTGAGTCCAGGAACACACACTATTCACAGCTGCAGTGATAGAAAATGAAATTTATGTTTTCAGTTAATTATTAGTATTACGAATCAAAGTAAGGAGGTTGAAGAGAGCTTGGCGGAAGCAGCAGAACCAGGAAGATGGAGAAGAGAGGCACTATAAAGTAGTGGTATCTGAGGCCAAAAACAATATTATGATAGCCTGATCAACCAATCAAGAAACTCTTCTAAGATTTTTAATGCACTAATATCTACTAAAGAGATTCTTTTTGACTGAATCATACAACAACCAGATGCAGATAGTTTGGCATGCTATTTTCAAAACTATTTTAAAACTGTGAGAGAGACTGCATTGAATTAGATCAGTGTTTCTCAACCTTTTCAAGCCAAGTACCCCCTAAGTCTAACAAATACCAAACGAGCACCCCCGCCCAAGCTCCACCCCAGATTCTCCCAAACTCTGCCCATGACTCCACCTCTATAATAATAGTACTAATTTTAATGAAATTTCTTCCACTCATTTTTCATAATTTATTAATACATAATGGTAACTGCAAAATTAAAAAAAACACAAAGCACACTGTACGTAGAGAAAATGCTAATTATCATTTATATTCAGGGTTTTTTCAGAGAGGTAAAGGCAGATAACTTTAAGATATGCAATGTCACCTCAGTAACAACTATAGAAAAATAGACAAATATAGTGCAAAATATAGACAGCAGATATAAATTTTCAAAACTGACACATTTTGATCATTAAATTGAAAATAAAATAATATTTCCAACCTTTGATTTCTGGTGATTTCATGAGTCTCTGGTTGCACTTCCTTCTGACTGTGCATCCAATATTTCTTTCTCACTTTCTTTTTTTCTGCCTCCTGTATGTTTCCTCTCCTCCAGACCTCATTTCATTCCCCAACCGATATCTCTGTCCCTCCATGAGTCCAACTTTTTCTTCCTCTCTCCCTGCCTCCCCGCACCACCTACAAAGCCAACCCTGCCACCCGTCCCTCCATTCCCTTTAATTTTTTCTTCCTCTCTCTCTCTCTGCCTGCCACCCTCCACTGAAGCTGCTGCCAATTCATCCCTGCCACACCCCTGAAGCTGACCCTGCCACCCGACACATGTCATTCCCCCAAACTTTTTCTTCCTCTCTCCCTGCCTGCCCCCCCACTGAAGCTGCCACTGCCGATTCCTCCCTGCTCCATCCCCGAATCTGACCCTGCCACCCAACATGCTCCATTCCCACACCCGCGCAGCCACCACAACAAGGATGGGCCAGGCACGTGCAGTGAATGCATGTTGCCAGTCTACAGGCCTTCCCCCGATGTCAATTCTGATATCGGAGAGAAGATTAAGAGCAAGCCAGGCAACGATTGGCAGGCCTGGAACCTTCTCTCTGATATCAGAATTGATATTGGAGGAAGGCTTGCGGAGCTGGCTGCATGCAGTCGCTGCATGCTCCTGGCCCGTCCCTGTTGCGGCGGTGTCGGGGAGGGGGGGGTTGGAAATGGAACATGTCAGGTGGCAGGGTTGGCTTCGGTAGTGGAGAAGGAAAGAATTGGTGCTAGCAGCTTCAGCAGAGAGAGGGGGGGGGGCAGGCAGCGAGGTACCCCCGAGGTATACGTACCACATGTTGAGAAACAATGAATTAGATGATTCAAATAATAATATAGAAGTGGGAATTCCAGCTGATAGATTGGAAAAAATGCTGTATTGTCACTCCAGATATAATCTCAGGCTTGCTAAAGAGACCTTCAAATTTGTAAAGAGACCATCAAATTTGTAAAGGAATATTCCTTCCTAATTTCTGATATGGCTGATAGACCTTGTTAATGCATGCCTAGGCAAAGGACAATATCCAAAAACCTTATCCACTATCACATTGACTCCTATACCAAAGGCCATGAGACTAGATTTAAGAAAAGCAGAGAACTTTAGACTGGTGGTGGTAATACCATGGCCTGGAAAACTGTTAAAATTCTGAGTTAATTTACAGTTAACAGATTTTCTCTACAAGGTTGATGGTTTTCATAATTCACAGCATAGATTTAGATCCATGCATAGTACAGAATCCTTACTGTTAGAACTAACAACGAAAGTAAAATCTTATTTATGTAGGGGCAAACAATCTGTTTTGTTGAGTTTGACATTTTGGCTGCATTATTGAGCACCTTGACAGACACGATCTGATGAGGACCAGCCAGCACGGCTTCAGCAAAGGAAGATCTTGCTTGACAAACTTCTTTAAGGAAGTAAACAGGCAGATAGACAAGGGTGACCCGGTCGACATTGTATATCTGGATTTTCAGAAGGCGTTCAACAAGGTTTCACATGAATGACTACTTCGAAAAATTGCGAGCCATGGAATCGAGGGTGAAATACTCATGTGGATTAAAAACTGGCTGGCGGATAGGAAACATAGAGTGGGGGTAAATAAATAATACTCGGACTGGAAAAGCATCATGTGTAGAGTTCCACAGGGTTCGGTGCTTGGACCCGTGCTCTTCAACATATTTATAAACAATCTGGAAATTGGTACAACGAGTGAGGTAATTAAATTTGCGGATGATACGAAGTTATTCAGAGTAGTGAAGATGCAGGAGGATTGCAAAGATATGCAATGTGATATAAACACACTCGAGAGATGGGCCACGACATGGCAAATGAGGTTCAACATGGATAAGTGTAAAGTGATGCATGTTGGTAACAAAAATCTTATACACGAATACAGGATGTCTGGGACAGTACTAGGAGAGACCCCCCCCAGGAAAGAGACTTGGAAGTACTGGTCGACAAGTCAATGAAGCCGTCCGCGCAATGTGCGGCGGCAGTGAAAAGGGCAAACAGAATGCTAGGAATGATTAAGAAGGGGATCACAATCAATTCGGAGAAGGTGATCATGCCGCTGTACAGGGCCATGGTACGCCTTCACCGGGAATACTGCATCCAGCACTGGTCGCCGTGAGAACTGCGAATTCCACGAGAACTCGTGGCAGCCTATCAAGGAGCGGTGCAGGGCCGGCCGACAGCACGAAAAGCTCACTCCTGCGTGCCGGCCCAGGTGTGCCGCTCGCTACTACCTTTACAAAGGATTTCAGTGCGAGATACACGCTGGACCACCAGGGAAGAGGTACACGAGGGAGGGAAGGAGGGAGGGTGGTAATTATTAGTGTCGGCCGGGGCAGGAGATGGGAGGGATCCCTCCTTTCCAGGCCTAAGGAAGTCTGGGAGGGTTTCGGGTGGTCACTGGGGGATGACCCGAATATAAACCAGGACCCCCATTTTTGGGCCAATTTTTTGGCCCAAAAATTCCGATCAAAAATTCGAGTATATACGGTAAGCAAAATAATTGTATTCTTATTCCTGCATCAAGTATACTTAGCCTTAAGACTCTGGTGAAGAGGACGACATATAATCTTCTTGCTAAAGTCCAGAGCTGGCAGCAGAGTTAAGTTTGTTTTGTGGAACCTTTTCTTTTGGTTATAATTTCATGCTTACATTGAAACCTGCGATGGACTATGATTTTGAGGCCAGTGGCCAAATAAAGTGTATATTTTTCATTAAGGCCATTCTGATTGAACAGTATTCTTTGAAAGAGCAATTCTAGGTTATGGCTTAGGGATAAAAATCCTGAGAGGCTTTCCTAGTCCAAGGGGACCATGCCAGATTGGAGCAACGTGTCACAACCTGACTGCCCATTACGTTCTTTGGGGTCACAGGTGTGACACCTGTTGGAAGATAGAGTAGTGTCCTGACATGCGATGGATTGCTGGCAACAGCTTCTGCATCAAGAAGACGTCCCGGTAGTATGTGCTTTTTATTTTAACAAAAGGCAATCAAAAAACTCTAGAAAAACTACCAAAAATAAAATCCAATGAAACATAAAACAAATGGTAGTGCCCTATATGTGGCTCTCCGAGGAATTCACTAATTGTAAATGAAACACTAATGTCAAAGATAATAGAAAGCTATATGATAAATAACAAATGAGATACCTCAGTACGGGCCTCGATTAAACGTAGGTAACTTTCATGGCCCTGGGCAGAAAACTCATAGAGAAACAAGCACCAAATGCACCAGGTGCTTGTCATCTATGAGTTTTCTGCCCGGGGCCATGAAAGTTACCTATGTTTAATCCAGGCCCGTACTGAGGTATCTAATTTATTATTTATCATATAGCTTTCTATTATCTTTAACATTATTGCTTCATTTACAATTAGTGAATTCCTTGTACAGCCACATATAGGGCATTACCATTTGTATTGTGTTTCATCTGAATATATCTGTGAATCCTAGTTTTGAGATTGTGACTGAGACCATGACTGATTGGCTGAAGGTCAGGCGGGTCTGTAGTAGGTGTTTGGCATCAACCTCATGCTTCAGTGATGTTGAAGGCAAATAGAGGTGATCATGCTGTGTATTAATCGGTGGAGCTTATGTAAATATATTTTCATCTGTAAACCAGATGAAGCTGACACTGCTCTGGATACTTGGTCAAAAATTGCATACACCGTTTCAGGTGTGTATTTTTGTTGTGTAAAGTTAACTCTTGGGCACAACACTTTTTAAGATAATTTCAGATTGTCATGAATTTTCTTAACCACAGTTGTCTGGCTTATTCCTGCTTCTCTTGCTATTCGGCGAGTTGCTCGGTGTGTTTGCGGCGCTTCCTCCTGGCTCATTACAAGATCGCGTACAACGTCAATGTCTCTTGTGTGCGAATCGAGCATGGTTGTCCGCTGCCTGGCTTACAATCTTTAATGCCCGTTGCTTGAAGCTTGTGTAGCAGCACATCAAGGCCATTTTTGTTCCAACCCTTCTGTGGGAACTCTTTCAACAATCGTCAACTGCTGTAATCATTTAGCAGTACCAAGTTCTTTATCAGAATTTGGTCTTCTACAATGAAAACCAGACAGTTTATAAACTATCATCTGCTTCCACGCATATCCCATAGCAACGATTCATTTTTACAAGGTAGTGTTGTGATGCGGTGGGAAATATTTACAACATTTTACATCAACTTCGTTCAGGACACGATGCACTAAATTTCATAAGAATCACCAAGCTGATATCATTGCTGTCGTTCTCCATACATGGAAATACTGAAGACATTTTCCATGGTGTATTTTCAACACACAGTGATGTTTATTGATGAATAGTGATTCTATCTATAGACACTGATGTTGCAGACATTTATTTGGGGGATTTTTGAAACACACCACACATTTTAAATATTTTCTAATTTTCGTGGTTTATTTTTGGTCATCTTCCGGGTGACATCTAATTCCATATTTGGACATAATATAAAAAAATACCCCTCTTAATGTTTGTTTTCGAATTGATCGCAGCTATTTGAATTGCTCTGACAGAGCTCATTTTTTAGATATAAGGATGAACATGTAATAATGGACATTTTTAGATGTAAGGATGGACATTTTTAATGTTAAACATGAACTTGATATACTTCTTCTATATATGCCACCTTCCATAACTAGAGATTTAGTTACTCATTTACAGTCACTACTTATTGATTTTAGTACAATATCACAAAATCTATTAGAACTCAGTGATTTCAATATTCACTTTGATGAACCGAAGAATGCCATCGCATCAGATCTGCTTAATCTCTTATCTAATCTAGATTTAATTCCTAGAATATCTCAATCAACACATATTGCTGGACATATTCTAGACATGGTCTTCATTTCTAAACATCTTTTTTCAGATTTTTCTTCTCCAAAAATTTATCCAGTTCCCTGGACTGACCATAGTTTAATTTCCCTACAATACGAACATAAACTAACTACAAATGTTTATCAGGACAAAACATACTCTTATCGTGATTACAGTAATTTAGATGAATCTAAAATAAATTCAATAATAGACTTTTATTCTGAAGATCTTACAAATCTATCTTTGGAGGATCAAATAGTCAGATGGGATAACCTATGTAAAACATTATTGGACAAACTTGTTCCAATAATAACAAAAACTATTACAGCTAGAAAACAAAAAAATCCCTGGTATACTGTAGAACTGTCCTGTATTAAAAAAACAACTGCATTCTTTAGAAAGAAAATGGTGCTGGGAAAAAAACACTCACGAATCAATCAAAATATCAGTCAAGTACAATATTATAAAAACAAAATTAATGAGGCAAAGAAGTAGTATTATGTTTCTCACATTCAAAAAGCAAATAACTCTTCAACACTTTTCTCTATCTTAAAATCTCTAACAACATTCAAATCCTGTTTAGACCAGGGAGCGATTAGCATTCTAACCACTCAAAATCTGGCTAACTCTTTTGTAGGGAAAATTCAAGGGATTAGGAAAAAATTTTCAGACACTCTAAATCCTGAGCCCAACTATTTTACTCCAGATTCTTGTATCCCAACTTCATAACATTCTCATTTCACTCCACTTATACTTTCTGATTTGCAAAGACTGTTCCACTTGATGAATACAAAGGTAATGATGCAGATTCGCTTCCACCATGCATTCTGAAAAATTTTTCAATATTTTTGGCAAATATATTCATAAAATTATTTCTTCCTCCCTGGAGAAAGGGATCATCCCCCCAAAATGGAAACATTCAACTATCCACCCAATACCAAAAGATCCAAAAGGAAATTTGAATGATCCCACTAATTTTCAACCAATAGCAAAAATACCCTTTGTAGCAAAAATGATGGAAAAAATAGTCTTTAATCAGGTCTCTGAATTCTTCAAAAAAACAGGAACCCTACACCCACATCAAACAGGCTTTCGACAACATCATTCGACTGAACACACTTTAATTGGCCTGACATCCTCTGTTCTATATTTCTTGGATCATCAATCTGTTCTCCTCATATCCTTAGATTTATCATAAGCCTTTGACATTATAGATCACCATCTCCTTCTAAGCTGACTCAGATCATTAGGAATAACTGATGTCGTCTTCCAATGGTTTCAGTCTTATTTTTTGGAACGATCATCAAAGGTAATATTCAATAACTCATCGTCTAATACAATTTCAAAAAGTTTTGGTATTCCACAAGTTTTGGTATTCCACAAGGATCAATCTTATCACCCTTATTGTTTAATGTATTTTTGGCTCCCCTGTTAACTCTTAGTCAATCAATTAGATTTACACCTTTTGCATATGCTGATGACGTTCAACTTCTGTATCCCTTAGATTCATGTTCATTCAAAGAAATCTCTTCAGTCAATGAGAAATTAGCAAAAATTTCCAAATTGGTTACATGGTAATAAGCTAGCGCTTAACACATCTAAAACAGAAGTTATGCTATTTCCATAACAACATAAGAACATAAGAATTGCTGCTGCTGGGTCAGACCAGTGGTCCATCATGCCCAGCAGTTCGCTTCCCAGCGGCCCTCTGCAGGGAGGGACAGAAATTAGGAGCCTGTATAAACATAAACAAAACAGTAATCAAGGAAGTTGCAAAGGTTAAGATACTCGGATCATTTTGGACCAGAAATTGAACTATCATGACCAAATAAATTCACTTGTTAGAAGGTGTTTCTATAGGTTAAGGATGATCAGATCATTATCTTCATTTCTTGATGAATCATCACTAAATATTTTAATATACTCGTTAGTCATATCAAAAATCGACTATTCTAATGCCTTGTATAAGGGCATAACCTTAAAAGAAATACGTAGATTACAAATCCTACAAAACACTGCAATAAAAATAATTATCAGAAGAAAAAAATGTGATCATATGACTCCCCTCTTAAAGGAAAATCATTGGTTACCTGTAAATTATAGAATTACATACAAAATAGCATTACTTATACACAAAACATTAATGAACAAAGCTCCTGCGTTCTTCGAAAGGCTTCTAATCCCTTATATTCCAATTACATCCTTAAGATTCGAGGAAAAATCTCTCCTCTTAGTTCCTTGACTAAGGCAATTTTAGGGCTGCAGCTAGTTCTTATTGGGCATTAAAAAAGTGAGACAATAATAACAGCCAAACTGGGTCAGACCAATGGTCCATCTAGCCCAGTCTCCTGTTCCAACAGTGGCCAATCCAGGTCAGGGTACCTGGCAGAAACCCGAATAGTAGCAATAGTCCTTGTTACCAATCCAGAGCAAGCAGTGGCTTCTCCCATGTCTGTCTCAATTGCAGAATATAGACTTTTCCTTCCAGGAACTTGTCTAAACCTTTCTTAAACCTAGCTGTGCTAACCACTATAATCACCTCCTCTGGCAATGAGTTCCAGAGCTTAACTATTGAGTAAAAAAAACATTTCCTTCTATTTCTTTTAAAAAGTATTCCCACCCATGTAATTTGATTGAGTGTCTTCCAGTTTTTGTACTTTTTGAAAGGGTAAAAAATCAATTCACCCTTATCCATTCTACACCACTCAGGATTTTGTTGATCTCAATCATATCTCCCCTTAACCATCTCATTTCCAAGCTGAAGAGTCCAAACCTCTTTAATCTTTCTTCATATGAGAAGAGTTCCATCCTCTTTGTCATTTTGGTTGTTCTTCTTTGAACCTTTTCTAATTCCACTGTATTTTTTGACCAAAGCTATGTGCAATACTCAAGGTGAGGATGCATCATGGAGAGATATAGAGGCATTATAATATTCTTGGTCTTATTTACCATCCCTTTCCTTAATAATTCCTAGCATCCTGTTATCTTTTTTTTTTATTTTTTTTTTTTTTGCCACAGCCATACAGTATTCTTCAGAAATTACAGGGATAATAATTGGAAAAATAAAGAGTCAGAAAATTGATAATATAAATACCAAAAAATATAAACTGACTTCACTTGAATAAGCGACCTGTCTATGGAGGGTGATCAAAAAATTGTTAATTGCTCAGTTTGACACCAAATATTACCAACAAGTTAAAGGGACTGCAATGGGGGCCAAGATGGCGCCATCTGTAGCATGTTTGTACATATCCAAATTTGAACAAATTTTCCTGTATACTTCATCTTTTTGGAAAGATTTTTTACTTTGGAAACGTTATATTGATGATAATTTTGCTTTAAGGACAGGATCACCGACACATCTTCACATATTTCTTGAGTGGTTAAATTCATGTGACAGTAACTTACAGTTCACTATGCACACAGTTCACTATGCACACAGACTCATGCCAAGTACCTTTTTTAGACATCCAAATTTGCTTACACCAAGGTCATTTCACTACTACCATCTTTCGGAAACCCACTGATAGGAACAACCTACTACAATATAGTAGTTTTCACCCCAAGCATTTGAGGAATAACATCCCGGTGGGACAATTTCAACGCCTTCGAAGATTGTGCACCACGGTTCAAGATTATGTCTAAAAAGCCAGTGAGATGAAACTCAGATTCCAACAGCGGGGTTACCCTACGTCAGTGAACCACAAGGCATATAAGAGAGCGTTATACGCCAATAGAACTTTATTATTGAGCCCATCTCCTAAACAAGATGAAGAAGCACTAGTATGTGTTCTCCCATACTCAGTCCGGGCATTTGGTATCAAACGTATTATCAGGCAACATTGGGGCATCAAGCAATATCATGAGGTATTCCAACACGCACCTAGGTTTGCTTTCTCCAAACAACTTAATTTAAAACAACAGATGGTATGTTCTCAGTTTTTTACACAACCCTCCCCGAGGGTATTGGGGCAACATAAACCTTGTGGACACTGTAAGATGTGCAAACATAGCATCAGCTTGGAACAAATGTCCTTAAATTTTCACCATCTGAGCAAAATTAAATGCCCTGAAACTGATTGCAACTCTCGACAAGTAGTCTACATAATTCAATGCCCGTGTCATCTATTCTATGTGGGGTGTACCACCCGAAGCATCAAAACCCGAATAGGGGAACATATCAGCAGGATTCGAACAGGTGTTAAAAAGTTTTGCGATTTTCACTCACACTCAACTTTGTTATACTTTGTTTTTAGGTGTGTTTGTACATCACCAACTTACAACAGTTACTAATTGTTTTAAGGGATTCCTATAACATTCAAAATTGGGTCTCCTGAAGCAGAAATCGAAACGGGGCCACGTTGGGACCCCCGGATTTTCTACAAGATAAGTTAAAGCATTACAGTCAATTTACAAGAGTGATGTTTGCATTATCTATATATATAAAATCGGAGGTATGTATGTGTGTATGTATGTGTGTGTATGTGTATGTGCCGCGATCACGCAAAAACGGCTTGACCGATTTGAACGAAACTTGGTATGCAGATCCCTCACTACCTGGGGTGATATGCTCTGGGGGTCTCACGGCCCACCTGAACACGTGGGCGGAGCTACAAACATAAAATCTGATTTCACCCATTCATGTCAATGGAAAAAAAGTAAAAAGCTGCCATTCTCACAGTAATTCAAAAACGGCTTGACCGATTTGAACGAAACTTGGTATGCAGATCCCTCACTACCTGGGGTGATATGTTCTGGGGGTCTCGCGGCCCACCTGCACACGTGGGCGGAGCAACAAACAGAAAATCAGATTTCACCCATTCATGTCAATGGAAAAGATGTAAAAAGCTGCCATTCTCACAGTAATTCAAAAACGGCTTGACCGATTTGAACGAAACTTGGTATGCAGATCCCTCACTACCTGGGGTGATATGTTTTGGGGGTCTCGCGGCCCACCTGCACACGTGGGCGGAGCTACAAACAGAAAATCAGATTTCACCCATTCATGTCAATGATAAAAATGTAAAAAGCTGCCATTCTCACAGTAATTCCAACTATAAAACACTTTCTTTGACACTATAACCACTAGGGATATCGTTTCTATTCTACCACGGACACCATACATATAGTGTTTGTATGTTCTAACTGTGTTTGTAACTGTTTCCTTCATGCACCCCAGTTCATAATGTTATTACATTACATGAGTACTCACATATGCTGAACTAGGAACACAGGTTCCATTCTGAACCGGGAAAAAACTGCATGGAGTTTCTTTTCAACCTGAGTTTCCACATATTGAGTTGTTTAAATCAATACTGAAACTTTTGGATGCCACTTATTCCAACAGATCTTCCTTTTCAGTTTAAGAGATTGCAAATTCCAGTGTGACTTGCATTCTCTATCACAATCAACAAATCACAGGGACAGACTATTACATACTGTGGAGTGGATTTAAGATCCCCCTGTTTTTCCCATGGACAACTCTATGTTGCTTGCTCAAGGGTGGGTTCACCCAAGAATTTATATGTTCTTGCTCCTGGAGGTGAAACTAAAAATGTTGTTTATAATCAAGTTTTGCGTTAGTTGTATTGTATTCATTTTGTCAAATATTTCACATTATAATTTGAATATTGTACTTTTTATAAAACTGTAAAAAAATAATTTCATTCACCACTATAAAGTATCTTTATTTGAATCCATTTACAGTGTTATTGCTATAATTAAATACCCGTGCAACGCCGGGGCATCAGCTAGTGAGTTATAAGAAGAAAGAACACCAAACATTTTCTATGAGTGTTTTGAAAGACTTTGATATTTATTTATTTATTCAAGACCTTGGCTTGGAGCATGATCATTATTTGAAGCAGTTGCAATGACTGGAAGGTGAACTCTTTACCACTACTAGGGTTTTTTTTTAACCTTCCTTGCAGAGTTTCATGTCTCTGAGCAATTAACAATTTTTTGATCACCCTCCATAGATAAGTTGCTTATTCAAGTGAAGTCAGTTTATATTTTTTGGTATTTATAACAGCCATACAGTAGGAAGAAGATTTCTGTGTAGTGTCTACAATGACACCCAAATCTTTTTCTTGGGTGTTGACTCCTAAGGTGGATCCTAGCATCAGGTCACTGTTTTTTATTATTCTTCCCAATGTGCATCACTTTGCATTTGTCCACATTAAATGTCATCTGCCATTTGAATATCTAGTTTTCCAAATTCCTAAGGTCTTTCTTAAAATTTTCACAGTCCTCATGTGTTTTAACAACTTTGAATAATTTTGTGTTATCTGCAAATTTAATCACCTCAATTTTTCCAATTTCCAGATCATTTATAAATATGCTAAATAGCACCGGTCCCAGTACAGATAACTGAGGCACTCTACTACTTACCCTCGTTCATTGAGAAAATGGCCATTTAACTCTACCCTCTGTTTTCTGTCTGATAACCAAGTTCTAATCCACATCTGAATGTTGCCTCCTATCCCATGACTTTTTAATTTTCTCAGGAGCTCTCATGAGGAACTTTGTCAAAAGCTTTCTGAAAATCTAGATATGCTACTACATCGACTGACTCACCTTTATTCACACCTTCAAACAAATTGGTAAGGGAATGCCTCTCTTTGATGAACCCATGTTGATTTTGTTCCATTAAACCATGTTTGTCTACGTTCCATAATTTTATTTTTTATTATCTTTCTACTATTTTGCCCATTGAGGTGGGACTTAGGGCTTTAAGACCCTCCAGTGGCCTTTAGTAGAGTGAAAGGTAATTCTGGACTGGCTTCAAATGAATCAGTCTATGAGTTATACAACTGTGGAGTCTTCTGAATCCCAAAATATGACTTTGCTTCAGTAGGACTTGGTGCCTCTGCAACCTAGTTAAATTATAGGTTCTGAAGATCAGCCTATTACTGTCTGGTTGGGTACCTGAATTTACTTTTAGCTATTAGCTCTGAAGGACATTTGGTTCAGAGCTGAAGATATTTTGGGGTAAATATTCAGCTGGCTGTGGTTAGCTATTTTTTTGTCTGCCAGTGACAGTATCCCTATATATTCAATGCAATATTTGCATAATGGCATTAAATACCTAGTTATACATAGCTGGATAACACTTATCTGGTTAAGTGTGATATTGAAAACTTAACCAGATACGTTAAACCAGATAAAAATAGGACTGTACCTTGGAATAACTAAAACAAAGAGCAGTGTGTTGCAGTTGGTCCAAAATGCATCAGCATGGCTGGTTATGGACACTGCACGAAATAAGCACCTAACTCCAATCCTTCGGAGGTTCCACTGGTTACCAGTGTATAGAGTGTCCATATAAAGTAATCTTGATTGTTCACCAAATACTTTACCATCCAATACTTTATATTTTAAGCAATTGCTGATGTTATACTGTCCCAATAGAGCACTGTGTTCAGAAAATGCTGTTACTTGAAACATTGACTAAAGTGTGATATGCTGAGACTAGAGCAGCTGCTTTTTGTGTGGCAGGTGTTAAAATGTGGAACGCATTGATGGGGCAATTACACCTATATGCTGACAGACTTAAATCTAAAAAACTATTGAAAACACATCTATTTCTATCTGCTTTCATATAAGGAAAGATTTCTGTTTGTACAGGCAGTAGATGGAAGTGGGCAAGAAATGTCATGCAGATTCAATTTTTTGTAATGTTGATTTTATGTTATGTATGTTTTATATGGAAACCGTCTAGATATAGACGGTATATAAATTTTAAAAAATAAATACCATATTTTTCACTCCATAAGATGCACTTTCCCCCCCCAAAAAAAAAAATGAGTGGAAATGTAGGTGCGTCTTATGGTGCATATATAACAATTTTTAAAACGCTGCTCCTTGTGACCCTGGGCAAGTCACTTAATCCCCTTATTGCCCCAGGTACATTAGGCAGATTGTGAGCCCGCTGGGACAGACAGGGAAAAATGCTTGAGTACCTGAATAAATTCATGTAAACCGTTCTGAACTCCCCTGGGAGAACGGTATAGAAAAAATTGAATGAATGAATAAAACACCCCCGGTACCTTTTTTAATTCTGGTGGTCCAGCACTGTATCGGCAGGAGCTTTCCACACTCCTGCCCTTCCCTTGCTAGATTGCTGCCTCCTCATCTCTTGTGGTAGAGCGGCACACAAGGCAGGTGCAAGGTTTTATTGCTCCTGCATGGCCCTGCGTCACTCCTTGAATAGTTGCCATCAGTTCTCATGAGACTCATGAGAACTGACGACTACCATTCAGGGAGCGGCACAGGACCAGGTAGGAGCATGAAAAGCTCATGCCTGCTATGTGCACCACTCTGTCGCAAGAGATGAGGCAGCCATCCAGTGAGGGAGGGGCAGGAGCGCGGAAAGCTCCTGCCAATTCAGCACTGGATCACCAGAATTTTTAAAAAGGTACTTGGGGGGGGGAGGGCTGCCAACCACTAGACCTGCCCTGTGCTCTGTCCCAGCCTACCACTATACCACCAGAGGGGAGACAGGGTAGGGTTTTTCCTCCTCTACACGTAGGTGCGTCTTATGGTCAGGTGCGTCTTATAGAGCAAAAAATACAGTAAATAATTTGGTGCTTTATCTTGTTAACTTATCTGTTACATGCTAAATATTGTCATTTAACCAGTTAAGTTCCAACTCTGCCCCAGAATGCTTCAAAATAGTGTTTCCACTTAGGTGCTAAATGGTATATTCAGTGTCAATATCCAGTTAAGTGCCACTGGATGTGCCAAGCTATTTAAATGGCCAAGAGCCAAGAGCCATTTAAATAGCTTTGAATATTGACCTTTGAGGTTTCTGTGAAGGTTCTTGGTCGATCTTAGGGTTTGACTGATTAGTTGTGTTGCTAATTATTGTAAATCATTTGAATATTTTATGTATAGTTATAAGCAAGTTGTTCAATAAAACTATGCCCCATTATTTGATTATATTATTATTGGTTATTATTATTTGATTTTATTACATTATTATTATATTGCTGAATTGACAGGATCTGATCTACTGTATACCTATGTTATCAAAATTCTGCATGTACAAGGAAAAGCACAATCTAGTGGCTACATTTTATATTTTGCCCAAATGATTTTAGAACTGCATGTTGCGTAAACCTAAAAGCTATAAGGAACATTCTGCTACCACCATGTTATTCCATTGCAAGATTTTTTGTTTTTTGGCTTACTGTTCTATTGTGTATTTTGTATTTCAATATTAAAATTTGAACAGCTCACATTTTTATTCATTAGCTGTTGCACAGGTTAAGCCATATATCTTCATTATTTAAATGTGTTGTAATAAGAAGCTCATATTAATTATGTCACCTTCCTGTGCTGATAATAGCCTGTAATACAGATTGAGCTCTTGCAAAGGAGACTGAGTAATGCTATCCACTCCATTGTTTTAATGAGCTAGCCATTCACCTTTAGTTCAGTATCCAAAGTCTATTCTCCTTGTGGACTGGAGATTTTGATGACATTGTCATTTCTTGTAGGATGAGCATTAATGTAAAGTAATGTGAAATGCATTAACTAGGACATTTGTGAACAAAGTGGTTCGTTTAACTATTACTGAAAGAGAAGAGAACAGTGGGTTATGACTTAATGCCTTTGGGTCCTTCCAGGAATGTGCCTGTCATGCCACTGATGTTAAAATCTCCTTTCTTTAGCGTCCCTCCAGACTGGCACAGATATTGATGGGTTTACGCTCCTCTGTCAGCAGGTGGAGACTGAGACATTAACTTTGGGCTATGGTACAAGTGGGCTGTGTAATCCCTATTACACTCAGTCTTTTCTCAGTCTCCAGCAGGTGGGGTGGTAAGATTGTGAAGTCTGTGCTGAGGTTTGTTTTGAGCCTGTTGGAACTGGTTAGGTAATTTTTCTTGTCCTTTTTGCTGTCCGGGGGACCCTCTTGAGTTTGGGGGACCCTCTTGGGGTCCTAATGACCTCTGGGATGCCACACTCGAAAGGGTTGAGTCCCTCTCCCCATTTCCCCCACCTCCCCAGGTTTTCTGTGTTTAGTGGAGCCTCAACTGTACGCCATGCCACTTATACCGGCACTGACTACATTTTAGAGAGCCATGTGGGGTTCTGCTCTAACTTGAGACATTTGGTGAGCTGTGAGAAGTTTATTAAAAAAAAAAAAAAAAAGACACAAGTATAAAGTGGTCCTGAGGCCGCCGTTTTTGTACAGCGTTGTTGTGCATGGGTTTTAGGTGCATTCAGTGTGAGCGCTTCAAAGAATCAGCACAAGTGCATGTTATATGGGTGCCGAGTAGTGGTGCACAAAATTTTCCAGCCGCCTCAAGAGGGACCCGGCTTCGAGTATTCGGCTCCCTTACATGCATGCACTGCTCGTTGGTGTGAAGCACTGGTGATGCCCGGGCCTCACCTGCCGCCCATGCCGGGGTTTTCTCAGCTGCCAGCTGTCTGGTAGATTCAGGATTGCAGACCGCTGGGGATTCCTTTGTGGCAATGGCTGGGGCTGCTAGCAGTTTTTTATCACAGCGGGGTCGAGTTTGACTTCAGGGCCGTGTTGGTTTTCAGGTGCCAGTTTAGCGATGGCGCTTCTCTCAGTTTTGGTGGGAAACGCGTTCATTTTGCCCACTGCCTCAGGTGACCTCTTCCTGTCTTAGAGAGATAGGAACAGGTCTTAAATGTGTCTTCTGCTCCTGGTATAAAAGCTGCATTTCTGTTGGGGTTGTTGTGCCCTAATTTTATGTTAGCCCTATTAAGCCTTATTAACAGGCAGCTGAGGACCTGCTTCGGTTCCGGGGGTCTCGGGGTCATCTGGGTTTTTATCTCTTCCTTGGCTACCCCTGTTCGGTTTCCTGCAGCAGCTGCCTCGGTCTAATCCCCTCAGCCATCATCCAAGTGGCCACGAGCGTCTTGGGATGAGGATTCCTTTTTGGCTGATCTGTTTTCTCCTAATGAGGACTTGGATTTTTAGTGGGAAAGATTTTTCAGATCTGTTAGAGGGTTCAAATGTTTTGGAGATTTTTCAGAGGTGCCAGTTGGTGAGGACATATCTATTGTGCACATTTTCTCACTGGGAAGAGTTGCAGGAGCTCATACTTCAAGTGTCTTCTTTTTTACACTTTGAGGAGGAAGCTAAGGACCCCTCTCTTGAGGTGTACCCTCTTCTTAGAGGGATCCTGTCAGCATCCTGCTCTTTCCCCATGCATCAGGATATTTAGGATATAGTGCACGCTCAGTGGAAAGTTCCGGATGCGCCTTTTCGTTTAGCGTGATCCATGGCCAGACTTTAACCTATTCCTGATGGTGATAGAGAAATCTTTAAGTCTCCTGTAGTGGATGCGGTGGTTTTGGCTATTGCACGTAGATATATCGTGCTGGTAGAAGTTTCAAGTTTATTTCGTATTTGATAAAATCACTTTTTTCAAAGATTACAAATGGCCTCTTTTACAAAGCTGCACTAGCGGCTGGCTGCGCTAATGGCCCCAAAGCCCATAGAGATTTAAAGGGCTTCGGGGCTGTTGATGCATAGCAGCCGCTAGCGCAGCTTTGTAAAATAATAATAATAATGACAGTTTATATACCGCAGTACCGTGAAGTTCTATGCGGTTTACAAAAGATTAAGCAAAGGTACAAATTGATTGACTTTAAGAGGGGTGGAAGAAAGAAAATTAATAGGACAGGAAATCCATTGTTGAGGAGAAAGTGATCAATAGGACAAGTTAATCGCTATTGAGGGGAGAGAGATGAGTGGATCAGTTGTCTAGATGCTTTAGGAACAAGTGTGTTTTTAGACATTTCCTAAATTCCTCATAAGTAGTGTGTGAAGGCAATTGTTCTAGGCCTTTACCCCACGATGCTTCCTGGTGTGAGAGAAGGTGTTCATGGTGTTTTTTCAGTTTACAACCTCTCACTGGGGGGGAAACGAAGTTGGAATGTGAGCTTCTCTTGTGTCTGAGAAGGAGAAGAGGTAAGTTATGTATTTAGGGACAAGTCCGTGTAGTGCTTTAAAGCAGAAGCAGGCGAATTTAAACTTTACGCGTGCCTCCATCAGCAGCCAATGCAACTGACGGTAGTAGGGTGTCATGTGGTCAAATTTCTTTAGCCCAAAGATCAGTCTGACTGCTGCATTTTGCATCAATTGTAAACTTCGCATATTCTTTTGGGAAATTGCCAAATAGGCCATGTTATAGTAGTCAAGTAGACTTAGTACAAGGGATTGGACCAGGGTTCTGAATGCCAATGTATCGAAATAAGCTTTAATGGATCTGAGTTTCCAGAGAATAAAGAATCCCTTTCTGATTAAGGAGTCCACCTGTAAGTGATGAACAATAAACAAAAAATCTGGTAAAAGAGGGAGTCATACAATATAGGGATAGACAGACGTACATTTCATAGGGAAATCGGGGAAGAACTACAATTTGATATTGGAAAGAGAACAAATAAGGATAAAACAATAGGAGTTATATTATATTAGATCAGTACTTGCCTACTTCAGATGGAAATAGTAGCTCAGCTAAAGGCAAATTAATTAAAGGCATATCTATACAATAAACTTTTTAGTTTTGGTTTAAATTTTTCGAGGTTCTTTTCTTCTCTTACCTGAGCTGGTAGTAGGTTCCACATTTGGGGAACAGTCACAGAGAAGTGTAGTACATCTAGTATTTATAATTCATAGGAATGGAATAGTAAGTAAATTTTTGTCCTCGGATCGTAAGGAGTGAGAAGGAGACTATGGAATAATGACTCGGTCTAGAAATAGCAGCGCATTGAATTGTAAAACTTTAAATGTGATGAGCACCTGTTTATAAGTTATTCTATGGTTGATAGGAAGCCAATGCGCGTTCTTTAGTAATGGTCAAATTTTCTTTTACCTGTGATGATTTTTATTGCAGTATTTTGTATTAGCTGTAATCTTCTAATTTCCTTTTGTGTGATTCCTTTATAAAGTGAATTGCAATAATCTAGTTTTGAAATGATTAATGAATGAATTAAAATGTTAAGTGAGGGAGCATCCAGAAAGTTAGCTAGGGATCTAATCATACGCAGACTATGAAGATTCCAAGAATTTTTATCTTATTGATGCACTGAAATGGAAAGTTATTAATGCAAATTGGTGGTGGACTCTTGAGTCCCTCTTTCCATGGGATAAAGACAGTTTTAGTTTTTTCTAGGTTTAAAGATAACATGTTATCTTGAAGCCACTGCTTTATTTTGGACAATTTTTGATTGATGTTAAATATCTCCTCGTCTGATTCTGAATTAACTGGATGAAGGATTTGAAAATCATCGGATAAGCGAAGAATGAAAACCCTATGGATTGACAAAGTTAACAGAGGGGCTGTAAAAATGTTAAATAAGAGAGGAGATAGGAGATAGAATTGAGCCTTGAGGGATTCCACAGTTATTAATAGAAGTTTTTGAAGTGGAATTATTAAATCTAACCTTAGAGGTTCTTTCAGAAAAGTACGATTTGAACCATGCCAAAACTGAATCACTTATGCCAATTGGCTCAAGCCTTTTTAGTAAAGGATGATGATCGATCATATCGAATGCGGCCGACAAGTCCAGCGAAATGAGAATAGCAGATTGGTGGTGATCTAGTAAGTAAAGAATTGATGAAGTCAGGCCAATCGAAGAGTGTTCGGTGGAATGATTTTGGTGGAAACCTGTCTAGTTAGGATGAAGAACTCTAGTTGTTTCGACAAACTCAGAAAGTTGTTTGAACACGACCTTTTCTGTTAATTTTGCAAGAAAAGGAATGTTCACTATGGGTCTATAATTTGAGCAGTCACTATGCCTGTTGACCCCTTCAGCCTGAAGAATCTGTCCCTATCCACCCTCTCTATGCCCCTCATGATCTTGAAGGTCTCTATCATATCTCCCCTGAGCCTCCTTTTTTCCAGAGAGAAGAGCCCCAACCTATCCAACCTCTCGGCGTATGGGCAGTGTTCCAGCCCTCTTACCAGTTTCGTTGCTCTCCTTTGGACTCTCTCAAGTACCGCCATGTCCTTCTTGAGGTACGGCGACCAATATTGAACGCAGTATTCCAGATGTGGACGCACCATCGCTCGATACAATGGCATGATGACTTCCCGCGTCCTGGTTGTTATACCCCTCTTTATGATGCCCAGCATCCTGTTGGCTTTTTTCGAGGCTGCTGCGCACTGTGCAGATGTCTTCAGTGATGCATCCACCAGCACACCCAAGTCTCTCTCAAAACTGCTGTCTCCCAACAATGCCCCTCCCAATTTGTAGTTGAACAACGGGTTCTTTTTCCCTATATGCATGACCTTGCATTTTTCCACGTTAAAGCGCATTTGCCATTTGTTTGACCTGGACAAGCTGGAAGACTGGGCAAACAAATGGCAAATGCACTTTAACGTGGAAAAATGCAAGGTCATGCATATAGGGAAAAAGAACCCGTTGTTCAACTACAAATTGGGAGGGGCATTGTTGGGAGACAGCAGTCTTGAGAGAGACTTGGGTGTGCTGGTGGATGCATCACTGAAGACATCTGCACAGTGCGCAGCAGCCTCGAAAAAAGCCAACAGGATGCTGGGCATCATAAAGAGGGGCATAACAACCAGGACGCGGGAAGTCATCATGCCATTGTATCGAGCGATGGTGCGTCCACATCTGGAATACTGCGTTCAATATTGGTCGCCGTACCTCAAGAAGGACATGGCGGTACTTGAGAGAGTCCAAAGGAGAGCAACGAAACTGGTAAGAGGGCTGGAACACTGCCCATACGCCAAGAGGTTGGATAGGCTGGGGCTCTTCTCTCTGGAAAAAAGGAGGCTCAGGGGAGATATGATAGAGACCTTCAAGATCATGAGAGGCATAGAGAGGGTGGATAGGGACAGATTCTTCAGGCTGAAGGGGTCAACAGGCACGAGGGGGCATTCGGAGAAACTGAAGGGAGATAGGTTCAGAACAAATGCAAGGAAGTTTTTTTTCACACAAAGGGTCGTGGACACTTGGAATGCGCTACCGGAGGAAGTGATCAGGCAGAGTACGGTACAAGGATTCAAACAGGGACTGGACGGATTCCTGAGGGATAGGGGGATCGTGGGATACTGAGAGAGGTGCTGGGATGTAACACAGGTATAGAAAGCTAACCAGGTAATAAGTATAGAAATCCAACCAGGTCGTGCATGTGCAAGACCGGAGGGTTAGGACTTCGATGGGAAGATAGGACTCAATGGGAAACCAAGGTGGCAAGGGGGCCCCTTCTGGTGACTCAGACAGGCCGTGACCTGTTCGGGCCGCTGCGGGAGCGGACTGCTGGGCGGGATGGACCTATGGTCTGACCCGGCGGAGGCACTGCTTATGTTCTTATGTTCACCTTTTGGATCTTTTGGGATGGGGTGAATAAGTGATTACTTCTATGACTTTGGAAATGATACGGAGGTAAGACTGGGTGAGATAATTGTTTGGATGAATGGACAAAAAAAGAGAAGAAGCGCTTAAAAATTGAAGGAGGAATTGTCTCGACGCTGTTACCTTTAGTGTTGAGACTTTTACAAAGTTATTCAAGTTCACTAATTGATGGAATGGAGAAGTTGGCACATTTTGCAAGGAGTATGGAGCTATTTATTTCTTGTTGCTCGTCGTCTTACCTGGGTTCGTTAGAAATTTGGTGATGAATATTGGAGATTTTTTCCATGAAAAAATCTGCTAACTCTTGAGCTGAGGGCAGAAGATCACCTTTAAGAGTTGATTTTTGTGAAGAGTACAGGTTTTTTTGTGCAGGTTTTTGGTTGTTTGCTTGTTGGGGGAGTTTAAAGGGCAGCAGCATTTGGTTCAGCTGGTTTAGCAGGCGAGCTGTGGGGCGTTCTGAAAGGTTCTTGTTCTAATCAGTATCCAACAGTGTTTCCTGGTCTGATTTTGAATTATTCAATTGGCTTCTCCAAGTGAGTGTAGAGTTGTTCTTGTTTGTTCAGCCTAGTGGATTTCTGCTTGGCTATTCTGAGTGTAATAGGGACTGCACAGCCCACTTATACTGTAGCCAAAAGTAAGTGTATCAGTCTCCAACTGCTGGCAGAGGAGCATAAACCCATCTGTTTCTGTGCTGGTCTGGAGGGACTAAAAGAAAGAAAATTAGCAGGTAAGGACCTAATTTCTCCATACTTCATAAAAAAAATTTGAAGTTTTGCAGATTCAAAGGGAAGGAAAGCATGCATCTAATAGACAACAGATAGAGGTTATTTCTTATACGGCAGCACTTTGACAGATTGTAACAGTTTTCTTGTTTGGAGACTGCATAGATGGAATAAATATTTAATTCCAAAGAGCAGGAAATAGAATGGATATGAAAAAGGTTGAACTTTAGTGTGAGCATTTTTTTGTGCTGCTTTGCTGTACTGAGAAGTGCAAAATAAAAATAAAATTGAATTAAGGCCAAGTGCATTACTAGCCTACGTATAAAACCAAAGGAAGGATTTGATTATGCAGGGCAATTTTGTTAGCATAATTTTTGCATCTTGCATAATTTATGCTGCGAGTTACATCCATTTAATCTATCCTGAGTTCTTCTTAGACTATGTGGCAGTTAGTTTGCTTTTGACAGTAAAATAGTTAAATAGAGTGATTTCTGGTTCATTTTCTTATTTATAAAGCATATAAAAAAAGAAAAATATTTAATTTCCTTCCTATCTCCTCACCATGAAGGGGCTTACTGAGGATAGTTTATTCTCAAGCAGATGCTGGGTTTGAGCTTTACTCCTTCAGGTGTGTATTTGACACTCATAGGAAGCCCTCCTCATATATCAGGATGGTGTCCCAACAAAGTCTTTTCTGTAACAAACCATCTTCAGTGGCTCTTACTGATTTATGCAGTTTTCAGGTAAAGTCTTTAGGTATCCTTTTATGAGGAAACCCTCTTTGTCCACAGCTCTCATGTAACACCTCTGCATGCAGGACTAGAGGTTAAAATAGAAGACAGTGAACCCGGAAAGCCACAGAGATAATGCTAGATAATGCAGTGATTCCGGTAAATATCTGGATGTTTTGCTGGATTCAACTTTATCTTTTAAACCGCAGGTTAAGGCGGTTGTGTCTAAGACTTTTTTTCAAGCTGCAATTCTTGAGGAATAACACAACGAGGCAAACCAAGTCACATCAGGGTTCATACGGGGGACGCCCAGGGAGTTAAACTTTAAACTATACTCACAACTCACAAACAAACAAAATATGTGATTGTAACAATGTGAAGGGTGCTCTCAGTGTGAACCATCAGCGATAGGAGTCCAGCTCCGGCACTTCACTTCTGGGTAAAGGCGGTAAGCCCCCACCCCCACACCATCATCGAGCACCCTGAGTGTGCTGAAAATAAAGCAACCTTTCACCGAATAAATCAATAAACCAGTGAGTAAATCAATATAACTCAAACAATAATACCTGAGCGACCCCCAAATGAACCCTGCCAGCCAGACCCCCCGGAACACGATACAAAACAATCACCATACAAAAAATGAAAAGAAGGAAAAATACTTATCTGAAAAACATCACACGAACTGCCAAATGAAAACAACGCCAGGAGAAAAGGTTCAACCACGCTGGTTTCGGGGAGGAGCCCTTCTTCAGGAACCTGTCCCCCGACGAAAACAAAAAACGCAGAGGTCGGCTGGAGGGCGGTGCCCGGGCGGAGCAACACTCGCGCCTAAAACGGATCGAAGGGTGACGTCATGCACAAACCAACCAATCACACAACACACGCCAACCAATCACACGGAGGGGCAATTCTTGAGGAAGCTGAGAATTGCAGTAGATCATTTTTCACATGGTTATTAGTGCAGTACTGACTCCTATGTTTGGTTATTGCAATTCACTTTATCTTGATTTACCTAAGTATGTGGTTCAGGCCTTACAACTGGCACAAAATGCTGCTGCACGAGTTATTGTGAGAGCCTCTAAGTTTGATCACATTACACCCATTTTGTGTGATCTTCACTGGCTGCCAATTGCTTTGCATACTGAGTTCAAAACATTGTTTGATTTTTAAGTTACTGAATGCCAAGAGTCCGGTTGTTGTAAGCTCTCTTTTTCAGCTTTGTCAGCCAGCATGAGCTTTGTGCTCTGAGCACAGGATGTACTTGGACCGTCCATGAAAGTTGTGAAGTAAAGCTCCCTGGTTTTCATCATTCTTTGATGACAGTGCAAGGGGTGTTATTATAGAAAAAAGAGTGCATCAAGTGTGCTGCAGTTTAGGAACTGGTAAAGACTATTCCCCCCTTTTAATAATAATAATAGCTTTATTTATATCCCGTCATACCTTTCAGTTCAAGCTGGTTTACAACAAGAGAGATTGCATGAATGCAGCTGAGTTACATCATGAGCATGAAGTATGAAGAAACAGACAGGAGTGTATTGTAATTATATACAACAGGAGTACGCCGGAAGACATAGAGGAAAAACGATTAAGGAAGTTAAACAAATTTGTCAAATAAATGTGTTTTCAGTGATCTTCTGTATGCTTGGTATGACAAATGGTTAAGGAGTAAGTCACTTAGAGCAGTGGTTCCCAACCCTGTCCTGGAGGAACACCAGGCCAATTGGGTTTTCAGACTAGCCCTAATGAATATGCATGAAGCAAATTTGCATGCCTATCACTTCCATCATATGCAAATCTCTCTCATGCATATTCATTAGGGCTAGCCTGAAAACCCGATTGGCCTGGTGTTCCTCCAGGACAGGGTTGGGAATCACTGACTTAGAGGGGCATAATAAAAAAAAAAAAAGTCTAAGTCCCCTTTTGGCCTAAGGCCCTAAACGTTGAAAGTAGAAGCAGGGAAAATGCCCATTATCAAAAAAAACATCCAAAAGGAGGGTTTTAAAAAAATATAATGCCCTGCCTCTGCGTTCAGCTGTTTAAACGCCCAGACCACCACTATGTCTAAACTTACACCATATAATCAACCTAAAAAAGTCAAATTCCCAAACGTCCAAAACAAGGACTTTTAGGTGAAGGAGGGGCCAATCCTTCACCTAAAAACTGGATTCTGTCAAAAAGAACTCCGGTTACAGAATCTCCCCCACCCCAGGGCCAGGAGGGAGCCCAAGCCCTCCTGGCCCAGGAACTCCCCCGGTGCCCAACAGCGGGATTCTGTAACCGGTGTCTGTCAAAAAGAACACCAATTTCAGAATCCCCCCCCACCTCAGCAACGATCGGGCCAGGAGGGAGCCCTAGCCCTCCTGGCCCGGCGACCCCCCCGGTGCCCGACAGCAATTGGGCAGGAGGGAGCCCAACCCCTCCTGCTCAGGCAACCCCCCCACACTCGATCTGGGCAGGAGGGAGCCCAACCCCTCCTGCCCAGGAAACCCCCCTATCCCCCACCCCCACTAAGCTACGGGCAGGAGGGATCCCAGGCCTTCCTGCCTTTGACACCCCCCCTCCCACGATTGCCCCCCTAACCCTCAACCAGCCCCCACCCGCTGACCTGAGAAACCCCTCCGCTGACCTCTCGACCCCCCCAATCCCTGTAAAATTTGTTGGCCAGATGGATGGGTCCCAAGCCCATCCATCCGGCAGGCCCGCAATCCCTCAAATGGCGGGCCTTAGGGCCTGATTGGCCCAGGTAACTCAAACCACTCCCACAGGTGGGGCCTTATGCGCCTAGGCCAACCGGAATCGGCCCAGTAGCCTTAGGCCCTCCTGTCTTTGGATTTTGTGTGTTATTTTAATTTTATTATGTATGTTTGATTGTACCTCACACAGAATTGTTGGATGTTGTGAGTAACAAATTTTTAAATAAAATAAATAATTCACTTTCCCAAAGCTTTTGAATGGGAAACTTATTACACTTTTTAGTAATAATAAATCAATAAACAACTAATATAGCATATGGCTGAAATCCTAATGCATGCAAAAAGGTTAACAATGAACTAGTATCAAGATACAATTTAGAAAGAGTTGAGCTAAAAACAGCTTGTATACATTTACTAAGTTGAAGGCACCAGAATGCCTGACTATGAGGCAATCTATAGAATCATTCAGGCACTATACTCAATAGCTTCTTTTATACATAGCCCTTGGATCTTAGCGATGTACCTCTGCTGCAATCAATACTTTATTGCCACTAAGAGGTGAGCACATCAAATCTTCACCTATCCATTAACTTTTTACAAGTACTCATTTTCTTTTTTCTATTTGATTATTTTTTAGCAATAATAAATTCTATAAATAATTAAAGTGCAAAAATTAGCTTTTAATTTTCAGTCGGTAAGGGGCTCACTTTACCAACATCACATGTTTCACTTTTTCACAGTCAATCACCCCCTAAAACATAAAATCAGAACTATTTGGTTGGCCCATGTGCCTAAGGCCCTGCCCATAGGAGGCTTGGGATCCCTCCTGCCGGGCATCGATGTGGGTGTTGGGGGGGTGGTAACTGCCTTCTAGTAGGAAGGCTTAGGATCCCTCCTACCGGTAATTGTAAGGTTTGGGGGGGAGAAAAGGGAGGGAAAAAGAGAGAGATGCCAGTCCATGGGAGAGGAGAGAGATGCAAGACCATAGGAGGGGGGAGTGGGGAAGACAGAGATGTCAGACTATGGGAGCGGGAGGAAATGGTGCACAGGGATGCAGGGGAAGAGGAGAGAAAGGGAGGAAATGATGCACAGCAATGGGTGTGGCAGGGAAGAGAGGTAGATGAAATGCTTCTTATGGATAGATGGGAATAGGGGTGAAGAAAAAGAGAAAATGGTACACATGGATAGATGGGAAGGGAAAGAAAGACATGGAAAAGTAGATAGATTTTGAGAAGAAAGCAGAAAAATGGAAGAAATTTAAATGTTAAAAGTTAATGCCAAAGATGGATGTAGTGAAGAATGTGAAGGAGAGAAAAACAGCAAATGGATAAGAATACACAGTTAAGAGCATAGACAGAAGGAAGTGCAACCAGAGTCTGAGAAAAGATGATAGAAAAATAAAATCACCAGACAACAAAGATAGGGAATATGATTTTATTTCCAATTTAGTGTTAAAATGTGTCAGTTTGGAGAACTTATATCTGCTGTCCATATTTTGCACTGTTTAGGAAGAAATTAATTTCTTTCTGTTTCTCTGGTTTTATAATGTATGTAGAGTCTGACATCTTAGGGTTTTATTTGTGTATATTAGTAATTTTAGTTTGTGGTCCAGTGTTTGCATAGGGATTATATGTGTTCTCCGTGTGTGACCAACGGAAAATGAATTTTAAAAATGGCATTACATTTGTACTATTATGGGTGTGGGTTCTGGGGTGGAGCTTGATCAGGGTCTGGGGCAGAGTTTGAGCAGAATCTGGGATGTGGCTTTTGGGTCCCCCCAAGCAAAATAGTGTTCCGCTGCCTATGGGTGGCAGTACTTGTAGCTGCGCTATTTAACATAAACCACTTTGATGTTTATGTAAACCACTGTGAAGCCTTCTAGGCCATGCTAGTGATATATCAAATATAAATAAAGATAAAAGAAAAGATCAGCTGTTGGGACAGCTAGCATGCAGTAATCACCCCATTCTATTTGTCAGGGAAGACTATTCCCTGCTGTGTCCCAGTCCCGCCCATTGTTACACTAACGCAGTTAGTGTGCCATTTTTACTGTACAGTCTGTGTTACTGCATATGAAATGTTAGCACAGATTCATGCTTAACATTAACATGCAGTAAAACCTGTTCTAGCTGCTTAATGCAAAAGAACCCTATAGGCACCTATGTCTCTTTATAAAACAGACTAGCAATAAATGCCACATATGTTGTCAAAGAAAGCATTGTGCTGTATTATTTGACCTTTAATGTAGCATGACTTCCTTAATAGGTTAGTGAAACAGAAGGAAAAGAGAACAGGAAACATCAGGCTAATTTAAATAATGAAAAGGTCAAAGTTCCATAAAATGGTGGCACACAATTGTGTGCTACTGATATAAGACAAGGACTATGATACCTTTCTAAAAAGATAATTCTTGTACAGACAGCTAATGACAGGAGCGTGAAGCCTTCTGCATGATTATGGTTTTAATGAGATTACTAGCTAGCAAGAAGTTTGTATCTGTTTGTAAGAGAAATGTCAAGAATATTTCTGACAGATAACAGAGATGCCAATTCATCTCTTAAAGTGCAGGTTTTCAGTGTCCAGTTTTGCATACGGTAAAAATCCTGGAGAGCTTCAGTACAGAAAATTCTAACAATGGATATTCTAAGACCCAGTCTAAGAGAGTAATTATATAAGGCTTACACAGGGTTTAAACACACAGAAGTGGAATATATGTACAGTCAAACCTCAGTTTGCGAGTACCGCGGTTTGCAAGTGTTTTACAAGACAAACAAAACATTTCACAAATCATGACTCGCAAACTGAGTATTGACTTGATTTGCAAATGCCGCCCCCCCTCCCCCGTGAACCGGCATTGCTCCCCCCACCCCCCGCACGAACCGGCATCCTCTGCCCGCCCAAACTGAAGGCTTACCCCCAATCTGGCACCAGCACGCAGCAACAACCCACAGGAAGTGCCGGTGCCCAAAGATCCTGCCTCTTCCCGGACTGGGCCTTGAGCATCTGCGCATGCTCAAGGCCTTCTGGCTCTCGTTCTCTCCGAGAAGGCCTAGGTCATTTTTATATACGTCTAAAACCCAGTTCGATTATCCGCATTTGGGTAACCTGTCTCAATGACCATCTAAGTGCCGATTTAGGCCGCTTTTAGATATATTTCCGTTTCGATTATGAGCCCCTATATATGTTAAACCTGTAACCCATTCTGAGCTCTTTAGGGACAACAGGATAGAAATCAAAATAAATAAATCCTGAAAAATAGTAGCACCAGTTTAATTTGGCCCCCTACCAATACAATCTTTTTATTTGCAGAGTAAGAATAAGATCCTGGGATGGTTGATTCAAAATTTATTGATTCTTTCAATTGGAAACCAAACACCTGCAAGTGGTAACAAAGATGATGATCTTATTACAATACATTAGTGATTTCTATTCCGCCATTACCTTACGGTTCAAGGCGAATTACATAAGAATTGTCATGCTGTTACGAAATACATTGTCAAGATACTAGTAAATGTCTAATGAGTGCTTTGAATATTTTTGATTTGCTGTGTAGATGCTGTTTTGGGTGAAGTTTGGGGGGGGGGTCTGTTATAAAGGTTTAATGTACTTTTTGAAGAGTAGGGTTTTTGTTTCTTTTTTGAAGGTTTTGTAGTCTGTGGTCGAGGATAGTAGATTTGTGAGTTGTCTGTCCAGTTTTGCTGCTCTGGTGGCTAGTAGGTTGGCATACATTCTTCTTCTAAATTATTGTAATACTGTATTATTTGGCCCTCCAGGCAGATTCTGCAGCATGTAGTGGCCAGCCTGATTCTGCAAGGAGAGTGATGCATAATACCTCTCTTCAGCTACTGTCAAACAGGTCTGCAGACCTTTAGATGTTAATCTGCAGTTATTTGAGATTTTATGGAAAATTTACCAGTTGGTTCTTGGGATGATCTTGCTAGGATGACCACCACTGGGTAGAGTCACTCTAGACTTCAGCTTTTTACAGCAGTGGCGTACCAAGCGGTTGGGGTGGTCTGCCAAAGGTGCAGACCATGAGGGGGTGCTTCTGGGGTCGGTATCATAGTCTGGGAACTTCACTATTCTTCCGGTGTCTGGCCTTCCTCTCTGCTGGGTCCTACCTTTGCAGAAGCCAAAGGAAGGCCTAACACCAGCAGAACAGTGAGTTAAGTCTGCCAGAGCCTTCTCTTTGCCATGTTACTGATGACCTGGCAAAGAGAAGCCCTGGTGGAGCAAAAAATCTCACCGGGGAGGGTGGGGTTGGTCAGGTCTGGATATTGGAGCAGGACTGGCGTTAGGATTCTGCAGCTCTGGAGGTGGGGGCCCCTGTGGGTCAACATGCCTTTCCCTTTCTTATCAAATATATATAGCATGAAAAATCAAACGGCTACCTTATACATACTGGTTTCATAGAAACAGGAACCTCTTCCTTGTTTCAAATAGCAGCCTTTATAAAAGATCTTCTTAGACCCTCAGCGTCACCACTCAGAACTCAAACTTATCACTGTTCTGAGTTTTACGTGGCAAATCGTCACTGGGTCTGTTTTATCATTTAGTCATGTATCAAGAGCTTAGAATAACTTAAACTTAAATAGTTTTAATAGTTTTAATTTTTAGTTTTACTTAGCTTTATACGCTGTTATTTTTATTTATAGATGTCTATATCAAGCAGGGTGCCTGTGACACCCTGCTTGATATAGACATCTATAAATAGAAATAACAGCGTATAAAGCTAAGTAAAACTAAAAATTAAAATTATTAAAACTATTTAAGTTTAAGTTATTCTAAGCTCTTGATACATGACTAAATGATAAAACAGACCCAGTGACGATTTGCCACGTAAAGCTCAGAACAGTGATAAGTTTGAGTTCTGAGTGGTGACGCTGAGGGTCTAAGAAGATCTTTTCCCTTTCTTATAGCATCAGCCTGCCGTCACCCTATCTTCTCCGTCCCACTGACAAGCTGACCGAACAGCTGCCTGCTGACTTCTCCATGCTTTCTTTCTGCTGCGGTCCAAGCCCAAGAGGAAATAGGTAATTGCGTCACTGGGGCAGACCGAGGTGAAAGGAATGCGTAGAGGAGGCTGCAGGCAGTGCTTTGGTCAGTTTGTCAGCGGGATGAGGAAGACAGGGTGACATTGGACTGGCACTGAAAGAAGGGGAAAGGCAAGGCATGCTGGCCGAGGAAGCCTTGTGGACCAGCTAACTATTTTCTTTTTTAGTGGAACAGGGGATGGATTTAAAGAAGTTCCAGACTAGGGTTGTGGGAAGTGACATGAAGGGGAAGAACTTGTAGGGCCTAGAAACAGGAGATTTAGAAAGATGGTGGGCAAAGGTTTGGAGGGAGACAAGAGAAAAGGAGAGAAGTTGGACGCGGGGTGATGTGGAAGGATGGAGAAAGAGTCACTTGAAAGGAGGACAGTTGGGAAGAGAAAGGGAGAGATGGTGGAATTGGGGGAGGGAGGGAAGTCATAGGATGGTGGGTAGTGTAGTTGGGAAGAGAAAGGGCTTTGGGATGGAAGAGAAGGAAGGAGTAATGTTAGGTCTGGGGGTGGAAGGGAGAGAGATGCAGCTTCTGTTTTATTCCTTCCTTAGGTATCTAAGTCAATCAGGCCTTAGGCACCAGGATACTGAGGGACGAGCCTAAGGCCCTGATTGATTGATCGGACACTTCTGCATGCAAATGATTTGCACCTCTGTGCATGCAAACTTGATAGCAGATCGATTGCTGCTGGAGAATCGGCCAGAGAATTGGCCAACAGCGATCCAGTCGGTTACTTTAGGGCATCTAGCCCTAAGGGATTGCCCAAGACCAGAAGGAGATGAACTAGGCTTTCCTAATTTTCAACCTGCTACTCTAACCATTAGCCTACTCCTCCACTCCAGAAATTCACATTTGCAGGGACAATGTACTTTTCTGATATATGATACCTAATTGCCGGTCACTGTTTTTGCAAGCTTATAAAGTATGTCATAAGAGGTATAAATGTTGCTATATCTGCATATGTCATGGCCGTTTGCTAGTGCAGCGTTGGGGTGAGGGTGTGGTGTCAAACAGGGCATCTGCCTAAGCCTCACAGCTTCAAGGGTCCCCTGTGGACTAGGATGTCCTTCCCTTTTCTTCATCTCCATTTCCATCCCAACCCAAAGTCCACTCTCCCTCACCTTTTAAGGTGTAAAGGGTTGGTGGCGTGACAGTGATTCTCCAGCATTGTAAGGGGCCTCAATGCTGTTCTTCTACCGCAGTCTGCCTTCTCTGGTGAAAATTCCTGTTTCCGCTTGGGCAGACCGCGACAGAGGAATAGCGCTGATGAGGCTGCAGGCAGTGTTACAGAATCACCACTGCACCAACAACCACTTTATATCTTAAAAGGTGAGGGGGAGCAGACTTCAGTCTGGAGTAGGGAGAAGGGATGCAAAAATTCTACTGTAGCTTTTGTAACTCTGGTACAGTATAATGCTTTAACAGTTCTGTATGTTATCATCTTCTTTAGGTTTTCCTCTGAAAGAGTTGCACAGCTCTTAACTTTAAACAAACACTGGTTTTCATAGGAAGGCTTATTTACGAGGACAGAAAAATGCCCTGCCCCCTTCTTCACAGAAGTGAAGAGGAAAACTTTAGCTTTCAGGTTTGGTTTCACAGCAGACCTTAATCAAATGGATATGTCTCTTCCCAGCTCATATCATACTCAGAATCTGCAATATTATTCACACTCTCAAGCTCTGTAAACTCTGGAGACATTTCTATATCATTGCATACATTTTCTTCCTCGGACAAGCAATCACAGCTGATCTCATTAGCCTTATTCTCTAGCTGGGAATTATCTATCTGAGCCTTTGTTTCTACACCTTTAGCAGGCAGATAAGCTTTTCCCCTCCCTGGACTCCCTTTAGAATAGACTCTAGCATGATAAGGTTTCAGGCAGCTAGGAGTTCCTACTTGCCCTGAGATTTGCTCCTGTGTTGCCAACAGCCAACGTGTGTCTTGTCCAGAAGCTGGATTGAGCTCTCTCCCGTGTTCTCTCCAATCTTGCCTCCCTGGTGGTGTCCCACTGTGTGAATCAGCCCTGTGTTTAACCAGGTGAGCTGAGCCACTCAGCTCTCTTATTGCCTGCTTAGTCAATTGTTCCCTGAGGTCTGGTGTTACTCTGTGTGAAACTTGCACCCCTCCCCTTCTACCTGCTGCAGCTTTGGAAGTGCCTTCCCTGCCTGTTGCACTCTGTCCTGCTTATTTAAAGGCAAATAAATCCCTGTTCCTGTACTCTCTGTCAGAGTACAGTGTCTCAAACTGTGTGCTGAGGGCCTCCTGAGATTCCAAGTGTGCCGCAGCACATTGAAGAGGAAGAGAGGTGACTGCCAGCTGACTTCCTTATGCAACAGCGCCAGCACTGCCCAATTTGCCAAAGGTCTGCATGTTTCCCCATTCTCTGGCGTCCTCCAGCTTCCCCCCTGGCCTCCCGGTCTCACCTTTAAAGCTAATTACAGCAGCCTGCAGAGGCTCGCTGGTAGGTAAAATGATTTTATTTTCAATATAGTGATTGAAATTTGTCAGTTTTAAGAATTTAAATCTGCTGTGTATATTTTGTGAATGGAAAAAATTGCATTACTTTTGAAGGATCCCTAGCTAGCTGACATAGCTGGGTCACGGTGTATATGAAGAAACTATCAGTGGGTCATAATTAGTACAAAGAACAACTTGTGACTCCATTTTATTGCTCTGAGAAATCACGTATGCATGCAGGCCTGTTCTATGTATCTGTCTTAGTGCCTGGCACAGCCAGGAGGCATCAGGATGTAGATGCTAGTTAGCCTTGATGTATAGATTATAGGATGGATTTATGGTTTTGTTTTTCTCTCTGCTGTTACCTTTTGGTCAGAGCTGGTCAGACTGGTTTGAACTGGTTAGGATCCTATATAACTTTTGTGTCCGAGATCCTCAGGGTCTTCTGTTTATGCAGCCAGTTCTGCCCAGAAGTCCAGCATATATGCTTGTTTAATAAAAGCCTTTTTAAATCTCTTCAGTCTCTGGCTCAAGTCTCTGCACTACTAACGGAGGGCCTTATCCTAAAAGGTACCTTCATTTGGCGCAGCCGAACAGGGACTTGATCTACAGACTTGAGCCTGTTTGGCACGATCGTCTCCCTCGGAGGATTTCAAACCTTGCCTCCTACGAGACCCGTAATAGCCGGCATTAACCTGGTGGTTGACCAGGAACGGTTTCTCGTCGAAGACAACGGATTGCACCTCGAGAAGGAACGAATCGGTGGAGATTTCTGGCTCCTGGTTTTGTTGTGCCGGTACCGGACCTGTCTTGGTAAGTGAGAAGTTGATTCCTTCTCTATCCTGTCTCTACCTCTTCTGTCTAGTAACTTCTTAATCCGTTGTGAAGCACAGAGAGGTATATAGGATTCTGGTTTCTGGAAATTGGAACTTTTGTTGGGTGCATATATAGATTGTATAATATGGGTCAGAGCACCACCGACCCCCTTCAGATCATGCTTAAATATTTTACAACTGCCTTTTCTGGCGATTATGGCGACCCTAAGATTTTTTATTGTTTTCTTCACCCTTATTTTTATTGTTGTCAAAGGCTTAGTATTTGGAATTTAATCAACTTTTTGTCATACTTGTCAAATTAATGAAACAAAAGCTCTGGGGACACCTGACAAGACACAGAGAACGAGAAATTGGTGATGTTGAGAAATTACCCGGGGAGATGGAAATAGCATTTAGGTTGGAAACCTGGGAAAAGTTGGTAAAGCAAGCCAGCATGATTGTTTTGCCGAAAGTTGCAGACAGGATAGTGTAAGTTGCTTAACAGGGTAAAATGCATGTGGATCAAGACAGAATTAAGAATGTGAGTTCGCACTGATGAACGAGAATAAGGACTGTGATTTTAGATATATGTTGCGTGCAGTGGATTTGTTACAGACAGTGAGTAATTTAAAGAAAGTTGAGCCAGATAGTTTATGTGTTCTCGCAGTTGTCAAAGTGTGTCTGCTGGTAATAAAAAAAAAGAAAAAAAAAAAGCAACCGTTTGTCAGACATGTGGGGTTTGTGTTGGGCACATCCCTGCCTTTGTATTCCAGTGTTGGGGGATTTAAAGTACAAGACTAACAATGATAGAGGTTAAGTATCCATATTTTTCTGAAAATTGAAATATTTGCTAAACATGGGCTTGATAATTCAAGTTCAAGTTTCAAGTTTTATTATTATTTGATGAATCGCCTATACAAACATTCTAAGCGCTGAACAAAAAAAAAACAAAAAACATTTTAGAGGACAAACAATTTTAAGACACAAGTACAAAGTTAAATAACAAAGTTTTTAAGAGTTTTATAAAAGAGATAAGATCTTTTTCTTTTCTGATGTACAGTAGCAGTGCATTCCACGTTTGTGGCGCTGTAACAGAAAACATGTCATTTCTTCTTGTACCCACAATTTTTAAGGAAGGGACAGTTAATAAGTCTTGTGATGATGATCGTAGAGAACGAGGGGCATAATAAGGAATGATCATTCTAGACATGAATTGAGGCTCATTGAAAGCTAGAACTTTAAAAACCAAGAATAATATCTTAAAAGTAATTCGGTGGCTAATAGGTAACCAATGGGACTTAATCAATAGCGGTGTAATGTGGTCAACTTTTTTTTTTTTCCTTTATGAATGAGTTTTATTGATAACGGATGGATTGAGATTACTTCTTTTGTGCTAACAGTCTCCCTTGCTTTCCCGTATTGTGTCTTTATCCTGGTGTTCTTTATGAATTCTTTCTTCCCATGCATGTTTGTATAAAGTGTTATTATCAATCAGATTCTAAATACAATTGGAAACAGAAATTCCTTTCAAATAAACTTGGTAGCTCAAACTCCAGAGGAAGGGGGTAGTTATTATGTAAGGACAGTGCAGACTAAAGTAGCTACATCTAGTCTGCAGCAGTGCCTACTCCTCAGAGTGTAGCGGGACCCAGGTGGCAGACAAGGGTTCCAGGTCTGCCTGCAGGGAACATGGCTAAGTGACCTCAGGGGTGGTGTCACGTTAAAATGTCTCTTCTTTGTCTTCGCAGTCAGACATACAGAGCTGTTCTGGACCTGTTACAATGAGCCTTTTTCTACCCAGAGAAGGAGGACAATGTTCTGCTTTCAGTAACCTTGAAATGACCTTGCACTTAACATTTAACATGTTTCTTTTTTTCCCCTTTGAATTGACATTGCCATACTTCAGAATACCTCTATATTTAACATTGTACACTGTACCTAGTAAGTTTTGCTTATTTTTCAAGATTGAAGCACACCCTAGCAGTTGCGTCCCTGTCTGCCTTATGAATGTAATTGGCAGGGCACCAAGCCAGAGTGATCACATTCTTACGTTTTCTCTTTCGGATGTTCCAGTAACCATTAATAGATGCCTTTTATGATTATGTGATTATTATGCCATGTGTTATATCGCACTTTACTTTGCCACTGTGTGCACACAATTATGATTCGTGCTATGATGGACGTTTGTTTTTTGTATAACTGTGCATTTCTCTGCAGATCTAAGTTCAGCTCTGAATCCTTGCCAGCTGGAAGAAAAGTTCCACGCCTTTTCTGTTTTCTATGTTTGTTTATGCCCTGTAATCTTTGTGTTGTCTATCTGTTTGGTTTGTGGGGTACCCCAAGGAAACCAACTATACCATTGGCCATTTTTGGAGATTTTTCTCTCCCTTTTTGCATTTTTGTTTTTTTCCTATCTAAATTGCCTTTCTAGCTGTTCACGCCCACGCTGCCCTCTGGCGCCAGCGCTCCTTCCTCACCTCCTCTGGATCCCCTATCCAACACCACCAACTCATCCTGGACCTTTTGGATGCTATCCTGCTACCCTCCAAAGTTTCTATCATGCACTGCTGGGCCCACCGTCGCCTCCGTGATTTCATCAGCCGCGGTAATGCCTTGGCTGACCGCTCGGCTCGCCAGGCGGCCCTCCAAGGTCCGCCCACACCCCCTCTTCTGTTATCCCTTTCCTCCCCTCAACCTTTCCTTCATTCCCTTTCCCCCCAGTACACTGACCCCGAGCGCAAGTAGGCCACGCAGCAACCTGGCCATTGCACCCTCCCATCCGGATGGATTACTATACCCTCCTCCCACACATCCACCCCCCTCCTGTATGTTCCACAACTCCTGGCCCTCACTGTTGTCCACCGTGCACACGATTTTTCTCATGCCGGTAACCCAGCCCTCCGCACTCTTCTCCGACAGAATTTCTATATCCCGAATCTCTCTCAACTCATCTCCCATGTTCTGCTCCGCTGTGTCATTTGCCTCCGACACAACCCCTCTTCTGTCAGACCCCCCGTTCCTGGCCACCAGCCTATCGGTTCACATCCCATGCAAGTCCTCTCTACAGATTTTACCCACTTGCCCCCCTCCCATGGGTTCCGTTACCTCCTGGTTTTCATTGATTCCCACACTGGGTGGCCAGAGGCCTACCCAGTGTGCACAGAGAAAAGTAGGGAAATAGTAAAGGTTTTACTCCATGACATCATCCCTCGCTATGGCCTGCCCCTAGTGATTGGCAGCGATAATGGCCCCGCCTACATATCACAAGTCACACAAGCAGTCTCTTGGGCTCTGCAAATCACCTGGAAATTACATACGGCCTATCACCCCAGAGCTCTGGCCAAGTTGAACGCATCAACAGAACTATTAAAACCCTCCTCGGCAAAGCGGCAGAAGAAAGCCGCCTGCCATGGCCCAAACTGATCCCTTCTGTTCTATTTCGCATCCGCTGTACCCCAGGTAAACGCAATCAGTTGTCCCCATTTGAGCTCATGTATGGCCGACCCCCGCCAATAGTCAGTCTAGACCCTGAGTCTCTTGAACAGATAGGGAACACTATCACAGACGCAGAGATAAAGCAGCTAGGAAAGACCATTATGAAATTACAGAACTGGGTCATTTCTAGAGCCCCGCTACCAATTACAACCCCTGTCCACCTCTACAAACCTGGGGATCAAGTGTGGCTGAAAGTATGGAAGAAAGAACCGCTGAAACCCCTTTGGACAGGGCCTTTCACTGTCTTACTTGCTTCCCCCACAGCTGTCAAATTGTCCCGCCACGAGTCTTGGATTCACTACAGCCGTGTGAAGCCCGCTGCTGAGTATATTTGTGAAAAAGGGCCTACTGACCTTCAACTGAAAATCACGCGGCTGCCCCACACTCTGGAAGAGTAATCACGCAAGTCTGATCTGGAGATCTGACAAGATATTTAATATGAACTCTGTTGTATATTTACTGCTTGTGATTTACGTCTTGCCAACATTGTCCATGTCCCCTACCCCTCCCACGCCTGGGTGTGCCCCTTGTGTGGCACTAGTGGACAATGGGGGCAAAACGGAAAATGTTATTAGATTTCAAACTAATTATGAGTGTAAGGGTCAACTAGTGACCCCTGTATGTATATATAACAAGGTTGAATATTCTATATGTAATAATGGAGATTCACAGATCTGTTTTGACCCCAAAGCAACTAATAGGGATACTTGGATAGAGGTCAGGTCAGTCTGGGATCAGGGCCCCCTGATTCAACAAACCCTGGTCACTAATCCCTATGTCCCGGCCTCAGTCCTCTTTGATGCTTGCCATGCCATGGACCAAAACCCCACCTTCCTTGGACGTTGTGGTGCCCTAGCATGGAGGAGGGAATATATGCACAACGATAAATACATGTGCCTGGCGGGACAGAAGCCGTCCCACTGTGAAGGGTCTTCCGAACACTACTACTGTAACTACTGGAGATGTGTATCCTGGGCTACTTGGGGTATGACCCGACTGCCTACCACCCGAGCCATATTATCCAAAGGGGTGACTACCTCTGACTGTGGCCTCCAGAACTGTAACCCACTTAACTTCACTATTCTACAGCCGTTTAAATGGAATCTCGACCATAGCTTCCGGAAAGCTCGCTATCTTGTGGGCCTACAGATATATGGTAAGGGCACGGACCCTGGTACTGTCTTGCACATCAAACTCGTTGAGAGACACCGAATCCCTGAAGAACACAGCATTGTGTTCCCAGACTTTTATGAACATATGAAACTTGACCAACAAGACTTTGTGCCCTCTGCCACCACTCGCAACCTTTTCATACAGTTCGCTGAAGCCATAGGAGCCACCTTAAATCTGACAAACTGTTATGTCTGCGGGGGCACCCAGCTGGCCTCTGAAAAACTCCATTCTGGCAAAACACTGCATACAGCGTCTCGGACCATCCTTTACCACTCGTGTTGGACACCTGCAGTGCCAATCCTTATGGACTAAAAATAGCACCTCTCAGCCCGGTTGGACTTATTGGACCGGAGATCCTAAGTTAAAAATACCCAGACGATGGAATACTACTGGCAATGCTACCACATTAAATGTCTACCTCAACCTGCCTGCTTCTGCCCCTTGGGCTGCACCGGAAGGATACTACTGGATCTGTGGGAAAATGGCGTACCCCACTCTACCCTCAAATTGGACTGGCACTTGTTTTCTGGGCACTATCAAACCAGCCTTCTTCCTCCTCCCGTTATCCGAAGGAGAACATCTGGCTGTCCCAGTATTCGATCAACGGGCCCGTTCTGAAAGAAGCCTGGAGATTGGTAAATGGGGAGACACTTGGCCCCCGGAGCGCATCATTGCTGTCTACGGTCCTGCTACTTGGGCTGATGATGGTATGTTTGGGTACCGGACCCCAATCTACATGCTTAACCGCCTCATACGACTGCAGGCGGTTTTAGAAGTTATCACCAATGAAACAGCTAGGGCCCTGGGAGCCCTGGCCAAAGCGAACACTATGATGCGTACCGCCATCTATCAGAACCGACTGGCCTTAGACTATCTATTGGCCGCTGAAGGAGGGGTGTGTGGAAAATTCAATCTTTCCAACTGCTGTCTACAACTGGATGATGAAGGATTTGTGGTTGAAGAGGTCATAGACAAGATTACCAGATTAGCTCACGTTCCTGTCTAGACTTGGAAGGGTTTTTCTGCTGATATGTTTGGACTCAACTCACTGACTGATTGGGCCTCCAAACCGGGACTCTTTAAAGCCCTCACCATAATTTTCCTGGTATTCTCTGTCATACTTTGTGTTCTTCCTTGCCTGTTACCATGTTTATTGAAAACCCTTAACCGTACTATTAGGACTACGATTGACAAAAGTACCACCGCTCTAGTCCTGGCCCTTTCCTCCTATCACCCAGTCCCCACCTCTGATACAGATGGCCCTGACCTCCCATAACCCAGCTAGTCAGCTAGCCTACAGAAGAAAAGTTGGGAATGAAGGATCCCTAGCTAGCTGACATAGCTGGGTCACGGTGTATATGAAGAAACTATCAGTGGGTCATAATTAGTACAAAGAACAACTTGTGACTCCATTTTATTGCTCTGAGAAATCACGTATGCATGCAGGCCTGTTCTATGTATCTGTCTTAGTGCCTGGCACAGCCAGGAGGCATCAGGATGTAGATGCTAGTTAGCCTTGATGTATAGATTATAGGATGGATTTATGGTTTTGTTTTTCTCTCTGCTGTTACCTTTTGGTCAGAGCTGGTCAGACTGGTTTGAACTGGTTAGGATCCTATATAACTTTTGTGTCCGAGATCCTCAGGGTCTTCTGTTTATGCAGCCAGTTCTGCCCAGAAGTCCAGCATATATGCTTGTTTAATAAAAGCCTTTTTAAATCTCTTCAGTCTCTGGCTCAAGTCTCTGCACTACTAACGGAGGGCCTTATCCTAAAAGGTACCTTCAACTTTTAGTAAAGGGGATGGGATCTGGGGCAGAGCTTGAGTGGGCCTAGGGAGGTCTGTGGTTAGGATACTCAGTTGATATTTGTTAGACTTATGGGGTACTTAGCTTGATGTAGTTGAGAAACACTACTGTAGCAATCAGCTGACACCAGTGCTACTGACATCTCAGGTCCCAACTGGAGGGCCTCTGCACATGCGCGGACGTCAACGTGATGATATCACACATATGCGTGATGTCATCACAGCAATGTCCGCACACTTCTGGGTGCCTCAAGCCGTGGCCACTACCTTTAGTGTGCCCCGGCCCGAGAAAGTTTGAGACACACTGCTCTAAGTTTACAGGAACTGCCTTTGTATGGCGAAGGTTTGCAATGCTGGTATTGTAACCAGTGACAGGGCTGTCATTGACTGGCATACTAAATGTCTTACGGCTTGGCCCTTTTTGCCTGCAACAACATGTATGTTCTTACTGTAACACAGACTTTTTTTGTACATTTGTGTTTATGAAATGCTCAGTCTCTGGTATGTAGCACCAAATATGCCTATATCTTTGAATGTGCTATACATATTTTATAAAAGGCTCAGTACTCACCACAGGATTATTAAAAATATTTGAGTAGTTTGAAATAAGCAGCCTTAGACATCCCCTTTTCCACATATATGACTTTGCTGAGTCATCCTCCTTCTGACTGATGGTGGCTGGATGGAGCTCTAAATATTTAGAAATAGCCTTCTAATCCTGTCCTGGCAGATGATCATCAACTACTCTTTTACAGAGGTCCTTTCATGGTGAAGAACATACTTAAAACTGTGTAAACCTTTATTTAGGACAGGATGCTCAATTCAGTCCTGAAGATTTATTTTGCATGGTGGTCTATTCTTTTCCAAGTTCCCTATATACTCGAATATAAACCGAGAAGTTTAGGTCGAAAAATTGGCCCAAACATGGGGGTCTCGGTTTATACTCGGGCTAGTGCCCAGCTGCTCCCCTCCTGGACTTGTTACATACCTCCGCTGGGCCGCTAGGCTCTGTACCCTGTCCCCCTCCCTGCCCTGACCATTATACCTCCTCTCTGCCGATAACCTGCATGCCACTGCACCTTCCGTATAACCCGCATACCTGGAATCCCTGGTGGTCCAGAGTTGTAGTGGGCAGGAGCGAGCTTTCTGCGCTCCTGTCCTGCTGCTGAGTCAGTTGCTACTGTGAGTTCTTGTAGTTCAGCTGTACTGAGTAGGAGCACACTTCCCACGCTGCTGCTCAGTGCTGAGTGGCTTCCTGAATGGCTGTGGCGTTTCACAAGAATTCGTGGGAGCCAACTGAAACCTGGTATAAATCCCCACACCTAAATTAGGTGCGGATCTGCTCTATTCTAGAACGAGGCGCACAAATTCTTGGGACGCACCGACCCACCCAAACGCCTCCAATGGCCACATCTCCTTTTCAGATCTATGTATAAAATTTATACCCATATCTTTATAGAATACCGACTATAAAGATGCAAGTGTAAATGCAAATTGTTGCTAATTTGCACCAATAATTGATTGTTAGGGACCAATTAACTGCTAATTTGTCAATGAAATTGCATTCACAATTATGGAATACTCCCGATGCGCACCAAATGTAGAATCCAAGGGATATATGCAGTATTTAAAAAGACACGTTATATAATGTATATTCAGTTCCATGATGTGGGAAATGTTTAATTTTACACTATATCAGATGGATTCAATTAACTCAAAAGTCAGTCTAAAAATAAATTAAACTTCAGTGGCTGTTTTCATTGTAAAAAAAAAAAAAGCACTACAAAAAAGTCACCTTGGTTGGATATGACTGGATTCAGGCAACAGGAGTGAGACAGCTGATGATAAAAACTGTCACAAGCTGTTGTGGAGGAAGCTAAAAACTGGATGGCTGGATAAGTGAGAACAAATTGAGGCATCTAAGGGACTTAGGCAGCCAGGCAGTGGCGCATTGACAGTGAGTGGTGCCCGGGGTGGTGGTGCCCTATCCCACACTCTTCGCCCCTCAACCCTTCCTGACTCCCTCCCGCTGCATGCATGCCCCCTTCCCTTCCCACGTACCTTTTTAATTTTCCAGACGTGAACAACATCACGAACTTACTGCCCGCATCGTGTCAGCTAGCCCTCTGACACCACTTCCTAGATGCAGGGTCCGGAAGTAACATCAGAGAGAGGTGACACTGACGCAGGCAGCAAGTTCATAATGCTACTCGCGCAGGGAAAATTAAAAAGGTGCAAGGGAAGGGGTGCATGTGCACAGTGGGGGGGGGGATTGGGGAGGAGTAGGGGGGCGGAGAGGAGGACAGGTGACAGCACCCTTACCAAGACAGTGCCAATTACTGCCCCCCCCGGTTCCCCCTTATTACACAACTGCAGTCAGAATCCACTTAAATGTGTTGCCTGAAATCTCATTTTCAATTTTTATATAGCTAACTATTATATGCCTGATTGATTACCACTTAGCAAGCCAAATTGTTCATTCTCATAAGGATAGTCACTGATATTTAAAATGGAGTCACCGAACAACCTCTTTTTCTGAAAGCTGCATGGCCTCAGGCAAAACAGACTTGTTTTGCAAACCTAATGTTACTGCTGTTGAAAGGGAGCTCCTGGTGTTTCAATCCTGAGCCCATAAGGCCACTTTATTGAGGTCAGGCTGCCATGAAGTAAATAACCTGGCCAACATTCAGATCAAATTAACTGGCTGGCAATAGCTGCTGACTGGATCATGCTCAATTGTATGTGGGCTATCTGGTTATTTTAGCAGTGCTGAACTGGCTAGTGGCACTGAAAATGGCCAGTTAGCTGGCTTCCTCGTGGCCTCTCTAGGAGCACTTCAGGGGCAGAATCTGGTTAATTCCCAATATTCAAAGCTAATTGTCCATGTTTAGTGCATAATGAGTCCTGTCTATGTGCTAGTCCATGGCTGCTTAAGTCTAAATACTGACAAAACCAGGCATGCACTAGCTGGCTTTTTAAATAATGTAAATTCAGTGCCGAGACCTGCACAGGGCTCGACGTTGAATTTCCGGTTTTAGCGCTGGTGCAGATAAAAAATTGCTTTTTGCCACTAGCTAAATGTTTAGAAAGACCAGTGAAGGCCATATTAATGCAATCCATCAACAAAGACAGACAGAAAGGGCACAAAAAACAGATGGCAGAACCTTAAAGAAGAGAAAAAAAAAGAAAAATCTCCCTCCTAATGGGTACCATTTAACAGTTTGGAGCAAAAGAATCTAGAGATAACAATTATAAGGATGGAATGCATTAGCAAGGAGTGAAAACAAGTAATGCATTAAAACTTTTAGATAATACATCTTTACTTTTACAAACTGAGAGGTCAATAAAGAAAGCCACATTCCAATGACTGAGTATGTGGCTTCTATCACAAAATTAACTCAAAAAAAGTTTCCATCATGATGCAGTAAACAAAACTGATGTAAATTTAAAGCATGCAGAACTTAGCAGGGAAAGCCTGCCAGACATACACACACAAACATACTGTGGAAAGACTGCCTTCACTGTGTCCATGTCTGAAGAAAATGAAAAGTTCCAGTACACATCTGTGCATGTTATTTTATGCAGAAACATAAGCCTCACAAAAATTTCTTGCATGATTAGTTTTTGTGAGGCTGGTATTTATGCACAGAAAATCATTCCTGTTCATGTTCAGATGCCTGTTTCCTCCCTTTCTTTTAAAGTTCCAGGTACTTTCTATGGTTACTGGACAAAGAAAGAAAGAATTAAGAACATAGGAACATAAGAAAAGCCGCTGCTGGTCAGACCAGTGGTCCATCACGCCCAGCAGTGGCCCCCAGGTCAAAGACAAGTGCCTTAACCGAGACCAGCCCTACTTGCGTTCGTTCTGATACAGCAGGAACTTGTCCAACCTTGTCTTGAATCCCTGGAGGGTGTTTTCCCTTTATAACAGACTCTGGAAGAGCATTCCAGTTCTCCACCACTCTCTGGGTAAAGAAGAACTTCCTTACGTTTGTACGGAATATATCCCCTTTTAACTTTAAAGAGTGACCACTCGTTCTCCCTACCTTGGAGAAGGTGAACAACCTTTCTTTATCTACTAAGTCTATTCCCTTCATTATCTTGAACGTTTCGATCATATCCCTTCTCAGTCTCCTCTTTTCAAGGGAGAAGAGGCCCAGCTTCTCTAATCTCTCACTGTACGACAACTCCTCCAACCCCTTAACCATTTTAGTTGCTCTTCTCTGGACTCTTTCGAGTAGTACCGTATCCTTCTTCATGTACGGCGACCAGTGCTGGACGCAGTATTCCAGGTGAGGGCGCACCATGGCCCGGTACAGCGGAATGATAACCTTCTCTGATATGTTTGTGATCCCCTTTTTAATAATTCCTAGCATTTTGTTCGCCCTTTTCGCCGCCTGTGACCTAGCTGCAAATGTTTTGCATTGTGCACATGTTAAAATGCAGCACAACAAAGAAAAATGGGGAGACCCAATGATCCACAGTGAAAACAATCCACTGATGAAAACAAAAACAAAAACTGTGGATACAGATGTTCTGGAGATAATTTATTAAACACTGACTATAAAACCATGAAAATTCAATTTAAAAAGTGCAATGATAAAAAATACTGTGATAAAAATCCAACCGGACCCTATAAGGTCCGTGTTTCGGCGAACACGCCTTCCTCAGGGATCCAATGATTTGCAAACTCACATATAAAGAATTGGACTGAAAACAGTCTATTGTCTTTAAACATGTGAGCAAAGAACAACGCAGACAAGATGAAGTAGGTTGCAAACCATTGGACCCCTGAGGAAGGCGTGTTCGCCGAAACACGAACCGTGTAGGGACCGGTTGGATTTTTATCACAGTATTTTTTATCATTGTATTTTTTTAATTGAATTTTCATGGTTTTATATGTCAGTGTTTAATAAATTATCTCCAGAACCTCTGTATCCACAGTTTTTGTTTTTGCACATGTTAAAATCCAATTTTTCTATTCATTGCAAAGGAACACCTGGTTACCATTCATTTTAATATACAATGCACCCATGTGTATTGAGTGAGTTAACATCTTAAAGATGCTGATCCCCTTTATTCATTGTGTGCCATATGCCTCATAGGCCCTTATGCTTAAGACTCCCACATTAAAGCCAATACCTCTGGAATAGCACAGAAAACTAAGGGCTCCTTTTACTAAGCTGTGATAGCGGTTTTAGCGCGCACTAAGCGCGTGCAGAATTGCCATACACGTTAGACACTAACACCAGCATTGAGCTGGAATTAGTTCTAGCCGCGTAGCATGAGTTTAGCACATGCTAAAATTCTGCGTGCGCTAAAAACGCAATCGCAGTTTAGTGTAAGGAGCCATAACTCTCTAATGCTCAAAGGAAATGGTATTTCAATTATATGCGTGCTGTAAAAGTTAAAGCAAGGGGGAGGAATATGCTTGTCATGTGTTCAGAATGGTTTCGTGGTAAGGGCAGGTCTTAGGCGCATGTGCCAGGCAAACACAATCATGAAGAACACATTAGCATTGTTCTTCTACACCTCTAAATATAAGCTATTCATTTTTGTTTTTACCTGGAAGGCTTATATTTAAGCACAGAAAACAGGTAACAATTTGTGCTTTCATTTTCCAGTTTGCTCCGACTTGGGCATATTTGTTTGTCAGTAACAGTACTTAGAGGTTTGTAAGGACTTCCATCCGCTTTCAAAAGAAAACAAAACCAGCAGATTTTATTTATATATATTTTTTGCAAATCTTTATTAATTTTCAAAACTGATACAAAGTGCAAACAAATACATATTCAAATAATACTTAAAACAGCACTTATACTCAACCAATATTAAAACAAAGTATCCTCCCCAAATACATAAATATTATTCTTGAGTCATCAATCCCGTTAACCTACGAAGCCATAATTTGTGGTACAATATTGCATATTAAGCCTTCTTTAGGGGTGAGCGACCTTGAAAGAGACCTGGGAGTGATGGTAGACACAACATTGAAGGCGTCGGCGCAGTGTACCACGGCCTCAAGGAAAGCAAACAGAATGTTGGGTATCATTAAGAAGGGTATCACGACAAGGACAAAGGAAGTCATCCTGCCACTGTATCGTGCTATGGTGCGCCCGCACCTGGAGTACTGTGTTCAGTTCTGGTCGCCGTACCTCAAGAAGGACATGGAGGAACTTGAGAGGGTCCAGAGAAGAGCAACTAAGCTAATAAAGGGCATGGAGGACCTCTCATATACTGACAGACTGAAAAAGCTAGGGCTTTTCTCCCTGGAAAAGCGGAGACTTAAGGAGACATGATAGAAACCTTCAAGATCATGAAGGGCATAGAAAAAATAGACAGGGACAGATTTTTCAAATTAAGGGGATCAATAAGTACAAGGGGGCACTCAGAGAAATTGAAAGGGGAGAGGTTTAGAACAAACGCCAGGAAGTTCTTTTTCACACAGAGGGTGGTGGATACATGGAACGCACTACCAGAGGATGTGATAAACAGGAGCACGCTACAGGGGTTCAAAGAAGCTTTGGATAGGTACTTGGAAGACAAAGGGATTGAGGGGTACAGATAAGAGTAGAGATAGATTATAGGGATGGGATTAGAGGTAAGTTACAAAATTAATCAGGGACCACTGTTCAGGCACTAGGCCTGATGGGCCGCCGCGGGAGCGGACCGCTGAGCAAGATGGACCTCTGGTCTGACTCAGCGGGGGCAACTTCTTATGTTCTTTTTAGATAGATATAAAAGCTGGCTCTTCTTGATTATGACCGGAATAGCCATCCAGATGATTATACGTAACTGGAAGAGTTACGACAGACTGAATTACACATTTTGGTGGGCAAATATTTTTTCCACGAATAAATATGAGAGAATGAATGCGGAGTGTTTGGGGTCTAGTATGATACTCAATAAGGTGTGTAGCCCATTGACTGCATATGTTGAATTGCAATGAATGTCAGGTATCTCCCTTTTTACAGATTCCTTACACATCCAGCGGGGTTGGGGTGGGGGGAGGGGAAGGTATTTGGGATTGTTAAAGGTATTTATCTTTAATATTGCAATAATATATGCATATGCAGTGTAATAGTTATGTGAGGAAGGGAGGGAGAAAAGGATTGGTAATGTATTAATTTTGTGTATTTTTAAGTGCGTTATATATAATACTCATGTTTAATATAGTTGTATTGCACTGTCAAAATTTGAAAATCAATAAAGAATTAAACAAAAACAACAACAAAGTATCCTTTTCTCCCCCCCTTCCCTCCCTCCCTCTCTCTCTGAATGGGATTCTAACAAAATTTCTTTGGCTGGATAAAACTGCTAGAATAGCCTTAGTATCTTTGCAAAAAACACAATCGGTGGGAGGGGTAAATTTTCCAAATTTATACAGGTATCATTAAGCTTTTATTTTGCATCAAGGTATGTATTGGATCCTTCCCGAACTCATGGAGAATCTGCCAGATTGGTTGATATTGGAAAGTCACCTTTTGGCCCCATTACATCTTAGCCATATTTTGAGCCATATCAAGCTCCCTAGAATATATAAGGACAATATTATTCTTCTTTCCACTTGGAATGCATTAAAATTTATTGATATCTTAACTCCTACTCCAATACAACAATCTATGTGTCAATCCTATGGTTAAACTCCAAGATACAAATCGGCGAGTCTAAAATCCTCTGGAAACATTCCAACTATCCTATCCTCCTATTCTATATACCTCCCTCTACACCACCTCCAGGTCCACCATCTCTGCCTTTCTCTTTCCTTCTTCCCTTCTGGTATCTCATTCCCCTTTCCTTCAAAGCACCCCACGTCCAACTACTCTCTTTTTCTATCCCTCCAGACCATCACTAGTTCCCCCCTGTTTCTGGCCCTATAAGTTCTTCCCCTTCACTCCCCACATGGCATGTCTTTGAAACCCATCCCTTATTCTATTTAAAAAAAAAATAAAAAACAGTCCTGGGGGCTTCCTGGCCCGGCATGACCTCCCCTTTCACCTTCGCTCGCATTTTTGTTACAGGGGAATACTGGCTGCAGCAGCGACTCTGAAACACAGCCTGTGGCCTTCCTCACCATGTTCCTTGTGCCGCGGTTTGTCCAGGCTGAAAAAGGAAGTTGTGTCATTGGGGCAGAACACAGCACAAGGAACGTGGGGGAGGGAGGCCACAGGCTGTGTTTCAGAATCACTACTGCAACCGGCATTCCCCTGTAACTAAAATGTGAGCGGTGTTGAAGGCAACTTAGGACCATCATGCTTAGATGCCCTGTTTGTACCCCCCTCCTAACACCGGCCCTGCAGCTCCAGACTCTCCTCCCCCCCTCCTCCCCCCATCGCTGCTATTATTATTTTTTTTTATTTTTGCAGCACTTCAAATACTCGGTGAGAGGGAGTATTAGAAGGCCTTGAGCATGCGCAGATGCATACTCAAGGCCCGGCAGAGACAGGAAGATCTTCTAGAGGCACCGGCATGTCCTGTGGTCTGCGTGCCAGTGCCAGACGGGGGGGGGGGGGGGTTAAGTTCAAGTTGTTTGGGCGTGGGGTGCCGGTTCGCACGGGGGGGGAGGTGCCGGTTTGAGCGGGGGGAGGGGGGCTTTGCGAGCTGGGGGGAGCGATGCCGGTTATCGGAAGGGGTGCTCGCAACTCGGTTTGCTAGACAGGTTTTGCAAGAATGTTTTGCTCGTCTTGCAAAACACTCGCAAACCAGGCTACTCGCAAACCGAGGTTTGACTGTACCTCCATCTAACTAACAAGATTGACCATCACTGATAGTACCATGCCCTGGTATATTCCATACCATATCATACCTAACACATGCGTTGTTATATTTTTCTTGCCATACCACGTACTGTCATTGCTGGCACTTTCACACTTTGCCAGTCATTCCATGCTATACCATACCTAGCTTATATTATCATTCACAATTATGCATTATCCTGCCAGGCCATGCACCATCATGTTCCTGCCATGCACTTTATGTATTTTCTACCATACCATGCACTGTCATGCATCATAATGCATTGCCATGCTCTATTATGTACTGCTTTACTATGCTTCATACTATCAGGCACTATAATGTACTGTCAAGCTTTGTTAGTTACCGCATTGTCATACCAAACTCATAATATCACCACTCCATGCTGTATGAGGTCATGTCCTGTCATATCCTAGAAATAATGACATTCTTTTGAGTACTATTATGCTTCCCTATATATTGTTCTATCATGTCATGATCTAAAATGTACTGTCATGCTCTACAATTCTACACCCTGTTATGTATATAAACTTGTAACTCGTTCTGAACTCTTCTTGGAGGATGGGATATAAATCATTCAGCAACAAGAACCAGAGCTTAATTGTGCAAAGTCAGTTTAAACAATAGTGTAGCCTTGAAAGTCTGATTAAGTTTTATATAAAAAGTGTTTTAGTCTAGATTAACATTTTAGGTTGCATTTCAGAGCATAAGATAACATCAGATTAGAGTACAGATAGCAGTTGAGGAAAACTTTTGTTTAGTGTTTAATTCCCTCCCATCCACCCCAAGTCTGAAATTTGTTATTTATAGACTCGACAGCCAATTAGGAAGAATACATTGCTTTGATAGGGCTTTTTCTGCTTTCTCTTGTTTTCTTTCATCAAGTACGAGTACTTGTGCAATCACAGTATGGGTGGGAAACATCATGTTGCCAAAGCTGTTGTCCAGGTTACAGCCTCTGCCTTTGTACAGACAAAAAATTTTACCCAAGGAGAAGGGGTGGTTCCATGTACAAGATATCTTCAGCTTGAATTTCCTCATGAAGGAAGTGAATTGAGGCCCGGATACACTAAAGTCACTGTGTGTCTAACGATTGTCGTTAAACTGGTTGAATTGGATAAACGACAACGTTATTTTGCCCACTGATGTATTCAATAGCTCACCATGCATTTTTCTGAGCGTCTGTTGCAGCCTCCAACTCTGCTCTGCAAACAACCTCATTAATATTTAAACCAGCCCACTGATCGGCGCCTTAACATTGCTTCATGATGCACAAAAAATAGTGATTGGTTATACCGACACAAAAAAAATGACAGGTCTAGAATGGGTAGACCAGAAAATGGCAAACTACATCCCGCGGGCCATATCCGGCCATTTAGTTTTTTAATCCGGCCCTCTAACCGTCCAGCCCTTCTCCACAGCTGGGCTTCCACTTACAAACATTAAGTGCCTTCATATGCCGAGCCTGCTCTTCATGCGTATTCTAGAGCCCTGGGAGGGGGGTGAGCCTCAGCAGACCCTCCCCATTCCCATCCTACCTTCAAGCGAGTAGAGGAGTTTGGCAACAGTGATGACAATTTATCCCGAAGCCCGCAACCGGCCCCACATAGGGGATAGGGCAATTGGTGTGTGGAAGGAGCGTGAATGTCGTCACCGCCCTCCATCCTGCACGGTTTAGCAGGTTGCACCTTCGTGCGTTGCAAATGGCTGAGATGAGGCCTCGCACCTGAGCGGACAAAGTGCTCATGGCAGGCATGAGCTGCAGTGCTTTGAGGGTTTTAGGCAGGTTTTCTTTATATTTATTTTTAAAGAGCTGTTGAAAATGTTGAAAAATCTATCTCTTCTGGGGGTTTTTCTAAGTCTAAAATTTTTTGTTTGTTTTTTAATTTGTGTGAGAGAATGAGGGGAGAGCTGCGACTGAAAAAACAAAACAGGGCATAAGGAGATGCCACAGATGGCAGGAATCCCTGCACATGCTTAGTAAGTTAAAAACTTACTATAGCTAGGGGAGAGCTGACACACAGGATCAGTCTGAGACTTCACAAACAAGTGTGCCTGATCTCCCCCACTTCTCTCTGGAGAATATACGGTACATAGAATCTCTAAAGGAGAAGAAGAGAAATGGGAGATGACATGGATGGATGCATTTTAAATGGTGAGTGGCCTGGTGTGTTCCCCCGTGGGGGAGGTGGCATATCTTTTTCCCTGGGTGTAGGGGGGGGGGTTGAAGAAGGGAATAATGAATCTCATCAAAAACAATAATAATAATAATTAAAATATCCTGAATTCCTCTTTGCCCGCAGAGATTGAAAAAGTGTTATGGTGAGACGTGGGGAGCGAGAGGGAAAGGCTCGCAGAAATGACAGTATCATAGCAACTCCTCGCGCATCGTGGGTTGCTCCCATCCCCCAGTCATCCAGCCCCTCTGTCAATTTTAAGAATCCATTGTGGCCCACGGGCCAAAAAGTTTGCCCACCCCTTGGGTAGACCATTAGGGATTGTGACACCTATAATTGTACTACATATTAGTGTTAGTTCCTTCTCTTCTGTCCCAGGTTTTACTAACAAGTATTGTCCAAGTTCTCTTGCTTATGCAAATTAGATGCAAATGTTCTTCACTTCAATTGTTGGGCATCAATCTCTCACTCCCAATGCTCAGGGAATCAGTGGCGTACCTAGCATATGTGACACCCGGGGCCCATCATTTTTTTGACACTCCCTCATCTATATGAAATACATGATTTTTAGTAACAATCCACACATTGCACAACAAGAGTGTACCTAGGAAAAGGCAGCATCTTATATACTGCAGTGAGCAGTAGAACATCAATACACCCATTGTAAAACTAAACAAGCCAGACTAGTACAGATTGATCCTGCACAGTCAATGCTAACAGAGAACCATGTCTTTCGTACACACAGAACACAGAAAACACCTTCGTCCAGTATGGAATATGTAATCACAAACTAACCCCTTCACCCCCCCTTTTATAGAACCATAGTACAGTTTTTAGCACCTGCCACAGCGGTAACATCTCGGACGCTTATAGAATTCCTGTGAGCATTGGAGCTGTTACCACCGCAACCGGTGCTAAAAACTGTACTACGGTTTTGTAAAAAAGGGGGGGTATACAATATAAGGAGCTGGACTCTGCATACAATGCAACACCACAGAAGCAGTGATGCATGCCCCCTAATATTGTGCAAAACATAAAGATAGCATATGGCTCTGGGAGAGAAGGTGAAGCAGTCAGGTGTGCAGGTGGTAATTTTGTCGATCCTCCCTGTCGAGGATGGACCCTGTCGAGGGTAAAGGCCAGAGAAGTTCACATCCTGGAAATGAATGCATGGCTATGTGGATGGTGTTGAGAGCGTTTTGGCTACCTGGACCATGGGATGATTTTCCAAGGGCTGCTGTGTAGGGATGGTGTGCATCTATCAAAGAAGGGAAGAAGTGTCTTTGGCAGCAGGCTGGCTAATCTGCTGAAGAGCAGTGGCGTAGCAAGGGGGTGGGGGGGGCAGGGGCGGTCTGCAAGCCCTGATGTTAGAGGCAGATCTAGATATTGTCGCTATCACAGAGACATGGTTCAGTGAATCCCAAGGATGGGATGCAAGCGTACCGGGATATAATCTTTTTAGGAAGGACAGAGATGGTCAAAAAGGTGGAGGAGTAGCTCTCTATGTAAAGATCAATATCCAAGCGACCGAAATACAAGGAACCAGGGGAAAGGAAGAAGCGATATGGATCGCTCTGAAAAGAGAAGATGGAACTTCCATCTACGTGGGTGTAGTCTACAGACCTCCGACTCAATCGCAGCAAATTGATAAGAATCTGATTGTGGATATCCAAAAGTTTGGAAGGAAAGAGGAGGTTCTGCTGTTGGGAGATTTCAATCTGTCAGATGCGGACTGGAATGTTCCGTCAGCGGAATCGGAAAGAAGTAGAGAGATTGTGGATGCCTTTCAAGAGGCTCTGCTCAGACAAATGGTGACGGAACCCACAAGGAAAAAAGCGATATTGGATCTGGTCCTCAGAAATGGAGAGAGTATCTCTAATGTTCGAGTTGGTGCTCACCTGGGAAGTAGCGTTCATCAAACAGTTTGGTTTGCTATAACGGCTAATGTGGAGAGCGGCCGCACGTTACTTAAAGTCCTAGATTTCAAACGTACGGGCTTTAATGCAATGGGAGAGTACCTGAAGAAAGAGCTGTTAGGATGGGAGGACATAAGAGAAATGGAAAGACAGTGGTCTAAGCTGAAAGGAGCGATAAAAATGGCTACGGACCTTTATGTGAAGAAAATAAATAAAAACAAGAGAAAAAGGAAGCCAATATGGTTTTCCAAACTAGTGGCAGAGAAAATAAAGGCGAAAGAGTTGGTGTTCGTGAAATATAAAAAAACCCAAGAAGAGGAGTGCAGAAAAGACTACAGGGTGAAACTGAAAGAAGCCAAGAGAGGGATATTACATTACATTACATTAGTGATTTCTATTCCGCTTGTGCCTTGCGGTTCTAAGCGGATTACAAGTTAGAAGACTGGACATTTCCAGTAGCATTGCAGTACATGTAATCAAGAATGCGTTAAGTTACAATTGTTATTCTGGACTTTTCCAGGATAAATTGGAAGCAGATAGTAGATAGTGATAGGTTGTTTAGACGAATAGAGATAATATTGTCCGGATTCTGTTGTTTAGACGAAAAGATATAATACTGTCCGGATTCGAGGTGTTGCTGGTGGTGGTGTTAGGGTAGTCATGAGAGCATTTTCTAATACTTTTGTGAGGTTATGATGATGGGAAGTGTTTTTTGAAGAGATGAGTTTTGATTTCTTTTCGGAATACTTTAATGTCTATTGATTTGGTCAGTAGATTGGTGATGGTAGTATCGATCTTTGCTGCCTGTGTCGCTAAAAGGCTGTCATATAGTTTCTTTCGTCCTTTGAGAGGGGGGTGAGTGAATAGGCTCTGAGTTCTCCTTAATCTGTGTGAGAGGTTACGGTGTAGTCTGTTGTTTAGGTAGCTGGGGGCTGTTCCATGTATTACTTTGTATAGTAGACAGTAGAATTTGAACTGGGATCTTGCTTTTATTGGTAGCCAGTGTGAGTCTAGGTATGCTTTGGTGATGTGGTCATATTTGCCTAGTGAGTAGATGATTCTGAGGGCTGTGTTCTGAACTGTCTGTAATTGTTTTATCATGTAGTTTGGGCATGATAGGTATAGGCTGTTACAGTAATCTACAATACTCAGTACTAGGGATTGTACTAATATCTTATATTGATCTTTGTTGAAGAATTTTCTTATTTTTCTTAGGTTACGTATTGTGAAGAATGCTCTTTGGATGATTTTGTGGATTTGAGACTGCATTGTGAAGTTTCTGTCTAGTAGGATTCCCAGGATCTTGAGTGTGCTTTGCATTGGGTACTTGATTGTATTTACTTCTAGTTCTGTGAGAGATGGTTTTTTTTTCCTTTCCAGTAGTAGGAATTTAGTTTTTTCCGAGTTCAGTTTTAGTTTATGACTTGACATCCATTTTTCTACCGTTTCCATTATCATTTTCAGGTGGTTTGTGGATAAGGGGTCTTGAATATTAAAGGGGAGGAGGATAGTTATATCATCTGCGTAGCTGAATGATACTGTGTTTAGGGCGTCTAGGGTTATGCCTAGGGATGCTATGAAGAGGTTAAATAATATGGGTGACAATGGTGATCCTTGTGGTACTCCACATGGGTTTGACCATGGGTCGGATATGTGCTCTTTTGATTTGACTTTGTATGTTCGTGTTTTGAGGAAGCTTTGGAACCATATGTGAACATTACCTGAGATTCCTATTGCGTCTAATATCTGGAGTAGTGTGTGATGGTCAACTAGGTCGAATGCCGCAGAAAGATCGAGTTGAATGAGAAGCAGCTTGTTTCCTTTGCTGAGGTGTTGTCGGGCAATGTCTAATAGTGATATCAGTAGAGTTTCTGTGCTATGGTTGGATCTGAATCCAGATTGTGATGGATGTAGTATGTGATGGTCTTCAAGGTAGTTGGAGAGGTGTTGTGCGACAAGGCCTTCTGTTATTTTAATGTATAGTGGGATTGAAGCGATTGGTCTATAGTTTGCAGGATTATCTATAGGACCTTTGGGATCTTTTAGGATAGGTGTAATTATGATTTCTCCTAATTCCGGTGGGAAATGACCTTCACTTAGTGTTGTTTGAAGCCATAGTGTGAGGCTAGCTTTAAATTTGGTGGAAGCTGTTGCTAGTAAGTATGAGGGACAGTTGTTCAAGTCACATGAGGATTTGCTGTATTTTTTGTAAAGCCTGTTCAAGTCTGACCATTGTATCTTTGGGAAGTTTGTCCATGTCCTGTCTGCTGGGATTGCTTCATCTGTTTTGGGATTGATTAGTATTTCTTCTATGTTGATTCTTGAATTGTTGAATGTGGATCTGGTTGTGATGATTTTGTGTTTGAAGTGATCCGCTAATTGGGTGGCTGTGGGAGTTTGGTTTCCTTGGGTGGCGAGAAATGGTTTGGTATCAGTGAGATTTCTTAAGATGTCAAAAAGTATTCTTGTGTCTGGTTTTTCGGTGCTGATGAGTTTGGAGTAGTAGTTTTTTCGTTTTTCCTTCAGTTTGGTATTGTATTGTTTGGTTAGGATTTTCCATTCATCTTTGATGTGATTGTATTTTTGTTTTTTCCATGTCCTTTCTAATTGTCTGCATTTTCTTTTTAGTTGTAGAAGTTCGTCGTCGAACCATTTATTAGATGGTCTGTCTATTTTGTTTTTGTTTTTTATTGGAGCTAGTTCGTTTAGTGTAGATTCACTGAGGGTCCGCCAACTGTTTATGAATTCTTTGGGGTTATTGGGGTCGATTTCGGGGTCGACTGTGTTCCAGAATGTGTGAGGTTCGATTTTCGGTCTGAATTTGATGAGTGTTTTCTTTGGGATGGGTTTGTTGTTATTTTGAGCCCAATTGATGGTGAATGAATATTTGAAATGGTCTGACCATAGAGTAGGGTGCCAGGACCCGTTTGAGATGTAGATGTTTTGTGTGTTTTGATTTGGAGATGAATAAGCTGCTATATCGAGTTGATGACCTTTTTCGTGTGTGGGTTCTGGGTTGAGAATTTGGTAGGATAAAGTGTTGAGGTATGAGAGTATATCTGTTGTTTGTTTGGATGATTGATCTTCTAAGTGGAGATTTAAGTCTCCGAGGATCAAGTTATGTGTGGAGGAGAGTGAGTTCTGGAAGATGAATTCTTCAAGTTCTTGTTTTGAAGTATTCCATTTACCTGGTGTAATGTAGCATATAAGACAGTTCAGGTTTCCATTGAGTGATTTGTCAGATATTTGGCAGGCTAGCAGATCAAGATAAGGGGTGGAGTGCTTGGTTAGTACGTCGATGTTGAGATTATTTTTTGTTATGATTGCTAGACCTCCTCCTCTTCTGTTTTCTCGACATACTACTTCAAGTTTATATCCTTTGGGGCAGAATTCTGTGATGCTTGGATCTGACTCAGAGGTGAGCCATGTTTCGGTTAGGAAGAGACAGCCTAGATTTTCTTTGGTCAGCCAATCTTTGATTAATTCTGCCTTTGGGCTGACGGATCTGATGTTCATATAAGCGCAAGCAATTGTAGTGTATTTTGTGGTTGGTGTGGTGGTTGTATTGATGATAATTCTTGGTGAGGTTTGGTATTTTTGTGTGTTTGAGTTAGGTTTTGGTGGGGGTCTTTTTCCCCAGATGGTGGGGATGCTGGCTTGGCTGGATAGTGGGCATGGAGTTAGCGTTCTAGTGGTATGCAGTTTTCTGGTATGTTGAACAGGTCTGTGTGTTGTTGTTAAGATAGGGATGGTTTGTATTTGGTAGCCTGTGGTTTTCCATTTTGCTATAAATGTGGCAATTAGTATGAGGGCAAGAATGAGGTTGTGTGTACGCAGTGCCATTTTTTTTTTTTTTTTTTTTTTTTATATTTGTGAAGACTGCGGTTTAGTAGTTTTTTGAGTTGATTGTGAGAGTGGATGTATGGGTTGTGTTCAGAGTTCGCTGGAGAGGTGGCTGGAGAGGCAAGGGCTCTAATAGAGAGCAGAGTCCTCCTGCTTGCACGGCGTCGGGCGGAGGAAGGAGGGACAAGATGGCAGAAACTTCCTCCTTCCTCTGCCTAGGAGTCGCTGGGTGGGGGAGGCTTTCGGTGGCCCTCAAGGGCTGAAGAAAAAGTCCGACTCAAAAGTCGGTCTGCGTTCGGTGATCCGCGGTTGCTGGAGCGGCAGGGGCTCTAATAGAGAGCAGAGTCCTCCTGCTTGCATGGCGTCGGGCGGAGGAAGGAGGGACAAGATGGCAGAAACTTCCTCCTTCCTCTGCCTAGGAGTCGCTGGGTGGGGGAGGCTTTCGGTGGCCCTCAAGGGCTGAAGAAAAAGTCCGACTCAAAAGTCGGTCTGCGTTCGGTGATCCGCGGTTGCTGGAGCGGCAGGGGCTCTAATAGAGAGCAGAGTCCTCCTGCTTGCACGGCGTCGGGCGGAGGAAGGAGGGACAAGATGGCAGACACTTCCTCCTTCCTCTGCCTAGGAGTCGCTGGGTGGGGGAGGCTTTCGGTGGCCCTCAAGGGCTGAAGAAAAAGTCCGACTCAAAAGTCGGTCTGCGTTCGGTGATCCGCGGTTGCTGGAGCGGCAGGGGCTCTAATAGAGAGCAGAGTCCTCCTGCTTGTACGGCGTCGGGCGGAGGAAGGAGGGACAAGATGGCAGAAACTTCCTCCTTCCTCTGCCTAGGAGTCGCTGGGTGGGGGAGGCTTTCGGTGGCCCTCAAGGGCTGAAGAAAAAGTCCGACTCAAAAGTCGGTCTGCGTTCGGTGATCCGCGGTTGCTGGAGTGGCAGGGGCTCTAATAGAGAGCAGAGTCCTCCTGCTTGCACGGCGTCGGGCGGAGGAAGGAGGGACAATATGGCGAAAGCGCAGGCGGAAGAACAAATGGCTAAAAATGTATAAAATTTTTTCAGATATATTAGTGAAAGGAGGAAGATTAAAAATGGAATTGCTAAACTAAAAGATGCTGGGAACCGATATGTGGAGAGTGATGAGGAAAAAGCAAATGTGCTAAACAAATACTTCTGTTCTGTGTTCACAGAAGAAAATCCTGGAGAAGGACCAAGATTGTCTGGCAAAGTTACACAAGAAAATGGAGTATATTCTGCGCCATTCACAGAGGAGAGTGTTTATGAGCAACTTGAAAAACTGAAGGTGGACAAAGCGATGGGACCAGACGGGATCCATCCCAGGAAACTAAGGGAGCTCAGAGAGGTTCTGGCGAGTCCTACTAAAGACTTGTTCAACAAATCTCTGGAGAAGGGAGTGATTCCTGGAGATTGGAGGAGAGTGGATGTGATCCCTATTCATAAAAGTAGTCATAGGGATGAAGCTGGAAACTACAGGCCGGTGAGCCTCACTTCAGTTGTTGGAAAAATAATGGAAGTGTTGCTGAAAGAAAGAATAGTGTACTTCCTTGAATCTAATGGGTTACAGCAGGGGTGCCCACACTTTTTGGGCTTGCAAGCTACTTTTAAAATGACCAAGTCAAAATGATCTACCAACAATAAAATTTTTAAAAAACACAAAGCACACTGTACGCATAGAAAATGTTAATTATCATTCCTATTCCAGGGTTTTTCAAAGAGGTCAAAGCAGATGACTCTATGCACTTTCACCTCAGTAACAACCATACAAAAATAGACAAATATATCCCCCTCCCTTTTTACTAAACCACGATAGCAGTTTTTAGCGCAGGGAGCTGCGCTGAATGCCCAGCGCTGCTCTCGACGCTCATAGGCTCCCTGCGCTAAAAAACTCTATTGCGGATTAGTAAAAGGGGACCTTAGTGTAAAATATAGACAGCAGATATAAATTCAGACACATTTTGATCACTAAATTTAAAATAAAATCATTTTTCCTACCTTGTCTGGTGATTTCATGAGTCTCTGGTTGCACTTTCTTCTTCTGACTGTGCATCCAATCTTTCTTCCCTTCTTTTAGCCTGTATGCTTCCTCTCCTCCAGACCTCATTCCCTCCCCCAACTTTTCCTTCCTCTCTCCATGCCCTTTCTTTCTCTCTGCCTCCCTTTCTTTTTTTATGTTTCTCTTCTTTCCTTCTGTCTCCCTGCCTGCCCTTTTTCTTTCTTTCTCCATGCCCTCCCCCAAGCCACTGCCAAACTGCCATCGGGGACCAAGACCCAAACCGCCACCAATAACAGGCCCGAAAGTCGCTGCCGCCCCAAGCTCTCCCTGCTTCAGCCGACCAGCATCGCGATCGACCTATTGGGGGAAATGCTGCCGGGTCCTGCCTTCGCGGAAACAGAAAGTAGGCAGGACCCGGCAGCAAGAAGAGGAAATGCTTCATTAACCTGTCTCCCGCCTTAGCCCGTAGCGAATGCTTGCTTCAGGGCTCTCAACATATGCGTGCCGGCTTCCCTTCTTCCCCTCCCCGGACATAACTTCCGGTTTCGGAGGGAAAAGAAGAGAAGCCGGCACGCACACGTTAGAGCCCGGAGCATAAGTTCGCTACGGGCTGAAATCTCCAAGCCGAGTTTTTTTTAAATTTTCAGCAGCGACGGCAGCAGCAGATGACAGCTGGACCCTAGGGAGAATACAGAAGAAGGCTGATCGGCCCGGTAGATCAGGACGGCAACACGAGTCTAGCGATCGACTCACGTTGCCTTCCTGAGCTACTGGTCAATCGCGATCGACGTATTGGGCACCCCTGGGTTACAGGATCCGAAGCAACATGGCTTTACAAAAGGTAAATCGTGCCAAACGAACCTGATTGAATTTTTTGATTGGGTGACCAGAGAGCTGGATTGAGGCATATGCTAGATGTAATTTACTTGGATTTCAGCAAAGCCTTTGATACAGTTCCTCATAGGAGGCTGTTGAACAAATTTGAAGGGCTGAAGTTAGGACCCAAAGTGGTGAACTGGGTTTGAAACTGGCTGTCGGACAGATGCCAGAGGGTGGTGGTTAATGGAAGTTGCTCGGAGGAAGGAAAGGTGAGTAGTGGAGTCCCTCAGGGTTCGGTGCTGGGGCCAATCCTGTTCAATATGTTTGTGAGTGACATTGCTGAAGGATTAGAAGGAAAAGTGTGCCTTTTTGCAGATGATACCAAGATCTGCAAAAGTTAGAGGAATGGTCTAGTGCCTGGCAACTAAAATTCAATGCAAAGAAATGCAGAGTAATGCATTTGGGGATTAATAATTGGAAGGAACCGTATATGCTAGGAGAAGAGAAGATGATATGCACAGACGGGAAGAGGGACCTGGGGTGATAGTGTCTGAAGATCTAAAGGCAAAAAAATAGTGTGACAAGGCAGTGGCTGCTGCCAGAAGGATGCTGGGCTGTATAAAGAGAGGCGTAGTCAGTAGAAGGAAGAAGGTGTTGATGCCCCTGTACAGGTCATTGGTAAGGCCCCACTTGGAGTATTGTGTTCAGTTTTGGAGACCGTATCTGGCGAAGGACGTAAGAAGACTTGAAGCGGTCCAGAGGAGGGCGAGGAAAATGATAGGAGGCTTGCGCCAGAAGACGTATGAGGAGAGACTGGAAGCCCTGAATATGTATACCCTAGAGGAAAGGAGAGACAGGGGAGATATGATTCAGACGTTCAAATACTTGAAGGGTATTAACGTAGAACATAATCTTTTCCAGAGAAAGGAAAATGGTAAAACCAGAGGACATAATTTGACGTTGAGGGGTGGTAGATTCAAAGGCAATGTTAGGAAATTCTACTTTACAGAGAGTGTGGTGGATGCCTGGAATGTGCTCCCGAGAGAGGTGGTAGAGAGGAAAACGGTGACTGAGTTCAAAGAAGCATGGGATGAACACAGAGGATCTAGAATCAGAAAATAATATTAAAAATTGAACTAAGGCCAGTACTGGGCAGACTTGCACGGTCTGTGTCTGTATATGGCCATTTGGTGGAGAATGGGCTGGGAAGGGCTTCAATGGCTGGGAGGGTATAGATGGGCTGGAGTAGGTTTTAACAGAGATTTCGGCAGTAGGAACCCAAGCACAGTACCGGGTAGAGCTTTGGATTCTTGCCCAGAAATAGCTAAGAAGAAAAAATTTAAAAATTTAAATTGAATCAGGTTGGGCAGACTGGATGGACCATTCGGGTCTTTATCTGCCATCATCTACTATGTTACTATATTACTATGTTAGGGGGGTGCACAGCCGGCCAGGTCCCTTTACCTTCGTAGCTCTTCCCCCCGCCCGCCCGACTGACTGACCAACAACAGGCCCAGTCCGACAAACCTCCCTGCCCTGTGGCCGCGAGTCTAAATTACCTTCTTACAGCAGCTGGAGTATTGAAGCTGCGTGTAGCTGCCGTAAAGGTAATCTCTGACGCAGAAGTTGCGTCAGAGACGACCTTTACGGCAGCCATATGCAACTACAACGCTCGGCTACTGTAAGAAGGTAATTTAGACGCGGCCACAGGGATAAAGTAGTATATTAGTTGTGTTGATAAAAATTTATAAACAAAGCCCTGGCAGCTGAACATCTCTTTCTCCAGTTCAGCAGCCAGAACTTTGATTTATAAGGAAGGAATAAGCTAAATATTGCAGTACTGAGGCGTGTATGGATGCTGCGGGGACAGTGACAGGGCGGTGAATGGGATGGCGGTGATGGGGTGGTGAAGGGGGCGGTGCAGTGACCGGGACAGATTTTTTCCCCATGCCATTCTCTAGTGCTCACGTCAAAAGCTTCCCTCTGACTCAGCTTCCTGTTTCCGCTTTTGACTGAGCACCGCGTTGCCGAGCTGAAGTTCTGCTGATGCCAGGGGTAGAAGGAGGCCCATTGCCGATCTTAAGTGTCATCGCGGGGGGGGGGGGTTGCAGATCTTGTTGCCAAAATCGGAAAGGTGAGGAAGTGAGAAAGATGGGCCTGTGGTGGATGGAGAGATTGAGAGAAGGGGAGAGAGAAGAGGGCAGATGATGGGGGGAAAAGGATTGAGTTAGGGAAATACTGGAGGGGATGAGGGAAAGAGGTGGCGAGCTGTAGATAGACAGTAAAAAAGGAAATTTATGAGGTAGTAAGAACATAATCTAGATGGATGCAGAAAATAAATTGAAAAGGAAAATGAGGGAAGAAAGGGATTGCAGAAGAGAGGTGTGGGAGAGGGAAGGAGAGGAGAGAGATGCCAGACCAATGGGGGTGAAAGGAGAGATGGAAGGGGAAGGCATACAGTTTCTGGAAGGGGCATAGAAGGAGAGAAGATGCCATATAGGGAGGGGCAGAGATACGGCAGACAGTGGACGGAAGGAAGAGAGTAACAAGAAGATTAGGAAAGCAGAAACCAAAGAAGACAAAGGTAGAACAAAAACTTTCTATTTATTTATTGCTTTAGGAGACATGTGTCACTGTTTCTATGGTGCTGCATTTTATGCGGAGCCCAGCTTCTTGCTGGTTCAATTTAACCTTTGTCTATGTGTTTCTATTTTATGCCCCCTTTTACAAAACTGTGGAGCGTTTTTTAGCGCCAGCCATGGTGGTAGTAGCTCTGATGCTCAGAATTCTATGAGCATTAGAGCTGTTACCACTGTGGCTAAAATCCACACTACAGTTTTGTAAAAGGGTGAGGGGTTAGTTTGTGATGACATATTCCATACTAGGCGAAGGTGTTTTCTGTGTTCTGTGTGTTCTAAAGATATGGTTTTCTGTTAGGATTGATGGTGTAGGATTGATCTGTACTAGTCTGGCTTGTTTAGTTTTACAATGGGTGTATTGATGTACTGCTCACTGCAATATGTAAGATGCTGCCTTTTCCTAGTTACTCATGTGTAATGGGGGTGCCAAAAAATGATTGGCCTCGGGTGTCACACATGCTAAGTACGCCATTGCTGAAGAGGGCTTTAAACTGGAAGTGAGAGACAGGGTGATCAGAGCCCCCAGGTGAGAGTAAGCCCTCAGGTAAGTAAATCACTGAATACTTCTACACGGATGGGAAAAGAGGGCAAAGTCTGGAAAGCAGTATATACTAATGCTCGAAGTATGGAAAACAAGATTCTGGATCTAGAAACTGTGATGAAAGAAGATGAGTTAGATATAGTGACAATCACAAGGATGTGGTTCACAGAGAACCATGACTGGGATGTAGTTATTTCAGGCTATATTCTGTTTAGGAAAGACAGGGTAGGAAGAAAAGAAGGGGGAGTAGCCACACAATTGCAGGATCTGCCAATAAGCATCAAATCCTCTCGAAGAGTAAACAAGGAAAGAGTGAAGGGATTTGTTTAATATTCTTGTAACAACCAAAAGTTGGTTGCATGTTCTTGATTGTTCATTTTTTTATAACATCTCCTCAAGAGGAGCTCAGTAAGGATAGAATACCACTAAAAATGGGACCTGAACCCATGAAAGTATATTTCTAGTAGGAAAGTAGTTGAACTTTTAAAAACTACTATCCTCTGATAATGGCTCGTTAGAAACTTGGTAATCAAAATATATAAAATTGTATCAAAGTAAAATAAGGAACAGAGAAATGACCATGATAGATGTGACTCCTAGTATAAGTGCCATATGAAACAGGAGTACTTAAGAAGACAGGAAAACCAAAGTAACGAACCCGTATCATTGAAATCCTGCACACTCTTACTTCAGTATAGAAGAGGAAACATGGGTAACCTGAATTTAGCCATGTGCTATCCTACAATAGCAAATAAATTACTGCTGAGCCAGTGGCATCAACTGAAGATAAGGAGATACCATAGAGTTGAGTATGACCCAACTAGCAAAAAGAGGCATAGTGTCTGCTGAGTTAAGGTTCTGAATAGTATCCTCTTAGGAAGCAATAGAGAAAGTTCTAGAAAAATGATCACCAACATAAAAAAAACATGAGATGAAATGGTAACCTCAATGTTTTCTCATAAGAACATAAACAGTGCCTCTGCTGGGTCAGACCAGAGGTCCATCATGTCCAGCAGTCCGCTCACGCGGCGGCACATCAGGTCCAGGACCTGCATATTAATCCTCTATCTATACCCTTCAAGCCCCTTTTCCTTCAGGAAAACATCTAATCCTTTCTTGAAACCCAATTCCGTACTCTGTCCTACCACGCCCTCTGGAAGCTCATTCCAGGTGTCCACCACCCTCTGGGTGAAGAAGAACTCTGCGGCGGAGCATAGTTGATTTGATGGACTTTTTCTGCTTTTCTGCTTCTATATTTCTGTAGGAACATCATGGTGTGCTTTTCTATCCACATACAAGATTTCATTCTCAGTTTATTTTGGTTTTTGCTAGTCCACTGGTATTATACTTCTGTCCAGCAATTTTATTTCTCCTTATTTTGTTTTTTGTCTCCCCCCAAAAAAAAATAAAACATTGAGGTTTTCCTCATGAGATAACACTGAGATTTTCTCATCATGAGGGGACATAAGAACATAAGAACATAAGTAGTCGCCTCCGCCAGGGCAGACCAGAGGTCCATCCCGCCCAGCGGTCCGCTCACGCGGCGGCCCATCAGGCATATTGCCTGAGCAGCAGTCCCTGACTAATTTTATACCTACCTCTACATTTATCTCTAAACCTTCCATTGCTCTTATCTGTACCCCTCAATCCCTTTGTCCTCCAGGAACCTATCCAGGTCTTCCTTGAAACCCTGTACTGTGCTATTTCCTATCACGGCTTCCGGAAGGGTGTTCCATGTGTCCACCACCCTCTGTGTGAAAAAAAATTTCCTTGCGTTTGTTCTAAACCTGTCCCCCTTCAATTTCATCGAGTGGCCCCTTGTTTTTGTGGTTTCTTTCAAATTGAAAAATCTGTCCTTGTCAACCTTTTCGATGCCCCTCAGGATCTTGAAGGTCTCTATCATGTCTCCTCTGAGTCTCCGCTTCTCCAGGGAGAACAGCCCCAGCTTTTTCAGTCTGTCAGTGTATGTAAGGTTTTCCATACCCTTAATCAGTTTAGTTGCTCTTCTCTGGACTCCCTCAAGCATTGCCATGTCCTTTTTGAGGTACGGTGACCAGTACTGTACACAGTATTCCAGATGGGGGCGCACCATAGCCCAGTACAGTGGCAGGATGACTTCCTTCGTTCTGGTCGAGATACCCTTCTTAATGATACCTAGCATTTGGTTTGCTTTCCTCGAGGCTGTGGCGCACATGATAGAGACTCTTAGAGGGGACATGATAGAGACTTACAAGATCATGAAGGGCATAGAGAAAGTGGAGAGGGACAGATTCTTCAAACTTTCGAAGACTACAAGAACGAGAGGGCATTCAGATAAATTAAGAGGAGACAGATTCAGAACCAATGCTAGGAAGTTCTCCTTTCTCAGTAACACCAAGAAGAAAAATAAATCTGTGAGACCATTAAGAAATGGTCATATGAGAAAATCATATGAGATCATCAATGAAGAAAATTTTGGTTTTTTTTAAGACCTCCGAGTAACTTAAAATAACTGAAACATGGAATCAAGATTACAGGCTTTTGGTATCACCATGGAGGAGTTTTGAGACTTACATGACTGCATTATGTTAGCAGTAACAAATATATTATCAGTATAAAGGAAGTGACCTAGAAATAGTCTAGAGGTCGCAGGATGTAACATGTTAGACAAAATCCCAGCATACTGCAGAGAAGTAAAACAATTAGAACAGTAATGCACTAAATAAAGATCAATGTAAAACCAAAGGACCTGTGATAAAGATGCAACTTGATTTCTGTACTGGAACAATACCCAATAGTACTATGATATGCTATTAAAACTTGCATATGCCAAATTGTACCTGAGCATATCCATTTTCTCTGGCTAGACATTAAAACTGAAACTGAAATTGCACCTGAGCATATTCAGTTTCCTTGGCTAGAATGAAAGAACATCTTTAAAAGGATGTAGTGGCCTCACCCCCTCCCCCCCCCCCCTCCCCCCCCCGCCACTCCCAAACCTCCAGGTTCCTTTAGAATAAAAAAAGGATATGGAGGAAAGGGTGTTGTGGATAATATCCATTGAACAATAGGAAAAACACATTTGGGAAAGATACTTCAAAGTAATTATATAAACCAGGGGTGTCTAACCTGCGGCCCGAGGGCTGCATGTGGCCCCGTGAAGTATTTTGTGTGGCCCCAGTTGAGGGCGATGCAGTGTTTTCCTCTGCTGCCCCCGGGTGTTTACTGTCTTACCAGCTCCCTCCTCTGTTTGTTGAAACATTTGCACATTTGTGAGGTCCCAGAAACATTTTTTTCAGCCAATGCGGCCCAGGGAAGCCTTCTGGAAAATACTGCATGAACGTTGATGGTACAGTGGAAGTCATGTGTCAGTAAAAAACCTGATTGAACCTGCTTATAAGATAAGGCAGAGAACCATTCTGCTTCAATGGATAAAAGAGACAACATAAGAATATAAGAATTGCCGCTGCTGGGTCAGACCAGTGGTTCATCACGCCCAGCAGTCAGCTCACGCGGAGGCCCCCATGTCAAAGACCTGTGTCCTAACCAAGAATGTCTATGGATAGTGCATGAGCGCAAAAGTAAACACTGCTTGTTGTTTGGTTGGTTTTTTTTTTAACATGGTAAGGAAACTAACTTAACAGGCTCTACACTCATGTTAGATTCCCCACTAGTCTGTGTGAAATTGAGTCCAAACAGGAAAATGACAACTTTACATGCTCTATACCCATGGTGAATTCCTGTCTCACTAACCCGAAAATCATTGATATTGATGAAAGTTGTTTTGGACCCTTGCTTACGCTCCAAGATAAGCAGCTATGCTATCTGAGACAAAACATCCATTTCTTTTCTTATTCACTGTTTCATGATGATGTTTAGTCGAAGAACGTCAATTTTTTTTTTTTTTGCAGACATACAACGATGTTTCAGTGATGCTCCGATGCTCTGAAGACGAACATTGACAATAACTTGAAGAACAGAGGCTGAGATGGAGCCGATGTCTTCGGTACCCCTCTGATGACATACTCCCTCAAACAGCAACTAATGCTCTGTCAAAAATAAGTAGGTCATAGTCAATGAAAACGATGCGGAACAATGTGCATAAAGTCATCGGCCCTGGAACCAATATCCTGAGCAGGTTGTCGAGGGGGTAGAAGAACTCAAAGAGTATGCACGTCCAATAAGAGACACAATCTGCACAGAAGGAGACACCGGTGTCGAAGTGGAGTTGTTCCTCAATGATGTATTCCGGACAGTTGTAGACGCCGCAGTACTGAAGAAAAACTGCTATATGCAAGGAAATACTGCATAAAGATTTGATGATCGATGCTACTATGTAAGAAGAACCTGGAAAAAATACCATTGTTGAATATGCTACACTTCGTATGGATCGTTATCAATGGAGTGATGTATGAAGAGAAGGCACTGCACTTCAAATCAATAATCTGAATCAATGTTCATCGATGAAGTGGAAGCACCATCAAGTGGTATCAAAGGTGTGAGTGCCCTCAAAGGCATTTGATTGCATCAAATGGACTCGATGCTTAATTGACAGGGCACTGTCCACTGTGATGCATCTTTGTCGACGTGGTTGAAACATCGGTACAAAAAGGCATGCATCAAATAGACTCAATGCTAATATGCCACCAATGGAAGCAGATGGAAGTATCGATGTCACTGCGATACATCTGTGTAAACATGATTGAAACATCGGTACAGAATGCATGCATCAAATAGACTCAGTGCTAATATGCCACCGATGAAGGTATGGATGTTTACCGGTACTGGCGAGTCTCAGTCACTGGAAATCCAACTCCAGACATATATGTTGAAATAAGAAAGAAACAAAAGAAGAAAAACTTTGACATTCGCTTCTCCTAAATCATAGCCCCGGAGTCAGATACAGTAGAAGAGGGCAAGCCAGAGTAAAGTAGAAATAAGGCCGAAAATCCATCGATGATCCCTGTATGAAGTAAGGATGGAACTTTGCGTGAGGGCTGTTGAACTTTGAAAGAAGTTTGTTCTTAAATAAAGAAAGTCCAAAATTTCTGTCAACTATTCTTCACTGATTTTCAAAACTAAAGAAGAAACTGAAATACTTGAAAAAGTTTGTTTAAAAAAATTTAAACAGGAAGGCAACTCAACAGAGAAAAAGAGAGATATGTCTTCTTCTCTCCGTGCAAAATGAAAAACTGATGACCTCACGAGCTGGCGTCGGGTGGGAAGACATGCGTGGTGCGGGCAGTCTAAAAAGCTTGCTAAAGCTTAAAGTGATACTACACTTTTCACTGCCTGCTTGTCTACGGATAAGCAGTATATACTAATGCTAAAAGTATGGGAAACAAGGTTCTGGATCTAGAGGCTGTGATGGAAGAGGCTGAATTGGATTTAGTGGCAATCACAGAGACGTGGTTCTTGAAAAACCATGACTGGGATATACATACAGTAATACCAGGCTATAATCTGTTCTACTGTAGACAGGTTAGGAAGAAAAGGAGGGGGAGTGGCATTATATGTTAAAGATCATATTAAAGCCACACAATTGCAGGATCTGCAGGGTAAAGAAGAGGCACTGTGGCTTAATCTGGAAAGAGGGAATGGAAAATGTATTAACACTGGTGTGATATAGAGGCCTTTACAGACAGAAGTGGACAGAGATTTAATAGTAGACATTCAGAGCTATACTTGAATATAAATTGAGATTTTTAGACCCCAAAATGGCCCATAAATGGTCAGGGGGGAGGTCTCTGTTTATATTTGAGTCATCCAGCTATGCATCCCCATTCCCCTCCCGGACTCTGCAAAGGCCTACCTTGCATGCCCTGGTGGTCCAGTAGTGTACCAGAGCATGAGCGATCCTCCTATGCTCCTGGCCCGAGCAGAGCCACTAAATAAAAAGTTTGCCATGAGTTCTCACTTCATAGTTCCTTTCTGTATTGCCTCTTCTAGTATTTCAGAGCAGCAGTCTCTCCTAACTAGTGATCGCTTTCTATTCCCTTTAACTCTTCTTTACTCCTTTTCCTCTCCTAGTATTTCTGTCTTTTTTTTTTAACCTTAACTGATATATTTATTACTTTAGCAACATAGATCAAATTGTCATGCCAAAAAAGTTATCTGAATCTGTCTGTTCCTTTCTGCATTTCCTGTAGCTGTGCAACATGGAGCTTGCTGCCTCAGATATATAGATTTACAGGGAAAAATATTGGGGACGCTCAAGCACCCATAGACCCTCAGGGCTGACACCTACGATCTTAGATCAGGATAGATCTCAATTGGATTTTTGTGCAGAGCCCACACCATTTTGGTAATTTCCTCTGAACTATCACCAGTCTTTAGCCATTAAAAGAAATTAAAGAAAAATAAAATCCAGTGCAAAATAGTTATTTTAACAAATGTACCATAAGCAAGCATGATTAACACAAGAAGATGACAGGTTATGCAATAAAGTAAAAAGTATAGCATTATAACATCCCCACTGAAAGAATACAATCTAGGGTTTTGTAAGGACTCATTTATTCTGCCTAAGCACTATTATGGGGAAAAAAAATCTCCTTACTGGATGAAGTCAAACAGCATCATTCACATTAATGAGAAATTCTCATGCCTATAGAGAAATATAATTCAAAAGGTTTCCCACATAATGTTCCTCTCTGAGATGACTGCTAATTAATCAGTAGGACAGCATATTAGTGACATTTGCTGGGATTTGCAGAATCAAATACTTTTTACAACAAATTTCTTCAAACTACATTTGATCACATTTTATTTAGCAATGTTATGTAATGTAGGACTGCAAACGAAATTTGAATATCCTATATTGTGTGCTCCTGTATGATTGCTGGTCCAATCCCTAATCTTAAGAACCCTGGATTACTATAAATACTAAACAGAAGAGTTTTCAATTGCTTTCTAAAATCATAATAAGACTCAGAACAAAGTAGCAGAGGTTTTTAGTTCCCTGTCCCAGAGAGCCACTTGGTAGGCAAGCAGATGGTGATGAAATTTAAATGCACATTCCATTGACTTGAAGCAAAAAATTAAAGTTTGATAATATATTTAATCAATAGATGTCACTGTTAACAGATTTTAAATTATGGATTTTTATAATTTAATCATAGTGTGCCACTTTTCTACAGTAACAGATATTGCCATGCTTCTCTACCACTAGTTGGCAATACACACAACAACCAGTAGCACATTACATGGTTCAGGCAGTAGGTGTCACTTGACAGAGCAACTATTAAGAAAACTATACTGTTCAAGCAGTAGTTTCATACTAGAATTTGCAACAACAAAAATGAAATACACATCTGAACCCTGAGAGCCCTTGCTTTCTCCTGTAGGTTCCAAAGGGAAACAAAATGACAAACAACATCTGCAGTTTTCTTTCCTTTCAAATGGAAATGAAATTAAGTGAAACATATGGCTTTGACATTTTCCATGTCATTTAAAAATGGCAACATATCCTTAATCCTAGCATGATTTTAAATGAAACATTTTTAAACAGAAGTTAAGACTATGATTTTTAACATTATTGTAGGGCAGGGGTGTCAAAGTCCCTCCTCAAGGGCCGCAATCCAGTCGGGTTTTCAGGATTTCCCTAATGAATATGCATGAGATCTATTAGCATGCACTGTTGCATGCTAATAGATCTCATGCATATTCATTGGGGAAATCCTGAAAACCCGACTGGATTATGGCCCTCGAGGAGGGACTTTGACACCCCTGTTGTAGGGGAATAATCTGATTTGGTTCCTGCCCTGTTCTTAATCCTCAGGCTGTAATTGTGTCTGATTATCCATATTAGCATTCCAGAGTTAGTATTCACCATCCTTAATAATTTGCAATATTTTGTGCTAGTTCTCCCTATTTTATCTCTTGGGGTCAGAAAGAGGTTTCTTATTGCTGTTATTTTATTACTTTAATTTCTTGTTAAAGCTCTGTTGTGCATTAGTTTTATGATACAGTTTACCTCTGAACTTCACACTGAAATGCTGAATGCATTGAATTACTTTCTGCTGAATTTCCACAGGGGCATATGCTCTCAGAGTCTGATTAATTTGCTAGATGCCTATCTTTTTCATAATGACCACTATAAAAAAATAATTATAAAAAAATCACTTCCCTGGGATACAATGCAATTCTTTCTATTTTTTTTTTTTTTTTAGCTATTTTGCTTTTGCAGATGGATTTTAACCTCCCTCCCTTTTACAAAACCACGAAAGCGTGTAGCAGAGGCCAGGGCCGCCATCAGAAATTTCTGGGCTCTTTACTGAGCAATCCTATTGGATCCCCCAAGCACCCCTTCCCCCTCCCCGACTCCCCCCCTTCTTCCATGGGCCGAATACACACATACTTTTCTCTGTCGCCGCACTCTTTGACCAAAAGATTTGTAAGCCTGCAACCACGTCAAGGTAGACTCTTTCAGCAGGGCCCTAACCTAACCTAAACTAAATTAATCTATACCTATCTATTCTAAACTAACATATGTCTAATACTGAACTAATAACAAACTAACAAACATCTGCATAATAAATAACTAATAAATAATAGTGCTAGTAGCTATAATTCACTTTTGAATGTAAAATCTCAGTTAAGGATTTCTGTTGACCTTTGTAGGCCAGAAGTAGATCACAATTGCACAATATTTTTTGTAACAAGTATTAAATGTGTTTTTATAAATACTGTAAGCTTAATAAATATATCAGAAAAAACTACACATCTGAGCACATATCTAAACATACACATCTGAGCGCATATCTGAACATACACATATGACTGTATATGTGAGCGCATATCTAAACATACACATCTGAGCACATATCTGAACATATATATCTGTATGATCCCATCCTCCTCAGCTTGTCTATAGCTGCATCATGCATGTTATAAATGTATGATATGTTGATATATGCACCTTCCTTCCTTCCCATCCATCCTCCTCAGCCTGTCCTTACACATCCACAGATGCATGTTAATGATGATAAATAAGTTCATATGAGCACATCATTAACATGCAGCTATGGATGAATATATAATGATGTTATGAGTGTGCACCTCTTCCTTCCCATCCTCCTCAGCATGTCACATACAGCATGTTACATTACACAGACTTTGTGTAATGTAACATGCTGTATGTAACATGCTAAGGAGGATGGGAAGGAAGAGGTGCACACTCATAACATCATTATATATTCATGAATCAATCTGATAATCATCACCACCAGGCTGTGTGTGTTATGGGATGGGGGAAGAAAGGTGCATGGGATGGAGGAAGAAAGGTGCAATTGCACGGGGACAGAAATCCCACCCGTCCCTGCCAAAGTCCCACCCGACCCCACCCGTCCTCGTGAGGACTCCCCTCCATCCCCACCTGTCCCCGCGAGGAATCCCCTCCGTCCTCGCCCATCCCTATAAACTACAGAAATAGTTATGGTATTTCATTTAATTATGCTACTGAATTAAAGGCTCTGTTAGAAACCCATTTAAAAATAAGCAAAAAGACTTTATTAATTTGGAAATATTAATTGGGAAGAATACATACTTTGTAAACGGGTTTCTACCAGAGCCTCTAATGTTTATAAATTTTTATCAACACAACTAATATACTACTTTATCCTGAAGCAAAAAAAAAAAAAAAATAATAATTTTTTTCCTACCTTTGTTGCCTGGTTTCTGCTTTCCTCATGTTCTCATTTAATTCCTTCCATCCACTGTCTCTCTTCTTTCTGCGTCTTCCATTTGCTCTGTTACTGTGCCTCTCCCTTTCTCCCCCTCTCAAATTGGTCTGGCACCCATCTTCTTCCCTATCTCCCCCCATAGTCTGGCATCTCTGTCTTCTTCCCTGCCAGTGTCTTCTCCCCACTCTCTCTTCCCCATTTCCTTTCAGCGTCCTTCTCCCCCCTGTCTTCCCCATGTCCTTTCAGCATCCTTCTCCCCCTCTGTCTTCCCCATGTCCTTTCAGCGTCCTTCTCCCCCCTCTGTCTTCCCCATGTGCTTTCAGCGTCCTTCTCCACCCCTTTGTCTTCCCCATGTCCTTTCAGGGTCCTTCTCCCCCCTCTGTCTTCCCCATGTGCTTTCAGCATCCTTCTCCCCCCCTCCCGTCTTCCCCATGTCCTTTCAGCGTCCTTCTCCACCCCTTTGTCTTCCCCAGTGCTTTCAGCAGCCTTCTCCCCCCTCAGTTTTACCCATTTCCCTTAAGCGTCTTTTCTTCTCCACTCCACCTTTCCTCCCTTTCTCCCTCCCTGCCCCTTACCTTTGTGGCGCTTCCCCACCCGACCGACAACAGAACAGGCCCGGTTGGACAAACCTCCCTGCCCTGCAGCCGCGAATCTAAATTACCTTCTTACAGCAGCTGGAGTATTGAAGCTGCTGTAAGAAGGTAATTTAGATTCGCTGCTACAGGGCAGGGAGGTTTATCGGCCAGGCCTGTTGTCGGTCGGTCGGGAGAAGCGCCACAAGGCTAAGGGGACCTGACCGGTTGTGCACACTCTGCCCCGGGCCCCATGGCTGCACCCGGGGCGGACCGCCCCCCCCTTCAGTACACGACTGCCTTTTCCCTACCTGCCCTGCCGCAAGCAGCCGACCGGAAGTCTTCCCGATGTCAGCGCTGACGTCGGAGGAAGGGAGGGCTTTGCTTAAGCCCTCCCTCTGACGTCAGCGCTGACATTGGGAAGACTTCCGTTCGGCTGTGTGCTGCGGCAGGGCAGGTAAGGAGAAGGAGAGGAGACTATGGTTGCGACCCTGGGGGAGCCCGGGCCCCCTGTCAGCTCCGGGCCCCTGAATGCAGGACTGGTAGTACTGCCCTGATGGCGGCCCTGGCACAGGCCAGCATGCTGAATGTTCTGCACTGCTCCTGACACTCATAGAGATCATATGAGCAGTGCAGAGTATTCAACGCGCCAGCCTGTGCTAAAAACCGCTTTCATGGTTTTGTAAAAGGGGGGAAGGTAAATTTCAACAATAAAGGGAATTGTTGCAGACTGCCTTATAAAAACATGTCAATACGTAACAATGATCTTTAAGAATTTATACCTTATTCTTTTGGTATACTGTATACTGACAAAATAGTACTTATAAGCTGAATTATAACATGTGCTCAGAGGTGTGTAGCCCTGCCAAGGCCCAAAGTCCCTAATGCAAGATACACCATCCAATCATTGCATATGTGATAAAGTACTAATGGAATTCTCTTAAACTGTGCATTCCAATTCCACCAGAATGAAGATAAGAAATTTCATTGACAGTTTATTAAGGTGGAATTTGGAATCAGACTCACCACCCCACTTGTTTGAGAAAAGCACTTAACTTTATTTTCTGGTTCCTTGAAAAAGATTCCGAAACATGGTCCGTGTTGGGACCCTCAGAAATGAGTGAAGCTAAGTGAAAATATTTTTAAAATTTAATGTACATTGTGAATGCACAGTTTAAGAGAATTCCACTAGCACTTTATCACATATGCAATGATTGGATGGTGGGTCTTGCGTTAGGGACTTTGGGCCTTGGCAGAGCTATACATCTCTGAGCACATGTTATAATTCAACTTAAAAGTACTATTTTGTCAGTATATGCCAAAAGAATAAGGTATAAATTCTGACAGAGCTCATTGTTACGTATTGACATTTTAGATCTCTTTTGATCTCTCTAGAATTGTATAAGACTATTCCCTTATACCGTGTCTAATTGACTTTGCCTTATAAAAACAACCAGATACTAAAAATATGTTGACAATATTCCTTAATTAAATTCCATGTCAGAATAAAATGGGAACTCTTTTTATAAGATATCCTTTGATGAAACATTCAGACTGATAAATATTTCCCTACAATATGCTGTGAAAAGGAAGTTTTTGTATAGTACAGGAATACTTTCAGGACTGGTTTACATACAAGCTTGACAAGTGACAGAACTTTCTTGCCTGACATCTTCCTGTCCCTTCTGGCTCCATCATTGCCTTGTTCAGTATCTCTTCCCTCCTGCTTCCTTGGTTCAGCAACTCTCTCTCTTTTCCTTCCCTCACATTATCCAGCATCTCTCCCTGCCTTCTGCTCCCAAATTCATCATTTCTCCTTCTTGCTTCCTTTCCTGTTCCATCCCATTATTCAGTATCTCTGCCCACCTCTTCCACTCTCAAGTGCAGCAGCTCTCCTCTCTCAATCCCCCATTCTCCATTGTACTTTAAAATGTCTCACATTTCTAACACGGAAAAAAGCTCTTGCTAATTATTCAAAGGGGAATTTTTAAATGTTATAGCTTAGGTGCCATAATTAACATAAATAAGAGTGTGCCTATGTCACACTTTAAAAAACAAAACTGCTTTCAGCCTATCCCCATCCTTTCTCCCTGAGACTGCTCTTCTTCCTATCTTCCAGATTCTGTCCCCTTTTGCTAGCAACCTTCCCCTCCCCCAAGCCCATGCTATGACCCTTAAATCCTGTTTCAACTCCTCCCCCACAGCTCCACTATCAGTCCGTATCCCCATCAACCAGCCGTCCTTCCCTTTACAGTTCCTTTCTGCCTTTTCCAATATTTCAGAGCATTGTCTAGGGTTACTAGATGTCCGGGAAAACCCAGACATAGTCCTCTTTTTCAAGGACAGTCCGGGTCCCGGATGGCTTTTTTTTTTTTTTTTAAATGGGGGAATCTGTCCGGGTTTAGCTAGCTCTCTCAACTCTCCCACCTACCTTCACCCAAGGCCAAGTCACTGTAATTGAATCTTCGGACAGCCAGCCCCAGCAATGAGGTAAGCTTGCTGTCTCTGGCCTACCACAGAAGCCATCTCTCTGCATGTCATACCTACATGGAAACAGGAAAATGGTACTTGGGGGGAGGGTTGAAGGAGAAAAAGAGAGAGAGAAAAAAATGAAGGATTGGAAAGAGAGAGAGAGGGGCACCCGTGAGGGAAGGGGGTTGGAGGAAGGGATAGAGAGAAAAGCACTGGTGGGGGGAGCAGAGGATGGGAAAAGGGACTAAGGAAATGGGTGGAGTGTGGATGGGGCTGTGGGTGAAGTGTGGGCGTGGCCATGTGTCCTCTTTTTTGTCTTCACAAATATAGGAACCCTAGCATTGTCTCTCATAACTAGTGACCCCTTTCAATTCTTCCTTGCTCCTTTTCCTCTCCCAGTGTCTTTCTGTCTTTTTTTTTTTTTTTACCTTTATTGCTATAGTTATTACTAGGGTTACCAGACATCCGGATTTACTCGAACATATTCTCTTTCTAGAGGGCATGTCTGGGCGTCCAGACGGCTTTTTAGATCACATCAGGAGGGGGCATGCACAAATGTCTTCCCACCCAATAAGAACAGGCTAAGGAGGACGGGGCTAGGGGCAAGGCTGGGGCATGTTGTGGGCATAATGGGGCAAGGTTGGGTGGAACTGGGTGTGCCTGGGGGGCGGGTCTATGGGTCTGGATTTTAAGTAAATAAAATCTGTTAACAAAAATCTTTCACTTATCCACATTAAACCTCATTTGCCATGTTGCGGCCCATTTCTCGAGCATGTTTGTCACGTTGCAGGTCTTCGCAATCCTGCGTCTTCACTACTCTGAATAACTTTGTATCATCTGCAAATTTAATCACCTCGCTCGTCGTACCAGTTTCCAGATCGTTTATAAATATGTTGAAGAGCACGGGTCCAAGCACCGAGCCCTGCGGCACCACACTGATGAAGCTCTTCCAGCCCGTGTATTGCCCATTTACCCTCACTCTGTTTCCTATCTGCCAACCAGTTTTTAATCCACATGAGTATTTCACCCTCGATTCCATGGCTCACAAATTTTTGAAGTAGTCATTCATACGGGATCTTGTCGAACGCCTTCTGAAAATCCAGATATACAATGTCGACCGGGTTGCCCTTGTCTATCTGCCTGTTTACTCCCTTGAAGAAGTGCAGCAAGTTCATCAAACAAGATCTGCCTTTGCTGAAACCGTGCTGGCTGGTCCTCATCAGACCATGTCCATCAAGGTGGTCAATGATGTGGTCCTTTATTAGCGCCTCTACCATCTTTCCCAGTACCGAGGTCAGACTCACCGATCTGTAGTTTCCCGGATCTCCCCTCGAACCTGTATATCATATATTCATCTTTCTTTGTATTATTTGTGAGTTCATCCTTTCATATTCCAAGTGGGTAGTAACAAGAGAAAGGAATCAGTAAACAGTGGAGTGCCACAGGGATCTGTACTGGGATCAGTGCTATTTAACTTATTTATAAATGATCTGGAAATTGGAATGACAAGTTAGGTGATTAAATTTGCAGATGACACTAAACTGTTCAAAGTTGTTAAAACGCATGCAGATTGTGAAAAATTGCAGGCGGACCTTAGGAAATTGGAAGACTGGGAGTCCAAGTGGCAGATGAAATATAATGTGGACAAATGCAAAGTGATGCACATTGGGAAGAATAACCTGAATCGTAGTTACCGGATGCTAGGGTCCACCTTGGGGGTTAGCTCCCAAGAAAAGGATCTGGGTATCATTGTAGACAATACGATGAAACCTTCCACCCAATGTATGGTGGCGGCGGCCAAAAAAGTAAACAGGATGCTGGGAATTATTAAAAACAGGATGGTTAACAAGACTAAGAATGTCATACTGCCCGTGTATCGCTCCATGGTGCAACCTTATTTGGAGTATTGTGTTCAATTCGGGTCTTCTTATCTCAAGAAAGATATAGTGGTGCTAGAAAAGGTTCAAAGAAGAGCGAACAAGATGGTAAAGGGGATGGAACTCCTCTCGTATGAGGAAAGACTGAAACAGTTAGGGCTCTTCAGCTTGGAAAAGAGATGGCTGAAGGAAGATATGATTGAAGTCTACAAAATCCTGAGTGGAGTAGAACGGGTATAAGTGGATCGATTTTTCACTCCGTCAAAAATTACAAAGACTAGGGGACACTCGATGAAGTTACAGGGAAATACTCTTAAAACCAATAGGAGGAAATTTTTTTTTACTCAGAGAATGGTTAAGCTCTGGAACGCGTTGCCAGAGGATGTGGTAATAGTGGATAGCGTAGCTGGTTTTAAGAAAGGTTTGGACAAGTTCCTGGAGGAAAAGTCCATAGTCTGTTATTGAGAAAGACATTGGACAAGCCACTGTTTGCCCTGGATTGGTAGCATGGGTTTTGGCCAGGTACTAGTGACTTGGATTTATAATTTGCTACTGGGCTTGATGGACCATTGGTCTGACCCAGTAAGGCTATTTTTATGCTCTTAAGTCTGAAGTAAGTGTCAAACAATGAAAACCAAAGAAGAGACTGCAGAACTGATGTACTTGATGCAGGAGCTTTATTTGGATCAATAAAACGTATAAAAAGTGGTCTACCTTTGTTCTGAAGAAACATGGACCCTCCATGTTGCTATTCACCCTAATTGTTTCTTTATTTGCTAAAGTGTTTTGTGCTATTCACCCTAATTGTTTCTTTATTTGCTAAAGTGTTCTGTGAAGCGTATCGTCTATATTCCTTTCTTGAAATTTTTGTGTCCTTTTCTAGTTTTAATTCCCTCTGAAAGGAGTTCCACCACATTGGGGCCATCACTGAGAAAATTATTTTCCTCACACTTTTGCATCTGATGTCTCTGAAGGAAGGTATTTTCAGTAGGTATTCTAGGCTCGAACATAGGATGCAAGTTGGTTTATGGTTGTTGATTCTGTTTGCTAGGTGTCACCAACATGATCTTGAATTTCACCCTGCTTTCATTCGGGAGCCAGTGTAACTCTTTCAGTAGCAGGGTCTTACTTGTCTGCTTCAATTTTGCCAGCAGAAATTTAGCTGCAGCGTTTTGTACTATTTGGATCTACCTAATCATGTACTTCAGGACGCCTAGAAGGATCACATTGCATTAGTCACAGATTAAGAGTACCAGGAATATTACTACGTTGGACATCGCTTGATAAGTTAGGTAGGGTTTTAGTCCCAATAGAGTTTGACATAAGAGATTTTCATGATGCGTTGTATGTGTATCGTCATGTCTAGGTTTGGGTCCAGCCATACTCCTAGGTTTCTCATTCCTTCTGTGGATGATTTTTTGGTGTTGTCATTAGGGTTAGTTGGTAACTTGGGCTGTTTCCACCCTATTTGTTGATTAGAAGTAGTTCTGTTTTTTTCCCTGTTGGCTACTAGTCTGTTTGGAACCAACCAAAGATTTTCTCTAGGCCCATCTTGATCTTCCACTTGGTCTTCATGTTCCATTTCTTCAGCAAGATGACCAGTTGGACATTGTCTGCATAGATGTATTTATTTATTTATTTAATTCGAATTCTATCTCTTCCTCCCGGGAGCTCAGAATGGGTTACAAGCCAACATTCACAGTATATTACATTGGACAGTATGTTTGGAAATACAATACAATATACTACAATACAATACCATACCATACAATACAGTAGCATAATGACATGGCTGGACAGTACAGTAGCATTCCCATCCTTGTTTTCTGATGAATTTCTCCAGCAGTTGGAGGAAGATATTGTATAGCATGGGTGATATGGCTGATCCCCGTGGAACTCCTATGTCTGCTTCCTTCCAGTTGCTTGTAGTCCCCTGCCATTCTACTTCCATTAGTCTTTTGGATAGAAAGGAGTCTATCCATGCGATGACTTTTCCTTTGAGGCCTAATTCTTGATTGTAGCAGTGTGTGTTGGACTATGTCAAAGGCCACCTAGAGCTCCAGGAATCTCAGCAGCATATCTTCTCCTTTAGCATTGTGTTTGAGGACTGAGTTCTCTACCGCTACTAGATCTCCTGAACCCTGATTAGGCCTGGTCTAACTTTGATGAGTTTTTTAGGAAGTCTGATATTTATTGGCAGGCTAATTTGTCTATTAGTTTAGATACCCACAGTTGGTTTGCTACCAGCCTATACTTGGACAGATCTTCTAGGTCTTTTTCTTTGTTCTTCAGAATGGGTTTGATGACTGAGAGTTTCCATTTGAGTGGGACCTCTCCTGACTGTAATGATTTATTGATAAGGTCTGTGAGGTAGGCGAGTCCCAGGTCTTCAAGCTCTCTCATTGGGTGCATTGGGCATGTGTCAATGGATGGTGGGCCCGGTTTCACTCTTCTTAGTAGTTTCTTCACCTGCAACTCTCTGATTGGTTCAAACTCTTCCATTGTGTCTCCTATTTCCTTTGCATGTTTATATATTGATATGTTGTTATTTAAGTCGTTGGAAGAAGTTGCTGAATTCTTTACTAGTTAGAGAGCATTTGGTGGTGATTTCTTTCTGGTTCTTCCCTAACAAACCATATTTTACTTGGTATAAGGTTTTTGTGGAGTTTCCGACTTTGAGGATCTTTTTTGATAGGTATTCTTTCTTTTCTTTACGTATCATATTTTTCTCTACATTAGACGTACTTTTGCGTCTTATGGAGCGAATACCCAAAGTGCCCCCCCCCATTAGCTTATTTTAATGCTGCCGCCCTCCTTCGCTGGACGTGGCGCCCTACCCTTGCTGAGAGCGGCACATAAGGCTGGCTGGCTGGCTGCCTGGTCCCTGCCGCTTCCCCAAAGAACTGATGGCTGACGCGACTGCTTCCTCTTCTGTTCTCTTGCGGCATAGCAGCACACCAGACTGCCTGCCTGGTCCCGCGCCACTTCCTGCTAAGTTCTCGTGGGAAGTGGCATGGGACCAGGCAGGCAACCTGGTGCACCGCTATGCTGCAAGAGAACAGAAGAGGAGGCAGTCGCGTCAGCCATCAGTTCTTTGGGGAAGCGGCAGGGACCAGGCAGCCAGCCAGCCAGCTATTGCAGTTTAGCAAAAGGGGGTCATAATGCAAAATATAGTCAACAGATATAAATTCTCAAAATGGACACATTTTGATCATTAAATTGAAAATAAAATCATTTTTCCTAACTTTGTTGTCTGGTGATTTCATGAGTTTCTGGTTGCACTTTCTTCTTCTGACTGTGCATTCAATATTTCTTCCCTTCTTTTAGCCTGCTGTATGCTTCCAGACCTCATTCCCTCCACCAACTTTTTCTTCTTCTCTCCCTGCCCCTTCTGTCTTTCTTTCTTTCTGTCTCCCTGCCCCCTTCTTTCTGTCTTTCTGTCTCTCCCTACCCCCTCTTTTTGTCTGTCTCCCTACCCTCTCTTTCTGCCTCCCTGCCCCCTTATTTCTGTCTTTCTGTCTCTCCCTGCCCCTTCTTGCTTTCTGTCTGTATTCCTGCCCCCTTCATTCTCCCTGCCCCATTCTTTATTTCTGTCTGTCTCTTTCTCCCTGTCCCCTTCTTTCTTTCTCTTTTTCTTTCTCCCTGCCCCTTCTTTCTTTGTTTCTTTCTTTCTTCCTTCCCCCTTCTTTCTTTGTTTCTTTCTTATTTCCTGCCCCTTCTTTCTTTGTTTCTCCCTGCCCCTTCTTTCTTTCTGTTTCTTTCTTTCTTTCTCCCTGCCCTCCCCCAACGCAGAAGTGCCGGGCCAACCAGCCTTCACCCACGATGTCAATTCTGATGTCGGAGAGGAAGTTCTGGGCCAGCCAGGCAGCGATTGGGTGGGGAAGGCTGGTCAGCTCGGTGCTTCTGCGTTGGGAAGCAGGTAGAATGCGAAGGCAACGCGATTGACTCGCGTTGCCTTCGCGATCTACTGGTCGATCGCGATCAACCTTTTGGGCACCCCTGGTGTAGTGTGTATAGCTTGAATGGGCATACATTCAGGTTAAATGAGCATATTTATAGGTTGAATTGGTGGTAAAGTATTTATCTTGGTGTATTTCTTTTGTGAATTGTTACTTTTAGTCTGTTTTGATTGGGTTGCAGATGGGGATTCTTTAGCATTATTGGTGGGTGGGGTTATATATGTAGTACCAGCCTAGGGATAGGTAGAGTGAGGGGAGGGTGGGAGGGTCTGGACTGAGTGCACAGTGTGGCTGTGGAGACTATCTCGAAAGCTCTCCTAGCAGTTAGCAAATGCTTTATCAAGGAAGCAATTTTCTAGAAGTCACTGGTAGAAGAAGTAAAATGTAAGAAAAAGTTTGGAGCTCCTATTCCAGTAGAGTAGCTGACAGGTGGATTTAATTAAAGCAGGTAGATCTACTGTGATAGTTCACCATAGCTAAAAGTATTTTCCTGTTGATTTTTATTTGCATTCAGTGTCCGGTGCATCTCATTGTAGTGTCCAACAATAGCCAGCATTGATTGATTCCAGTTGCCCTGATATCTTTTTTCCATAGTGGAAATGTTCTGGTGAAATCTTTCGCTATGTTCGTCGCTGACTGCACCAAGATTTGTGAGGAAGAAGTCCAAGTGAGAATGTAGAAAGTGCATCTTCAGTGACATGTTGCACTTCATGGTTTTGTATGCTCTAAGAAGTTTGTTAACCAGTTGAATATAGTTTGGTGCTCTGTATGCCAAGAAAATTCTCAACAACATCCTTGAATGCTTTCCAGGCGATTTTCTCTGGCCCGACTAACAGATCTTCAAATCTTTGGTCATTGATGATGTGTCTGATCTGTGGACCGACAAAAATGCCATCCTTAATTTTGGCTTCAGTTATTAATTATTAATTGCATTAGATGAAAGTATAACAACAAATTGTAAAAATGTACTTTTTTGTTACATAATTTTAAATGTGATTTTTGTGATCAGCAGCCCAAAATCTGTAAGATACACCCAAAAGTGTTGAAGACACAAAAACTTTGTTTTCCAGTGCAACTTAGACATTGTTTTGGCTATCTTTAAAGAGCCCTCAGGAGCATCACAGTGCTACATGAATAAAACACTCATATCAGGATGCCAGGAAAAGGACTTGAGCTGTGCTGTCACTCCACTCAGAACAGAACACTGAGAGGAAGGGGGCTGCTGAGAGTCTGTAACTCCCACAGGGAGTCAGTAATAAGCTCTAATAGCACCGAAGGCTTGAACAGCCGGCGTGCTGTGGGATCTTCACCTTGGTTGAGGGTCACCACTGCTTCATGTGCACTTGCTCCTGTTTGTGATCTTATATCTCCCAGGAAGGAATGCTCGCTTTGTGACAGCAAGGGCATACAGACTGATCCCTCACTCTCTGAGTCCCTGTCAGAAAAGTACATAAGCTTCTGCTAATGACCCTGATGCACTCTGAGAGCCCAATCCCCCTTGTGCACCCCCTAGCTCACTGCCAGACCTCATATGAGGATCCTGGTTATCCAGATAAGCTCTCCACATCAAATTAACAAATTCAGAAAAGGCTTTACTAAGCATCACTGAGTTCCCTTTAGATAACTCCACCTTATGTCTCTTGGGATCCGCGTTTTCCACATTTATGCTTAGGTACACCGCTGTTCCTGGGATCCGGGAGTGAGCTACCTACTGTCAGGGACCTCATTAGATATGGGTTGTATTTGAGAGACATCAGTGATCAAGGCAGACACAATTACAGCACTGATGAACTGGTCAGTGATCTAACGACTGGATTACTTGCTCAGTGGTTTCAATGCAAATCCAGAATTCAGTGGCCTTGTTATAAACAGCCAAGTTAGGATTACAGCAAAGTTGGAATCCATGTGGGAACAAGCCAGCAAAGTTTATGTGGGCAGAGTAAAACTGGCTGAGAAAGACAGATATATGGAGAAGCTCGATCCACTGATAGATACACTTACCTGCAAGTGTCATATAAAGAGTAGTACTGATATGGGATGCAATTCTGCCTTTGCCAGTGGAATATACATACTTTGTGACTGCAGCAGAGAAAAGAAGATTCCTGTGACTGAGTTACCCTTTATAAAAGGTCAAAGAGAGAATGTTGGAAGTGTTACACCTCATCAGATTGGACCAGTTATACATGTTCTTTGGTTATTTGTCAGAGGGTACTGGAATAGGTACTTGCCCTGGTGTAAACACTGAGCAAATAGTGGTTTAGGGCCTTAGAGAAATCTTCCTCTTTCCCCTCTCCCCATTTACTCCCCCCCCCCATACCTCATTATGTAACGCCATAACCTGCCTCCAAACAGGGGGTCTCACAGGGAGTCTCTTATACAAGGCTCTTCGAGTTTTACCCTTTAACTACTGGAAGAAATCAGCAGTTGTAGCAGGATCAGTTACAGTTTTGGGTTTTTCTATATATTTGTTCAATCCTCCCCAGGCCTTCTTTGTTTCTTATTAACTAGAGTTACCTTTTGGCTCCCCAAAAAAAGAGGACAGATTGAAACATCCGGGTTTTACTTCCATTGCTTTCAGTGGAAGTAAAAACCCAGATATCTCCATCAGTTCTCCTTTTTCTGGGGCCATATGGTAACCCTACTCATTACATGGGCTTCTTCTTCAAGAACACTTTAGACGAGTACTACCATGCCCCTTCCAGCCTCCTCTATCTTAGATAATATGAATTTCCAAGTGTAGCTTCAGCTTGCTTTTCCTGATTTTTTTTTCTCACAGCTCCAGCAATGTCTGTAAACATAGGATGTAATGATATAGTAAATACAAGTAAATGGATGTGTGAATGTTCTTCACTGGTGATTGAACTATGCATGTTTATTAATGATAAGGAGATATTGCTTTAGCTATAGCTTAAGCCTTGAGCATTTTATTTTAAGCTGGTGCTAGTTTAAGCAGTCTTTTGTTTGTTATATAAAATTGAATGAATTAGATCCCTGGTGTGCCTGTACCACCGAGTAGATGAAAGTAAATAAGCTTGTGTAGATGATACATTTACCATAAGAGCTTTAAATTACTAGTTAAATGAAAATTTCATACACCTTAAACTGAATTCCTATGTTCTGAGATAAAAAGAAAAATTCTCTGATGCCCTGCTTCAATGCCTTACTTCCATTTTTCTTTGTGTTGCAGTCGCCAGGGTGATTAAATTAAAGCAACAGGATTAATTCACCTGCAGAGTCAACTCCCCAGAAACTACAGCTAAATCTTGCTTTTCCTTTAGTCTACATACAGTATATTTGGTGCTTTATCACAAATGTAAAAAAAAGGCAATCATTACCACATTTTACCAAAATTAGCAGTATCCCTTTATGCTTAAACCCTTTTCTTGTTTCCATGTATGTATTCAATTTTCTATACCGTTCTCCCAGAGAAGCTCAGAACGGTTTACATGAATTTATTCAGGTACTCAAGCATATTTTCCTGTCTGTCCCCGTGGGCTCACAATCAGTGTTCCCTCTAAGCGGGCGGGTGTTGTGAGCAAACTTTTTTCACTGTGAGCTAAAAATATCGGGCGCCAGCAAGTTATGAGCCAAATAAATATGTTGCTTTCTACCACAGAACTTCCTTACGTTTGTATGGAATCTATCCCCTTTCAACTTTAGAGAGTGCCCTCTCGTTCTCCCTGCCTTAGCTACTAAGTCTATTCCCTTCAGTACCTTGAATGTTTCTATCATGTCCCCTCTCAATCTCCTCTGCTCAAGGGAGAAGAGGCCCAGTTTCTCTAATCTTTCGCTGTACGGCAACTCCTCCAGCCCCTTAACCATTTTAGTTGCTCTTCTCTGGATCCTTTCGAGTAGTACCGTGTCCTTCTTAAAGTACCAGTGCTGGACGCAGTACTCCAGGTGAGGGCGTACCATGGCCCGGTACAGCAGCATGATAACCTTCTCTGTCTCTTCAGTCCAGCATCTGCCCCTTCCATTCACTGTCTGTCTTTCCCTGCCATCCCTCCTCCTGCCCCCCCCCCCACCCTCCAATTTGGTCTAGCATCCATCATCTTCCTTCTGTTCCCCTCATGGTCTGGCATCTCTATCCTTCCCTCCCCCCTGTGGTTTTTAGCATATCTCTCTTCTCATTTCCTCCACTCAGATCTGATCATTCTCTGCTCTCTTCCCTTTTCTTCTCTGGTCTTCCTTCTCTATTTTCTGCCTCCATCTAAATTAAATTCTTTCTTACTATTTAGTCCCGTTTCCCTCTTTTCACTGTGTCTACACACAGCTTGTCACCCCTTTCCCTCACCCCTCCATTATCTTACTATTTTCTTCCCCCTTTATTTATCTCCTCCTTCCATCCAGTATGTGTTCTTTCCCCACTTCCATTCAGCATCTGCTCTCCCCTCTCAACTGACATCCATCTGCCTTCTGCTCTCTCTCCCTTCTTCTCACTTCCATCATCTGTCCCCTTCTCTCTCTCTCTCATCTCCTCCATTCCATCATCTGCCCCTTCTCTCTCTCCCCCCCCCAACTTCCATCATCTGCCCCCCTTCCCCTCACCTTTGTGGGTCACTTTCTTTCCCCTGAGGGTGGCTCATGTCACAGGGGAAGCTTTGGCCGAGCAGAACCGCTTGATTGACAGTGGAACTTACTTGATTGATGTCGATGCTGGGGCCCGTTGCCGTTTGAAGGAAAAAAAAAAAGGTGGAAAAAAGGAACCTGTAAGGCGAGAGGAAGGGAAACCTCCAGGATAGCTGCTTTTTGCCCTCCTTCAGCGGCCCAAGAGTTCAGACCAGCAGCGGCAGCTCTGTATGCTTTTAACTTCGGCACAGAGCTGCCCCTAATCAATAGTTTAGCGCGGTTTCATGAGGCAGCCTCGGGGCCTTTGATAGCCGGCCCGCTTCGATGATGCGATGTGGGCCGGCCTAGCAAAGGCCCCGAGGCTGCCTTATGAAACCGCGCTAAACTATTGATTAGGGGCAGCTCTGTGCCGAAGTTAAAAACATACAGAGCTGCCGCTGCTGGTCTGGAGGTGCGGAGACAAGGCAGGAGGCAAACGCGGTGGAAGGCAGGAGTCCCGGCGAAGGCAGGAGTCCCGGCACAGCGACTGCAACAGGAAGTTGCAAGTCAGCTGACGCCGGCCTTTCGTTGCGGCGGGGACCGAATCCTTCGCGGACCGGCAAGATTTTGTTTGCGGACCGGCGGTTGAAGAACTGTGCTCTACAATGTGTGCGCTGTGACGAGAAACTTGTGCGCTGCCAGGTAATATTTTGTGCGCAAGCGCACACCAGCGCACCTTAGCGGGAACACTGCTCACAATCTACCTGGGGCAATGGGGGGGATTAAGTGACTTGCCCAGGGTCACAAGGAGCAGTGTGGGTTTGAACCCACAACCTCAGGCTGTAGCTTTAACCACTGCGTCACACACTCCCCACACATGGGCTGGGACCCAGTATTATAAAATCTTGAATGAATTGAAAGCCTCACTCCTACAGAATAAGTACCACAGTCTGTTAAGTGTGGACCGCATAAAAAATAGAGCACATGTGGTAATCTTGTCCAAACCTGGGCAAAGAATGACACGGGGACAGAATTTGTCCCTGTCCCTGTGGTTAACCGGAAACCAGCTCCTTGTCATTCTTTAAGGAGAGAGGGAGGAATCAGAGTATGAATGGACACAACCACTGACTCTCAAGCCTTCCATTGAAGAATGCTGGTGTAGAAGAACTGAGGTTGAGATAGACACTAAAGAAGGACACAAGATGGTTTCCCATAGTTATCCACGGGGACAGGAACGGTGATGAATTTTGTCATTACTACTACTAATCACTTATATAGCACTGAAAGGCATACGCAGCACTGTACATTTTGACATTTATAGACGGTCCCTGCTTGAAAGTGCTTGCAATCTAACTTGGCAAGGCAGACATGACATATAGAGTTGGGGATGCAGAACCTAAGATGAGAAGAGTTAGAAGTCGAAAGCACTCTCAAAGAGGTGGGCTTTTAACTGGGCCTTGAACACTGCCAGAGACGGAGCTGTGTCACCTTGTCATTCTCTAGTGATGGACCAACTAGGTTCTTGTTGCCCCATTCACTCCTTAACCAGGATAACAAACTCCTAGCATATTTTAGCATGAAGATTAAATACCTTTTTACCCATATATGAGGATCAGGTAGGATTTGTCCCTAGTTGCTATGCATTGATAAATTTACTGAAAGTTATGACAGTATTATACTATAGGGCAGCGTGTGACGACAGATTCCTCATTGCAAGTCTAGATGTAAAAAAAAGTGTTCAACATGGTGTCCTGAAACAATTTACCATATTTGAAATGTTACAACAGTTTGGTATAATGGGAGCTTTTGTCAACTGGGTGAGAGTCCTTTATATTTGACCCACTGTCAGGCAGTTAATCAATGGTGGCTTTATACCACTTTTTGAACTCCAAAGAGGGACAAGGCAAGGGTGACGGCTTGTACTGTTATTATTTCTACTTTCCCTAGAACACGGGAAGGGGCATAATAATAAAAAGGTCTAAATCTGTTTTGGGCCTAGGGTGCTAATAACCCAAAGTTGGCAGTGTCTAAAGTCCATTCTCAAAAAATATGTCCAAAATATATTTTTGAAAAAAATAGTCTGCTTTTACGTCCAGCAGTTTGCCGCCAAGTCGTCTATCTTTATTCCACATTCTCGACCAAAGTCCAAGTCTCAAACACCCAGAACAAGACCATTTGGACATGGGAGGGGCCAGCAAAGTGATAGACTAGACACGTAGACAAGGCAAAAGAGTAGTATGGCACCTTACAGTGCACTGCTGTGAACTTCACAAAAAAGGATGCCACATAAACATCTCACCACAACTTCCTTGCAGGTCATGGTGAGCCTCCCCAAACATCCCCAAAATCCACTATACCACTAAAGCCTCAATGAAATCAGACTCAACGATACCATCAACCTCATAGACAAAACAGACTCAATGATACCACCAGCCTCAAAGACAGATCCAAAAATACCATCAGCTTCACACACAACATACAAGCTACCTACATGAGAAAGAAGTGTACTCACTGCCCTAACCATCCTCCAGACATTACCCCAAACCCCCAAAACACAAAATGAAACCTCCTCTTAACTTTCTTCTGGTGCTATGCCTTACCACCCTCACAGCACTGCACAACATATCACCCAACAACAACTCCAACTCCTCATGGAACCCCAAGCAACGTAGACATAGACAACCAGAACCTCACAACCAGCTAATGGAATGCTATGGAAACAACAGGCACATCATCCCCATTCTCTGGAACAAGCACAACCATAACCGCAGACAAGGAAATCAAACATTCTTCAAACCTCATAGCATCCTACTACCCATTAAGACAACTACTAAAAAAACAAACTAAGTCTCTGCCTTTATCCCCTGCATGTACGTTAATGCTAGGTCTGTGGTAAACAAGCTGTTTCAAATAAATGACTTAATCATAACCAGTAATATAGCTCTATCATTCATCACGGAAACATTGCTAAAAGTCCTTGAAAGCCCTGAACTTCTCCACCTTTGCACTTGGGGTTACAATATACTTCAACTCCCCAGAAAACATAAATGAGGAGGCGGTCTAACAATCATCTACAAATGTTCATACACCATCACCAAGGTAGACTGAGGCTCTGAATCTGATCTGGAATTCATTACATTCAAACTTGTGAAAACCACAACATATGATAACCCACTACCATCGGACCAACTCATTACATTCAAACTTGAAAGCAAGCACAACACCACACACAGGGACATAGGAATTCTCCTGCTCTAAAGACCCCCCAAGTCCAAATCCACCTCCATTACCAAAACGATGGAAATAATAACAAACTTAACTTGCCAGCATGACAAGCTGACCATCCTTGGTGATATCAACCTCCCCCTCGAATCTACAGTTAACACAAATGTCGCCAAACTCATGGCCCTACTTGAAGACTGTCAAATCACAACTGTCCCCTCAGGCCCCACACATGAAAAGGGTCATACCCTAGATTTGTTCGCATCCTCTCCTTCGAACCTAACTTACAACGCCAAATGGTCTCCTATCCCATGGACAGATCATTACCTCCTGAACTTCTGCTTAAACCTTGATAACAAAAACCTGAACTTCAAAGCCACCAAGGACACAAGACTAGTACGCAAGAAAACAAGTCCAGAACTCTTCTGGAATACAGTTACAGAATCTCTCCCTTCCGCCATGAACAACACTACTTCAATGATAAACAGCTGGAACAAAACCATAACCAACACCTTAGACACCATAACTCCTCTCCACCCGTGCAAAATAAAACCAAATCGGACATCATCCTGGTTTACGGATTCACTAAGAGCAGACAAATAGCTATGCAGATGACTAGAGAGGAAACTGAGAAAGAGCAAAGCACCGGAGCATAGAACATAGTGGAGAGCAGCAATAAATAAATATAAGTTCAACATATCTGAGGCCAAGAAAAACTACTATGCAAGCAAACTAGGAAGCAAAACAACTGATAGCAAGAAACTATTCCTCTTGGTATGGCAACTAACATCACAACCAAACCAAGAAACTGCAAACCTCACCAACAAAATAACAGCACAGGATCTAGGGGACTTCTTCCTCAATAAAATCAAATTGGTCCAAGCAGAAGTTGCAAAGACAATCATCCCAAGCACTCCCCAACTTAACACCCCCAAACATTCTGAATCCATAAAAGATGACCAAATATGGACCATTTTCACTAACTTTACTATTCCAGATACCAAAAAACTATTATCAAAACTATCCCCACGCAGCAGCACCCTGGACAACTGCCCTCCATACCTCCTGTTGGCTGCTCCACACTATATCAATGCATGTCTCACTAACCTAAATCAAGGCCATTAACCCAAAGAAATGGGAAAAATAGCCCTAACACCTATACCAAAAGCATCACAAGTACAACTCTCCCTAGCCTCAAACTACGAACCCATCGCTAGCATCTCAGTACTCACAACAATCCTTGAAATCCATGTTAGCAAACAATTAGCCTCATACATGGAACAACATTCCTGCCTCCACCCATCACAGTATAGATTCAGAAAACAGCACAATACCAAGCTCCTCATCATTACCCCACTCACTAAAATCAATTGCTAAGCTTGGGCCAACAAGCACTACTCCTTCAGTTTTATATCTCCGCGGCCTTCGACTCCTTGAACCACCAACTGCTTCTAACCAGGCTATTAGAAATTGGATTAACAGGGACAGTTCTGAAATGGTTCACTGACTTCCTACAGAACCGGGAATACATGGTCAAAAAGGATGAAGAATTCTCCAACCCCTGGAAGGCATTCTGTGGTATCCCACAAGGTTTCCTGCTTTCCCTCATCCTAGTTAACCTATTCATGAGCTCATTTGGACACATCAAGCTAGAAGATGAAACCATACTGTCCTATATCGATGACATTCTACTCTTCATTCCCATAACCTATAACCAGCCAAATACCACCAAAAAATATCAAACATTATTGCAAAAATCCAAAACTGGGCAACCATAAACAAACTAAAGCTAAATGCCACCAAAACCAAGGCCATCTGCTTCCACACTGCACAGCAAAACATGCTGACAAGCATCACCCTTCAATCTAGCATCACACTCGCAATGGAGAAATCCTCTAAAGTACTAAGCTGCATTCTAGATGATACTTTCACCATGGAACCACAGATCTCTAACCTTCGAAAAAAGACCATCTATACGATGCGACAACTGAGACTCACTAGGCCATACTTTCACCCACACTATTTTGCTCTGATCTTCCAGATGATGGTTCTGCCTCAACTGGATTATTGCAACTCCACTTACTCGGGCATCAACACCACTCTAATCCACAGACTGCAGCTAATCCAGAACACAGCCGTAAGACTCATCTTCAACCTAAAGAAATACGACTTGATCTCAGCATTCATCAAACAATTACACTGGCTTCCCTTACCATCGTGGATAAATTTCAAAATATAGAAACATAGAAACATAGAGTAGGAGGGCAGAAAAGGGCCGACGGCCCAAGTCTGCTCACTTAAGAACCCTCCCTCCCAACTAAGAACCTTTCTTCCCTGGAATAGAAACATAGAATATCATGCATCCTACTCAACATACTCCACGGAAACTCAGCTGCTCCCCTTATCCAACTATTTTCAGCAGTCTGGTTCACCTCCAGAAGAATCCTTACCAGAATTTAACTAAACATGTCATCCACAAAAAACCACCACTACAGACAAATCTTCAACTCCATGCTAACCTATCTGGGAGTAAAAACTTGGAACGACCTCCAAGAAGCAATCAGGATGGAAACCAGCTACACATTATTCTGCAAGAAACTGAACTCTTCTTTTTGACAACTGATACTATTGCCCATTTCTTTTCCCACTTTAGGACCTCTTCTTGTCTATTCCCCTATCCCTTCCCTTCCTTCTCCTCTCTTCCTTTTCTCTATAAGTCGGCTTGAGCCTGCTCAGGTTAGTGTGATACACAAATATTAGATTAGATATACCCAACTATCTACAACCCAAATAGCCCTTATGACTGCAGGTGGCACCTATATGGTATTACAGTAGGGTTTGGTGGGCTTATATTTTCCACCATGAATACAGGGGTTAGTGTGGCTTATGGGCCTGGGTCTTCCTTTCTATGGTTCAGTAGCCCCCCTCCCCCCAAAAAAAACTACCTAAGCCACCTCTGTGCAGCTCTACTAGGCTTTCCTATGCCAGCTGCTGATCTGGAGGCAGATATGTACATTTTTATTCTAATTTTTTATGGTGGTTGTGTGTGTGTGTATGTGTGGGGGGTGTCAGTGATCACTGGGGGAATGTGTGGTGGTCTCTACTTTGTCCCTGTATTGGTTATCTGGTCCATTTGGATATTTTCTGGGCACTTATACGTGTTTTTAGATTAAATTTGCAGATGACACTAAACTGTTCAAAGTTGTTAAAATGCATGCAGATTGTGAAAAATTGCAGGCAGACCTTAGAAAATTGGAAGACTGGCCGTCCAAGTGGCAGATGAAATTTAATGTGGACAAATACAAAGTGATGCACATTGGGAAGAATAACCCAAATTACAGTTACCGGATGCTAGGGTCCACCTTGGGGGGTTAATGCCCAAGAAAAGGATCTGGGTGTCATCGTAGACAATACAATGAAACCTTCCGCCCAATGTGTGGTGGCGGCCAAAAAAGCTAACAGGATGCTAGGAATTATTTTAAAAGGGATGGTTAACAAGACTAAGAATGTTATTATGCCCCTGTATTTCTCCATGGTGTGACCTCATCTGGAGTATTGCATTCAATTTTGGTTTCCTTATCTCAAGAAAGATATAGTGGCACTAGAAAAGGTTCAAAGAAGAGCGACCAAGATGATAAAGGGGATGGAACTCCTTTCATATGAGGAAAGACTAAAAAGGTTATGGCTCTTCAGCTTGGAAAAGAGATATCTGAGGGGAGATATGATTGAAGTCTACAAAATCCTGAGTGGAGTTGAACGGGTACAAGTGAATCATTTTTTCGCTCCATCAAAAATTACAAGGACTAGGGGACACTTGATGAAGTTACAGAGAAATACTTTTAAAACCAATAGGAGGAAATTTTTTTCACTCAGAGAATAGTTAAGCTCTGGAGCACATTGCCAGAGGTTGTGGTAAGAATGTATAGTGTAGCTGGTTTTAAAAAAGGTTTGGAAACTTCCTGGAGGAAAAGTTCATAGTCTGTTATTAAGAAAGACATGGGGGAAGCCACTACTTGCCCTGGATTGGTAGTATTTAATATTGCTATTCCTTGGTTTTGGGTTAGGTACTAGTGACCTGAATTGGCCACCGTGAGAACGGACTACTGGGCTTGATGGACCATTGGTCTGACCCAGTAAGGTTATTCTTATGTCCTTATAAGTCACAACGTATAAGTTACATCTAGGCAGTCTTGTTAAACTTTAGATTATCCCTGCAGAATGACTAAGTCTAGGTTGCCTCACATCCCACCCTAACCACTCCTCCAAAAACGCCCCTTTGAGCTCTGGGTGCACAGTGGCATTCAGAGGCCTAAGTCTCTGGGTACGTCTAAAACCCTGTCCAAGTGCCAATTTAGGCGCGTTTTTAGACGTATTTCTGTTTCAAATATGAACCTCTTATTGATCAAGATTAGATCAGAAAAGTCTATAAAGGGTATCAAAGTAGGATCTCATGAATATCATATTAGTATGTTTGCTGATGATATGTTACTATACATGAAAAATGCTACATCCATTATACCACAAATCATGTCCATCACATACTGGGTTTGGCAGCTTTACATGACTAAAAATTAATTATGACAAAACTGAGGTCCTCCCATTGAATGTGACAAATGCAAACACAAGAAGATTTTTGAAATGAAAGTTTATAAAAAAGTTTTTAAAAACAACAGATCACATGTGAAGCATAAAAGTATTGCCTATGAAAGGCACTTCTGAAGACATGTTTAAAGGATGTTTGAGATTATTTTTGGAACTGTGTATCTGAATGATTGTCAAAAAAACATATACAATCTATATAGTATAATCTACATAGTACAATCTATATAGAAAGTGGCTGTAGAAACAAATACAAACACATGTCATAGAAACATAGAAAACAGAAACATAGAAAAAGACGGCAGAAAAGGGCTATAGCCCACCAAGTCTGCCCATTCCAAATACCCTCCCTCCTTAAATTACTCCCTTAGGGATCCCATGTGAATATCCCATTTTCTCTTAAAGTCTGACACGCTGTTTGCCTCAATCACCTGCAGTGGGAGTTTGTTCCAATGATCCACTACTCTTTCAGTGAAGAAGTATTTTCTGTAGTCGCTATGGAACTTCCCTCCCCTGATTTTCAGCGGATGCCCCCTGGTGGTTGAGGGTCCCCTGAGGTAAAAGATATCTTCTTCCGACTCGATACGGCCCGTGATATACTTAAACGTTTCAATCATGTCTCCCCTTTCTCTTCGTTCCTCAAGTGAGTACAGCCGCAGTTTATTCAGTCTTTCTTCATACGTGAGATCCTTGAGTCCCAAGACCATCCTAGTGGCCATACGCTGAACCGACTCGATTCTCAGCACATCTTTCCGGTAGTGTGGTCTCCAGAATTGAACACAATATTCCAAATGAGGCCTCACCATGGACCTGTGAGGCCTCATTTGGAATATTGTGTTCAATTCTGGAGACCACACTACCGGAAAGATGTGCTGAGAATCGAGTCGGTTCAGCGTATGGCCACTAGGATGGTCTTGGGACTCAAGGATCTCACGTATGAAGAAAGACTTTGGGGGGACTAGCCAAGAGTAAATTCAAATATTTGGGTATTATTCTCAGTTTAGACTATAACACTATGTACAAACTGACACCTTTGGGAGAATAAGGATGATGTGTCAAAGATGGCTTCATTTTTCATTGTCAATCATGGGGAGGACAGCATTAGTAAAGATGGTATTGATATCACTTCACAAAAAGGTGCCCTAACTGATTACTAGAGGGATTAAGGCATTACCCCTTCTCTTTAATTCTCCAGTGGTCACTGACCCTCTCTCACCCTCCAAAGATATGACAGTGACAGTATATACTAGGATCTATAACAGCTTACGATATTATGGTCATTCCGATTAGAGTACAAAGCTAGTCCCAGGAGAAGGCTAGTGGCAGTACAATTCTCTCTGTCCAATTAGGAGGCATGTACTACTCACTCCCTCTCTTCCCCAATTCCTCTTGCTTCTACTGACCTTCCCCTTACCCTCCCCCATCTCAAGCCACTTAACCTGCCGCCACCACCACACCACTCACTTTTCAGCTTCACCACCTCACCCTCCCTCTTCCCCATCTTTTTCTCAGCTCTACAGCTACTACACTTTCTTCCTTTCATTCAGATATCCCAACTCTACCTATATGCATCTCGACCACGGTGTAGTCCCCATACCTCATCCGCACTCACTCCTACTCCTCTTGCTCTCTTCTGGGAACATCAATCCTAACCCCGGTCCTCTCAATCATCCCTCAGCTTACTCATGGGGATCACACTGCAATCTAACCAATCTTATATCTGTTCCTCTCCTCCCCATTCCTCCCTGCCCTTCTCATGCGCCCTGTGGAATACCTGCTCCATCACCAACAAACTTACCTTCATCCATGACCTCTTCATCTCTAGAAAGCTCCAACTTCTAGCACTAACTGAAACCTGGATCTGCCCTGAAGAATCTGCTTCAGCTGCTACCCTGTGTCATGGAGGCAGTGTTGGATTCTTACTCTCACCATCTTTCTTTTAAATATCAACCCCCTCAGTCTCACTGTTCTCCTTCCTTTGAAGTTCACTCATCCGTCTATTTGCTCCTATATCTCTCAGAGTAGCAATCATTTACTGACCCCCCTAATAAGTTTTTCTCCTTCCTCACTGACTTTGACTCCTGGCTATTCTTCTTTCTTGAACCCTCTTCTCCCTTTCTTATCCTCGGCTACTTCAACATCCATGCTGATGATCCCTCTGACTCCTATATGTCCAGGTTTATTTCTCTACCATCCTCATATGATCTCCAGTTGTGCTTCACCGCCCCTACTCACTGGAAAGGCCACTGCTTTGACCTTGTCCTCTCCTCCAACTGCTCTTCTGAATTCTGACCATCAGCTGTTCACCTTCACAACTCATCACCCTTCTCCTCAAACCCAACCAATCACTACCCATACATTTAGGAACCTTTAGGCTATTGGCCCTGACACACTCTACCACTGTCTCATTCCTCCTTTCTACTACTATGTCACATAAGTCTGTCAATGAAGCTGTCCTCTTCTATAACTCCATTCTCTCTTCTTCTTTTGATACTCTTGCCTCTCCCATTTCACATCCTGTAAGATGTGCCAAAGCCCAGCCCTAGTTGAACCCCAAAATTCGTTACCTGTGCTCCTGTGCCCACGCTGCTGAATATATTTGGCTTAAATCCTGCACAAATGCTGACTTCATGCATTTCAAATTCATGGTGATGGCCTTTCAATCTACCCTCTCCCTTGCCAAACAAGAATATTACAACTATTTAACTAATTATCTTTGTGCCAACCCTAACCATCTTTTTGCCATACTCAACTCTCTACTCAAAGTATCTCCTCACTTCCCCCAGATGATGACAACAAGATTCACAAGATCCACCTTGAATTTTCAACCATGTCTCCTCCCCCACCATCCCTTCCGGCTGTCCACTCTGCCAACCTCCCTTCAACAGCCTCTACCACCCTTTCCTCCTTTTCTGAAGTCAAGTGAGAGGAAACTGCTCACCTTCTCTCCTCCTCCAAACCCACTACCTGTTCCTCTGATCCGATTCCTACCCACCTACTCAGAGCCATCACTGTCACTGTCATCCCTCCCATCTGTTACATCCTCAACCTTTCGCTGTCCACTGCTACAGGTCCTGCTGTCTTCAAACATGCCATAGTTAAAACGCTCCTCATAAAAACTCACTAGACCCTGCATCCCCCTCCAACTGCCGTCCCATCTCTCTCCTCCCCTTCCTATCCAAATTACTTGAACAGGCTGTTCACCGGGGTTACCTGGACTTCCTTTTTTCTCACGATATTCTTAACCAGTTTCAATCAGGCATTCGCCCTCTCCATTCTACGGAAACTGCCCTTGCTAAAGTCTCTAATGACCTGTTCCTGGCCAGAACCAATGACCTCTATTCTATCCTTATCCTTCTCAATCTGTCTGCTGCCTTCAACTCTGTTGATCACCACCTCCTTCTTGACACACTGTCCTCGCTGGATTTCCAGGGTTCAATTCTCACCTAGTTTTCTTCCTGTCTCTCCCATCTTTCAGTATATGTTACTATGAATATATGTTACTATGAATATATGTTACTATGAATATATGTTCAGTATATGTTACTCCTCTGTTGCCATCCCACTGTCTATCGGTGTCTCAAGGTTCCATCCTGGGCCCTCTCTTCTTTTCCATATATACCCACTCTCTTTGTACACTGATCTCCTCCCATGGTTTTCTATATCACCTCTATGCCGATGATTCCCAGATCTACTTCTCCACAACAAATATCTCTATAGGAATTCAGGCCCAAATCTCAGCCTGCTTATCCGACATTGCTGCATGGATGTCTCAGCGCCATATCAAACTGAATATAGCTAAAACTGAACTCCTTATCTTTCCACCTAAACTCACCTCACCCCTTCTCTATTTCTGTGGATAATACTCTCCTCCTCCCTGTCTTGTCAACTCGCAACCTCAGGGCGATCTTTAACTCCTCTCTCGCCTTCTCAGCTCAAATCCAACAAACAGCTAAAACTTGTTGCTTCCTCGTCTATAATATTACCAAAATCCAAACTCTCCTCACTACCAAAACTCTTATTCACGCTGTCATCACCTCATACTTAGACTACTGCAGTGTTCTTCTGTCAGGCCTCCCGCACATCCGTCTCTCACCACTTCAGTCCATTCAAAATGCTGCTGCCTGATTCATATTCCATAAGAGCTGCTATTCTCACATTACCCCTCTCCTCAAGTCACTTCATTGGCTCTCCATCCATTTCTGAATACAGTTCAAACTCCTCTTACTGACTTACAAGTGCATTTACTCTATAGCCCCCCCCCTAATATCTCTCCTCACTTATCTCCCTCTATGCTCCTCTCCCCCCTCCCCCCCCCGTGAACTCCATTCATCTGGTATCTCTCTTATCTGTACCCTTCTCCACTGCCAACTCCAGACTCTGTCCCTTCTTTCTTGCTGTGCCGGATGCCTGGAACAGGCTGCCTGAATCAATATGCCATGTTCTGTCTCTAGCAGTATTCAAATCCAAGCTAAAAGCCCATTTTTTAAAAACTGCTTTCAACTCTTAACTCCTACTCACTGCTGTCAGATACCTATTGTATTATTTCCTTTTACCAGAATCTCCTCAACCCTGAGATGTCCTGTCTATCTATCCAAATTAGATTATAAGCTCTTCTGAGCAGGGACCATCTATTGAATGTTAAATGTACAGTGCTGCATACATCTTTCAACACTACAGACGTGATAAGTAGTAATAGTAGAAGTGGAAAAATCAAATAATTGATAACTTCTGGTAAAAAGGATTTTTGGTCACTTTCAGAGGAAGTCTTCAGTTGGAGATCCATTTACAAATTAATAAAATGTCATTGATTATTTATAAGTGTCTTTGATTATTTGTAAATTAGAGGCTCTACCAGAGCCTCTAATTCAGTAGCATAATTAAATGAAATAACTACATCTGAAGTTTAGGGGGACAGGCTGTAACAAAAGAGATTACTTGTGGGGATGGGCAGGGACAGGTTTGATTCCAGTGGGGATGGATTTGATTTCTGTCCTCGTGCAATCTCTAGTAGATCAGAGATGCCAGACCATGGGAGAAGAGAAAGATGCCAGGCTGTGGGAAGGAGAGGAGAAATATGCCAGACCATAGAAGGGAGAAGACAGAGATGTCAGACCACAGGAGAAAGAGAGGGAGAAGATGGTGCACAGGGATGGAGGGGAAGAGATGGTGTACAGCAGGGAAGAGAGATAGAAGAAATGCTTCTTATGGATAGATGGGAATAGGGGAGAAGAAAGAGGAAGGAAATGTTCACATGGATAGATGGGAAGAGAAGAGAAGACATGGAAAAGTAGATAGATTTTAAGCAGAAAAATGGAAGAAAGTTGAATGTTAAAAGTTAATGCCAAACAGTAATCAATTCTGCAAGTTTTATGTATTATACTTAATAAAGCTTATAAATGCTCATAAAATAGTAGTTCACAAGGTGCCATGCAGTAAAAACATTTTACCAGTGGTGCGGTTCACTTTTTTTTTAAATTTAACCTTTAATTTTTACCAGTATTTCATAACAGTTTTATTATTTTAGTTTCATCAGTAGTTTGTTATTCTCCATTCATTTGATGACCTCACCATTCAATTATTTAATGTGATCAAAAAAGGTAGGCATCATTTAAACTCTTTCAGTTTCATTCCCAGCTTTGTGTGTATTTTATAGTTGTTGTTTTTTTTTTGTAACATTGTTATTTTATTATAATATATTATTGTTTCCATTGAATATTACCCCCTCTTCTACGAAACCACGCTAGCGTTTTTTTAGCGCAGAGAGATGCACTGAATGGCCCGCACTGCTCCCGATGCTCACTGAGTTCCTATGAACGTCGGGAGCTGCACAGGCCATTCAATGCGGCTCCGTGCACTAAAAAAACGAGAACGCAGTATCGTAGAAGAGGGGGTTAGTGTTTTTGGTATTCTTGATTTATATATTTTATTTGCTATTCAAATTCCATTATCATGTTCAGATTTGTATTTTAATGTATGTTTTGTCTTTAATATTTGAATTGTATGTATGTTTTGTTTGTAGTGTCCCCTGAGGAAGGCATATTTTAAATACCGATACTAGGATCCTTGTAAGGGCCAATATTTACGCATTAATATTTTGAGTTGGTTGAGCGGACATCTTCTCTTGCCTGTTTGTTGTTCTCTCTCCATTTATATTGTTGGGCAAAGATTTTTCTTTTGTTACTTGTTTTATTATGTTAAAGCAGAACAGTTATATTGTATTGTTGGGGTGTCCTCTCTTTGTCCTTACTTCACATATTCGATTGGAACTCTAGCATGCTTGAGTACTAACTAGAGAATGACATGAGGACAAAATTTTCCACGTCCCCGCAGGAACTCAATTTATCCGTCCCCATGAGTTTCGTCAGTGTCGCTGTCCCTGCCCCATTCCTGTAAGCTCTGCCTTAACTGCACAAGTATCGAACACTTATGATTTTAAAGTATTTGAGTCTTGTGCAGATAATGACAGAGCTTGCCGGAATGGGGCAGGGACAGGAAAAGAACTTGCTGGGACGGGATGGAAAAATGAGTTCCCACGGGGATGAGGAAAAATTTGTCCTTGTGTCATTCTCTAGTACTAACTGCAGGTGGCAATAGAGCTCACAGTGAAGTAGAAGGGACACAGAAAAAACCCCATAAAAGATTCCATCTGTAGATGGCTCAAGGCTATGGGGAGATAACCCGCTTGTTTAGAATGGCACAGCTATCTACTGGAAAAGATATCAATGTAAGGACATAATCTCTTTTTCCCAAACAACCTTATCACCACCACTCATACATCTTAACATACAAAACCCATCAGATATCCAAAAGAAATGTCTCAGGCCTTGGCTCAAATGACCTCCAAATCAAACCAGCATATCCATCTCCTCTCCCCCTAATTGTTAATGTTCATTTTATTCTAAGTTTCTGCACATGATAATAGCATGCTGCTCTTTAATCAGTCTAAAAATGAACCAGTAAATGAAAAACAGTAGAGACTATTCAGAACATTGGGAAGTTTTTCTCCATGAAAAGTTCAAATGAGGTGGGCAGAAAAAGCAAGATTTGAATAAAACTGGAGAATAACGTAATCTTTTTTGTTTGTCTACAGAATGTCTTTTTATTTAAACCTTAAAGACATTCTGTAGACAAATAGAAAAGATTACTTTATTCTCCTTTTGTAAAATGTGTAAACTAGTGTTTATTTTAAATTTATGCACATATTTGGTTTTTTTTCACAGCAGTAGTAATTTTTTTGGCTGATTACACAGGAGAAAATAACATGCTAGTAAATGACTATGAATGTCACTCTCAAAACACCAGCAATACACTCACAGGTTTTATAGCTTAGCAATTACTGAATCATGCAAAAATAAATACATAAATAACAATGAAGTAGATGGCAAGGAGAGTTTTGTTCTTGAACCTTGCTTCTGGGATTCTCCTTTAAGAGATATGAGCATCATCTCCAACTGGAAGACTTTTCAGATGAATCTTAAAAAAAATGTTCTGCCATTTGCTAACACTTCCTTGCCTTTTTCTGCAGTAGACTTGCAGTTTGAACCAAGTACGTAGATAGAGGAAGCTGGGGTAAAACAATTTTAAGAGAAGATTTCTTTTATGATTCTATAGTACATCAAAGATATTTAAGGCAAATGGCATCTGGCACATTCATGTGCAATTTTCAGTCATTGACAGAGAGATAATCTGTGGAAATGGAGTATTTGAAAAATGATACCCTATATGCAGTTATAAGTATATGCCTTTTTAAAAAATATCTGCTTGTAGTGGAGATAGTCCATAGGGAGTTAAGGCAAGGATGGCAACAGCACACACATTTTTACATTACCAAACTTTGCTTGTTAATTTGGCCAGTAAAAGGACCCCCAGTATAAGAGGCTCGATAGGGGTGAACACAGGATCTCTATTTAGAAAATGAATGGTTTAGGATGAGCTGGGGAGAGCTATGATATAAGCTTCAGTGACAGGATGATTAGTGCTGTGCTACTTACTGTAAAAAATAACTAGTAACCATTATTAGCTACATGGGACAAAAGCTAACTACTTACTGATTTCAGTTACTCTTTACTAAATGTAAATAGTTACTTTACTAGTTACTAAAAAAATTAACTAGGTAATTAATAGTTACTTTGTTTATTAATTATAACTATATGAACTATATGAACATTACAACGAGTACTTCATCCTCCAAATTTGCGGGTTTAGTACTCGCGAATTTGGTTAATTGTGGTTTTTCCTCCAATCCATCCCCCGCCTCCCTCCCCAGACCTTACCTGGTGGTCTAGCAGTGATGCTGGGCAGGAAGATCGCTCCTGCCCAGCATCACTGCTAGACCACCAGGTAAGGTCTGGGGAGGGAGGCGGGGGATGGATTGGAGGAAAAACCACAATTAACCAAATTCGCGAGTACTAAACCCGCAAATTTGGAGGATGAAGTACTCGTTGTAATGTTCATATAGTTCATATAGTTATAATTAATAAACAAAGTAACTATTAATTACCTAGTTAATTTTTTTAGTAACTAGTAAAGTAACTATTTACATTTAGTACTAAACCCGCAAATGCAGAGCCATCATAAAAAATGGCTGCCGTGAGTTCCCGTAGTCTCACAAGACTACAATGAGAACTCACGGCAGCCATTTTTTATGATGGCTCTGCATGGGGCAGGAGTGTAGGAAGATTGATCCTGCCTAGCTTCGCCGCTAGACTACCAGGTAAGGTCTGGGGAGGTCCGGGAGGCGGGGGAGAGGTCTGGGAGGCAGGTGGGAGGCGGAGGTGGGTCAGAGTTGGCCCTAAAAGTTATTCACGTTTTTTTTATATTTGTGGGCTGGCTCTACCCTTAACCCCCATGTATACGGAGGGAGAAGTGTACTTTATTTTCAAACTAGTGTTTTAGCCCATTACATTTGTTACACTAATGGGTGCTAGAATAGCCCCACCTATACCCTGACCCTGACCCCACCCATGCCCGGAGCCTGCCTTCCACTGATCCCAGTCCCACCACCTCACCTTTCACCATTTCCTTAGTACTCTGTATCCTTTTGGCCCTCATCGATCCTCCACTGCATTTATCACCCTTTCAATCCCAGCTCCATTCCTATCTGTCCTTCCTTCCATAGCTTCCAAGACCATTCTTCCTGTCCCTCTATTCCACCCCCACCCAGCTTCTCTTCCTTTTTTACCCTTTCTCTTGTACCCCACCCCAGGACCAATTTATCTGTCGTCTCTCCCCTGCCCCTTCCCACGGTACTCCAACTGTTCCCCTCCCCATTCCAACATCTGCCACTTTAACCTTCTTCACCCTCCCCCTCCACACTTATGGGTGTAACATTCATCCATCTCCCCTCCTCAGCTCTTCACCAAAATGGACCCTCCACACACCCACACACCTGGTCCACTGCCCCACAGGTCTGCCCTCCCTCCCTCTGTGTGGGTCTGGCCTCCTGGACCCCCATTACTTACCCGAGGCGAAAGCAGCAGTCCTGACATTCCAACCCTTCCTCCCTCCCTCTGTGCCCCAAAGCAGCAGCGGTCCTGATCCGCCAACCTTCTTCCCTCACTCCAGCTCCAAAGCAGTAGCAGCGGCAGCAGTCCTGACCCGCCAACCCCCCATTCCATACCCAAAGCAGCAGTGGCAGCAGGCCCTGTTCGCGGCCAGCCCCGACATGGCCTTTTCTCTACTACATCCGAAGTGATGCGACAGAGGAAAATCCCTACCAGGGTTTGCCATGAGCAGCCTGTTTACAGCGCTGCCACTGCTGCTTTGGGTAAGGAATGGGGGGTTGGCTGGTCAAGACTGCTGCCACTGTGCTGAGACACTTCCCTGCTCGGCGGTGTATGGCACAGGCACGGAAGCACGCTAAGGGTTTTATTATAGTTGATGAGTTTCTTATTGGCTCTGAGCATTAAAAGCATTTCAAAATGCTCAAAGGTTAATCTGTTCCTGCTTGGTGTAAGAATCTGTCCACTGGTTCTGAAGAGTCTCTCCACTGGTGCGCTTGATGGAAGACTCATATTCTTCAGAATAAATACTTCTTTCACAGTTGGATAGCACTGGAGACTGGATTTGTCACGTGCAGTATCATTCAAGAAGAGGTCTAGTTCCGACTGCACAGCATTGTCCTCTTTATTTGACTCATAGAAGCAGAAGAAGCTGGTGTCTTCACTGGAAGTTGGTGCTGTATTAGGAGTTGTGTTTGCAGTGTCAGCCTGAGCCTGCATTGCTTGCATCAGCAAGTATTTGACACAAGTTCTGGCAGCATCCGACTGGGTCCAGCAGAGCTTGAATTGTGGATGTGAAACACTTGCTACTATCAAATCATCCTTAGCTTCAAGTGGACCAAAACACTTAATGATTCCATTCATTAGAGAATCAACAAGTGGGCTGGCAAATTTGAGCGAAGACCTGATGGAGGTAAGATGTGCACATTGACAGAAGAACTCCCATGAAACACTGGTCTTCAGCCTACAGTGTGTCCAGTGCCATAGCAATCGGTTACATCACCTTAATATACTCTGCCATGAAAGCAATTTTGTTTGAGTGGAAAGCTGTGAAAGCAATTTTGCTCGAGCGGAAAGCTGTTAGAGAAAGTTTCTCACAGATGTCATTGAGCAGTTTCAGACTTCTCCACAATAGAATACACTTTGCCAACAGCATAATAGAATGAATTCCATTTAGTAATATTTGGTACAGAAAGTGTGGTTTCTGAAGTTTCATACACTATTTCAGCTGCCTGTGGACTTTTACTGCACTTGTTCCAGTGGGCACTGTATTTTGCTAAGGTTCTACAGCTTAACTTCTTGGAATTTGCATTTTCATTGGCCCCTTCTGAATCAGACACAGCAATCAAGTTCATTGTGTAGATACTATAATGATGGTGAGATGGAAGTGCATACTCTATTGCTTCTTCATCTGTTTGGTTGTCTAAGATATCTGCATTGTTTGTGAATGTCACCTCTCCATTGTTGATTTGTGAGGGCACAATTTGTGTTGGTTCTATGATTGTTGTTTCTGTCTCTGAGAATGCCCTGAATGGCTTAACAAAGTTTGATCCATTGTCAGTAACTGTGCAGAGAACTTTGTCAGTGATACAAAATTTGGAGTAGATTTTATTGATCATATCAAAAAGTAACTAGTTACATTGATACCTAAAAATGTAGTTACAGTAACTAACATTACTGTAACTAGTTACTACCCAGCACTGATTAGAATAGGCTGGAGTGGGCTTTGATGGCAACTCCAACAGTGGGAACCTAAAGCCAGTACCTGCATATGGAAAGGGAGAGCAAAGAGTGAAAAACACAGAGGACTTTAATAGATGGCTCAAAGCCTGGTGTCATCAAGAAGGCTTCAGATATATAGGAGGATGGGGGAAATACATGGAAGGACAAGAAGCTATATTGCACTGATATTGCACATATTACTACAGCAGGAAAAAAAAACATTGCAGAGAAATTTAGACAATATGGGGCTCATTAAAAAAATTAAAATAAACATCTAAAAAGTGGCCTAAATGGGTACTTGGAAGATCAAAAAGCCTGATCGTCCAAGTACCCATAATCAAAGCTGGTTTTAGACGTATCTAAAACCAGCTTCGGCCTTTCCCCTGCTTCTAAATGCACAGAGAGAAAAGAGGCATTTTTAGAGGAGGGGAAAGGGCAGGCGGTGGGTGGGAGGTGGGCCGACCTAGACCTAGGCGTGCAGCAGGTATAACCAAAACTTTAGGCAAGTTGCCTAGTCGGCACTTATATGTTTTGACTTAGACCAAGTCAAAACAGGTATAAGTGCCGAAAAGGGGCCGCTGAGCTGATCGTGGCTACTGCGATCAGCTCAGCAGCCCCAGCAACCTGCCTACCCCCTACAGCAATGATTGCGGCTGGAGAGATGGCTTATCTCCCCTGCCACGATCCATCATTCCCCCCCCAACAACGATCAGGGCAGGCGGGAGCCCAAGCCCTCCAGCCCTGCCGTACCCCCAAACCCCCAATGAAGATCGGGGCAAGAGAGAGCCCAAGCCCTCTAGCCCCGCGGCACCCCCAAACTCCCGACACTATCGGGGCAGGAGGTTGCCCAAGCCCTCCTGCCCTCGATGCAAGGGACTCCGAACCCCGATCGCCCCCTGCTGACCCAACAATCCCACACCCGCACTCCCTCTCCCCGTACCTTCAAAACATTGGTCGGACGGAAGGGTGCCAAGCCCATCCGTCCGACAGGCCAGCCATCTGTTGAATGGCTGGCCTTAGGACCTGATTGGCCCAGGCTGCTCAAATCCCACCCACAGGTGGGGCCTGAGATGCCTGGGCCAACCGGAATAGGCCCAGTAGGCTTAGGCCCCTCCTATGGGCGGGGCTTTAGGCACATGGGCCCAACCCGGCAGCGGGGGGGGGGGGCGATTCGGGGTTTGGGGGGGCCCTTGCATCGAGAGCAAGAGGACTTGGGCTCCCTCTTGCCCCGATCTTCATCGGGGGTTCGGGGGTGCCACGGGATAGGAGGGCTTGGGCTCTCTCCTGCCCTGATAGTGTCGGACAGTTTGGGGGTGCCGCGGGACAAGAGGGCTTGGGCTCCCTCTTGCCCTGATCATTGTAGGGGGGGGGGATTCTGTAACCGGTGTTGTTTTTGACAGACACTGGTAACAGAACCCAGCTTTTAGGCGAAGGACTAGCTCCTCCTTCACCTAAAAACCCTTGTTTTGGATGTTTGGGACTTAGGCTTTTTTTAGGTTGATTATATGGTGTTAGTGTAAATGTAGTGGTGGTCTGGGCGTTTAAACAGCTGAACGTAGAGGCAGGCCATTAAGAAAAAAAAACTCCTTTTGGAGGTTTTTTTTGATAATGGACATTTTTCCTACTTCTACTTTCAATGTTTAAGGCCTTAGGCTAAAAGGGGACATAGACTTTTTTTTATTATGCCCCTTCACGTTTCTAGGGATTTAAACTAGAAGGTGGGGGTGATGTATATATGAAGGACAATTATCGACACCACCCCCAGTAAAAGAACAGATGTGATAGTAGTAAAGATAGGAGGCTGTTGAACAAACTTGAAGGGCTGAAGTAAAGACCCAAAGTGGTGAACTGGGTCAGAAACTAGCTATCGGACAGACGCCAGAGGGTGGTGGTTAATGGAAGTCGCTCGAAGGAAGGAAAGGTGACTAGTGGAGTCCCTCAGGGTTTGGTGCTGGGGCCAATCCTGTTCAATATGTTTGTGAGTGACATTGCTGAAGGGTTAGAAGGAAAAGTGTGCCTTTTTGCAGATGATACCAAGATTTGTAACAGAGTAGACACCGAAGAGGGAGTGGAGAATATGAAAAAGGATCTGCAAAAGTTAAAGGAATGGTCTAATGCCTGGCAACTAAAATTCAATGCAAAGAAATGCAGAGTAATGCATTTGGGGATTAATAATAGGAAGGAACCGTATATGCTGGGAGGAGAGAAGCTGATATGCACGGACGGGGAGAGGGACCTCGGGGTTATAGTGTCCGAAGATCTAAAGGCGAAAAAACAGTGTGACAAGGTAGTGGCTGCTGCTAGAAGGATTCTGGGCTGTGCAAAGAGAGGCATAGTCAGTAGAAGGAAGAAGGTGTTGATGCCCCTGTACAGGTCATTGGTGAGGCCCCACTTGGAGTATTGTGTTCAGTTTTGGAGACCGTATCTGGCGAAAGACGTAAGAAGACTTGAGGCGGTCCAGAGGAGGGCGACAAAAATGATAGGAGGCTTGCGCCAGAAGACGTTTGAGGGGAGACTGGAAGCCCTGAATATGTATAACCTGGAGGAAAGGAGAGACAGGGGAGATATGATTCAGACGCTCAAATACTTGAAGGGTATTAACATAGAACAAAATCTTTTCCAGAGAAAGGAAAATGGTAAAACCAGAGGACATAATTTGAGGTTGAGGGTGGTAGATTCAGGGGCAATGTTAGGAAATTCTACTTTACGGAGAGGGTAGTGGATGCCTGGAATGCGCTCCCGAGAGAGGTGGTGGAGAGTAAAATTGTGACAGAGTTCAAAGAAGCATGGGATGAACACAGAAGATTTAGAATCAGAAAATAATATTAAATATTGAACTAGGCCAGTTACTGGGCAGACTTGCACGGTCTGTGTCTGTGTATGGCCGTTTGGTGGAGGATGGGCAGGGGAGGGCTTCAATGGCTGGGAGGGTGTAGATGGGCTGGAGTAAGTCTTAACAGAGATTTCGGCAGTTGGAACCCAAGCACAGTACCGGGTAAAGCTTTGGCTTCTTGCCCAGAAATAGCTAAGAAGAAAAAATGTAAAAATTTAAATTGAATCAGGTTGAGCAGACTGGATGGACCATTCGGGTCTTTATCTGCCGTCATCTACTATGTTACTATGTTACTATGTTTTTTTTGGGGTTTTTTTAAATTTTTATTTATAAAATTTTCATTCTTACAATAAATGAATAGCATAATATTTAATTTATAATAATTATAGTTGTATGTACAATATCATATCATATATATTGAATCCCTTTCCCCTGTTATTTGTTTTTTCATTTTTCCTCATATTAATTTCTATATTTCCCTCCCTAACCCTATATTATTATTATCAATGTGTTAAGATATCTGATCTTTAGAATATTTTGTCAATGGATCCCATATTATCTTAAAATTTTTTATATTTCCTTGTTGTAATGCCAATATTTTCTCCATTTTGTAAATGTGACACACCGAGTTCCACCAGAATGTATAATTTAGCTTGGTATAATCCTTCCAATTTTGTGTGATTTGCTGCATGGCAACTCCTGTCAATATTAAAAGCAATTTGTTATTGTTTGCTGATATTGGACTTTGTGTTCTCATTGCAGTACCAAATAATATGGTATCATATGAGAGACCAATATGATTTTCTAGTAATATGTTAATTTGGGGCCAAATTAAATTCCAAAAGGCTTTTATGCAAGGACAAAAAAAAAATTAAATGATCTAATGTCCCTACTTCTATTTTACAATGCCAGCATCTATTAGATCTAGTATTATCTATTTTTTGCAAGCGCGTCGGGGTCCATAACACTCTATGTAATAAAAATATCCATGTTTGACTCATAGATGCTGACTTTGTTAATCTTAATCTCCAGGACCAGAATCTTGGCCATTGAGATGCAGAAATTGTCTGTCCAATCTCAATGCTCCAAATATCCCTAAGTCCAGTTTTCTTTTTTTTTTTATTTAGAAATCCATATATTAATTTATACCATTTTGCGGCTTGGTGTCCCAAGAAATCCGCCTGGAAACATAAAACTTGCAAACTATATTGGGTATTAAGATCTTTCCATTCAGGGAACCCTACCTGAATGGCTTGCTTCAATTGCATCCATTTAAAATATTGTGTTTTATTTAGTCCAAATTTATTTTGCAATTGTGAAAAACTAAGCAAGGAACCTTCTGATATGACATCATTCAATGTTCTTATTCCTGCATTTATCCATTGTTTCCAGACGATTTTAAATCCGCCAATTCTGATCCTGGAGTTTACCCATATTGATTGATTTATAGATTTAGCTATTGGTTCTGGTGATAGGTTACTTATGTATCTCAATGTTTTCCAAGTATCTAAAAAGATTCTGTTATCTTTATATCTCCTAGGCATTGTTATGGTAATTAGATGTTCTGGATATAAAGGGAACAGGAGCTGCCATTCTAAATACAGCCAATCTGGTACATTTTCCATGAGATCTGGGAGGATCCAATACATACCCTGTCTTAAAATATAGGCTTGATGATACCTATAAAAATTTGGAAAATTTACCCCCCCTTCCACAATTGGTCTTTGTAATGATACTAAAGCGATTCTTGGTCTTTTCCCAAACCAAACAAATTTTGTAAGAATATTGTTAAGTTTTTTATAAAATGACCCCTGAAAAAATATTGGTATCATACTCATTTGATAACAAACCACAGGCATTACCATCATTTTAATTGTTTGAATTCTTCCCCACCAAGAAAGATGTAATGGATTCCATTGCTCACACATTTCTGTTATTTTTTTCAATAAAAGTTTTTCATTCTCTTTGACTGTGTCTTCAATTGTATTTTTGATCATAATTCCTAAGTATTTTATTCCATCTTCTTTCCAAATAAATGAATATGGGTCAAATAGTCCTTTCGTACAATGAACATTAATTGGGAGGACTTCAGATTTGCTCCAATTAATTTTATATCCAGAAAAAGTGCCGAATTTCTCTAATAAATTAAGTATACATGGAATAGTAGTATCCGGTTCTCTTAAATATAATAAAATATCATCTGCATATGCAGAAAGTTTAAATTCCCAGTTGGAAAACGTGATTCCCTTTATCTCCTTAGTCTTATTTATTGCAATTAATAAAGGTTCTAGGACAATATCAAAAAGTAATGGAGACAAAGGGCATCCTTGTCTAACTCCCCTATGCAAATTAAATCTAGTTGATAAATTATTATTAATAAATAATCTTGCACCAGGAGAGCTATACAATGTCTGGATCATTTTAATAAAACCGGAGCCTATACCAAACCATTGTAAAGCTTGATACATAAAATTCCATTCCACTCTATCAAAAGCTTTTTCTGCATCTAAAGATACTAGAAAAGCTGGATCATTTATATTTTTTGCTAAATTTAATGAGTGGAATGCTAGTCTAGTATTATTTGATGAATGTCTTTTAGCAATAAATCCTGTTTGATGTACATCTATAATGAAAGGAAGAGCTTTTGCCAATCTAAGTGCTAATACTTTAGCCATTAACTTATTATCCACATTTAATAACGAAATAGGCCTGTAATTTGAAACCAGAGTAGGATCTTTGTTTGGTTTTGGTAAGACTATAATTATCGATTCTGCCATAGTACCTGAAATATTATCATTCTTTATTTGATATTGATATAAATTTAACAGATGTGGTAAAATGATATTTTGAAATGATTTATAAAATTCAACAGTATACCCATCTCCACCTGGAGCGGTTCCAACTCTAAGAAACTTCAATGCTGTTTCTATTTCTTTTAAAGATATAGGATCTTCTAAACTTCCTTTTATATGATCCGGAATATTAGGTCCAAGAAAGGAATTTAAGAATGTTAATCCTTCTTGTTCTTTATTTTTATAAGAATTAGAAGTGTATAATTCTTTATAAAAATCAAGAAATTGTGTTATAATATCTTTTGTGCTGGTGTGTGTGTTACCTTGTATATCTTTTATTGCAATAATCTTAGATTTTCTTTTCTTTGCTTTAAGAAAATTTGCTAATAATTTTCCCGCTTTATTTGAATTGCCATAATATTGTACTTGTTTATTGAAAATGTCTTTTCTCACATATTGAGAGGAAATCTCATTATATTTAACTTTTACTTTTAACAACTCTTGTAATGTATTGTTTTCCCATTTTTTAATTAATTTATTTTCTAATAATTTAATTTGTTTTTCCATATCTTCATATTGTTTTTTAAGTTGTTTTTTAATAAAAGCTGAATAAGAAATAATATTTCCTCTCATTGTTGCTTTAAAAGCATCCCATAAAATTTCTATATTAATGTCATCTGAAGAATTAAGTTGAAAGAATTCTTGCATTTTTACTTCAAGATCTTCTAAGAATTTCGAATCTGCTAATAAATCATTATTAAATCTCCATATTGAATTAAATTGATCAATATTATAATTCTTAAGGTTAATCCACACACCAGCATGATCTGAAATTATAATTGGATCTATAACTGCTTTTGATACACGCTGCGCTATGTTATTAGTTACAAATATATATTCAATTCTTGAAAAAGTTTTATGGACCTGAGAACAAAAAGAATATTCTCGATCATTAAAATGAAGGATACGCCATATATCTATTAAATTACAAGATTGTATTAAATTATCTAGTCCTAAAGATTTTATGATTTTACTTGGTTTCTTGTCCACAATTGGATCCATTACAGCATTGAAATCTCTAGCTACTACTAAGTTAGAAGTAGCCAGTGGTAGTAATATCTGTTGAATTTGATTAAAAAACTCCATTTGGTTCGAATTAGGAGCATAAAGATTAAATAAATCCAGGGTTGTATTTCCCAGATCCATTTTAATATGTATCCATCTTCCTGAAGAGTCAGAATTTATTAATTTAAAATCAGCTTTGCATTTCTTATTTATTATTATCGCTACCCCTGCTTTCTTCCCTATTGCCGGTGAATAAAAACATTTTGATATCCATCCTTCTGTTAGCTTCCTAGATTCAGTGTCCGAAAGGTGTGTCTCTTGTAGGAAATAAATATCTGCGTTTTGCTTATGGAGAAAACCTAATAATTTTTTTCTTTTTATAGGATGATTTAAGCCATTGACATTAATTGAAAAAATTTTAATATCCATTTACTTTTGTAATTAAAATTTGACATGAAATCATATGATTATTATTTTCAGATATCCACACATTGTAATAATATATTTTCCCCATTCTCTTTCTTCCCCTCTTCCCTCCCTCCCCTCCCTTCCCCCCCAATATTAACTGTGTATGCTTGGCAACACGCATCTTAGGTCAGGTATCAAATCACTCCACAAAAGTCCATTTCCTGTTAAGATTCAGATATAAGTCACAAATATATCAAATATTACTAAATAACATTAACAATCCATATAATATTTAAACATTTTGCCCTTTTTTTTTTTCCCAATGTTAAATTTAATCTTTTCAAATATTATTTTCTGTATCATTTTCATATTTTATAACTATTAGTATATCTTATTAATTCAAATAATATGAAAAAAATTGTAAATTATTTTTTTAAATTCATATATATCACCTTTATATTTTCTAATTCTATTTCTTTATAATATTTTTAAGTAATATATAAGTTTTTGAATATATTCTAGATCCTTATATTTCTTTTAAACTTATATATTATATAATGAGATGTTTCATTTCTTTGGAAAATAAACAATGTTTCACATATGTGTGCAACTTGTACTATGTGATTTTTTTTCCCGTTCCAGAGCTTCCTTCCTTCATTATATAGAGTCATACCTCATTCATATAACATACTTCCTAGTTTCATTTTTAAGATATATCAAAGTTAAAGATATGTCATTCCATTATCTTTATTCATCCAAGTAAATATTATTTTTTTCTTCCTTTCTTCTTCTTCGTATTTTTTATATCCAGAGTATTATTCATTTCTTTTCAATAGTTTGTTAATTCCGAATAAGTTCCGGTTCCAGCGACGATCTAATTTTAGTTTATTTTGTGATCTTTCATCCTATGTAATCCTTTATCCTTTATTATCAAGTCTAGTAGTTTATTTATTCATATTTGTTCATAGTTCATCCGGTTTTTAGAGTTATTCTTTACATGTATTTCCTTTTGCAAGGACTTCTGGGATTTGTAGTTCCATTGAATCCGAGAAAGGATTTTTAATAGGTTTATTCTTCCTGTATTGTCTTCTGAGAAGTGGGTTATATATACATACATCTTCATTTATTCTTACATACATTCCATAGGAAGAAAGCTCTGGACCATGATTCAATCACATAATAGTATTTAGGATCTGCTCATTACAGCATCTGTTAGTATTAATATGTAATGTAATGTAATGTAATTTATTTCTTATATACCGCTACATCCGTTAGGTTCTAAGCGGTTTACAGAAAATATACATTAAGATTAGAAATAAGAAAGGTACTTGAAAAATTCCCTTACTGTCCCGAAGGCTCACAATCTAACTAAAGTACCTGGAGGGTAATAGAGAAGTGAAAAGTAGAGTTAGAGGAAAAATAAAAATAAAATAAACATTTTAACAAAACAGTATTGATCTAAATACTTTGGAAGGTAGAAGAGAGGAGAGAAAGGAATAGAAGCAGAAGGGGGAGCCGTTGAACAGTAGAATTCTGGAGAAATTTAAATGATAGAAATAGAACAATACAAAGACAAAAGGCAAAACAATAGATAAGATTAAAGATAAATCATAAGCTGGAAAGAAAAATAAAATAAAACTTTTCTTCAATCCACGGTTTCTAATATCAATAGTTAATTTATTTATTAACTTTCTAAAACCAATTAAGGGCTTATATTTCGTTTTTATATTTAAGTTCTTATTTATTATCTAATAAATATTATATTCTTCCTTGTTTAAAAACTATATTACTTTTATCTAAGATCTTGTATACTTATATGTTAATTTATCATTTGAAGAATCATTCCATTCTAGAATGTATAATCTATCCATATTTCTAGTAAAAAGATCGTTGAAGGAATTTTTTGAACAGAGTCAAAAACATTCTATACCGTTTTTCATCTGCTAAATACTTATTATATTCAATCAATAATTTCAAAAAATACAAGGTGATATTAGCTTTTCTTAATACAATGAAAAACATATCATTTCCCCTACCTGTTTATATTATAAGACATTCAAACTTGACATTCAAATTATTTGAATTATAATAAAATAAAGAAAATTAAGATGACATTGGCATTTCCTGGTTTAGTATATATTTTTGTAGCTCTTCAGCATTATCAAAGGTTAAAGTTTTGTTTGCTATGGTTACTTTCATATTTGCTGGGTATACAAGACCAAATTTTGCTCCCAGTTCACGTAGTTGTGGTCTCAAATCCAGCAGTTTCTTTCTTTTAATTGCTGTGCTTTTTGCAAAATCTGGGACAAAGTGAATACGGGCATCTTGATATTGTAAACCTTTATTCTGTTTTGCAAGATGAAAAATTTCCATAACCTGTTGGTGGCGTAGTAGTTTAAATATCAGTGGCCTCGGTCCTTGATGCTTTTCTGACCTCTTTGTTGGCACTCTATGTGCTCTTTCAATCTCTATGGGATATTTAGTTTGTAGAGGAAGTAGTTTTGGTAATAAGTTTTCTATAAAGGTCACCGGATTCCCCTTTTCTGCTCCTTCCGGTAAACCTATCAGACGAACATTGCTTCTTCTCTCACGATTCGAGTAATCCTCCAGTTCTTTAGTAAGTGTTTCAATTTTCTTTTTTTCAGTTTTTGTGTTGAGAATTTCCTCTTCCACAGTTATCATTCTTTCTTCTAAATCGTTAGATTTTAATTCGATTAGATCCATCTTTTTATTTAATGTTGAAACATCATCTGTTAATTCTGTAACTTTTTTTGTGAGAATTGAAAGCATTTGTTTGATTTCTTTAAGTTCTTTCATTACTTCTGGATCTGCGGTTTTGGATCCTGTCTCTTGTTCGGGCTTTGCTCTCTTGCTGCTTCCAGAGACTGCGAAGTCGTTTTTATTTTGCTTTCCTGACGCCATCGAGTTTATTTTTATCATAAATTTAATCTTAATTCTTCAAATTTTTGCGACTTTTTTATTCTTTCAAGGACTTTTTATACGGAGCTCTTCTGTTAACCGACCTCCTTCATGCGTGTCCAAGCCACGCCCCCATTACTATGTAACATAAACAATATCAGCAACTCGTTTCTTAACATTGCAACGGAAAGTGAAACGAAACAAAAATCTATATGAATCTGTGGAATTGGAAAGTAGGGAGATTGTGGATGCCTTTCAAGAGGCTCTGCTCAGACAAATGGTGAGAGAACCCACGAGGGAAAAAGCGATATTGGATCTGGTCCTCACAAATGGAGAGAGTATCTCTAATGTTTGAGTGGGTGCTCACCTGGGAAGTAGCGATCATCAAATGGTTTGGTTTGATATAATGGCTAAAGTGGAGAGCGGCCGCATGATACTTAAAGTCCTAGATTTGAAACGTACAGACTTTAATGTAATGGGAGAGAACCTGAAGAATGAGCTGTTACGATGGGAGGACATAAGAGAAGTGGAAAGACAGTGGTCTAAGCTGAAAGGAGCGATAAAAATGGCTATGGACCTTTATGTGAAAAAAATAAATAAAAACAAGAGAAAAAGGAAGCTGATATGGTTCTCCAAACTAGTGGCGAAGAAAATAAAGGCGAAAGAGTTAGCGTTCGTGAAATATAAAAAACCCCAAGAAGAGGAGAGCAGAAAGGACTACAGGGTGATACTGAAAGAAGCCAAGAGAGAGATACGTCTGGCGAAAGCACAGGCAGAAGAACAAATGGCAAAAAATGTAAAAAAGGGAGAAAAAAGTTTTTTCTGATATATTAGTGAAAGGAGAAAGATGAAAAATGGAATTGCTAAACAAAAAGATGCTAGGAACTGATATGTGGAGAGTGATGAGGAAAAAGCAAATGTGCTAAACAAATACTTCTGTGTTCACAGAAGAAAATCCTGGAGAAGGACTGAGATTGTCTGGCAAAGTTACACGAGAAAATGGAGTAGATTCTGCGCCTTTCACGGAGGAGAATGTTTATGAGCAACTTGAAAAACTGAAGATGGACAAAACAATGGGACCAGATGGGATCCATCCCAAGATACTAAGAGAGCTCAGAGAGGTTCTGGCGAGTCCTATTATAGACTTGTTAAACAAATCTGTGGAGACGGAAGTGGTTCCTGAGGATTGGAGAAGAGCAGATGTGGTCCCTATTCACAAAAGTGGTCACAGGGATGAAGCAGGAAATTACAGGCCGGTGAGCCTCACTTTGGTTGTTGGAAAAATAATGGAAGTGTTGCTGAAAGAAAGGATAGTGTACTTCCTTGAATCTAATGGGTTACAGGATCTGAGGCAACATGGCTTTACAAAAGGTAAATCGTGCCAAACGAACCTGATTGAATTTTTTGATTGGGTGACCAGAGAGCTGGATCGAGGACATATGCTAGATGTAATTTACTTGGATTTCAGCAAAGCCTTTGATACGGTTCCTCATAGGAGACTGTTGAACAAACTTGAAAGGCTGAAGTTAGGACACAAGGCGTTACTAGACCTGGTTCTCACCAACGGAGATAGCGTCACGGAAGTCTCAGTAGGAAAAACACTGGCCTCCAGCGACCATAATATGGTTTGGCTCAACCTCAAGAAAGGATTCCCGAAAACAAACACAGCAACAAGGGTTCTCAACTTTAGAGGCACAGACTTCAACCGCATGGGAGATTTCATCCATGAGGAGCTACATAAACAAGCAAAAACTGATAATGTGGAGGATATGTGGTCGTCTCTGAAGTCCATACTACACGAAGCAACAGACCGATACATAAAGACTGTAAGTAAACGCAGGAGAAACAAAAGACCCCAATGGTTCAGTAAAGAAATTTCAGACCTAGTTAAACAGAAAAGAGACGCTTTTATCGCCTACAAACATTTAGGCAGAGAGGGGGCAAAAGAGGACTATCTAGACAGATCTAAAGCTGTCAAAACAGCAGTCAGAGAGGCCAAACTCCGAATGGAGGAAGAGCTAGCACGGAAAATTAAGAAAGGGGATAAATCTTTCTTCAGCTATATTAGCGACAGAAAAAGAAACAAAGATGGGATAGTACGCCTGAAGCAATCGGACGGTAACTTTGCAGAATCAGACTCTGTGAAGGCAGAATTACTAAACCAATACTTCTGTTCAGTGTTCACCCGCGAAGCGCCGGGAGCTGGTCCACAGCTGCAGACGGGAGATAACCGGAAAGACCCGTTTCAAGATTTCGAATTTACGCCCAGTAGTGTCTACGGCGAACTTTCAAGACTCAAAGTAAACAAAGCCATGGGACCAGATAACCTACACCCCAGAATGCTCAGGGAGTTAAGGGAAGTCCTGGCAGAACCATTATCTGTTCTTTTCAATCTTTCCCTAAGCACAGGAAGGGTCCCCTTAGACTGGAAAACAGCCAACGTAATCCCACTCCACAAAAAGGGCTGCAGGACAGAGACAGCAAACTACAGACCAGTGAGTCTCACGTCTATAGTGTGTAAACTCATGGAAACACTGATCAAACAGAATATTGACACAATCCTAGATGAAGAAAAACTGCGTGATCCACACCAACACGGGTTCACCCGGGGTAGATCCTGCCAATCTAATCTGATTAGCTTTTTTGACTGGGTTACCAGACAACTGGACGCCGGAGAGTCACTGGACGTGGTATACTTGGACTTCAGTAAAGCATTTGATAGCGTCCCTCATCGAAGATTACTGAACAAGCTGAAATCGATGGGATTAGGAGACATTCTAACTACATGGGTTGGGGATTGGCTGAGCGGTAGACTTCAGAAGGTGGTGGTAAACGGTACCCCATCCAAAGCATCGGACGTGATCAGTGGAGTGCCGCAGGGATCGGTCCTGGGTCCGATCCTATTCAATTTATTCATAAGAGATATGACAAAAGGACTTAGAGGAAGGGTATCACTGTTCGCCGATGATGCCAAACTTTGTAACATAGTAGGCAGATGCTTATTACCTGATAATATGACACACGACCTACTGCTGCTGGAACAATGGTCAAAAACTTGGCAGCTAGGCTTCAATGCTAAAAAATGCAAGATAATGCACTTGGGCAGGAGAAACCCCCGTAGAACTTATGTACTAAATGGTGAGACCTTGGTTAGAACTACGGCGGAACACGATCTAGGAGTGATCATTAGCGAGGATATGAAGGTTGCCAATCAAGTGGAGAAGGCTTCCTCCAGGGCAAGACAAATGATGGGGTGTATCCGTAGAGGTTTCGTCAGCAGGAGACCTGAGGTTATGATGCCGTTGTACAGAGCCATGGTGAGGCCTCACTTAGAGTACTGTGTTCAGTTTTGGAGCCCACACTACCGAAAGGACGTGCTGAGGATCGAGTCGGTTCAGCGAACGGCCACCAGGATGGTCATGGGGCTCAAGGATCTCACGTATGAAGAAAGACTAAAGAAGTTGCGGCTGTACTCACTTGAGGAAAGAAGAGAACGGGGAGATATGATTGAAACGTATAAGTACATCACGGGACGCATCGAGTCAGAAGATGATATCTTCTGGCTCATGGGACCCTCAACCACCAGAGGGCATCCGCTGAAAATCAGGGGAGGGAAGTTTCATGGCGATCCCAGGAAGTACTTCTTCACCGAAAGAGTGGTGGATCATTGGAACAGACTCCCACCCCAGGTGATAAAGGCCAGTAGCGTAACGGATTTTAAGAAAAAATGGGATACTCACGTGGGATCTTTAAGGGAGTAAATTCAGGGGGGGGATACTTGGAATGGGCAGACTTGGTGGGCTATAGCCCTTTTCTGCCGCTTTTTCTATGTTTCTATGTTTCTAAAGTGGTGAACTGGGTTAGAAACTGGCTGTCGGACAGATGCCAGAGGGTGGTGTTTAATGGAAGTCGCTCGGAGGAAGGAAAGGTGAGTAGTGGAGTCCCTCAGGGTACGGTCTGGGGCTGATCCTGTTCAAGATGTTTGTGAGTGTCATTGCTTAAGGGATGGAAGGAAAAGTGTGCCTTTTTGCAGATGATACCAAGATTTGTAACAGGGTAGACACTGAAGAGGGAGTGGAAAATATGAAAAAGGATCTACAAAAGTTAGAAGAACGGTCTAATGCCTGGCAACTAAAATTCAATGCATAGAAATGCAGAGTAATGCATTTGGGGATTAATAATCGGAAGGAACCGTATATGCTGGGAGGTGAGAAGCTGATGTGCATGGACGGGGAGAGGGACCTTGGGGTGATAGTATCCGAAGATCTAAAAGCGAAAAACAGTATGACAAGGCAGTGGCTGCTGCCAAAAGGATTCTGGGCTATATAAAGAGAGGCGTAGCCAGTAGAAGGAAGAAGGTGTTGATGCCCCTGTACAGGTCATTGGTAAGGCCCCACTTGGAGTATTGTGTTCAGTTTTGGAGACCGTATCTGGTGAAGACTTGAAGCAGTCCAGGAGGTCAACGGAAATGATAGGAGGCTTGCACCAGAAGATGTATGAGGAGAGACTGGAAGCCCCGAATATGTATACCTTAGAGGAAAGGAGGGACAGGGGAAATATGATTCAGACATTCAAATACTTGAATGGTATTAACGTAGAACAAAATCTTTTCCAGAGAAAGGAAAATGGTAAAACCAGAGGACATAATTTGAGGTTGAGGGGTGGTAGATTCAAGAGCAATGTTAGGAAATTCTACTTCACGGAGAGGGTGGTGGATGCCTGGAATGCGCTCCCGAGAGAGGTGGTGGAGAGGAAAACGGTGACTGAGTTCAAAGAAGCGTGGGATGAACACAGAGGATCTAGAATCAGAAAATAATATTAAATATTGAACCAAGGCCAGTACTGGGCAGACTTGCATGGTCTGTGTCTGTACATGGCCGTTTGGGGGAGGATGGGCTGGAAAGGGCTTCAATGGCTGGGAGGGTTTAGATGGGATGGAGTAGGTTTTAACGGAGATTTCGGCAGTTGGAACCCAAGCTTTGGATTCTTGCCGAGAAATAGCTAAGAAGAAAAAATTTAAAAAACTTAAATTGAATCAGGTTGGGCAGACTGGATGGACCATTCAAGTCTTTATCTGCCATCATGTACTATGTTATGGCCTATTGCCCAGGTATTTATTTTCTGTCATTTACTATGTTACTATGATTACCATAAACACATATAATATTAAAACTGAATTGACCTACATTTGTAAAACTGATAAACAAGAGGGAATAAGCAACACAACAAACCAAATAAGAGTAGAAGATAAATTGCAGTGGGACATAGCAAACACACACACACGCAGGCTAAGAGTCGGAAAGGAGGCGCTGCCAGTGGCTAGCTCAGAGTCCCTTTTATTATGCTCCTAAGCTAATGACATCATAGTAACTCCCTCATTTACACATCTAATGATCGGTGGATACAAAGGTACATGCTTTTACATTGGTGGATACAAAGGTACATGCTTTTACATCATGTCACCCTCAACTCTGCACATAGTCAAGGGCCTGATTAACACGTGGACAAAACCTGAGTCTTTGCACGTATGCAATACAATGCCTGTCAGCTGATGTCCTTTCCAAATAAGGACAGCTTAAATAAGATAAGGGTTAATGTGTGACAGATAAAGTGGGAGAGAGGGAATGATTCAGCATTCATTCACAGGATCTTAATATCAGTGTGCTGATCTGGCCTTGTATCAGAACTGCGTCCCTTCACCAAGGACAGAACTGAAAGGCAGAGTCTTAAATTGGAGAAAGCCAAGTTTTACCACAAGGCATAGTAGGGAGGGGGAGGAAGTGCTTTAATGGGATCTAATATATTGACAGAGATTCTGCATTTTATAAATCTTTATTAATTTTTAAATATTAACAGTGCAATACACAGGTATAAGAACATATAGCAAGTCAAGAAAACTTACAAATATTCAAAATCAATCATTTTATCCCACCCACCCAACCATTGATTAATCACTATGTATATACTCTTTCAATAATCTACACTTATTTAAAATAATACTATACTATACACAGGAGGGGATGACCGCACAGCAAACAAAGGAGACAACACAGGAGCGGTTAAGGATACCGTGAAAGAAACAGTAGGGACAGCCAAGAGTAGAAAGTCCAAAAAGGTAACACGAAGAAAACTCAAATGTATGTATATGAATGCTAGAAGTCTAGGAAACAAAATGGGGGAACTAGAGACAATAGCAAGACATGATAAATTGGAAATCATTGGCATAACAGAAACATGGTGCAATGAAGAAAACAAATGGGACACAGTACTACAGGGATACAAACTATATAGAAGAGATCGAGTAGGGCAGAAAGGTGGAGGTATTGCCCTATATGTTCAGGGAGGAGTAGAATCTGTTGGAGTGGCTACGACGGAAACGAAAGAGAAGCTGGAGTCCTTCTGGATCAAGATTCCTGACCAAAACAGCGCAGACACGAAAATTGGCCTTTACTATCGTCCCCCAGGACAGGCGGAGGAAACTGACTCAGAAATGATAGAGGAAATCAAACAAGATTGCAAGACGGGCAATGTAATAATATTGGGAGACTTCAATTTCCCGAGGATAGACTGGAAACTAGGAACCTCCAACTGCGGCAAGGAGGCCAAGTTCCTGGAGGCGCTAGGGGATTGCTTCCTAGAACAAATGGTAAAAGAGCCGACAAGAGGCAACGCCACCCTGGACTTGGTACTAAATGGCCTCACAGGACCGACAAAAGAAGTAGAAGTTACGGTCCCGCTGGGGACGAGCAATCACAATGTGATCAACTTTAAACTTGACATCGGGAAAGGGAAACGTGCCAAAACATTAACCACAACCTTAAACTTTAAAAAGGGCAAATACGATCGCATGAGAGCCATGGTGAAACAACGACTCAAGAAAAAGGTGGACAAACTTGAAACGGTAGACCAGGCATGGTCCCTACTGAAAAATACTATCACAGAAGCACAAAAACTCCACATTCTGAGGATTTCCAAAGAAGGGAGAACAAAAGATAAGGGAGAACCGGCATGGCTTACCAGACAGGTGAGGGAAGCCATAAAAGAAAAGAAGGACTCTTTCAAAAAATGGAAACGTATGAAAACAACCGAAGCATGGAACAAACATAAAGATGATCAGAAGAAATGTCACAAGGCGGTGAGGGATGCCAAAAAGGACTATGAAGAAAAAATAGAGCAAGAGGCCAAAAACTTCAAGCCCTTCTTTAGTACGTGAAAGGAAAAAACCCGCAAAAGAGGCAGTGGGACCCCTGGACGACCAGGGAAGAAAAGGAATATAAACAAATTGCAGACAAACTAAATTCCTTCTTTGCGTTCGTCTTTACAGAGGAGGATACCGCAAAAATACCAGAAGCAGTGAAAGTGTTTAGTGGAGTAATAGAAGATAGCCTCACCACAGTTGAAGTGGAATTGGACCAGATATACTACCAGATCGACAAACTTAAAAGTGAAAAATCCCCTGGACCGGATGGAATTCACCCGAGAGTCTTAAAGGAATTGAAGGTTAAAATCGGAGAGTTATTGCAAAAACTGACAATCAGAACTGGACAGATACCAGATGACTGGAAGATAGTGAACGTCACGCCAATTTTCAAAAAAGGATCGAGAGGAGAACCAGGCAACTACAGACCTGTGAGCCTTACGTCAGTCCCTGGAAAGATGGTTGAAGCACTGATCAAGGATAGCATAGTCCGGCACTTGGATACACACGACTTGCTGAAACCCAGTCAACATGGCTTCAGGAAAGGGAACTTATTATGAGAGGGAATTATAATGACAAAACAAGGGTGGTACTGAAAATACTGCTTTGATTAGTCACCCATCAGCAATCTATCAGTCTTTGTATATATAAAAAATGAACACACAAAATATGATACGTGCTTAATAGTGAACGCTCAGATCCACAACTATATCCCAGTGAAATATCACAGAGAACATGTGTAAAGAGACCATCATTGCTTGTTCACAGTCTCACCCACCATTACTGTATAAAATAAGTTCTAACAACATCCACAGCTCCTAAAAAAGGAACAAAAACTACTTATCTTAGTAAGATGGTACTGTAATCTTTACAGCTACTCTGGGTACATTCTTAATCACCACTGCTGCACAAAATGCATGTTCACCAACCCCCCCAACACAGGTTTCACCGGTTGGCTTCATCAAACAAAATTACACCCAGTCACTCACTCTCCTCACCACACCAAACAAAGTTCACCAAACGCACTAAATCATACAATAAAATGTTAAAACTCACTCAACTTCAAATTATACTTCTTACAAATTCTTACTATAGGCTTACCGGGACAGACAACTTCCTTCCTCCAGCACACAGCACACTCTGGCATCGCATTACAAATCAGCAGGCTACATCCCTTAAATAAACTCCCTCTACAAGCATTCTGAAAAATCACTCCATGAGAGCTCACACAGCTGACAGCTAGATTTGAAACCAGTCAATTTCACTGTTTAACCCTTCTGGAGCCAAAGTGTGCCACTGAAATATAAACCTATGTTCACGATACAGCAAATACTGAGAAACATTCCCTATATCTTTATGAGCATGAAGCAGCACTGTGTATCTAATATCTTCAGCTGTGTGTTTCATTTCTAGCCAATGACTGACAAGAGGAGCAGATTCCCGTTTGTAGCGAATATTACTTAAATGTTCAGCTATACGTACTTTGATCACACGTATCATATTTTGTGTGTTCATTTTTTATATATACAAAGACTGATAGATTGCTGATGGGTGACAAATCAAAGCAGTATTTTCAGGAAAGGGAAATCATGTTTAACAAATTTACTTCAATTTTTTGAGACCGTGAACGAACAAATTGATAGTGGAATGCCGGTGGACATAATATATTTGGACTTCCAGAAAGTGTTCGACAAAGTTCCACATGAAAGACTTCTCAGGAAACTACAAAGCCATGGAATAGAGGGAGATATACAAAGATGGATAGGCAAATGGCTGGAAAACAGAAAGCAGAAAGTAGGCGTAAATGGGAAGTTCTCCGACTGGGAGAAAGTTACTAGTGGTGTACCCCAGGGCTCGGTACTTGGGCCGATCCTATTTAATATTTATATCAGTGACCTGGAAGACGGAATATCCAGTGAGATCATTAAGTTTGCAGATGACACAAAGCTATGCCGGGCAATCAGATCGCAGGAGGATAGCGAGGAATTCCAGAGCAACTTGTATCAGTTAGAGAAATGGGCAGAGCAATGGCAGATGAAGTTCAACGTGGAGAAATGCAAAGTAATACATTTAGGCAGTAAGAATAAGGAACACGAGTATAGAATGTCAGGTGCAATTCTGGGTAAGAGCGAACAAGAAAAGGACCTGGGTGTACTGATAGATAGGAACCTGAAGTCATCAGCACCATGCGCGGCAGCAGCAAAGAAAGCAAACAGAATGTTAGGCATGATAAAGAAAGGAATCACAAGTAGATCGAAGAAAGTCATAATGCCGCTTTATAGAGCAATGGTCAGACCACACTTGGAATACTGTGTCCAACATTGGTCTCCCAACCTAAAGAAGGATATAAAACTGCTGGAGAGGGTGCAGAGACAAGCAACGAAGCTAATAAAATGTATGGAGAACTTGGAATATGAGGAACGACTCAAGAAACTGGGACTGTTCTCCCTTGAGAAGAGGAGACTGCGAGGGGACATGATTGAGACTTTCAAAATACTGAAAAGCATCGACAAAATAGAGCAGGAAAATAATTTATTTACATTGTCCAACGTGACACGGACAAGAGGACATGGTTTGAAGCTAAGGGGGGACAAGTCCAGGACAAATGTCAGGAAGTTCTGCTTCACGCAGCGAATGGTGGACACCTGGAATGCTCTCCCAGAGGAGGTTATTACGGAATCCACTGTGCTAGGATTCAAAGGCAAATTAGATGCACATCTCCTTACGAGAGGCATAGAGGGATATGGGTGGCTAAAACTACATCAGGTGTACACCTGACTGGGCCTCCGCGTGTACAGATCGCCGGACTCGATGGACCATGGGTCTGATCCGGAGATGGCAGTTCTTATGTTCTTATGAGTCTCTAGAGTTGGGAGTGGTACTGGAAGTCTGGAGAAGGGCAGATATGATCTCTCTCCACAAAAGTGGAAGTAAGTAGGGAATTAGTCTGACTTCTGTGGTAAGTAAATTAATTGAAACACTTTTAAAACAGAGATTACAGGACCGTAGGCAATATGGATTCACAAGAGGTAAGTCTTGTCAGACAAATCTGATCAATTTTTTTGACTGGGTGACCAGAGAATTGGATATAGGATGTGTGTCGGGTGTATTTAGGTTTAAGTAGGGAATTAGTCTGACTTCTGTGGTAAGTAAATTAATGGAAACACTTTTAAAACACAGATTACAGGACCGCAGGCAATATGGATTCACAAGAGATAAGTCTTGTCAGACAAATCTGATCAATTTCTTTGACTGGGTGACCAGAGAATTGGATAGAGGATGTGTGTCGGGTGTAATTAGGTTTCACACAGATGTCTAATAAATAAACGGAGTGCCCTTGGGATGGGTCTCAAAGTGACAGCCTGAGTCAAGAACTAGTTGAGTGGAAATTGGTACGATGAGCAAGGTGATTAAATTTTCAGACTATACAAAGTTATTCAGAGTAGTGAAGACACAGAAGGATTGCAAAGATCTGCAACGTGACATAAACACGCTTGAGAAATAGGCCGTGACATGGCAAATGAGGTTTAACGTGGATAAGTGTAAGGTGATGCATGTCGATAACAAAAATCTTATACATGAATACAGGATGTCCGTGCAGTACTCAGAGACACCCCCCAGGAAAGAGACTTGGGAGTACTGGTCGACAAGTCAATGAAGCCATCTGCGCAATGTGCAGTGGCAGCGAAAAGGGCGAACAGAATGCTAGGAATGATTAAGAAGGGAATCACAAACAGATTGGAGAAGGTTATCATGCCGCTGTACCTTGCCATGGTACGCCCCCACTGGAATACTGCGTCCAGCACTGGTCGCTGTACATGAAGAAGGACACGGTACTACTCGAAAGGGTCCAGAGAAGAATGACTAAAATGGTTAAGGGGCTGGAGGAGTTGCCACAGGGCCGCCATCAGGGCAGTACTACCAGTCCTGCATTCAGGGGCCCGGAGCTGACAGGGGGCCCAGGCTCCCCCAGGGTCGCAAGCATAGTCTCCTCTCCTTCTCCTTACCTGCCCTGCCGCAGCACACAAACGACCGGAAGTCTGCCCGATGTCAGTGCTGACGTCGGAGGGAGGGCTTAAGAAAAGCCCTCCCTTCCTCCGACGTCAGCGCTGACATCGGGAAGACTTCTGGTCGGCTGCTTGCGGCAGGGCAGGTAGGGAAAAGGCAGTCGTGTACCGAAGGGAGGGGGGCGCGATCCACCCTGGGTGCAGCCATGGGGGGGAGTGTGCACAGCCGGTCAGGTCCCCTTAGCCTTGTGGCGCTTCCCCCGACCGACCGACAACAGGCCCGGCCAACAAACCTCCCTGCCCTGTAGCAGCGAATCTAAATTACCTTCTTACTGCAGCTCCAATACTCTAGCTGCTGTAAGAAGGTAATTTAGATTCGCGGCTACAAGGCAGGGAGGTTTGTCCAACCGGGCCTGTTCTGTTGTCAATCGGGTGGGGAAGCGCCACAAAGGTAAGGGGCAGGGAGGGAGAAAGGGAGGAAAGGTGGAATGAAGAAGAAAAGACGCTTAAGGGAAATGGGTAAAACTGAGGGGGGAGAAGGCCGCTGAAAGCACTGGGGAAGACAAAGGGGTGGAGAAGGACGCTGAAAGGACATGGGGAAGACAAAGGGGTGGAGAAGGACGCTGAAAGGACATGGGGAAGACAAAGGGGTGGAGAAGGACGCTGAAAGGACATGGGGAAGACGGGAGGGGGGAGAAGGACGCTGAAAGGACATGGGGAAGACAAAGGGGTGGAGAAGGACGCTGAAGGGACATGGGAAGATGGAGGGACTTCAGCTGATACAAAACACTGCCATTAAATTAATATATGATGCTAGGAAATACGACCATGTCTCACCATTGTTAATAGACGCTCATTGGCTTCCAATTGGTCATAGAATCACCTTTAAAATAATACTGCTTATCTTTAAAACTCTAGCTTTCAATGAACCTCAATTTATATCTAGATTATTAATACCTCACAGCACTCAACGCTCACTCCGCTCATCTGGTCAAAATCTCCTTACAGTCCCCTCTCTGAAAATTATTGGAACAAGAAGATCTGACATATTCGCTGTGATGGGAGCTCAATGGTGGAACGCCCTGCCACAATATATTAGAAACGAAAAAGACGTCACAATATTCAAAAACTTTTAAAATCTTATCTATTTAAAGATGCTTTTAATATTTAAATTTTTAGTGAGATTTTAAATCATGCTGTGGTTTAACTACCCCTTACCCTCTTGTTTTTTTCCATTTTTTCTACCTTAAATTGAAAATTGTAACTTTTATTCTTTCCCTCCCGACTCATGTTTGTGTTTTATGAAAGTATACTGTAAAATGTTTGTTTCTTTTTATTATACTCTACTTTGATTTTGTACATCGCTTAGTAATTCTAATAAGCGATTCATCAAATCTATTAATAAACTTGGAAACTTGGAAACTTGGGGAGAAGGACGCTGAAAGGGCAAGGGGTAGACAGGGGGGGAGAAGGATGCTGAAAGCACATGGGGAAGACAGAGGGGGGAGAAGGACCCTGAAAGGACATGGGGAAGACAAAGGGGTGGAGAAGGACGCTGAAAGGACATGGGAAGATGGGGGAGAAGGACGCTGAAAGGGCATGGGGAAGACAGGGGGGAGAAGGACACTGAAAGGATATGGGGAAGACAAAGGGGTGGAGAAGAACGCTGAAAGCACATGGGGAAGACAGAGGGGGGAGAAGGACGCTGAAAGGACATGGGAAAGACAGAGGGGGAGAAGGACGCTGAAAAGACATGGGGAAGACAGGGGGAAAAGGACACTGAAAGCAAATGTGGAAGACAGAGGGGAGAGAAGGATGCTGACAGGACATGGGGAAGATGGGGGGGAGAAGGACGCTGAAAGGAAATCGGGAAGAGAGAGTGGGGAGAAGACACTGGCAGGGAAGAAGACAGAGATGCCAGACTATGGGGGGAGCGGAGGGAAGAAGATGGGTGCCAGACCAATTTGGGAGGGGGGAGAAAGGGAGAGGCACAGTAACAGAGCAAATGGAAGATGCAGAAAGAAGAGAGACAGTGGATGGAAGGAATTAAATGAGAACATGAGGAAAGCAGAAACCAGGCAACAAAGGTAGGAAAAAAATTATTATTATTTTTTTTTGCTTCAGGATAAAGTAGTATATTAGTTGTGTTGATAAAAATTTATAAATATTAGAGGATCTGGTAGAAACCCATTTACAAAGTATGTATTCTTCCCAATTAATATTTCCAAATTAATAAAGTCTTTTTGCTTATATTTAAATGGGTTTCTACCAGAGCCTTTAATTCAGTAGCATAATTAAATGAAATAACTATTTCTATAGTTTATAGGGACGGGCGGGGACGGAGGGGATTCCTCGCGGGGACGGGCGGGGACGGAGGGGATTCCTCACGGAGACAGGTGGGGACGGGTGGGAGTCCTCACGGGGACGGGTGGGGACGGGTGAGACTTTGGCGGGGACGGGTGGGATTTCTGTTCCCGCGCAATTTAAACATGCACCTTTCTTCCTCCATCCCATGCACCTTTCTTCCTCCATCCCATAACACACACAGCCTGGTGGTGATGATTATCAGATTGATTCATGAATATATAATGATGTTATGAGTGTGCACCTCTCCCTTCCAATCCTCCTTAGCATGTCACATACAGCATGTTACATTACACAAAGTCTGTGTAATGTAACATGCTGTATGTGACATGCTGAGGAGGATGGGAAGGAAGAGGTGCACACTCATAACATCATTATATATTCATCCATAGCTGCATGTTAATGATGTGCTCATATGCACTTATTTATCATCATAACATCATCATTAACATGCAGCTGTGAATGTGTAAGGACAGGCTGAGGAGGATGGATGGGAAGGAAGGAAGGTGCACATATCAACATATCGTACATTTTTAACATGCATGATGCAGCTAGAGGCAAGCTGAGGAGGATGGGATCATACAGATGTGTATGTTCAGATATGTGCTCAGATGTGTATGTTCAGATATGCGCTCAGATGTGTATGTTTAGATATGCGCTCAGATGTGTAGTTTTTTCTGATATATTTATTAAGCTTACAGTATTTATAAAAACACATTTAATACTTGTTACAAAAAATATTGTGCAATTGTGATCTACTTCTGGCCTACAAAGGTCAACAGAAATCCTTAACTGAGATTTTACATTCAAAAGTGAATTATAGCTACTAGCACTATTATTTATTAGTTATTTATTATGCAGATGTTTGTTAGTTTGTTATTAGTTCAGTATTAGACATATGTTAGTTTAGAATAGATAGGTATAGATTAGTTTAGTTTAGGTTAGGGCCCTGCTGAAAGAGTCTACCTTGACGTGGTTGCAGGCTTACATATCTTTTGGTCAAAGAGTGCGGCGACAGAAAAAAGTATGTGTGTATTCGGCCCATGGAAGAAGGGGGGGGTCGGGGGAGGAAGGGGTGCATGGGGGGCCCAATAGGATTGCTCAGTAAGGGGCCCAGAAATTTCTGATGGCGGCCCTGAGTTGCCGTACAGTGAAAGATTAGAGAAACTGGGCTTCTTCTCCCTTGAAAAGAGGAGACTGAGAGGGGACATGATCGAAACATTCAAGATAATGAAGGGAATAGACTTAGTAGATAAAGACAGGTTGTTCACCTCTCCAAGGTAAAGAGGGCACTCTCTAAAGTTAAAAGGGAATAGATTCCGTACAAACGTAAGGAAGTTCTTCTTCACCCAGAGAGTGGTAGAAAACTGGAACGCTCTTCCGGAGGCTGTTATAGGGAAAAACACACTCCAGGGATTAAAGACAAAGTTAGACAAGTTCCTGCTGAACCAGAACGTATGCAGGTAAAGCTATACTCAGTTAGGGCACGGAAGTGGACTGCTTGGCACAATTGACCACTGGTCTGACCCAGCAGCAGCAATTCTTATGTTCTTAGTGATCAATGGAGATCGCTCTGAGGAAAGGGATGTTACCAGTGGTGTGCCTTGGGCCTGTTCTTTTTAATATTTTTATCAACGATATTGCTGAAGGGTTGTCGGGTAAGATTTGCCTCTTTGAGGATGATACCAAAATCTACAATAGAGTAGACATTCCGGATGGTGAAGCTTGAAGAATTGTCTGAAATTTGGCAGCTAAAATTTAATGCTAATAAATGCAAGGTCATGCATTTGGGCTGCAAAAACCTGAGGGAACGGTACAGTTTAGGGGGTGAAGAACTTGTGCGCATGACAAAAGAGCAGGACTTGGGTGTGATTGTATGTGATGATCTTAAGGTGGCCAAACAGGTTGAAAAGGTGGCAGGGAAAGCTAGATGGATGCTAGGTTGCATAGAGAGAGGTATGGCCAGTAGGAAAAAGGAGGTATTGATTCCCCTGTATAAGACTTTGGTGAGACCTCATTTAGAATATTGTGTACAATTCTGGAGGCCGCACCTTCAAAAAGCTATAAAAAGGATGGAGTCAGTCCATAGGAAGGCTACTAAAATGGTATGTGGTCTTTATCATAATGCGTATGGAGACAGACATAAAGATCTCAATCTGTATACTTTGGAGGAAAGGCCGGAGAGGGGAGATATGATAGAGATGTTTAAATACCTATGTAATGTAAATGCACATGAGTCAAGTCTCTTTTATTTGACAGGAAACTCTGCAATGAGAAGGCATAGGATGAAGTAAAGAGGTGATAGGCTCCGGAGTAATCTAAGGAAATACTTCTTTACAGAAAGGGTGGTAGATGCATGGAACAGTCTCCCAGAACAGATGGTGGAGACAGAAACTGTGTTTGAATTCAAAAGGTCCTCTCTTGGGATCTCTTGGAGAGAGAAAGAGATAATGGTTACTGCGGATGGGCAGACTAGATGGGCCATTTAACTTTTATCTGCCATCATGTTTTTATGTTTCTATCACATAAAGAAGATGTTTGAAAGTGGACAGCAAGCTATCTGCTTGACATTTAACTGCCACTTTCTTAAGTGATCCTCCAACTAATACAAAGGTTTACATTGCTAAAGGTAAAAATACTATGCTATTTTTCGATTATACTTTTTCAGCAATTCATTTTTTTAGATACTAACCTTCAAGCACTCCAGCTGCATTATTCTGGACCGGGGTGGGATTGGGGGAGTACAGGGAATAGATTTACAAAATGAATGTTTTAGTTAACTGTGCTGGTATCAACTCAGTTATTACATATTCAGCAGATGACCAAATAAAGACATCACTAAATAATCCTAATTAAATGTATTATGTTGATCACTATTACTAAGAACAAAGTACTTCACATCTGCATACTATAAATTAACCTGCCTGTTGCTTTACCGCATTATTGCTGAGTACAAGACAGTGAACAGCTCTCTAAGAAATGATCAAGAAATTACAGAGTACACTAAAAGTGCTGACTGGCTTTGTTTCGGAGTGTTGTAGACATCAATCCAGAATCGCCGTGGTGAAATGCAGCATGGATTCTATGTGCTGCTTTTATAGCAATGTTTGATGCCTTGATAACTTCCTTTTGTTTTTATTCATGTGGATATTGGCAGCACAAAGAAGAAAATCCATTATAATTATATAGGAAGACTATACAAAGAACATGTATGTTATGTTAACACAATGCTAAGTGAAACAAATTACAACTGCTTCAGAATTTGGCTGTTCATCTAATATTTAGATGGCCAAAATGGGAGACCATTCGCTGTTATATGGCACAATTAATTGGCTCACAGTGAAACAAGTCTGCCAGTTTAAACTATTATTATGTATAAATTAATTAATACTTTCAGACCACTGTATCTTAACGCATTTTTGCTCAAATTTTGATTTTCTCTCTAAATTTCTAAAACAATTTGGAACACTGAACAATAATAAGATAGCTGGGAGCCATTCCTGGCTAGTTAAATAGTACTGAATATCAGCCCCATAATCCTTTACTTTTGCAAATTTTTATTTTTTTCTTTTGTTTTATTATCCGTTGTAATCCATTTGGATGGTTGTCATTCCTAGAATAATGGTATAAACATTTTGACCCATATTCTATAAATGGCGCCTATGTTAAGTGAAAAACACTGTTTAAATAACGTTTTAAACTGATTTTCAAGGTGCCTATCAGTTCCTAAAAAAATGGCACCAGAATGGCATCTCTGTAGGCCCTTTACAGCATCTAACACCACTGTAAGCGTGGCTAACGCCGGAAATGGATTTAGGTACCATGAAGTACCTTCAGAGGCATGATTCACGTCAAAGGTGGGCACCGGAAATGTAGGCCTTTGAACTACATTTCCAGTATCTACCTTTGTCAGAGGCACAATTCTCTAAACGGCGCCATCACGTGATTGGCGGCCTCTGACAACAGCACTGTGTAGAGAATCCGGGCCTTTATAAATAAGTTAATAAATAAGTCTTGCAGAAAAACATGGTCATTAATCTTTCAGCTTGTACTTTGGTAGAACAAGAGACTTGAGAATGTTCTACCTATCAGTCTTACCATTTCATGTGTTATTCAAAGATTTCTTATTACACTACATAAAACTTGTGCTTATTTTTTGCAGAAAACTGTAGAAGGTGCTGTTTGTTTAAGCTGAAGATTCTCTGGAGGGCAAACGGTGCAAACTGAGTGGTTATAAAAATGTTGACGTTTTAGGCTCAAAAAGTAGGTGGCAGGAAAAAGCACATTTTCCTAAATTTCTCCTATTTTAAAGGAAAAAAGAGATGGCCTGCCATTCAGTGGTCAGATATTCAGAATGACAAAATCAAACCTGTCAGGCCAGGTCTGCATGTATAAAAATAAAGCAACAACATACTGTATTTCTTCAGATCTACAATTGATGCTTTGTATCTTTCCATAGAAGTTCTTGTCCCCAAGAAGGCACATTATCAGACACATAGCAGGGGAATTTAGGCCAATAAAATGCTCGGTTTTACTAAACAGCTGACCTGCTGTTAGTGATCTGTATCCTGTCGCTACAATCGTCTGTAGTACTTGAAGATTGGAGGATGGCCAATGTTATACTGATTTTTTAAAAGGGTTCCAGGGACAATCAAGAAAATTATAGACAGGTAAGCTTGACTTCAATGACGGGCAAAATAATGGAAACAATTCTAAAAAATAAAATTGTGGGACACATAAACAAATATGATTTAATGAGACAGGGTCAGCATGTATTCAGCTGAGAGAGATCTTGCCTCACCAATTTGCTTGACTTCTTTGATGGTATGAATAAATATGTGGATAATGGTGAGTGGTTGATGTATTGAATCTAGATTTTCAGAAAGCTTTTGATAAAGTTCCTCATGAGAGATGCCTGAGAAAATTAAAAAAAAGTCATGGGATAGGAGGTACCCTAGCTTCCGTCACAAACAGAATCTCCTATAAAATAATACTGATGTCATTTAAAACTCTATCCACAAAAGCGCCACAATTCATTGAAAAACTAGTTATTCCATATAAGCCCTTCAGCCCCTTAAATCCACCGACTAACATCTACTAATAGTCCTGTCATTGAAGGTAATTAGCACAAGACGCTAAGACAACTTTGGAACACTCTACCGATACACATAAGAAAGGAACAAAACCTAGACAGATTTAAAGGCAATTTGAAAAGCTACTTATTCAAGGATAGCTTCAGTTTATTATCGATCACCAATAAAGCTTCTTCCATTCCATTCTCCAGGCTCTCATTTTGAAACCTTCCAATTCTTTTTTTCCATAAATATCTTCTTTCTTATAAAGAATGTGCTTCAACCCCCATCCTTTTCGGTTCAAGTTAGTCTGTTTATCATCATGTCCTGTATGTATGTTTGTGAGTTTTTAATTTATGACACCCGTTTTTATTTTTTGTAACTCGCTTAGTAACTTATGATAAGCGATTGAATCAGATTTTAATAAAACTTGAAACTTATGGATTAGGAATTGGTTATTAGACAGAAAACAGAGATGGTAGAGGGTGAATAGTAGAGTGCTACAGGGATCTGTACTAGGACAGGTGCTATTTAACTTATTTATAAATGATCTGGAAATTGGAATGACGAGTGAGGTGATTAAATTTTCAGATGACACTAAACTGTTCAAAGTTGTTAAAACACATGCAGATTGTGAAAAAAATTGCAGGCAGAAATTAGGAAATTAGAAGACTGGGCGTCCAAATGGCAGATGAAATTTAATGTGAAATTTAATGTGGAGAAATGCAAAGTGATTCGCATTGGGAAGAATAAACCAAATCATGGATTCAGTAGAGGTAGGTCTTGTCAGACAAATCTGATCAATTTCTTTGACTGGGTGACCAGAGAATTAGACAGAGGGAGTGTGCTGGATGTGGTGTATTTAGATTTTAGCATAGCCTTTGACAGTGTTCCACACAGACATCTAATAAATAAACTGTGTACCCTCGGGATGAGTCCCAAAGTGATGGGCAGGGGCAGGAAATGGTTGAGTGGAAGGCGACAGAGGGTAATGATCAATGGAGATCGCTCTGAGGAAAGGGATGTTACCAATAGTATGCCTCAAGGTTCTGTTCATTGGCCTGTTCTTTTCAACATTTTTGTGAACAATATTGCTGAAGGGCTGTGGGGTAAGATTTGTTTCTTTGTGGATGATACCAAGATCTGCAATAGAATGGACACCCTGGATGTGAATAACATGAAGACAGAGCTAGTGAAGAATGGTCTGAAATTTGGCAGCTAAGATTTAATGCTAAGAAATGCAGGGTCATGCAGTTGGGCAGCAAAAACCCGAGGGAACAGTAAAGTTTAGGGGTGAAGAACAACAGAAGAGCGAGACTTGGTTGTGATTGTATGTGATGATCTTAAAGTGGCCAAACAAGTTGGAAAGTGATGGTGAAAGCTAGAAGGATGCTAGGGAGCTTAGGGAGAGGTATGGCTAGTAGGAAAAAGGAGGTATTGATGCCCCTGTATAAGTAGGAAAAAGGAGGTATTGATGCCCCTGTATAAGACTGGTGAGACCTCATTTAGAATATTGTGTACAGCTCTGGAGACCTTATCTTCAAAAAGATATAAAAAGGATGGAGTCGGTCTAGACAGAGGAAGGCTATTAAAATGGTGATAAGGTGTATGGGGACAGACTTAAAGATCTCATTATGTATACTTTGGAAGAAAGGCAGGAAAAGGGAGATATGATGGAGATGTTTTAAATACTTATGTAGCATAAATGCGCACGTGACGAAGTCTCTTTAATTTGAAAGGAAACTCCAGAATGAGAGGGCATAGGATAACATTAAGAGGTGTCGGAGACAAAGATTGTGTCTGAATTCAAGAAAGTGTGTGACAAGCATGTGGGTTCTCTTAGGGAGTGGATGAGATAGTAGATGCTGCTGATGGGTAGACTGGATAGGCCCTTTGGCTTTTATCTGCCATCATGTTTCTGTTTCTCCTGCAGTTCCCCTAGCCCTCTATTGGCATGCAACCAATGAAGCCTGCCCTGCTAGTTTCATTGAAGCTATTAGGTATGGTGTAGAAATGGAGCATAGGTTGGGGTAGGAACAGATCAAGGTTGAATAAGGTGGCAGTTTTTTATTTTTCCAAAAGTTAGCAACTCTATTACTTACTCATCTAACCTGTTGGCCCACCCAAAAATTGCCTTCTGGCTATTCCATTGCTGAGCCTAATGGTTGGTGCAGTGGACTATGGGCCAAGGCACCCTAGTTTAAATCCAGTTTTAACTTTTTTGTTTGTTTTATTGTGAGCCCCCAGAAACAAACTGGTTAACACCAACATAACTGGTTAGTGCCAATATTCATTGGCTGACTGGCTAAGTTTAGTGACCAGATGGACCTGCATAAAATAGCAGATCTATCTTTGGCTGCTATAACTTAGCTGGCCAGTCAATGAATATCGGCTTAACCGGCTATGTCTCTAGTGGCCAAAAATACCCCAGAAATTCAATGCTGGTCACCGGATATGACCTGGCATTGAATTTACAGATTCGACACCAACCACTGGAGATAGCCAGGCTGCCTCCCATGGTCTGAATATTGGGTCCATAGACCAGGGCTGCCCAATTCCAGTCCTCAAGATCTACAGGCAGGCCAGGTTTTCAGGATATCCACAATGAACATGCATGAGAGAGATTTGTATAGCAAGAAGGCAGTGCAGGCAAATCTCTCTCATGCATATTCATTGTGGATATTCTGAAAACCTGGCCTGCCTGTAGATCTTGAGGACCAGAATTGGGCAGCCCTGATCTAGACTCTACATTTATAAAAGATTTTATCTCCGGGTTCTCCAACCTTGGTCCTCGCCAGGTCGGATTTTCAGGATTTCCCAAATAAATATGCATGAGATCCATTTGCATACAGTGGAAGCAATGCATTCAAATAGATCTCATGCAAATTCATTAGGGAAATCTTGAAAACTCGACTGGATTGTGGTATTTATATGTGTATATGCATGCATATGTATGTATCTGCCAATATTCTAGTCATTTACATCTATTCATGGTACCTACATTGCATTGCCTTATTAATATGAGTAGAATTACATTCTTGGTGCCTCAGTCATGCATTGCCCCATATCCCTATTGCACTGGCTGTTTACATGTGTAATTTTCAGGCACAGCGACCCATATGCCTGGGGACACCACTGATGTTATGCCAAGGCATGGCATTAATTTAACTTTTTGTTTTGATTTGGCTTAGTAAATAGGCCTCCTAGTGAGGACTACTAAACAGTGTTTGTCAGAATGTTGGGAAATATCTATTCTGGCAACTAAAAAGTAAAAAAATCAAAAAAATCAGCATGACCTCTTTCTGTACTGAAATATTATTTAACTTTTTTTCTAATGGAATGCCTGACAGATTTTCACAAATCCTAGAATTTAGTTTCAGATTAGTATCTTAAAATATATAAACCCATCTTATTTTTATGAAATATGAATTCATTTTACACATTCATTTGGTGCCTACAAATTGTAATCAAACTGACAATGAAAATAGTGCTGCATAATTTAATATTTTTTCCCTAAAGCTGATCCTCACACCTGTTATCAGACTGTTATGCTTGTCATAATCAATAACTGTAATGCCTTTAACCAGCAGAAACAGACCATCTAGCAGAATCATGGGGAGTTTGCATTCTAATCCAACTAGTTTTTATTTTTTCCAATGTTTTTTTTTTTTTTTTTTTTGTATAATCTATGAGCAAAAGTTTGTTCCATGTATACATTTTGGAATAATTAATAAATAATCAGATTTTATATCCTTCAGTTGATGTGAAACCGGAGTTTGCTTTATTGTATTTGCCAATTCCAAACATGGCAAAGTTCAGCTTATTATTTAGCAAGCCTCATGAGAAAAGGCTCAAGCGATTTGGTCCCACACAATGCGATCCTTTTGTTTTTCTTCACTGTTTCATCTTAGCTTGAAACCAACAGACTGTAGCAAAAGCAAATTGTAATGAAGTTACTTTTGTTTCTGTATTGTAAAATGCATTCCTCTTTAAGAAAAAGACCATAACAATGATGGCACCTTTCAAAATTGCTATCAAAATTAAGTAGACACTGGATATTACATAATGAATACAGTCATTTTAATTGAACATATTGCAAGATGATACATACAGTTTTGTCCTTGAATATTACAAACATAATGGATGACAGATATTAGATTGAAGGGCTGTGTATGAAACTATAATGTCTTCCTATCAATTAGCATGCCACATGGCTTGAATGAAACCTGACTGAAAATAAATTCTGTTTTGAATTTTAATGGCCTGCTATTCATGCTATAGACCAGGGGTGCCCAATACGTCGATCGCGATCGACCAATAGCTCAGGAAGGCAACGTGAGTCGATCGCTAGACTCGTGTTGCCGTCCTGATCTAACAGGCCGATCAGCCTTCTTCTGTATTCTCCCTAGGGCCCAGCTGTCATCTGCTGCTGCCGCCGCTGCTGAAAATTAAAAAAAAACCCGGCTTGGAGATTTCAGCCCGTAGCTAACTTATGCTCCGGGCTCTAACGTGTGCGTGCCGGCTTCTCTTCTCTTCCCTCCGAAACCGGAAGTTATGTCCGGGGGGGGGGAAGGGAAGCTGGCACGCACATGTTGAGAGCCCTGAAGCAAGCGTTCGCTACAGGCTAAGGCGGGAAACAGGTTAATGAAGCATTTCCTCTTCTTGCTGCCGGTTCCTGCCTACTTTCTGTTTCCGCGAAGGCAGGACCCGGCAGCATTTCCCCCAATAGGTCGATCGCGATGCTGGTCGGCTGAAGCAGGGAGAGCTTAGAGCGGCGTCGGCTTTCGGGCCTGTTATTGGTGGCGGTTTGGGTCTTGGTCCCCGATGGCAGTTTGGGTCCTGGTCCCCGATGGAGTGGCAGTGGCTTGGGGGAGGGCAGGGAGAAAGAAAAAAAAAGGACAGGCAGGGAGACAGAACGAAAGAAGAGAAACAGAAAAAAAGAAAGGGAGGCAGAGAGAAAGAAAGAGCAGGGAGAGAGGAAGGAAAAGTTGGGGGAGGGAATGAGGTCTGGAGGAGAGGAAGCATACAGGCTAAAAGAAGGGAAGAAAGATTGGATGCACAGTCAGAAGAAGAAAGTGCAACCAGAGACTCATGAAATCACCAGACAAGGTAGGAAAAATGATTTTATTTTAAATTTAGTGATCAAAATGTGTCTGAATTTATATCTGCTGTCTATATTTTACACTAAGGTCTCCTTTTACTAAACCGCAATAGAGTTTTTTAGCGCAGGGAGCCTATGAGCGTCGAGAGCAGCGCTGGGCATTCAGCGCAGCTCCCTGCGCTAAAAACTGCTATCGTGGTTTAGTAAAAAGGGAGGGAGGTATATTTGTCTATTTTTGTATGGTTACTGAGGTGACAGTGCATAGAGTCATCTGCTTTGCCCTCTTTGAAAAACCCTGGAACAGGAATGATAATTAACATTTTCTATGCGTACAGTGTGCTTTGTGTTTTTAAAAAATTTTATTGTTGGTAGATCATTTTGATTTGGTCATTTTAAAAGTAGCTCGCAAGCCCAAAAAGTGTGGGCACCTCTGCTATAGACACATGAGCTTGCACTTTTATTTTTCCAAATTTGTGACCCCAAAATATGAAAGAAAAAGTCAAGCTTTTAGACAGCAATATCAATGGTCGTTTATCCATAAAAGTGAACACTGGCCTGAATTTTTTTCCCTTCATTTACAAATTTAGCCTTCACTTCATTTTGAAGCAGCATACAAATAATCTCTCTTTATCACTTCTATGAGTTCTGCCTTTATCTGCATTAGAGGGCTACATTGATATGATTATTATTAGAGACATTTTGAGACACAATTCAAACCTCTCAATCTAGAGATACCTATAAGAAGTACGAGGGGCCGCTGTAACATTCTCATTCCAAGTAACAAAGTCGGAGCAGTCTCCATCGAGGGCTATATACGCAGTTCAGCAATTTTCCATATTTCTAATTCCATATTTTTCTGGCGGAACAATAAAAGTAGAAAATCACTGGACTAAGGGGCAGATTTTGTATAAGACGCCAGTCTCAGCAACCACCAAAGAAGTGGCTGAGAATCACACAATGGTGTTCTATACATGTCATGCTTGATCCCTTACCATCAGCTGATCGCAGCAAGGGAATCCCCCTGCCATGATCAGCTGAGTGGCTGCGGCAGGAGACTCTGCACAAGTCCCCCAAAAATCGGCAGGAGAGATGCCCACTCCCTCCTGCCCCTAACCCCCCATCCTCTCTCAAAGCAGCCAGGCAGAAGGGATGCTCACATCCTCCTGCCCTCCCATTGAAGACCGGTAAGAGGGATTCCCATTCCCTCCTGTCACCATCCCCCTGAACCCTCGACCTCCCCAGAACCTCCGATAGTCCATGAACCTTCCCCCCTCTCCCTAACAACCCCCTAAGGCTGCAGGCCTCCTCCCCTCCCCCCCCTCCCCCCCCCCGGTACCTGGTATGCTTACACCAGAGGGATGCTTACACCCTCCGGATGGCAGGCCTGCCACTCCAAAATGGTAGGCTTCCCCTTCCCAGTGCATTCTGGGATGCACCATGGAGGGGCCTAAGGCACAGATTGGCTCAGATGCCTATCTGGCCAATTAGAGTCTTAGGCCTCCTTCCCAGTGTTAAAATGTATACATGTATTTTATTCAAGGGTTTCAGGAGACAGCATCTTTTACAGATAGGTGCATATCAGGAGGGCCATTTTCAATATGACGTCTAAATCCAAGTTTAGACGCTTTGCAGAAAACATGGAAAAATCCAGCACCAAACATGCTCATGTTCAGAAATGCAAAATGTCTATCCTGTTTTCTTTGAAAATGACCATTTTTCAGATGTACATTTATCTTTGTGAATTATTAAAAAACATGTCCCCCCAAAAAAACCACACAAAAAAGCCATTGGGATTTAGGTGTGTGTGTGTGGAGGGGGGCAGCATTTATAGTAGACTGGCCATACAGACATCCTAGCAGAGCAGTGGGGCACCTCAGGGGATGCTGCAGCAAACTTCACATAAAAAGATCCAGGTATACATCTCACCATAATTCCCTCCAAAATCCACCAAATACCTACTGTACCCAACTGTACACCCTCACCAAGAGTCCTCATGCCTGCAGGTGTCACTCATATGATGGTACAGTGGGGTTTTGGTAGGTTCACATCTTCTACCACAAGTGTAATAGTTAGAATGGGATATGGGCCTGAGTTCCCTTCTCTGCAGTCCACTGTACTGACCACCAGACTACTCCAGAGACCTGCTTGCTGTTCTACTAGGACTAGGTATAACATCTGTAGCTGGCATACAGGAAGGTATGTACTGTTTCATTAACATCTTTGGGGGGTAGGAGGGGGTCAATGACCACTGAAGGAATGTGTGTGTGGGGGGAGAGGTCATGCCTCCAATGGTCATCTGGTCAGTTTGGACACTTTTTGGCATTATTCATTATTGCAACAGGACTAGCCGCAAATGTCCAACTTGTGCGCTGGACATATTGTAAAATGTTCGATTATGACAGATAAACGTCCAAATCAAAAACCTGGCCTAGTCCCACCCACAATACAAAGGAAAAAACACAACCCCACGTGTGAAAGTATAAACCAAAAAAGAAGTGGGGGAAGGGACATAGTCAATCAACTTCAGGGACAATCAATTTATTTGAACAATATAGTCAATGATACATAAAACAGCAGACATAACAAGGATTGGTTTATACTAGTCCCACCCACACCATGCCTCAAACTACACCATGCCTCAAACATGCCCCCCCCCTGAGATTTAAATAAACAGCATAGAAAAGTTTCAAAAATAGTGAATTGGAAGGAATTAGCAAGAAAAATGTCCATCTGCCCCCCCAGTGGCATAGCAAGGTAGGAGATGCCAAGGGCGGTGGTATCGTCCTCTTTGCCCCTCGCTCCTTCGGTGCCACTCCCCCAATACCTTTTCATGTTAGGCGAAGGAAAAGAAAATATATTTACAGAGTCTACCATGACCAGTGGCTTCTCACAGTGAGAGCCTACATTCAGGGTATGGTAGCTGGAAGCACATTATGTTATGTTGCTTCCCAATAAGAAAAACAAACTGAATAAATCCCCTACATATCAAATCCAAAGGAAAACAACAACAGAGTAGACAGAGACCTAGCAACTACCGATGGTGGTCACACAAAGAGGATTTTAGTACTTCAACAATGATTCAACATGAATCATGTTTTGGTCTTAAGGCCTGCCTCAGCCGAGTGTGCTGCAGTGGTTAAAGCTACAGCCTCAGCACCCTGAGTTTGTGGGTTCAAATCCACACTGCTCTTTGTGACCCTATACAAGTCATTGGATAGATTGTGAGCCCACTGGGACAGACAGGGAAAAATGCTTGAGTACTTGAATAAATTCATGTAAACCATTCTGAGCTCCCTTGGGAGAACGGTATAGAAAAATGAATGAATAAATACAGAAAACTAAATTATTAATAATTAAAATGTTAAATACAAGCTATGATAATATATACAACTGATTATAATAATATACAACCCCCCTTTTTACAAAATCATAGCGCGATTTTTAGCGCTAGCCATGGTGGTAACAGCTCTGATGCTCATAGAATTCCTATGAGCGTCAGAGCTGTTACCACCGTGGCTGGTGCTAAAATCAGCACTACAGTTTTGTAAAAGGGGGAGGAGAAATTGTAAGAAATATTATTTTGATATACGCAATTTATAAAGTTAGGATAATTATCCTATGTATTTCTTTTGAATAATTGCCTTTTTATAACATGGAACAATTTCCACCTTGAAGGGGACTTGATGGTTTTGTTAATTGAGGAAAATTAATTTTTTATATATTTGCTTCAGTTGTACAATTTCCTGATATTATGTAGGATTGTATGTAATGATTCTGAAAAATTTAATAAAAAAGGGGGAGGGGAAATTAATTATACTACTTTAAAAACAAATAAATTATGCATAAGAAAGTGTTAACATTTACGGCCTCTTTTACAAAGCCATGCTAGTGGCTGCCGTGCAGAAACAGCCCTAAAGCCCTTTAATTCTCTATGGGCTTTGGGGCTATTAGTGCAGAGCAGCCGCTAGCGCAGCTTTGTAAAAGAGGCCGTTAAACATGAACCTAAAAATTAATAATTATCAACATGTAAAAGCACTTTAAAATTAAATAATTGGATGTCATCATGAAAACTGGCCAACCAAAGACACTTAAAGGGAAGGGATGAATTTCATTATATACATAACAACACAGAATCAAAGTTACTGAAAAAAGGTGTAGCAGCATGAGTGGGATTGGGTCTGGGCCACTACACAAACAGCCAAACATGAGCATAAAAGGTAAAGGAAACTTCTTTATTAAATGAAAGGAAAATCCTGCAATCTGTTTCTTCACAGGGCCAGGCATACACAAAACAGTCCTTTGTTCAAAAAATTCCAAAAGGGGCCCGTAGCATTGCTCGGGTTTTCCCTTCGAGGGCCCTGGGCTGGATGTCTGTCTCTGTTCCTTGGGGTGCTCAACTCTTATTGGTTCATCCTTTCTTCTTGGACTCCCTCCTGGCATTGTTTTGAATAATCTGTAGACATCTAATCTCCCTTTGCGTAATACCTTTAAGCAGTGAGTTGCAATAGTCTAGTTTTGAGATCACTAGAGAATGGAATAATATGTTTATTGATTTGGGTTCTAGGAATTTAGAGACGACCGAATCATGCGTAGTCTGTAATGACAAGACTTGACCACCAAACTAATATGTTCGTGATAAAAAAATGACCTTCCCTCCTCCCCAACCCCAACCCCACTCACAGCTAACATGCATTGCTCTCTCTTGCTTCAACAGGTTAGTGGCAGCGATTCATACATGCTGCCTGCTGCTAACCTGAAAACCACTCCTCTGTTGTGTTCCACCCAGGCAGAAACAGGAAGTTCTGAAAGAGGGCAGGATACACTGAGGAGAGGCTTCCAGGTTAGCAGCAGGCAGTGCATATGAATCGCTGCCGCTAACCTTTTGAAGCAAGAGAGAGAATAGTCGGGAGATTTAGGGACCATGGGAGCTCAGCCTGTACCCAATGCAGGAGGCAAAATTAATTGCAGAGGAGGCAGCGATGAAAGTAGTAACTCCACAAGGGGGTTGAGGAGGAAAGATGGCAGGAGACCTGCGTGGCACCACTTAGCCCCCACCAACAGTTTGTGTACCCCTTGGGGTACACTTATCATGTTTTGAGAGATTCTGCTCTGTTTGAGAACCACTGCTTTGTTGGCATGACTGTGTGGCCAGTCCATTATATCCATGTCCAAATCGTCTGGATTTGGACATTTTAAATTTGGACAGTTTTGTGGTCAAAAGCAGCAAAAAAAGTTAAGCATCATAAGGTTGGACATCCTAATGGAGAAGACATCTAAATAATTAAAAAAAAATAAAATTGGACATCCAGTGCTTTTGAAAATGAACATTTCTCCGCCTCGACTTTGGGCATCTAGTGGGCAATGTCCAGAGTCAGACTTAGACGTCCTATCAAAAATGGCCATATTAAAGAAGAGAAAAGTTAATCTAATCATGTATTTTTTAATAACTTATGGGCAGATCGTTCAGGTCTTTATCTGCCTTCATTTACTATGTTACTATGAGAGGATAGTCTCTTTCATCTGCAAGAGAGAAGGAAGAGGATACATGATACTAATTTATGTTTATATTTATTGTTACTTGATATACTGTTTAAATAATCTGGTAGGAGAAAGCAGTTAACATAAAATAAAAGATAAATGATTTGGAAAAGTATGCCATGAAATGATAGGAAAGCAAACATTCATTCAGGTAGGGGATGAAGGAATAGAAATGGGATAGGAAGACCAAGATCCAGGCAACATCAGATGGTATCGATCACATCAAACCAAAGGCTAATTTGGTGCATCTAGTGTGATCCCACAGGCTCATAAGGCTGCTTGTTATATGTAGAAGGAGTCATCTGTGAGGAGAGAATGGGTGAGTTAGTGTCTATAAGGTAATGAGCTTACCTAGAAGCCATCTCAAGGTAACTTAAAGTTGAAACTTGCCATTCTCAATATAGTAGCGGATGACAGAATGTAGGCATTGTGATAGGGTTCTGGGTAGCAGGCACATACATTACTTAATATGTTGGAGGCACTATAGACCACCTGCGTATTAATGGAATGGTAGAGTATGCTGTTCCTATAAATTGCCTCTTTGCTAGCAGGTGATCTAATAGCTATCTGCTTGATATTTATATTCAAAAACACCGAAGAGAACTGGCCTGTATAGATAACTAACCTATGAAGGGTGATCAAACAAATTTATTAAAAAGCTCAGAGATACGAAACTCTGAAAGGAAGGTTATGAGACCTCCCTTGGAGAAAGAGTTTACCTTCCAGTCATAGTCCTTTTATGAAAAATCTTTGATCACTTCCTTCAAAGGTATATATGAAAAAATCATCTCTAAAAACTTCAAAAAGATGTCCAAATAAGGTACTTTTCCAGCATGAATTTGTTTCAGGAACCTGTTTAGAGTATCTACAATCGGGTCCCCTGAAGCAGGGATCGAAACGGAGCCGCGTTGGGACCCCCTTAATCCTGCCTACAAGCTAAGTAAATCTTTTAGAATTTGCCACAGGTGCAGTGACATTTGCAACTTTAAAGGCAGTACCTTGTTTGGACATCTTTTTGAAGTTTTTAGAGATGATTTTTTCATATATACCTTTGAAGGAAGTGATCAAAGATTTTTCATAAAAGGACTATGACTGGAAGGTAAACTCTTTCTCCAAGGGAGGTCTCATAACCTTCCTTTCAGAGTTTCGTATCTCTGAGCTTTTTTATAAATTTGTTTGATCACCCTTCATAGGTTAGTTATCTATACAGGCCAGTTCTCTTCGGTGTTTATCATAGTTTTTCTGGCTTTGTGTCTATTAACTTTGTATCCCTGAATGCACTTTAGTTGATATTTATATTCAGCAGTATTTAGCCAGCCAGAAATGGCTCCTGGACAGCTGAACACCGCTAAGCTGGCCAATCACTGATATTCAGTGGGAGATAGCCGGTTATCTCCCACACAGATGGTCACTGCTAATATCAGGTCGCTGGCTAAGTTGAGCAGCTAGATATACCTGCTTTGTAGGTGGTTCTGCCTTTGGCTGCTGTTATGCCTATGGCCAGGGGGTAACTGAAACTCAGCATACTATGTGACATGTCTCCTCAAGCCTTCTTATCTGCTATCCTGACCTCCTGACCACCTCCTTGAAGGGAAGCTATTTTAGATCTAGTCCTTAGTGGAATTTAGAACATAGTACAAGGGGTAATGGTACTGGATCCACTGAGAAACAGTGATAATAACATGATCAAATTTGACCTGATATCTCCATTACATTGCATCCTCCTTCGAGATGTTTAAATTCAACCTGAAAACATACTCCTAAGTTGAGCTCTTTCGAGCAGCGATTGTCTCTTATATGGTTAATGCAGTCAGTTCAGGGTGATCTCTTAGAGATGTAAAATGGCATTCATTTTGTGTTTCCCTTTCCTTACTATCCTTTATATATTCTAGTTTCACCCATCCTCACAGTCATGTCCACATTGAAGGTTTTTCCCCAAATAGGTGGGGTAAGAAATTTAAATAAATGTGAAACTTGAGTGAAGTTATTAAAGAAATTTATTGTAGCAGCATTTAATTTTTGAAAGGGCAAATACAATAAAATGAGAAGTGAAACGACTAAGTCCCAATTTGTATTAGCCTCGTTCTGTCCTGACTACAGATGCATCAGGGGACAGAAAACACACACACACACACACTTAGATAGCCAAAGAGATGTGTCTTTATTCAGAAGAACCACACATATTTTTAGTCCCCCCCCCCTCCTTTGTACATGCCTGGTCACAAGCTAATAATGGGTGTAGCTTATAGGGAAAGATAGGTTTCATTTCTCATGAACACAGGGGGGGGGGGGGGAATTCCACAGCCAGTAGTCATAATTACAGATAACAAAAAGAGATAATGTTTTTGTGTGATTTCTGCATAGCAAAATAAACTTATAAAGAATATACCCTTACAATCCCCCCTTACATCATGAAGATGATGTCATAAGCGTACAGCAGCAGCGTGGAGAGAAAGGTGCTCCACTAAGGTGTCTGAGATCACATGTATATATATATATAGAAAACCTTGGAAAAGAAGTATAAAGAATAAATAATTCCTTTACATATGCAAATCACCAAGAGCAGCAAATATCAAAGCTGCCGGGAAGGTCGGGGGCTGTGGTAGGGACTGGTAGGTACTAGCCAGGGCTACAGTAGAGCGATGAACAGCAGAGTTGACAATATCATGGAATCACAGGAACCAGGCAAGGCAGGCAGCCAAGAGCGAAAGAGCCAGTCAGCAGGGAGGTCACGCCAGGTTCGGAGAGGAACATGAGCCAGTGTGGTGATGCGGTCCATAGCTACCTCGAGCACAGTACTATCATCATCAAGGTCAAGGCAGTAGTTAGAGAGGTGGAACTTGCCACAGACGCCACCTTCCGCAGCCAGCAAGTAATCTAGAGACAGGCGATTCTGATACATGGCAGTGCAAAAGTTCAAGAACAGCCTGCAAGAGAAGTATGCAGTTGAGCAGGTAGATTGGGGTCCGAGAACCCCAGGAGCCATCTTTGGCCCACGTATCAGGTCCATAAGCAGCAATGATCCGTTCAGCAGGCGAGCTGTCACTCCATTTTCCAATCTGTATGGGGCGGAGAGTGCTAACTGCTTTTGGCGACGCCTGGTGTCGAACACAGGGGCTCCCAGGCGTTTGCCATCGGCCAGCAGTAGCAGAAAGGAGCTGGGATGGATCCGAGTACACATGTAACAGTCCGGTGAGCAGTCAGCCAAGGGTAAGAAAACAGGCCACAGAGCCTATATCAATCATCAGGAGCTGGCCATCAGGCTTAGGAAGTTCCATGGAGCAGGTGCTGAAGAGGAGGTCCTGGTAACTTGAAGATGCAATAATGGAAGTCTGTAAGGCTCACAGTGGAAGTCGTGGGGCTGATGTGAAAGAGAAGTTCTGTGAAGGCAGGTCTAGCATATCCAGCCATGTTCATAGCCACTGTTCTCCCATACCAGTCCTACCACAGACAAAACAATTGCTGACATTAAGAGTCTGGTCCCAAAAGGGGAATAAGAGACTCAAACCCAGCCTAGTTGTGACAGGAAAAACAAAATCTACTTTCATATGTGCAGAAAAACAGGGGAAACACAACAGAAAATACCACACAAGACATGTTCCCATAAAGGACAGGCTCCTCCATGAGCGAAGGTGTCCTCATAGGGGCATTGCTGGAAAGGCATTAAGCTATAGAACACATTTGAGATAATAATGCTGCCAATCGAGGAACAGTATGAGGGGCAGTACTATGACTGTAAGTAACATCAAATAACATGCATGCATCAAAATACAAAGGCACTGGGCGAGGAAGGTAATGAGGGTGCCCTCAGCACCTGCTAAAGGCAGCAGGTGGGGGTTGCAATAAACCACAAGCTGCCAGTTACAGTCAAACACTTGTAAACAATTCCTGTCCAAGAAATTAAAAGGTTAGGATGTGGTGTTGCAGGGGTATCAGTCTCTTTAAACTGGTAAGGTCCATACTCGGAGAGAAAGGTGTCTGCACAGACAGGGAGAGACACACACCAGCTTGAAAGAAGTTCAGGTATCATCATCCAGCAGCTAAAGTCCAGGGAGGTGAGTCAAAGGAGGACATTTACTTGGTATAAGTACGGAAATTAGAGACAATAGGCAGATACACAATGTTCATAAGAGGACAGGGTGATAAGTTGGTGTGGGTTGCGCACAACTAATAAGGCATTCCAAGTTTCCAAGTTTCCAAGTTTATTAGTTTTTAATATCCCGACCATCAAACAATTGTCTGGCCAGTTAACAATAAAATTAATAAAGAGTTTAAATGTAGTAGAATGTGCATAAAGATGTCTAAAATTAAACATAAATGACAAAGACTTGACATACTGGAGTGTGAGGGCAATAGGGGAGGAAAGGGAAAAAGTTACATTGTATAGATGAGATGGAAAGAGTGGGGAGGGATTGAACGAAGGGAAGGGGGAGCGTTAAAATGATGGATGCTTGCCTGATGAAAGAGAAAAAAATAAAAAATAAAAAAAAATTTAGGTTTGATTAAATGCGTCCCGAAATAAGAAAATCTTTAGATTAGTCTTGAATTTAGCTAATTGTTGTTCGTCACGGAGGTATTGTGGTAATGAGTTCCATAATGTAGGGGCGGTTATAGCGAAATTTGTTTTGCGAGTATAATAGAAGTCTTTTAGGGACGGAATATAGAGAAGTTTTTGGTCTGATGATCTTAATGTACGAGTGGAACTTTGAGGTATAAGGAGTTTGTCGAGAAATGTAGGTTGATGTAAGAGTTTGATTTTGAAAGTGAGTAGAATAATTTTATAAGTGATACGGTGGGAAATGGGAAGCCAGTGGGCTTCCTTTAAGAGAGGAGTGACATGATCAGATTTGCTTTTCTTATAGATAAGTTTTATTGCGGTATTTTGTATCAGTTGAAGGCATCGTAATTCTTTTTGAGGGAGGCCGTTAAGGAGAGAGTTGCAGTAGTCTAGGTGAGAAATTACTAAAGAGTGGGTCAAGATGGTAATAGAGTCGGTATTCAGAATGGAAATTAATGATCTGATGATGCGGAGTTTAAAGAAGCAGACTTTTACGACAGAGCTAATATGATCGTGAAAGGCGAGATCTCTATCAATAATGACGCCAAGTAATTCAAGAGAAATCATAAGGATATACTCAGTGTAGGGCACACAAAAACCCATTATGCCAGAAATGTGTGAATTGAGTAGATCCAGTGAGCACCATGGAATAAACACTGTATAGAACCTTTGTCTTAATAATATAACCCCTAACTAAGTAGCGCTCAGGCCATGAAAACAAGAACTAAAAAAGATATTGTGCAATTTAGATAGGAAACAACAAAAATGTAAAAAATGGGGATTAAAAAACTCCAAAAATGGCCAATGGTATGTTTTCCGGGGTGCCCCACAAACCAAACAGACAGACAACACAGAGATTACATGGCACAAACAAACATAGAGCTCCAGTAGGCCTTAAACTAGCTCCAGTAGGCCTTAAACTAGCTTTCATCTGTCATGGAGTCAGGGCTGAACTTAAATCTGCAAATAAATATAATTATACAAAAGGAAGAAGAAAACAACATCATAGACCATAGCACTAGCAAAGTAAATTTTCATGTAACACATGGCACAATAATCAATAATCAGAAAAGGGTCTGGAGTCTAAATGTATGCTTGAACTACTGAAAGAGAAAACAAACAATTTAGTCAATGGGCTCCATTGCTCTGCCTATTTTATTCATAGTGTTAACTTGGAACTGCGGGAAGCATTACGTGGTGCCTCATCATTGGCCATCCATTTTTTATAACCTTTACATCAAAACTGCTTCGTTTTTCTTAATAAATATGTAGCTTTAAATATATAAATATGTCAATATAAAGTGCTTCAATTAAAGTGCTTTGTACTTAGCTTTGGTACTTAGCTCAACTTAATATACAGCCAACATCTGGGAGCCAGACCCGACATGTTTTGCCCACAAACGAGCTGTGTCAAGGGTCCCCCTAAATAAACCAAAAGTAAAGGGAACAAAAGTTAAAGACAATCCCTCATGTCCACCTTTCTTCCCCCTTCCCTTTATCTAAATTTTAAATGCATGTTTCATAATTCCTCACCGAGGTGGCTACCGTCATCCGACTCCGTTGCTGTTCTATGAGAAAGATGGCGGCGGTGTGTATTCCCCCGAGTTTAAATCCTCCCACCAACTCTTGTAACCATTCACGCCCCCTGCGTTCCTGGTTCTCATTTGCTCCCCATTCATCCAATCACAGTCGCCTATTCAATCTCATTGTTTTGGAGGTATTTTATTCATAGGGCATGTCTTCAGTCAAGTCACACAGTCATAAGAGATAATGCAATGAGAGACACATAAGAACATAAGAACATAAGAATTTGCCTCCACTGGGTCAGACCAGAGGTCCATCCTGCCCAGCGGTCCGCTCCCGCGGCGGCCCATCAGGTCCGCGACCCGTGAAGTGGTTTCTGACCACTTCTATAACCTACCTCAAGTTCTATCTGTACCCCTCTATCCCCTTTTCCTCCAGGAACCTATCTAAACCTTCCTTGAACCCCTGTACAGTGTTCTGGCTTATCACCTCCTCCGGAAGCTTGTTCCATGTGTCCACCACCCTCTGAGTAAAAAAGAACTTCCTGGCATTTGTACTAAACCTGTCCCCTTTCAATTTCTCCGAGTGACCCCTAGTGCTTGAGGCTCCCCACAGTTTGAAGAATCTGTTCTTATTTACTTTCTCTATGCCCTTTAGGATTTTGAATGTTTCTATCATGTCCCCTCTAAGTCTCCTCTTCTCCAGAGAGAACAGCCCTAGTGTTTTTAACCTGTCAGCGTAAGAGAAATTTTCCATACCTTTTATCAGTTTAGTCGCCCTCCTCTGCACTCCCTCGAGTACCGCCATGTCCTTTCTGAGGTACGGCGACCAATATTGAACACAGTACTCCAGGTGCGGGCGCACCATTGCGCGATACAGCGGCATGATGACTTCCTTCGTCCTGGTTGTGATACCCTTTTTGATGATGCCCAGCATTCTGTTTGCTTTCTTTGAAGCTGTTGCACATTGCGCCGATGGTTTCAGCGATGTGTCAACCATCACCCCCAGATCCCTTTCCAGGTTACTCACCCCTAGCTGTGTTCCCCCCATATTGTAGCTGAACATCGGGTTCTTTTTCCCTACATGCATGACTTTGCATTTCTCTACGTTAAAGCTCATTTGCCACTTATTTGCCCAGTCTTCCAGTCTCGTTAGGTCCCTTTGCAGGTTTTCACAGTCTTCCGTGTTCCTAACCCTGCTGCAGAGTTTGGTGTCATCAGCAAATTTGATAACCTCACATTTTGTCCCCGTCTCCAGATCATCAATAAATATATTGAACAATAGAGGTCCCAGCACCGACCCCTGTGGAACTCCGCTCGTGACCCATTGCCAGTCCGAGTATTGGCCCTTTACTCCAACCCTCTGTTTCCTGCCTGCCAACCAGTGTTTGATCCATCGGTAGATATCCCCTTGCACCCCATGATTCCACAGCTTTTTTAGTAGCCGTTTGTGAGGTACCTTGTCGAAGGCTTTTTGGAAGTCAAGGTAAATGATGTCTATGGATTCCCCCTTATCCATCTGGCTGTTTATTCCCTCGAAGAAGTATAGCAAGTTTGTGAGGCACGACCTTCCCTTGCAGAAGCCATGCTGGCTTGCCTTCAGTTGCCCATTTTTTTTCTATGTGTTCGCAGATTGTGTCCTTTACCATTGCTTCCATCATCTTTCCCGGAACCGAGGTCAAGCTCACAGGCCTGTAGTTTCCCGGGTCACCCCTTGATCCCTTCTTAAAGATGGGTGTGACATTTGCTATTTTCCAGTCCTCTGGGATCTCTCCAGTTTTTAGGGAGAGGTTACATATTTGGCGAAGTGTCTCTGCTATTTCGTTTCTCAGTTCTTTTAGTACCCTTGGGTGGATGCCGTCCGGGCCTGGTGATTTGTCGCTCTTCAGTCTGTCTATCTGTCTGAGGACATCCTCTTTGTTTACCTCTAGTTGTACCAGCTTTTCGTCGTGTTCTCCGTTTATAATCACCTCGGGTTCTGGGATATTGGATGTGTCCTCTCTGGTGAAGACTGACGAGAAGAATTTGTTTAACCTGTCAGCTATCTCTTTTTCCTCCTTTATCGCTCCTTTCCTGTCTCCGTCGTCCAGTGGTCCCACTTCCTCTCTGGCTGGTTGTTTCCCTTTCACATACCTGAAGAAGGGTTTGAAGTTTCTTGCTTCTCCTGCCAGTCTTTCCTCATATTCTCTCTTTGCTTTCCTGATCTCTCGATGGCATTCTTTCTGGTACCTTTTGTGCTCTTCCTGGTTCTCCTTTGTTGGTTCCTTTTTCCATTTCTTGAAAGATGATTTCTTGTCGCTTATCGCCTTATTTACTGCAGTTGTTATCCATGCTGGGTTTCTAGTTCGATTTTTTTTGCACCCTTTCCTGGCTTCAATCTACAGAAATAGACAGATCTTACTAGGTAAAGCACAATACAGTGTCCAGGGTTAGGTACAGAGGTAGTATGAAGTATTGCAGTGTCAATTCAAGGTTACTTGAAACACAACTTGTTCTTCCTGTTTATTTTGTTTCAGTTCAGCAAAAGATTCTTTGTGCCCAACTGATCCAAGATAGCTATGTATGTATAACAACTGCTTGATAAGAGAAAGGAGAAGAAACACTTCACATTATCATCATAAGGAAACACATATCCATTGTTAAGAAAAAAGAAAAGTGATAGGGGAAATGCCCCCTTTCCAGATACCGGTGGTAAATCAGTCGCCAAAAAGCTGCATCTCCCAGACCGGTAAAAGAGACTTGTACAGTGTACTGTAAAACAAAACAAAAAAATGAAACACTGGGCTTAATAGATTAAAGTAGTAAATTGCACTTTCCACTAGAACATATGAGTTAGTGTCAATTCATAGTTGCTTTATACAGTTCCTACCCCAAAGAGCTTGCCTAAACAAAAATAACTTGGAACTTTACTCACACCTGCCTATTCCAACTAGAATATCCCTTCTAATAAGGACATAATACATGCACTTACTTTCAAATACTCTACACATCCCTGTTTATAAACATACACTATCCTGTCTGCAACTTTCAGTAACTATCATGCATCTTTGCTATAACTTTTCCCATGGGGTTTTTTTTTTCCATCTCCCCATTGCTTTCTTTGACCAAGTTTCCAAGTTAAAAACTCGATTAAATTCCAAATACTAAGCCTTTGACTTTTTTTTTTTTTTTTTTTTTTAAAGCTCCTTTGAATTTATCTAAATGTTGCTAAACCATAAGATTAGGAGAGTTAATGCAGTCCAAGTATGACTGTGCTTGGCTCCTATTTCTCTTCAAACTTCAAAATGTGCACAGTGCTGTAACTTTTGGCAATAATCCTATTCTTAGATATTTTTTTTAATATATGCAGGCGATAGTGTTCTTCTGTCACCTTAAATTGGTGCCAGCAAAAGTCACACACCCACAGCTTTATAAAAGAATTCTGTCTCCTAAAGCCAAAAGATATCCTAAAACTATTAATTCATAAATTGTTCATGTAGATCAGAAAACTAGTTCTTATTGTCTTCTCCCTTCCTATTCTGAATGTGAAAAAGTTTAATAAGTTTCAACTCTAGTCACGAGGAAATGTTTTCTCTCCCCCTTCTCTTGTAAAAAGACAAAGAGGGACAGGCAAAAAATGCTGGCCATAGGGGTGGAGAGAAAACAGCAAATCCCCTACAAATACAGTGTGCATACCACAGTTAGAATAAAGTTCCTTTTTACTAGGCACAACACAAACAAAAAAACCCTTGCAAATATGCAAAATGGTTCCTAAGCACTGGGAAAAATTTTTGAATTCCAAAGCATCACTTGCTTTAAGAAAGTCTGTTCGTATTAGCTCAACTACTAAAGCTATATTTCTTCCTGAGTCATCTGTTTGAGCTTACTGTTCCCTCCTGTTCAGTTCCTCCCATCTCTGTTTAAGGCACTGGCTCAAATTATTTTCTCCGAACATCCCCTCTCCCCCGAGGGTTTTACAGGAAGGAGATAAATAGTTTAAGGGGGTCTCATGGGCAGTTTTATTACCTCTGTGCAATCCCCTTTGTTTTGGACATAGTCAATTTTTTTCTCCTCACTAAACTTGCTCCATCCCCCCTCCTCCTAGAGAAAAAACTCTGTGGAGAAAAAAAAGGGAGGCGACCAAAAGGCCGCCTTCTATCTCACTGGAAGGCATGGAAAAGGAGGAAGGGGTGAAAGCTCTCACTACTGCCCAGAGGCACAGCGGGGGGAACTTTTTTTTGTCAATTGAACAAAAGAAAAGCCAGATTGCATTTTGTTTGTTTTTTGTTCACAGAGAGAAATTAGTAATGTAATTCAGACACACTTCTCTGTTCAACAAAGAGCAGATACCAAAGCTGCAAGTCTTGGTGGTGTTTTTTTTGTTTGTTTTTTTTCTCAAGACTCGTCGTTCTTAGGAAGAGGAGGATCCTTAGTGCCTGTCTGATCCAGAACAAAGCACAAATCTCACTTACCTTACCTTATACACAAGACACTGTAATATACAATGCAATAGAGAGAGAAAGAACATGCAAGAACAGCAGAAAAGGCAAGGCTGTACAGATTTGAATTAATTAGAGCACTTCCCAAAAGGACAGGTAATTAGTTAAATCGGTCCTTCCCAAAAGGACAGTTAATTAGTTAAATCAGTCCTTCCCAAAAGGACAGGTAATCTGTGGGGGTTCCCAAAACCACCACTATAAACTCACAAAGGGTCAAAAACCTAAAGAGACTTGCCAAAAGCCTCAATAATCAAATAAGGGTGTGGAAGAGGGCAGAGAATAGTGAGCACTAGAAAACAGATACTCACTTAGAGTCCCGGCACCATCGCCACTCCCGAGCGAGCCCCCAGCTGAAACGACTAGGTCCCAATTTGTATTAGCTTTGTTCTGCTGTCCTGACTACAGATGCATCCGGGGACAGAAAATACACATACACACACAGATAGCCAAAGAGATGTGTCTTTATTCAGAAGAACCACACATATTTATAGTCGTCCCCCCCTTTGGAGGGAATTCCACAGCCAGTAGTCATAGTTACAGATAACAAAAAGAGACAATGTTTTTGTGTGATTTTCTGCATAGCAAAATAAACTTTTACAGAATATACCCTTACAAGAAGAATGGTTAAAAAAACCCCAAAACTAAAAAGATTGGCTGAAATAGTTAAGACTTTAAAACAGGCATAAATGTTGTTTAAAAATACCATTGTGGAAGCAGACCAGATGTATTCCATGTATTAGGTGTAAAGAAGAGCAGACAGCATGATTAAGAAGTGAAGTGAAAGAGGCTACCTTCAAAGAATGGAATAAAATAAGAAGTAACATATGCACTGGCAAGTTAGATGCAAAGCATCAATAAAGAAGGCTAAAAGAGAATATGAAGAGAAACTTGCCACAGAGGCAAAAACTCATAATAATAACTTATTCAGGTAGATCAGAAGTAGATGCCTATGAAGAAATCTGTGGGACTGTTGGATCATCAAGGAGCAAAAGAGGCATTGAGGGAAGACAAGGCCATAGCAGAGAAACTAAATACATTTTTGCTTCAGTCATTATGGAAGAAGATAAGAGATCTCCCTGAACCTGGTTTTCAAGGGTGACAATATGGAAGAACTGAAACAAATCTCAGTGGACCTGGAAGATGTACTGAGCCAAATTGGCAAGTTAAAGAGTGATAAATCACCTAGAGAGGAGTCAAGATGGCGGCTGGATGCTGATGGCTATCTAGAGCCTTGTTCTTTTTCCTGAGCAGAGATGCTGCATAAAAATAGAAGGGGACGATCAAGGCCATTCCACCACCGATTGTGGCATCATCCACGATACAGCTGACAACACCTCAGGCTCTGGAAAGTCAGTCAGCGAAGTGTCAGATTGTGTGGGGTGAGAATCCTGCATTAGAAGTGAATGAAGGAGCATTTGATTCATTGGGGCATAATGTGTCTTTTTCTCCCTCATTGGCTACTCCTCCACCATGCCCAGAGCAAAGGAGGGATTTAGCAGTAAGCCCTGTGGGAGCCGATATGATTTTATCAGGACTTGATGATGGCAATGCTTCTTCCTTACCAGGCCTGGGCAAGAGTGTTAACATCTTGGACGCTGAGGACTCATCTTCTAGTTCAGCAGTGACCCTGCAAATGCTTCTTGAGGCCAAAAGAAACTCGATGGAACAGTGGGGGAAAACACCTCAAGACATGGAAGTTCTTCTGAGTAAAGTAGATAAAATATCACAAAATATGAATATTGTTCATCAAGATTGCCTGGATAAAATTGCTCAAGTTCAGACTGAAACTAACAATCTTAGAGAGATAGTTATAATAGTTATTAAAGATCAAAAGTTTATTGCTACAAAGATTGATCAATTAGAGAATTTTAATAGACAGTTAAACTTGAGAGTCCTGAATTATCCTAAATTGTTTGGTATGTCTCCTGTGGAAGTTTTCAAAAAATTTCTTGAAAATTGAAATTTCCTTCTGAAACTTTATCTCCAATAAATACAGTTTATTACCTACCAATTAGTAATAAAGATAAGATTAACACAAGGGATCAACCTTTAGAACAAGTTCTTCAATCAAGTCCTCAAAATCAATTGCAATTTAAAGAAAATGGATTAAATGATATTTCAGCTTTATTAGAGATCTTTCTCTGATGTTTCAGATTGTGCAACCTTGATTGTTAACTTTGTATAAATGCCATAATGAGATGATACTTTAAGAACATTGGTTCTGCTTTTAGAGGACAGTGAAGTTGGTTATTTCCAGATGTGACAAAATCTACCCAGGAAAGAAGAAAATATTTTTTGGTTATGAGAGAAGAAATTAAGAAGTTGGGCTCTACATCTCTGTTGGCATATCCTTGCAAATGTGTGATCAAATATTTAGGATTGAGGTATGTTTTCTTCCAACCTGAACATTTGAGAGCTCTTTTGGACCTCAGGAAGCTACAACTAAAGACTAGCATGAAGATCTATTTCACTGAGACATTTAGGGGCAAATTCCATAAATGACATCCCAATTGTAGGCGGCGGTAGGCTGCCTAACCAGCCAATTGGGATTCAAGTTTTAAAAAAACAAACACCCCCCAATGCAGGCTGCCTACATTGTAGACATTTTGAGAGCCTAGGAAGGCATGTTGTGATACCTAAGCTCACCCAAGGCTAGGCATGGGTGTGGTTTCGTCCGGAAGTGGCCTTAGATGAGCTTAGGTGGCCCTAGACGTCTCTCTAGAGCTTTGATAGGCACCTGAAATGTAGACCAGCAAAATGCTGGCTTACATTTCAAATAGACACAGCCGCTGAACTGATCACGGCAAGGGAATCTCCCTGCTGTGATCAGTTTAGTGGCCGCAGCAGGGAACTCATCCCAATGCGAAGTTGGCCGGCAGGAGTGATGCCCAGTTCCTCCTGCCAGAACCCCAGAAACACCTTCCCCTCACCCCGAGTGCTCAATTCCTCCTGCTGTCCCCCCAAGACATCCTCCAGAAGGAGGAATGCCCAGTCTTTCCTACTGGAGAAACCCCCTCCCATGACATACTCCAGCAGGAGGGATGCCCAGTTCCTCCTGCTGGAACCTCACCCCTAAGACATCCCCTAGCATCCCAATCCCCAAGGCCCACCCAGACTCCATTTGAGTAGACTAAGAAATCTGGCCAATTAGAATCCTAGGTCACTCCCAGTGCATGCCAGAATGAGTCTTTGTATTGAGTCTCTTGCTTGCCAAAACGTGCTAGTGAATGATGCAGTGGTAAGAAAGGAAATCTGGGAAGTTGTCATGCTGTCTACAGAGGGCTATGAAACCCTTAACCTCACCTGTCATTGCTCTTGCTCCATCAGTAGTGATGGAAACAAGTCTTTGCAATGGAGGATTACACTTTGTCACAAAAGAACTGAATATTTCCTGACCGGTAGTTCTCCCTTTTAAAGAAATCATTCCAAGTAGTTCTTCTTTAACACTGAAGTCTTCAAAAACTATCTGGATAAAGACTAGTAACTGGGCTATGTCTCTTATATCTGTAGATTCATCTAGTTGGAGTGAGAAAGCAACACAATTTGAAACATCCTCCAACAATTGTTCAGTTGTGTCTCCACACATCTTATCTATTCGCTGCACAAAGGTGTTTCTTAACAATTGTATATCTTGAATAGCAGCTATGATCTCTTTCTTATTTTTAAATCCTTCAAAAAGATTGTCAGCTACTTCAAGAAAACAATCTTTTACAATATCTCCTTCAGTGAAAGGTTTGCGTTTCTTTGTGATCAGGTTGCTGACCTTGCAGGATGATATGGTTGCATTTACTGAATGTGAGCTTGGCTTCGCCATCAACTGTTGCTGGGTAGCCAATTTCAATTTAAGTTCTCTGAGCTTCAGTTTACGAATTTCACTTTTGGGTGGAAAATCAGCAACAAACTTATTGCTATGCAGAGCCTTATAATGATGTTCCAGATTACCCTTTTTGGGCAAGGATACTGGGGTGTTATAAATTAGACAACAACACTTGTCTTTCACTATGAAGAAGAAGTAGTCAATTTCCCATTCATCATGAAAGTGGTAGGTTTTGCTCTTCTTTGGAACACTCATCTTTGTTATATTGGAGTGGCTGGATGTAAGGCCAAATCTGCTAAGTTAGTATAAACACTGGCAGAATCTGGTACAAAACTGTCACTGTCCCAAAGTATTAAAGATTAACAGGAACTGAAGACCTCTGAATGATGTGCAATACAAGGACTTGAGATAACAAAACCACACATGCAGTTCTAAAAGTACAAATAAAAATTCACCATACTGGCACCAATAATCAAATACCACCAAACAATCATCAAAAAAACTCAAAACACCTGTCCAGCAAACCAGATAAAATCAAATACCACCAAACAAGTTCAAATACCACCACATACGATTTAATAAATTCTGCACACAATGTAGAATCAATGCAAAAGCAAGGCGAAATAAAATTACAGTGTAGAATCAAAGCAAAGACTAGGCAAAATAAAATTGTAGAGGCAAGCAAAAGTCAAAGTGGTTTGAACCAATTCGAAGGCAAGGCAAAGGCAAGTTAGAATAAAATTGGAAAAGCTCGCCAAAATCACCAAATTCTTGACACTTTGTTGTGTCTGCCCGAAAATGTTTAATGAAAGTGAACTATAAAGCGGCCAACGACCAGCACACAACACAACTAATACGGTAAGTGTATTCAGGTAAAGCCTGGGTGAATGGATATCACCCAGTTTATAACACACTTCTAAGGGGTGTTGGAGCAGGGGCAGGAATGGGTAATTCTGAGAGGCAGGAGGCCAGGTATGATGCCCGGCCTATGGCGTATCGTCACGGGGTGCAGGTGGTGGCCCCCTGGGGTACACACAAACTATTGGCATGAAAATAAGCACTCTAATACACCCGCAGCCAAGATTCCCAAAGGCAAGGAAAAAAGACAGGCAAAGGATCAGCAGCAACAGCAAACCCTCAGCAGATGATCTGTCTGCACGAGCTCTCTCCTAGCGATGGCCAAGTGGGGCTGATGATCTACCTCTGACCCCTCTGCGATCTACAGGTAGCTCGCGATCTACCTGTTGGACATACCTGTTATATAGGACACTTGTGTGCGATTTTCAAAAGTCGCTTCTGAGACCAGGCATCCTATACAGATTCTGGCCCTTTTCTACATTTGAGAAAGAGATTTTCCACATTTGAGAAAGAGATTTTTCTTTCTTTCTTTCTTCTGATCTCTTTTGGCTTTCAAAACCCCTCCCTCTTCATATAGTGGCCTTAATAGAAAGCAGAGATCGTTGAAATACTTTTCTCTTTAATTTCTTTAATTTATCCTTTTCTATTGCTTCTTGTGCATATGAATTAACTTGTATTGTAATAGATAAGGAGGCTATGTCGGTGATGGGTCAAAACTATGTGAGACAAAGCCGCGCTGACAATTGCGTGCAGGACGTCTGTGCGCTGGATTTAAATGGTATTTTAAAGCACTCTGAGGGTGTGTGTGTGGGGAAATCCCCCAATTTACTTGGAACTGTTGGCGCTCCGTTGGGGGGCAACCCCCCCCATTATAGAGAAAACTGTACTTTTTCCCTAAAAAAACAGAGAAAAAGGCTGTTTCCTCTATAATTGGGTATTCCCCACCAGCACCCCCCACAATAGGAGCACCAACAGTTCTAAGTAAAGTTGGAGGTTCCCCGCCCAACTCCCCCCCCTCGGAGTGTCACCACAGCCTCAGGGCAATGGGACCTAGGGTACCGGTAGCAAGAGAAAACTCTTGTGTGCCGCTACGGGCAGCACATGAAAAGAAAAAGGTTAACAGAAGTGCACACCGCCACACCAGGTAGGTATTGTACCAAGCAATTACTGAGTTTATTCTTCAAACAAAACATTCAAACCAGCTTGCTTGTTTCAAGTTCAATCAGTTTCATATCAAAAAGAAAACAATCTTGTCAGGATGTTTCAGATATCAAATATAGTCCCAAAAGAAACAAAATGCACTGAAAAACAGACTTTAGGTTAATGTCCGCCAATAAAGTTCAAAACACATCATTTAAGCTTTTCCAAAGCTGCTGCTGGCTCTCCAGCCAATTAATAGTCCAAACTTTCAAACATTAAAAAAAAAAAAATCTTTTGGGCTGATTTACCTACTTCAGCCTGCACTAGTGCTATGGCACTAGGCCCCCAACAGTTGGCTTGCTGGCCAGGGAGTGTGCTCTGTGTGGTCTCAACTCACCAATCATAGGCCCTCTATCCCACCACAGAAAACGCAGAGCATTCCCCACTGCCTAGGACTGGTAACAGCCCTTCCCCCACCCAAAGAGAAAAGAACCCCCCCCCCCCCACACACACAAAATCTCAAAACCAGTCTTTTACATTTCTTAGAGGTGCCTCCAAGCATCACACCTTCTTCAGGGTTACCACCAAAAAAACCCATTCAGTCAGCTTAGTTAAGCAGTGTCCAAGTTAAGCATTTAGGCAATCTGAATTACTTGCCTCCAGTCCAGCAAACCTCCATTGGCAGGACTCCATTCCGGGGCTCAGCATAAGGCTCCAGCTCCATGTCCTGGAAATCTTGTGGCATTAGGTTGGGTGGCTCCAGACCAGCCTCAGTCAGTTCCATACCTTCCAGCTGTTTACTGCCATCCAGAGCTCTCAATCCTGAGTCACCCTGCCTTCTCGGTTGCTGCTGCTGCTTCTCCTTCTGCCTCTCTAGCTGTTCTGTTCTCTGGTGTAATAGCCTGCAGACATGCCCCAAACCTACAGGTTTTCCAGCTGTTTCTACTTCCAGCCTGCAAGTGACTGCTGGGAGCTAAACTAGAGCTGTGTGGGGGTTGGGAAACCTACAAATCTGCTCTGCCACTCCCTCTAGGGGCCAAAGAAGGAAAGTCATCAAAATGTTCAGTTTAAGGTTTAAATTGAGCTGTTTGTGGAGTGTCTACTCTTGAGCTGTGCACTGCTCTGGGGACACACCTAGCAGGCATAGGCTGAATACCACAGGAGCGCTTTAAAATACTATTTAAATCCATTATGCAGACGTCCTGCGCACGATTGTCAGTGCTCCATTGTCAGAGTGGTTTTGTCTCGCATGGTTTTGTCTATGTATCGGCTATTACAGCCAAGAAAACATCCTTTAAAGAATGGAAAAAGGATCTCAATGAAGAAAATAAGAAGAGACATAAGCACTGGCAAGTTAGATGCAAAGCATTGATAAAGAAAGCTAAACAAGAATATGAAGAAGAATTTGCCACAGAGGCAAAAACTCATAGTAACAATTTTTTTAGGTACTTCAAAAGCTGAAAACCTGTGAGGGCATCCATGGGACCTTTGGATGGTCAAGGTATAAAAGGTGCACTCAGGGAGGATAAAGCCATAGCGGAGAGACTGAATGAATTCTTTGCTTCGGTCTTTACAGAAGAATATGTAAGAAATCTACCTGAACCGGAAATGGTTTCAAGGATGATGAGGCAGAGGAAGTGAAAGAAATCTCAGTGAACCTGGAAGATGTACTAAGCCAAATCGACAAGTTAAAGAGTGATAAATCACCTGGACCAGATGGTATACATCCCAGGGTACTGAAAGAACTCAAACATTACATTACATTACATTACATTAGGGATTTCTATTCCGCCATTACCTTGCGGTTCAAGGCGGATTACAAAAGGTTAATTTAAAAACAGAGTTACAATGATTAGCTAGAGAGGTAAGTTGTAGGTCTTATGAACATTTAGCGGGATGTTGAGGGTGGGGTGGTTTGTAAGAGAGTTAATAGGTGGTCATATTGGAGATTCTTTTGTTATTATTAGTGCAGTAATGGGTAGATCAAATGTCAGTTTTAAAGTTACTAAGAGGTCGTGTTGTTATTGCTGCTTCAGGAATTTCTTGAAAAGTGTGGTTTTTATTTCTTTTCTGAACGTCCTATAGTCTGGGGTGGTCATCAGAAGGTTGGAGATCTGGTTGTCCAGCCTTGCGGCTTGAGTGGCTAGGAGGCCGTCGTGTAGTTTTGTTCTTTTTACTTCCTTGATTGGGGGGGGTATGAATGGGGAGTGCGTTTTTCTGTGTCTGGTATTGGGTGCTTGGATGAGGCGATTGTTCAGGTATGATGGGCTGTCTCCGTGTAGGGTTTTAAATAATATGCAGTAGAATTTGAATTGGATTCTTTCTTGGATTGGGAGCCAATGTGAGTTGATGAAGGCTTCAGTGATGTGGTCATGTTTTTTCAATGAGTAGATGAGTCTCAAAGCTGTATTTTGGATTGTTTGGAGTTGTCTTATCGTAGTTGCAGGGCATGGAAGGAAGAGTATGTTACAGTAGTCCAATATACCTAGTATTAGGGATTGTACTATAAGTTGGAATTGTGTTCTTTCAAAGAATTTTCGGACTTGTCTCAGATTTCTCATGACTGCGAATGATTTTTGAATTGTTTTATTTATTTGCGGTTGCATAGTGCAGCATCTGTCTATGGTCATGCCAAGTAGTTTTATGGTGGTTTGGATGGGATATTTGATTGCGTTTATATCTAGGTTGGTTGTGGTTTGGATCTTGTCATTTTCTAGGAGGATGAATTTGGTTTTGTCTTGGTTGAGTTTAAGTTTGTGATTTTTCATCCAGGTTGTGACTGTTTCAAGTGTTTGGTGAAGTTTGTCTGTCATGGTAGGTTTAGAATGATCGTATGGGATGAGGATGGTGATGTCATCCGCATAACTATAGGTGGTTATGCCCAGATTGTCCAGATGCATTCCTAGAGAGGCAGTGTAGAGATTGAAGAGGGTAGGGGATAGTGGAGATCCTTGTGGTACGCCGCAGGGGTTTGTCCAGGATTCTGATTTTTCTTTGTTTGATTTTACACTGTAGGTTCTGAGTTTTAGGAATCCTTCAAACCAGGAGTATACTTTATCTGAGATGCCTATTGCATCTAAGATCTGTAGAAGGATGTTGTGGTCTACTAAGTCGAATGCCGCTGTTAGGTCCAATTGTATGAGTAGCATTTTTTTCCCTGTACTAAGTTGTTGTCTGACGGTATCCATAAGGGAGCCTAGTAGTGTCTCTGTACTGAAGTTTGTTCTGAAGCCTGATTGCATGGGGTGGAGTAGGTTGTGGTCCTCTATGTAATTGGTGAGGAGTTTGGCTACTAGGCCTTCTATAATTTTGACATATAGCGGAATTGAGGCTATAGGTCTAAAGTTAGATGGGAGGTTTTGTGGTGCTTTTGGGTCTTTTTGGATTGGGGTGATGACAATTTCGCTGAGGTCAGCAGGGAATGTGCCTTCTGTGAGCGTGAATTGGATCCATTGTAGAGTTATGGTGCGGAATTTTACACTAGAGGTGGTAAGGAGATATGAGGGGCAATGGTTGAGGTCACAGGAGGCATGGCTGTATTTTTTGTAGAATTTGTTGAATTCTGACCATTGTATGTTAGGGAATTGAGTCCAAATTCTGTCTGCTGCGGTTGCCTCTTTTCCTGTAGGGTGGATTGTGATTGGGTTTTGATGGGATGGGTTAAGGATGAGTGTGGCTCTGGTGTTGGTAATTTTGTTCTTGAAGTGTTCTGCTAAGAGGGTGGGTGATGGGGGAGGGGTGTTCGTGGTGGTAGTGTATGGTTTGGTGTCTGTTAATTCTTTCAGGATTTGGAATATTTTTTTGGAATCTTGGGTTTCCGTGCCTATGAGATTAGTATAGTAGCTTTTCCTCTTATCTTTTAGTAGATTTTTGTATTGTTTGTTGATTTTTTTCCAGTCGGTTTTTGTTTGATCTTGGTTCTTTTTTCTCCATTTTCTTTCTAATCTTCTACACTGTCTTTTGAGTTGGAGTAGTTCATTATCAAACATGAAATTGCTGATCAGCTGTTAGTGATCTGTAACTTGTCATTAAAATCGTCTTTGGTACCTGAGGATTGGAGGGTGGCCAAAATTATGCTGATTATTTTAAAAAGGATTCCAGGGAAGATTTGGAAAATTACAAACCAGTAAGCCTGAACTTGGTGCTGGGCAAAATAGTGTAAACAACTATAAAAAATAAAATTGTGGAACATATGGACAAACATGATTTAATGAGACAGAGTCAGCATAGGTTCATAAGAACATAAGAATTGCCACTGCTGGGTCAGAACAGTGGACCATTGTGCCCAGCAGTCCACTCCTGTAATGGCCCAAAGGTCAAAGACCAGTGTAATGAGACTAGCCTTATCTGTGTACATTCTGGTTCAGCAGGAACTTGTCTAACTTTGTCTTGAATCCCTGGAGGATGTTTTCCCCTATAACAGCCTCCGGAAGAGCGTTCCAGATTTCTACCACTCTCTGGGTGAAGAAGAACTTCCTTGCGTTTGTATGGAATCCATTCCCTTTTAACTTTAGAGAGTGCCCTCTTGTTCACATTGGAGAGGATGACCAACCTCTTTATCTACTAAGTCTATTACCTTCATTATCTTGAACGTTTCGATCATGTCCCCTCTCAGTCTCCTCTTCTCGAATCTCTCACTGTATGGTAACTCCTCCAGCCCCTTAACCATTCTAGTCACTCTTCTGTGGACTCTTTCAAGTAGTACTGTGTCCTTCAGGACACAATATTCCCGGTGGGGTCTTACCATGGCCCGGTACAGTGGCATGATAACCTTCTCCAATCTGTTCGTGATACCCTTCTTAATCATTCCTAGCATTCTGTTCACCCTTTTCGCCACCGCTGCGCATTGCGCAGATGGCTTCATCGACTTGTCGACCAGTACACCCAAGTCTCTTTCATGGGGGGGGGTATCTCAGAGTACTGTATCAGACATCCTGTATTCGTGTATAAGATTTTTGCTACCAGCATGCTTACACTTATCCACGTTAAACCTCATTTGCCATGTCGCAGCCCATTTTTCAAGCGTGTTTATGTCACGTTGCAGGTCTTCGCAATCCTTCTGTGTCTTCACTACTCTGAATAACTTTGTATCGTCTGCAAATTTAATCACCTCACTCGTCGTACCAATTTCCAGGTCTTTTATAAATATGTTGAAGATCACAGGTCCAAGCACCGAACCCTGTGGCACTTCACTCGTGATGCTTTTCCAGTCCGAGTAGTATCCATTTACCCCCACTCTCTGTTTCCTATCCACCAACCAGTTTTTTATCCATGTCAGTATTTCACCCTCGATTCCATGGTTCGCAATTTTTTGAAGTAGTCATTCATGCAAGACCTTGTCGAATGCCTTCTGAAAATGCAGATATGCAATGTCGACCGGGTCACCCCTGTCTATTTGCCTGTTTACTCCCTCAAAGAAGTACAGTAAGTCAAGCAAGATCTTCCTTTGCTGAAGCCGTGCTGGCTGGTCCTCATCAGATTGTGTCCGTCAAGGTGATCAATGATTCGGTCCTTTATCAGCGCCTCCACCATCTTTCCCGGTGCCGAGGTCATACTCACCGGTCTGTAGTTTCCCGGATCTCCCCTTGAACCTTTCTTGAAGATCGGCATAATATTTGCCACTTTCCAGTCTTCCGGAATCCTTCCTGATGTGATCGACAGATTGGCTACTAGTTGGAGCAGTTCAGCTATAACCCCTTTCAGTTCCTTGATGACCCTCGGATGGATGCCATCTGGTCCTGAGGATTTATCATTTTTAAGCCTATCAATCTGCCTGCATACCTCTTCTAGATTGACCGTCGACCCTATCAGTTTCCTATCTTCGTTTCCTGTGTATAGCCTGTCGGCTTCTGGTATATCGTATATATCCTCTTCCGTAAATACAGACACAAAAAAACGTATTCAGTTTGTCGGCAATGGCTTTGTCCTCCTTTAGCACTCCCTTTATTCCCTGATCACCTAACGGCTCCACCACTTCCATCATGGGTCGTTTCCCCTTAATATATCGAAAGAACAGCTTAAAGTTTTTTGCCTCCTTAGCTAGTTTTTTCCTGTGTCCAGGTTGAAGTGGATCATATTGTGATCACTGTTTCTCAGCATTCCTTCTACTTCAGTCCAAGGGACTGTGAGGATCTTCAGAAGGATCTGAACCAGCTGGAAAAATGGGCGATAAAGTGGCAAATGAATTTCAATATAGACAAATGCAAGGTGATGCATCTGGGAAAGAAAAACAAAGAACATGAATATAGAATATTGGGTGTGACATTAGCCAAATGCGAACAAGAAAGGGACTTGGGGGTCCTGATAGACAGAACCCTAAAACCATCGGCTCAATGCGCGGCGGCAGCAAAGAAAGCAAACAGGATGTTGGGCATGATTAAAAAGGGGATCACGAGTAGGTCGGAGGATGTCATAATGCCACTTTACAGAGCAATGGTCAGACCACATTTAGAATACTGTGTCCAACACTGATCTCCAGGGCCGCCATTAGAAATTTCTGGGCCCCTTACTGAGCAATCCTATTGGGCCCCCCCAAGCACCCCTTCCCCCCACTTTTGTCCGGGGGGGTGCTATCAGGAAATCGGCAGGGGACAAAAAAAAGTATGACAGCAGTGTTTATTGTTTATTGTTGTGCACAGCAGAAGCATAATACAGGAATTTGTGCTATGGTGGCCTAGGACCAATGTTCCCTCTAAGGATTGATGAGGTGTGTGCAAAAAAAATATGCATGAGCGACAAGTTACATACTCCACAAATTTATGAGCAGGCGCGGAGGACACATTTTTAAACAAATGTAGTTTATCCTTGTACTCATTATGTCATTTTAATCATCTATGGATATGTTTGTATGTTTATTGTTCAAATGGTTTTATTTATTTCCCCAAATTTATTTTTGTTATATGCATTGAAAATATTTGATATTGAGTTTAAATCAAAATCTCAATAAACTTGAAACGAGTGCCCATGAGATTGTGGGAGGGTTAAATACTCAAAACTTAGAAGAATTACAATTTACTTAAAGTTTTTGCTACGCCAGCTTTCTGGTATCTTTACATACAGTGGCGTACCTAGCATATGTAACCTGGGGCCCATCATTTTTTGGCACCCCCGCCCCTATCTGTAAGAAAAACATGATTTTTAGTAACAAACCACACGTCACACATGAGTACCTAGGAAAAGGCAGCATCTTACATATTGCAGTGAGCAGTACAACAGCAATACACCCATTGTAAAACTAAACAAGCCAGACTAGTACAGATCAATCCTACACCGTCAATCCTAACAGAAAACCATGTCTTTCGAACACACAGAACACAGAAAACACCTTCGCCTAGTATGGAATATGTCATCACAAACTAACCTCTCCCCCTTTTACAAAACTGTAGTGTGGATTTTAGCCACAGTGGTAACAGCCCTGACGCTCATAGAATTCTGAGCATCAGAGCTGCTACCACCATGGCTAGAGCTAAAAAATGCTCCACAATTTTGTAAAAGGGGGGATAAAATAGAAATACACAGTTTCAACGCTCTAGCTCAGAGGTGCCCAAACTTTTTGGGCTTGCGAGCTACTTTAAAATGACCAAGTCAAAATGATCTACCAACAATAAAATTAAAAAACACAAAGCACACTATACGCTGAGAAAATGTTAATTATCATTCCTATTCTTGACAAGTTGTTCCAGGAAGCAATTGCCTACAGCATCCAGGAACTTGGTCTCCCTACTGCAGCCAGAGGTGTCTAGGTTCCAGTCTATCCCCAGATAATTTGAAGTCATCCATGATAACTGCATTGTCTCCCTTACAGTTGCATTTAATCTCGTCCGTAATTTTTCCAACAATTTCTTCGGACTGCCCTGGGGGTCGGTAGTAGATGCCGATCTTCGTTTCTGTTCCATTTGTTCCTGGAATTTTGGCTCATAGAGACTCTACCTTATTTTTCATTTCCGGCATGTTCTCTCTAGTAGATTCAATTCTCTCTTTGACGTATAGTACAATACCCCCACCTTTTTGATCTAATCTGTCTCTGTGGTATAGCTTGTATCCGAGTAGCACAATATTCCAGACGTTTTCTTCATTCCACCATGTTTCCGTGATGTCGATGATGTCAAGGTTATCTTTGTGTGTCATAGCTTTCAATTCCCCCATCTTAGGCTCCTTGCGTTCGTGTACATACACTTGAGTTTGTGGCCTGTTACTTTCTTGCATTTCCTTCCCTCTTGTGTCCCTTTCAATCTGTCAGGATTACTATCTTGCTTATGATCCAGTGAATCTTCCTCACTATCTTCCTGCATGGTATCCTCTGGGTATACCGGATCTTGAACCATCGACTCTTGGTCGAATGTCGGCTTTCCCCTTCTTCCTAATTTAAAAACGTCTCAATTTCTCTCTTGATGTTGCTTGCAAGTAGCCTCGTTCTGTCTCCGCTGAGGTGGAGTCCATCCTTCCTGAATAGCTTGCTCTTCCCCCAGAACATTGTTCAGTTGCACACGAAGTTGAATCCTTCTTCCTCACACCAGCGCCTCATCCAAGCGTTGACTGCTTGCAGCTCCATCTGCCTTTTCTCGTCAGCCCTGGGTACCGGCAGGATCTCTGAGAATGCTACCCTCAGCGTTCTGGTCTTCAGTTTCCCTCCTAGTATCCAGAACTGGTCCTTCAGTCCTTCTTGCTATAGTTCCTGTTGCTCACATTGTTTGTCCCCATGTGGATCACCACCGCTGTATCTTCCTCTTCCACGCTATCGATGATCATGTCGATGCGGCTCACTATATCTTATACCTTGGCTCCTAGTAGGTAGGTCACCAGCCGTTCCTGTCTTCCTCCCGCTATGTGGTCATCGACTTGTCTGATGATGGAGTCACCCATGATGATTGCTGTCCTCTCTATCTTCTCTTGCCTCTCTAGCCGCAGGTCCGTGTCCCTGGTGTATGACCATCTCTCCAGCTGTAGGTCCGTGTCCTCTGTGCACTTCCATCTTCCCTTACCAATTTGCTTGACTTCTTTGAAGGTGTCAATAAGCATGTGGATAAAGACAAACTGATTGATGTAGTATATCTAAATTTCCAGAAAACTTTTGCCAAAGTTCCTCATGTGAGAGTCATGGCATAGGAGGCAATGTTCAATTGTGGATTAAGTATTGGTTATCGGATAGAAAACAAAGGGTAGGGTTAAATGGCAATTTTTCTCTATGGAGCAGGGTAAATATTAGTGTGCCAAAGGGATCTGTGCTGGGACCAGTGCTATTTAACTTATTTATAAATGATCTGGAAATTGGAACTACGAGTGAGGTGATTAAGTTTGCCGATGACACTAAACTGTTCAAAGGTGTTAAAATGCATGCAGATTGTGAAAAATTGCAGGCAGATCTTAGGAAATTGGAAGACTGGGCATCCAAATGGCAGATGAAATTTAATGTGGACAAATGCAAATTGATGCACATTGGGAAGAATAATCCAAATCAGAGTTATCGGATGCTAGGGACCACCTTGGGGGTAATCACTCAAGAAAAGGATCTGAGTGTCATCATAGACAATACGCTGATGCCTTTTGCCTTCTGATGCCTTTGCCTGCTGATCCTTTGCCAATGAGTGGCAGCATCCAGGAAGGTAAACAGGATGCTAGGGATGATTAGAAAAGGGATGGTTAATAAGACTAAGAATATTATAATGCCTCTGTATCGTTCAATGGTGCGACCCCACCTTGAGTATTGCATTCAGTTCTGGTCTCCTTATCTCAAAAAGGTATAGCGGTAGTAGAAAAAGTTCAAAGAAAAGCGACCAAGATGATAAAGGGGATCAAACTCCTCTCATATGAGGAAAGACTAATGAGGTTAGAGCTTTTCTGCATGGAAAAGAGATGGCTGAGGGGAGATATGATTGAAGTCTAACAAAATCTTGAGTGGTGTAGAACAGGTAGAAGTGGATCGATTTTTTACTGCATCAGGTTTTACAAAGACTAGGGGACACTCGATGAAGTTACAGAGTAATACTTTTAAAGCCAATAGGAGGAAATATTTTTTTCACTCAGAGTATACTTAAGCATTGCCAGAGGATGTGGTAAGAGCAGTTAATATAGCTGGTTTTAAAAAGGGTTTGGACAAGTTTATGGAGGAAGAGTCCATCATCTGCTGTTGAGACAGACATGGGATGGTAGTATGGAATGATCCTACTATTTGGGTTATTGCCAGGTACATGTAACTTGGATTGGCCTCCACGAAGATGGGATACTGACCTAGATGGACCAATGGTCTGACCCAGTAAGGCTATTCTTATGTTCTTAAATCAGATGGTATCTCACAGTTCTGAAATAACTCACATGAAATTGCTAATCCACTCTTAGGCCCTCTTCTATCAAACTGCGAGAGCAGTTTTTAGCATGGGGAGCTGCGTTGAATGGCCCGTGCTGCTCCTGACGCTCATTGAGTTCCTATGACCATCGGGAGCAGCGTAGACCATTCAGCGCAGCTCCCCGCACTAAAACCACTAGCGCGATTTAGTACAAGAAGGGGTAGGTGTTATTGTAGACAATGTGCTAAAATCTACTGCCTAGTTTGCAGTGGTGGCCAAAAAAGCAACAACAGAAAAATCCAACTGAAGCTGCAGTAAAAAATCACCAAAACGGGAAAACCAACAGAAACTGCAGGTAATGTACAAGATGCAGGCAGGATTTATTGTACCAAATTAAAATGCAGTAATATAAAAACCTTTTTACCAACCAAGGGACCCGACACGGTCCATGTTTCCGACAGTACATCTTCGTCAGGGGTCCATGGTAAATAAGGTATAAGATATACCGCAAAGAATAAGGGTAACAACAAATGCCTGTGTGTTCAATTCGCTAAGGGTCACTGCCAGAAGTGAAGCGCCTCAAAAAATGAGAAAAAGAGGTGCCCACACTTTTTGGGCTTGCGAACTACTTTTGAAATGACTAAGTCAAAATGATCTACCAACAATAAAATTTTTCAGAGAAAATGTTAATTATCATTTATATTCCGGATTTTTTTCAAAGTGGTTAAGGCAGATGACTCTATGCACTGTCACCTCAGTAACAACCATACAAAAATAGACAAATATACCCTCCTCCCTTTTTACTAAATCACGATAGCAGTTTTTAGCGCAGGGAGCTGCGCTGAATGCCCAGCACTTCTCTCGACGCTCATAGGCTCCCTTCACTAAAAGCCGCTATTGCGATTTAGTAAAAGGGGGCCATAGTGCAAAATATAGACAGCAGATATAAATTCTCAAAATGGACACATTTTGATCACTAAATTGAAAATAAAATCATTTTACTTACCTTTGTTGTCTGGTGATTTCATGAGTCTTTGGTTGCACTTTCTTCTTCTGACTTTTGCTTGTAGGGCTTGGAGATCACTGCTAGCTAAGTTATGCAAAGTTAAAGTTGAGATTAAGAAAGGATGGGGCATGAAACAGAGGTAGGCAGTGCCAGGAAAGGACACACATTCTGCCTATCTATTTTGCCAGTCGTTCCACTGAAAATTTGGAGTCTAGTATGCCATTGGGACAAAGTCATGATCATCATACATACTTATATAATGCTATGGAATGCGTATTTTATACTCTATCGGTACATTCACCCCTGCTTTCAAGCTGCTGCATACATACATACTTGGGTAAAGCTACCTGTGATTTTTTGCAGGATATGTGCTAGTATTTTATAAAGACACATAGGTGCCTATTAAGGGCATTTTCAAAACACAAAAACGTCCAAAAATCAGCACTTGTATATTTTTCTCTGCAAAACATTGAAGTGCCAGTAACTGAAACAAAGAAAGATGTTTTGCAGGACATTCACCCTCCAAAACGTCAAACACAGAAAGGGACATGATAGAGGCGGGATTTGGGCCGGGTTAGACTTGAACCTTTTGCAGGACGTCCTAGATGGAACTTAGACATTCCAAGCTAGAACTGTTTTAGATGCAACTAAATGCCAAGAGATACCTAAACTGACCAGATGACCATTGGAGGGATTAAGTAATGACCCACACACTCTCCCAGTGGTCACTAACCCCCTCCTAACTCCCCCTTCAAAAAAATATGACTAAAACAGTACATACCTGGCTTTAGAGCAGCAACATCTGGTATGTGAAAGGTCAGTAGAGCATCACACAGGTGTCTTAAGTAGCCTGGTGTGTGGGCTAATGAGCCATAAAAAGGAGGACCCAGGTCCATAAAACACTCTAACCACTACATTTATGGTGGAAAGTATGAGGTCAGAAAAACATTCAAGTTGAAAAGTCCAAATCTATACTATTTGGATGTGGGAGGGGCCAGCATTGTAATGTACTAGCCACAGAAACATCCCAATAGAGCAGTGGGGCACCTTGGAACGCACTGCTGTGAACATCAAATAAAGGGTGCCAGACAGATTGTCTGGAATTCTAACAAGATGGCAGCCAGTTAAGTCATCACTTATGCCATCTCCCTTCCTTATTTTTTATTTGGAATTTATTTCTAAGTTTTCCCTGCATCTTTTAACAATTTAACTTAATTTTTTCTGTTGTTTTGTTTGTTTCTAGACTGATTTGATTTTTTCGATCTTATAATTCATCTTTTTATCCAATTTATCTAATTCTCCTCGCATTGCCTCTCATACGACCATTGGTCCTAACGGCTAACAGCCTTAATGACAGTGGATATTCTTAATACCTTTTTGCAGCGGGACATGGATGTTCGGATGGTTGTTCATGTGCTTGTAAAGAGTAGGGGGGATGGAGGTCAGCAAGGGAGAGATTGCCTGCTGAGACAAGAGATGCTTGTGTTGAGGGAGGTGGCTTGCAGAGGCATTCAGCGTGCTGGCGAGGATCCGCAACCCGCAAGTGGAGAGATCAAGGTTTTATTCGCTGAGAGGAGAGCGACACTTCACGTTGGAGGAGGTGACCTTCGTAGATATCCAAAGTGCTGGTGAGGATCGGCCGACTGACTGATACACCGAGGACTGTGACTGAAGATGTGGTGCGTAGTGGGTAAGCCAGGCCTCTGGATGGTGGCTGCTGGGTCCTCCTTCTGGTCAGTTACCCGACTTTGTGAACATCAGCTTGAGTTGGGGGATGCTTGCCTTGGTCTGCTTTGGGACCTGGCTATCTTCCGGATCCCTGTCTGCCTCTCGTGCTTTCCCGGCATCGAGTGGTCTCTTGTCTCCACTGGACTGGAGTATCTGACTGGACAGGACCTAATATCTGACTGGAATTTATCTTATTTGGGTTATTTTTTAATTTAATTAATTAATTTTAACCTTTTTTTAATTGATAATTAATTATTGCTTTATTTTGTTTTTGAGGTAATCTTTATTTTCATCCTCACTAATTACTTGTTAGAATATATGTACCTTGTCTCTATCTCTATCTTTCTTATCTTCAATGGAATTCCTTTCATTAATCAATTGTTGCATTGTAAACCGCTTAGGTCAGTAAAATGTTGGAGCAGTATATCAAATCTTAATAAACAAACATATACATCTCAGCAAAACCACCTTATATGCTGAGCCCTCCAAAACTCTCTCAAAACTTACTATACCTACTTGTATACCACCCCAATAGCCCTTATGGCTGCAGGTGACACCTATAAGGCAGTATAGTAGGATTTTGGTGGGTTGTGATAGGCTCATACCTAACACCAGAGATATTGTGGTTAGAGTGTATGGGCCTGGATCCTCCTCTATGGCTCATTAGCCCATCCACCAGGCTACTTAAGACACCCGTGTGATGTTCTATTATACTAACCTTTCCCATACCAGATACTGCTGTTCTACAGACAGGTATTTTGTAGGTAGTCTACCAAACCCAGCTAAATCCTACTATACTGCCATATAAGTGCCCACTGCAGCCATAAGGGCTATTGAGATGTTAGACAGGTGGGCATAGTAGGTTTTGGGAGAGTTATGAAATAAACTCTAAAAAGCAACTTTTTGTCTTCTCAATTCAACCAACCAGTTATGAAATTACCTCCCATATGGAAACAGCTGCCTGGAAGATGTTGTGTATTATTTAGATTAAACTTTTAATTGTCTTTGAGGACGACACAACCAATCTGCCACCCAATTACTGATTTACAGAAAACAAAACAAAAAAAATGCTGGAAACCCATTAGAGAATGCTGACCTATCAGGAAAGAACCCCTACATAAAAAGTGAATGCTTGCATGATTTGGATATCTAGAAGACTACATGCATATGAACACAATGACGTTTCTGAATGAAAAACTCAGAAAATCTGGGTACTTGCATAGAAATCAAGTTGAACCTGCCAACACAAATGAATGTGTTCATAATGGTTGAACATTGCATTAAGAATGGAGGAGTTGTATTGCCATCACTATCTTTTAGAAAAATGCAGCTTCAGGGACCCAACATTTCCTTTAGCTGTTTTTATTTTCATTCTCAGCAATCAAGATAAAAACATGTTCACTTTGGATTGAGACAGTTTATTTGCAGACAGAATGAAAAAAGCTCTAGGAAAGGAACTTGGTTGGCAGCAAAATCAGTGAAAGCAGCTGTGCGGGGACAGCTGTACAAAAGTAGGTCCAATTATTGCCTTGTGATAATAACGCAAGCCAAATGCACATTATTATTCCTGTCAAGACTAAGCCAGCTACACTAAAGGGATTTTCCTTTATGGCAAAAATGCTTAGCATATCTGGCCCTAAATGTCAGAATAGCAAGAGTAACTTAGTGGGAAATTGATCTTCTATTCTATTCTGCACTATTTTCACAATAGATTCTAGGTGGATAACAACAATTTTAAAAAATATGTGGAGGGGCATAATTAAAAACAATGTCCATGTCCCCTTTTGGCCTAAGGCCCTAGGCGCACAAAGTAGCTAACAGGGAAATGTCCATTCATGAAAAAACATCCAAAATGTGTTTTTTTCGGAAAATGGCCTACCTATACGTTCAGGAGTTTAATCACTCAGACCGCCACTACATCTACCTTTAAGCCCAATTCCCCCCCAAAAATTGCCCAAGTCCCAAATGCCCAAAACAAAAGGTTTTAGGCATGGGAAGGACCAGTCCTTCGCCTAAAAGCACGATTCTCTAACTGGAGTCTGTTATAAACGCTGGTTAGAGAATTGTGGAACTAGTCCCCTCCCCCCTCACACAATGATCATGGCAGCCCGAAGCTGTCATGACCCCTCAAAATGTTCCCGGCAGGAGAGATGCCAAATCCAGCAGCAGATGGAAGATGCTGCTCGCATCGGTGAACATTTCAAGAGGCACACAGGGAGGCTTTCAAGTGTGTGTGTGTGTGGAGGGCACAAGCCATGGTGGGGAAGAGGAAGGGGCACACACCTTGGCAATGCCAGGTGCCAACCTCCTTAGCTATGCCACTGAGCCAACATAATGCCTATTTTGTAAAAAGGATTACAGACTAGTAAGCCTGACTTCAATGCCAGGCAATATAGTGGAAACTATTAGAAATAATAAAATTACAGAACACATAGACAAACATGGTTTATTGGGACAAAGTCAGCATGGGTTCAGCCAAAGGAAGACTTACCTCACCAATTTGCTTCATTTTTTTTAAAGGCATGTATAGATATGTAGATAAAGGTGAGCAGGTTGATGTAGTGTGTCTAGATTTCCAGAAAGATTTTGACAATGTTCCTCATGAGAGATTTCTCAGGAAATAAAAAAAGGCAAGGTATAAGATTGTTGCAGTTGTCCGGATCTCACCGTGTCTGGGTAGGTAGAACCAAAGTTTCAGCCATCATGCTGTGGCTTTCTTCAGGGTGTGCTGTGAGGTCTGCAGTTTGTCTTTATATATAGTTGGTTCTCAAACCTGATTAGCTGAGGCTTGAGGTGACTGAGGCAAGAAAGTTGGTTAGTCATGAATTTTAATTTGTGTTCATTGCTCACAAATTTGAATTGTGGCAGGAAAAAAAAAAAATTTGGTGGGAAAGTCCACTGGTCATAATTTTAAATTCTGGTGAGAAAGAGGCTGGAAACTTTGAGATGGAGGGAGAAGGCGTTTGTCCTCGGCCTCATTTCTTTTTGCACTAAATTTATTTTGGATGAGCAGTTGCCATGCTTTGTTCATGAAGAGCCATTTATGTCCATTGAAGTTATTGGGGTATTTTGTTATTTTTTACAGAACTGTCTGATTGAGCAGATCACATCTGCAGAGAAACTACCAGGATATTACTCCAAACCAAGGCATCTCATCACAACTTACCATGTGAAGAATGCCTAGCACTACAATCCTTACAAAAATGACAGAACCAGGTGATTCTCCTTGCAGACAAAGGTAATATAACTGTAGTGATGGATGCCAACAAATACCACCAAAAATATCTATCTTTCTAGCAGAAGACACATGCACACTTCTCCCCAGCAACTCATCCTGGAAAATTCACAGAGAAGTAACAAGCTGGATAAACAATGCCACTTCTATCAAGCCAGAGTTAAAACCTAATTTGAAGTGAGGTAATAACCTGGCCCCTAGATCCTATGGCCTACCCAAGATCCACAGACTGGGAATTCCACTGTGACTCATTGTAAGTGCAGTCATCTCTCCAACCCACCCTCTAGCATGCTATCTAGCCCAAAAATTAAGAACTTTAACTGACAAAATATCTTCAAACGTTAGCGATTCAGCCCATCTCATCAAGATCATCCCTGGCCTGCAACTACATGGCACAGGTATTCTGGTCAGTTTCAAAGTAGTTTCCCTATTCACCAAAATCCCAGTGGATAAAGCAGTCCAAGTAATAAACCAGAAGCTTTCTTTCAGTACTGTGAATCCAAGACTTGTTGAGACTGGTAAAATTACTTTTTGTTGTGCAGGAGTTAAGATATGGAACTCTTTGGTGGGTCAGATACGAAACTGTTGTAAAAAGGGCATGTTTAGAAAACTACTTAAGATGCAGTAGATGCCTTTCTCTAGACCAGGGGTGTCCAACCTTTTGGCTTCCCTGGGCCGCATTGGCTGAAAAATTTTTTTCTGGGGCCATACAAACGCGCAAACGCTGCAGCAAGACAGAAGAGGGAGCCGGCAAGATGGTAAACACCTGGGGGCAGCAGAGGAAAACACTGCATCGCCCTAGACCGAGGCCACACAAAATACTTCTTGGGGCCACATGCAGCCCTCGGATCGCAGGTTGGACATCCCTGCTCTAGAAAATAATTTTCCTCTCTGGCAGAGTTGATAAATTATTCATGATCTTTACTATGCAAGTTATGGTATTATTTTTTAGACATGATTTCTGAGGATTGTTTACATGTTATTTTATCATGTTTTTGTTTTAAAATTATGTAAACCATTTAGTTTTAAACGGTATAGAAATTTTTAAAATAAATAAATAAATGCTGGGAACAGTACGTAATATGCCCAAACAGAAGGCACAGCGATGGGCTCCCCCCTCTCCCCGATGGTAGCCAACATATTCATGGAGTCTCTCGAATCCACCCTACTGGAGAGTGCTAAGCTCAAACCTAAACTGACGCCTTCATCATCTAGTCCCACAGATGGGAAAAACTGTGAATTTCTAAACTATCTGAATAGTGGCCACTCCAACATAAAATTTACCATGGAGATGTAATGATCAGAAAGCAGACAGCTGGAAGCCTGGGACACATGGTATACAGAAAACCCACCCATACCAACCATTATCTGAATGCAGAGTCTCATCACCAACCAACCACAAAAAGAAGGGTTCTACATATACTAGTGAACAGAGCACTAAGAGTTTGTGACCTAGGCAGTCTTTGGAAAAAGGACATCTTAGTATTTTGAAAATGCCCCTGAGAGAACAGTTGGTGAGTCAGTAAGCAAGTAGTGTAGAAGAAATTTAAAACACTAATGAGAATTTTTTTGTCAACTACTTAAAATGTAATTAAACTATTTTGTAGTTAAATGCATACAATCGGGTTAAGGGATTTTGTTTCGGTGCTTGGGGGGATGTAGAATCTCGGGGGAGGATGCCGGTTCGCAGGGGGGATGCCGGATCGCGGGAGGGGGGTATGGAACAGCATCGATGGCCTCAAGAGGGGTGGATTGGAGCAGCACCGGTAGCCTAGGGGGGAGGGGGGAGGAAGTGGAACGGATCAAAGCGAGTTTCCCTTACTTCCTATGGGGAAACTCGCTTTGATATACTAGCAATTTGGTTTACGAGCATACTTCTGGAACGAACTATGCTCGTAAACCAAGGTTCCACTGTATTAATTTTGATATATTTAAATGAGGTCTTTTGTTTCTATTCTTATTGTCACAGTATGTTTTAATTTTTTAATAATTTTTAACATTGTACTTGAATGTTTTTAACAATTGTATTACTTTTATTATATAATTTTAGATTGTACGTAGATAGTGTGTTCTATGAAACTGTACCATGTGCTGAAATGTTTCAATATTCTCCTGTTGTGAACCACCCAGAACTACTGGTTGGGTGGTATACAAGAAAATAAATTATTATTATTATTATTATAGGACACCTAGCAACACCTAAGTCAGGTTAGGTGCTGCTAAGTGCAATTCTGTAAAGGGCATCTAGCAGTTGATTGATCACGTGGCAAACAGCACCTAAGAGATAGGTGCTGCTAGGCACAGTTTATAAAATCAGGCCCTGTATACAGGTACCTTCTCTATCTCTATTAGGCTCACAATCTAAGGTGTTTTTGCACCTAGGGCATGCGCTAATGCTTAATGTGCACTAAACACTAAAACACCCATTGGAATACAATGGGCCTCTTATTGTTTAAGCATGCTCTAATGTGGTTAGCGTAGGCTAAATTGCTTAGCACCCTTTGATGAATTTCTCGCTTAATGTGTAAAGGCAAGGGGGTCACAGTTACACCAGGTCTATAGCTGGTGTAAGTTCAGGGACATAATATGCCAGGTGCCATTATAGAATAGCTTTTCATGGTGTGACATTGGGGGCACCTAAATAAAGATGACCACCTAATGAATTGCTTCAGTGGCAGCTGAATATCACTGCTATGCACATAATTGGTTGTTCTGCCTTCACTCCTTCTTGTCTCCATACTGGCACTATCCATTTGGGGGTACATTCAAGAAAGAGCACCAAAATTTAAGTGCCCATAAAATAGTGGTATTAACCACCAATTCTCTAATGGCAATTGTATGCAAAATTGCTGATATAAAATAGAGTGTTAAGTCAGCATGGACATGACTGGCTTTAGGCATGAATGCTAACGCTACGCCAAAGGCTAGAGTAAATCCTTGCACCTAAAGCTGATAGTTGCATGTGTGTCATAGTAGTCTATAACTTAATGCATGCACCTGCTAGACATACAGAAAACCAAAAGAGGCGCCTGTGGTGCTCAATCTTTTTGTTCACATACAAGACCCGACACTTACGTGTTTCAACCCATTGTAATCGTTCTCGTACCATGATTTGGACACTAAAACTCACATTTTTGAACCACTGCCTGTGACTTTTAACTGAACTGTTTCAATATAAGACCTCTGAGGCAGGCCTTATGGCCGAAACACATACGTGTCGAGTCTTGTATGTGAATAAAAAGATTAAGCACCACAGGTCGCCTCGTTTGTTTTTCTGTGTTCTACCTTGAGGAGGTCGAAATTCCTGTTTAGGTGTACTGCTAGACATACTCCTTATCTGCCCACATTCAGACCCCCTTGCTAATTGCTGTCTATCTTTGGCTACTATAAACTTAGCCGGGCTCAGCACCAAAAGTGGGAGTCAGCCCGGCTAACTCTAGTGGTCTGAATGTCATCTTCTAAGTTTACAGAATAGTGCCTAAGTGCAGTCACATGTTTAACAACAAATGAGTGCTAATTAGCAGCAATTAATGCCACTTAATGGCTATCATTGGTACTTAAGGCCAACTGGCACCTAATTTAACAATTATCCCCTCCTTTTACAAAACTTCACAATTTTTTTTTTTTTTAAATCTTTATTGCGTTTCAAACATTCATGATGCAAAGCACATATATTATTAAAATAAAAGCATTTTGAAGTAATACATATATAAATAACTGCAGCAAAAAATGTTGCAAAAATGTTATAAGCCAAGTGGTGGAACCATCCTTTGAAAAACCATTTAAGTAAAGTGGAGAAAAAAGCCTCAACTAGTTTTATATGCAGACGGCAACCCAATGTGTTTTTTAGCTGTTCTTAATCTGTATCACAGGAAAAAAAACTCCGCTACTTCTCTAAATGCAATCTTTCAAAATAGGAAAATATTTAACCATTGTGCATAGTGAACAGGAAAAAGAACCTTCAGAAAGGTTACACTTATCTTCACAGCTGTTGATGTAAGCCAGGACCGCGATCCAAAAACGCAACGATCTTCCTACAGTCACATTTCTGGCATTGAAGTGAAGACAAGGAACCGATGTCCAGATCCAACAAGGCACTTGTTTCAACAATATACCTAAACAATCATTTTCACCCACCCACCCCTTAATTAATAATCAACTACTAATGACCATTTTAAAATCTTCATGCGCACTCTTACCCCGTGCTTGCCTGATCCCTGATCTATGCCGGCACTGTGCCGGCAAGAGTATGCATGCACGCTTACTACATCACAGGCGGCGGAGGGAGCGAACGCGGAGTCCTGCCGTCGCCTTCCCGAGCCACAACTGGAGCAACTGGCAATCACCACAGCTGTAACTCCCCCCTCCCGCCCTCTCTCTGTCTGCCAAAAAGAAGGAGCCTGCGAGGTGGTTGTTGGGAAGCAGGCAAGTGCTGATAGCGGTCACGTGTGCCAAATTGGCACTCAGGGGCAGGAAGATGGGAAACGGGCCTTAACGGGCTTTTGCCAGCATGCCGGTTCAGGCGGCCAACCAGCCCCAGCTCATCTGCTGCAGCCAGAAGGGCAAGTATTACCAGGGCTGCCTGAGAGTGGGCGCCAGCGAGGTGTGCCAGATTCTGGCTGGTGAGCTACTCGCCAGCGGGGCTGGGCGTAAACTGCAGGCAGACAATGTGCTGGGAGCCCAGGCAGCAGCTGCAACTCGGGGGAGGGTGAATCCATTTCTCTCTACTTAAACTTGCCTGTCCCTCTCTCTCTCCCCCCCCATGCAGCAACAGTGCAGCGCAGCACTTTTCTTTGAATTTAAACATGGTGGGCGGATGAGCAGGAGGAGGAGAGGAGTAGATGCCAGCAGGGGTGCGTTACAGAGTGAGGGAAGCAGGGGGAAGGGAGAAATGGAGAGAGGCAGAGAGATTTAGGAAGGGGACAGAAGGGAGAGGGAGAGAAATGGACATGAGGTTCATACTGGTGGGCCAGAAGGGGTGCTGCTAGACAGGGGGAGCAGGAAATAGGTGCTGCTAGACAGTGGGGAAGGTAAAAGGAAAGGAGAAGGCCTACTGCTGGACAAGGGGAGCAGGGAAGTGGTGCTGCTAGATAGAGGGGAGGTAAAAGGAAGGGAGAAGGCCTACTGCTGGATAGGGGGAGCAGGGAAGAGGTACTGCTGGATAGGGAGGAGGTAAAATGAAGGGAGAAGGGCTGCTGCTGGACAGGGAGAGCAGGGAAGGGGTGCTGGGGAGGTAAAAGGAAGGGAGAACGGCTGCTACTGGACAGGGGGATCAGGGAAGGGGTGCTGATGGACAGGGGAGACGTAAAACAAAGGGAAAAGGGCTGCTGCTGGACAGGGGGAGCAGGAAAGGGGTGCTGCTGGACATGGGGGAGGTAAAAGAAAGGGAGAAGGGCTACTGCTGGACAAAGGAAAAAGGCAAGGGTGGTGGTGGACAGCCGAGGAAAGAGAGAGACAGAAAGAAAGACAGACACACAAATCTATTCTAGCACCCGTTAATATAACGGGCTTAAGGACTAGTATGATATAATATGCCCCTCATGGTAGCTTTGAAAGCATCCCACAACATTTCTAATGAAATTTCCTCTGAAGTATTAAATTGGAAATATTCATTCATCTTAATTTGAAATTAATCAAGAAAATTTACATCTTCAAGCAATGCATTATTAAATCTCCATAAAGGTCTATTACATTCTTGCTCATCAAACCGAAACTCAATCCACACTCCTCCATGATCAGATAGAATGATTGGTTCAACCACTGCTTTTGTTATCTGTTCTATCATATTATCTGAAACAAAAATATAATCTATTCTTGAAAATGAATTATGAACATGGGAGCAAAATGAAAATTCCTGAGTATTATAATGAAGGATCCTCCATATATCTTTTAGTCCACATGACTGTACCAAGTTATCTAAACCCCTAGACTTTTGTATCCTACTAGGTTGTTTATCTATCAATGGGTCCATAACTGCATTGAAGTCCCCTGCTACTATTAATCTAGAAGTAGCCAGTGATAATATGTTCTGTTGGAAAGTCTTAAAAAATTCAGCCTGATTCACATTAGGAGTATAAATATTAAGAAGCATCAGACTATTTTCCCCATATTTCATGTCAACTTTAAGCCATCTTCCCATAAGATCTGCCATGACAGGCCCAAACATTGCTATACACTTATTATGCACAAGGATAGCTAACCCAGCCTTTTTACCCAGTGCAGGGCACAAAAACTTTGTTTAACCCAACCGCCCTCTAATTTAGCCTCTTCTGTTCTTGACAAGTGAGCTTCTTGAATAAAAAAACACATCTGCATCCTGTTTCTCAAAAAATTAAGAATTTTCCTCCTTTTAATTGGTTGATTTAGGCCATTGACATTCAAAGAAAACAATTTCATATTCATTCTAACAATCTGATTTCTATAAACTGTACACCATAAACCAAACTAAAACAAATCTGTAATTTCATTTTTATACACATCCAGAACCCATAATAATATCCCCCATACCCCTCCCTTTACCCTCCTCATAAAATTATCATATTGCTTTGAAAGCTCCCATATAGACAACCTTCGAAAGCCCCATCCAGGTACCCTTATTACACCCCATCAACATATAATTATCATATAATCATCCAAGATAAAAGATAAAAAGCAAATAAAAATAATCATTTTCCCCATTGCCTATCCATTAACTCCCATTAACACTAAATATATCCTTAAATGATAACATGTGATATTTTACCATTTTATATCCTCATTCCATTTAAAAGCATTAAATTACTATATTACCACCACCTATCTGACAGAACCTTTATTATAAACCCCTCCCCAAATTTATAACCTGATATTAAAATAAAATTCATCATAATAAATTTCATCTATTATAAAATAAACCTTAGACTCCATTAACATACTCTAAACATTACTGTTTGAAATAATTCCCTTATTTATTTTTGAATCTATATTCATTAAAATAATAAATGACATGAATTCATATATTATTATAATAACACTTCAATATAAACTCATAAATCACATATTATTTCCTTAATTTCTATATATGAAATCCAATTAAAACAGTATTGATACCATATTTCCAGCTTATGTTTAACTAATTCACTATCTTGAACCCATCACAAAAATTTATTTCTATTTACTTAAATTAGTCCCCTATCAAGTTCCTGTAATTATAAAATGAATCTCAGAATCAAAGCAATACCTTCTAACCAATATTATTAAAAATATGATACTCATATTCCTACTTTAGATCATATCCCCTTTTACGTTCCTGAATATTACAGAATACCATTCTACCCGTAATAGAAACTAATTATAAGCATTATTACATTTTCTAACCTGACAGTGCTAAATCTAATAGTTTTGAGCCATAAAATTTATCTTTCCATCTCTAAATAGACATTTTATATAGATATTTGATTTAAACTAAAACTTAAAATGGAAATAATAATAATAATAACAACTTTATTTTGTATACCGCCATACCCAGGGAGTTCTAGGCGGTTCACATTTGTTTATCAAAAATTACAAGTGGTTCACAACCATTGAACAAACATTTATGAAAGAAAATAAATATCCAGTACATGTCACTACCCTGTCCACGTCGATCGTTCCAATTTGAGCACATAGTTCAAACCTCTTCTCCAAATTTATTTCCGTACATCTTATAAGGAAAAATCAAACGTACTGCTCCTGGCATTGAACCATACAGTCCCACCTTATGTAACGTCAAGCCGCTCACGTTAAGGGGCATTCCCTCATGTCCGATTTTCCTCTAATCAGCTGGTATTAAAGAAAACTGAATGATTCCACTCCATAACCGGCAAATTTCAACTATCAAAAACTGTTTACATTCACCAAAACTTTATAAAAATAATTCCGCACTTCATATATTGTAGTTTCCAAACACTCCTGATGTAATCCTCATGTTTGCTATCATAAAATCCAAAACTCTCCCGGTGTAGACCCTCCTATTCAGCAATCAGTTTAAACGATTCACATTATATAGATATCTGTTCCATTTGCTGAGCCAGATATTCCTCCAACTTGCCAGGATCATCAAAATTTAAAGTTTTACTTCCATAGGTAATCCGCATTGTGATAAGGTAAAAAAGGCCATATTTGATATCAAGTTCCTTTAATTATGGCCTCAATGCCAGAAATTGTTTCCTCACGCTGGCTGTCATTTTTGGGAAATCTGGCACAAATGATAATTTAGATTTCTTAAACTGTAAATTTCTATTTGCTTTTGCTTGTCTCAGAATTTCCAGCGCCTGCTGAAATCTTAACACATGAAAGATTATCAGTCTGGGGCCCATTTGACTGCCAGATCTCCTTGCTGGAATCCTGTGTGCATGTTCAATTTCCAATGGAAATTTAAACTTCACTGGCAGCAATTTCGGTATTAATATCTCCAAAAAGGAAACAAGATCTGCCCCTTCTAGATTTTCTTTTAGACCCAGGACCCTAATGTTATTCCTACGGGCTCTGTTTTCATAATCTTCCAGCTGTTTGCCATTCCTGCAAATCTTTTATTATCTTTCTTACATTGCACAAATCCCTCCTCCACCTTATCCATCCTGCTCTCCAGCTGAGTTACCCGGACATTAGCAGTTTCCATCTGCCACCTCCTCCTTTACCTCCAATATCATTTGCTTTATATTCCTCAGTTCTGCCAAAAGCTCAGCATTGTCAACATAGCAATCTGCACCAACTTTGGGCAGTGGAATTTTTGAGGGAGTAATTGGATCTGCTTTCTGCCGTTTTGTACTTCCACTAACCAGAAAAGCCAAATCTATTTTAGACTGCCTTGAAGTAGACATCATATACTCCAATATCCCCTATCTTGAAAAAGAAATAAGTCCCAACTGACTATGGAAATAATCTGATTAACAGCCTGGATTGAGGAGCTCCACAATCCATTGAAGTGAGCTGCCAAGTCACACCCTCCCCCTCCCCCCGCACAAGAGGTTTTTTTCGCCAGCCGGCACGCTGAATACTCTGCACTGCTCCAATGGTCAAAGAGTTCCTATGAGCGTCGTAGCAGCACAGAGCATTCAGTGCGCCGGCCGACGCTAAAAATCTCTTGTGCATTTTTAAAGGGGGGAGATTAAGTTAGGTGCACAAATGACACGATTTTATCATTTGTGTACAAGTTGGAATTTTGGGCATACAACCTTATAGAATCTGAGGAATGGTGTAGTGTCAGTTAGAAAGAATGCCTACAATGCTATCCTGATAATGCCACTGCAAATCCAAGGATAAGGGATTTATACATTTAGCAGCTGCAGCCACACCGCATGTATAAGTCCTTTTGAATATTGCCCTGACACGCTACAGAATGCTGAAATGGTTACATTAGCATAATATGCAGAATACATGGCATGAGATTTTGAAGCCTTGTTATCATATATAGCAAAGACTTAACAATGGCAGATGAGAATATAACCTGAAGTGCAGCTCTATGCCAAGAAAGTAAATAGCACAAAGAATATTATTAAAGAAACCATTTTCATTATAGATTAGGTGGAAAGGCATTAGAGTCTCCATCACCGGCTTACAACTCATAGCACCTTCCTCTTTTGTCTGCTAGAGTAGCTGAAGTGTTACTGATGTGCAGCATTATTACACTGGTTTCATAATCTTATCTTTTTTGACAGACGTACATAATTTAAATTTTAAGTAGCAGTGAGTCTTCTAAATAGAAGAATATAGGGATCATTGGACTTTCACCTCAATATTTCCTTTGTAGCAGTTTCTATAAACTCATTGCCTGAATGTGTTCAAATAAGAAATGGGCAGATATAATTCCAGGTCAGCAAAAGGTATGACTCTAAATTTTCATTTAACTTATTTCTCATTGTCATTTAGTCACAGGGAGAAATTTTTATAATATGTTCCCTAGGCTGATATTGCAAGAAGGAACCTACAGTACATAAGCACTGCCATACTGGAACAGGTCCATCAAGTTCAGTATCCTGTTTTCAATCCAGGTTATAAATGTCTGTCAGGATCCCGAAGGAGTAAAATTGACTTCAATAGGGACAGAAGACCAGAAAATGTTCATTTTGTATCTCTTCCCATGCCATTTATCGGGAATGTTTGTTTTCATTCGTTTTGTTTGGCTATTCTTTCATTATGGGAACAAAGTTATTGACTTCCTAATTCTATAAATGACGCTTTGAGTTGCATGAGCCCAATTTGCATGTGCAACTTAATTGAATAATGAACCAATTAGCACTTATAATTGGCTTGTTAACAAGCAATTAGTAATGTTAATTGGTTTTAATTTAAATTTAGGTATGTAATCTGCGCCTAAAATTTACAGGTGACTTCAAATGGGAGGATCATGAGCAGATCAGGGCTTTCTTCAAAGTTAGTCCAAGAAAAGAAGTAGGCAGTCAGTCTACAAGGGCCAGAGTGGCAAGAAACAAATCATATCTTGGCACAATGCAACAGAACAGTTGATAGAAACACTGGCCCCGATATGTAGGAAAACTATCAATTAAAAAAAATGCAAAACCCTTGGTTTACAGATGAACTTTTGCTTATCAAAAAACAACTTAGATCTCTAGAACGGAAATGGAGACATACTAAATCAAGAGAAAACTTAGACAAATATAAAGAACAGATGCAGTACTACAAAAACAAAATAAATTTAGCAAAAACAACATACTATTCTAACAAAATAACCAATGCAAAAAACTCATCTGCTCTCTTTGCGGTACTAAAAAATCTTACAGCTCCCAGAGTTATTGAAGATCCTTCGTTACAAATCAGACCTAGTGCACAAAATCTTGCTGATTATTTTGTTAATAAAATAAATAAAATTAGAGACTGCATCAACCCAAATATTAATCCTAGCCTAAATGAATTACAAACACAAACAATACCTATTTCCAAATATGCCGATTTTAATATTCCAACTCTTGAAGATCTTAAAATTTTTTTTTTTTACAAAATATCAATATAAAGGGTACAGACATTAACACAATTTCCCCATTTCTATTAAAACTGCATTTCTCTTTTTTTGGTCCTTTAATTCAGAGAATGATAGAATCTAGTCTAATAACAGGACACATACCAAAAGAATGGAAAGAAGCTATCATCCGACCAATCATAAAAAACTGAAAAGAAACAACTGCAATTGAATCGAATTACTGACCCATAGCCAATCTTCCATTCCTTGCCAAATTAATAGAAAAAGTTGTTTTTACTCAGATAACAAACTTTATTGAAAAAACTCACGCCCTTCATCCCAATCAGACAGGTTTTAGATCAAATCACTCAACTGAACATTCTATTCTAACAGTCTATTGGATTTTCTTCATTTGCATACGCAGACAATATCCAACTTTTGTACCCTCTAAATTCAGAAGACCCAAAGGAGATAATATCTATTAATAACAAGTTAAAACAAATAAACCAATGGCTCAAAGACAATATGTTGGCCTTGAATGCATCAAAATCTTCCGTAATGTTTTTCCCATGGAAAAAGGATCTAAAAAAATTTTCATCTCAGATACTTCTAAATAACATTCCTCTCCAAATAGTAACTACAATAAAAATATTGGGAGTAACATTGGACCAGGAACTCTCTTATCATAATCAAATTAGTTCAGTAGTTAAAAATTGCTTTTATAAATTACGTCTCATCAGATCATTATCAAAAGTTCTAAAACCTGAAGCTCTCAATACTCTTATTCATTCATTAATCATTTCCAGGTTAGATTATTGCAATACTTTATACCATGGCATAACCAAAAAAGAAATAAGAAGGTTACAGATAATACAAAATACAGCAATAAAAATTATTACAAGATCCAAAAAATATGACCACGTTATATCACTTTTACAGGCTGCACATTGGCTACTAATTACACATAGAATAACTTTTAAAATCATATTGCTTACCTTTAAAATTCAACAATCACACGCGCCGATATTTTTGAATCGACTTTTGATACCGTACTCTCCATTTAGGGCTCTCAGATCAATACAACAATATTTACTAACTATTCCTTCTCTAAAAATAATAGGGACCAGGAGATCTACCATTTTCTCAATCATAGCTCCTCAGCTGTGGAACAACTTACCACTGTACCTACGTAATGAACCATCCTTAGAAAAATTCAAGCGCTCCTTAAAAAGCTTTCTGTATAAGGATGCATTCAATACATAGACAGCTTAACCTCCCAAATATAAAATCTTCAGATCCTAATGGATTTTATATGATTCCATCCTATATGTTCCTTCCCAAATGTTCCTTTTTATTTTTTTTTAATTGTAGTCCATCCTATTTACCCTTTTTGTATTAGTTTGTATTAGAACTTATATGATTTGTATGTAATGTCATATTTTGTCCACCCTTTTTTTAATTTTTATGAATTGGAAAATTGTTATACGCATTGAAATATATGATACTGCTTAGATAACAAAACTTATTAAACTTGAAACTTGGAACACTCCTTCTGAAAGTATGCACAGTATGTCCCAGATTTTATAAAGGGTGCCTAAAGTTAGACATCTAGATTGGCGTTCCTAGCCCATATAGGTTCCTAACTTAATTTTTAAATTAGTTTAATTGATGCCATTAACGCGCAATAATGATCTCATAATTGTCAAAAATTTTTAAAAATTGAGCGTTAGGCCCCTAACACCTAGTAGAAAGTGGGCATGGTTATGGGCAGATCTCAAACGTCTTTTGCCACTAGGTGCCTAAATTGAACTTAGGCGGCAGTATTTAGGCTAAGAAAACCCTGGCATATGTAAGGGTCAACTAAGATTTTGATGCCTACTGGCACCTAAGTTTAATCTAGGCACCGCTAGGCGTGATTCTATAAATGCCGCCTAACTGAAAATTGACAACCGCTGTACACCGCATTCCTTGGCACATATTTTTTAGGCACTATTTATAGAATCAAGGCCTGTATGCCCATGTGCAGTGATTTGCGCAAGTGCGATAGATTGCACATGTGCAATGGGTGACCTCTTTGCAAATAGTGTGCACTCATGAAAGGGTGTGCAGTTGCACTATTATCAGTAAGCTATAAAACATTTGCATACATAGACACAACTTTACAAACTCATTTATTTTCCTTGTAAACCCAAAGTTGAAGAGAGTCTAAAAGATATGAATTAAATTTAGCTTTAAAACAGATGTAAATTTAAATATTTGAGAGTACAGATTTCCACTAATGTACAGACGATATACAAATTAAATTATGAGTCTCATTTTTAATTTCAACTTTTACATTTTACATCTCAAAAAGACGAAGAAATTAATCCTCCATACAATCTGAAAATACATATAACAGTTTATAAGACACTATTATATAAAATAAGGTAATTGAAGAACAAAGGAGGAAGAAAGCCTACAATAATCTAGACAAATTTAGCTCTTCCTTGTACAAAACCACAGAAGCAGTTTTTAGTGCAGGCTGGTGTGCTGAATGGTCAGCACTGCTCCCAATGCTCATAGGAACTCTATGAGTGTCAGGAGCAGTGCAGAGCATTCAGTATGCCGGCCTGCGCTAAAAACCGCTTTCGCGGTTTTGTAAAAGGGGGAGTAAATAAAGGAAAACAAGATATTCCCTAATCTAAAACAAATCACAGAATCTACTTGTAACTATAAAGGAGACTTAACAGGTACAGACCTAGGGGCTCATAATCAAAAGAGAAAAACGTCCAAAAACCGGCCTAATTCTGCACTTGGATGAACATTTCTCAAAAACATCCAAGTGCCGATAATAAAACCGTTGTTAAAAACGTATTTAACAACATAGCCTAGACGGAACTTGGGCATTGTGACTTAGACCATGTAAAACATGATCTAAGTCACAAAAACACACCTAAACTCACCAGATAAGCACAGAAAACACATAACACAGACCCCCACACACTACCCCAGTGATCACCAACCCCACCACCCCCATAAAAACTTTATTCACAACTTTAAATTTCAGCCTCCAGACCATCATCACCTCATCACCTGGCCGACTGGCAAAGGAAAGCCTAGTCGTCCAGCCCAGAGGCAGCTTAAGTTGTCTTGGGGGTGGGTTAGGGACCCATAGAGAGGAACCAGGCCCATAAGCCCCTGTAATCACTGCATTGATACATAAACATGTGCACTGCCCTATACACCCCCTAAACCCTTTTTTACTGGCATATAAATGGCTCCTGCAGCCATAAGGGCTATTGGGGTAGTAGATAAGTGGGTCTAGGGGATTCTGGAGGTGGTTTGGGGGACTCATCATAACCTATAAGGGAGCTGTAGGGAGAAGAAGACATGGCACCCTTTTTGTGAAGTTCACAGCAGTGCCCTGTAAGGTTCCCCACTATTTAGGTGGCATGTCTGGGTGTGCAGTCCATCACTTTGCAGACCCCTCCCATGTCCAACAGGGCTTGTTCTAGGCATTTTGTTCGTGGACGGAAAGTTGGATGTAAATGTGATATAAAGATAGACGATTTAGCGGCTTGGACAATCAGATTGGCAGGACGTATAATTAGACGATTTTCGAAAGTAAAAAAAAGTTTGACGTATCTTTCGAAAATGTGTCTTAGGTTCTTTTTAACTTTAGACAACTTGCGAGATGGACGTAAACGGACTTTGACATCCCTTTCAATTATGCCCCTCCACACTCCTTCCTTTTAAATACTATTAGGGATGAGCTAAACTCTTATAAATGGAAATCATTTGGGGGCCCTTTTACAAAGCCATGGTAAAAAGTAGCCTGCACTAATTTTTAGCATTTGGGTTTCTTGCGTGCTAAGGCCACTTTATGGTGTGGCTCTAAAATGGCTGCAATTTGACTTTCTGCCATAATGGCTGCTTGCTAATTTCAAAATTAGTGCATGGCCATTAGCCCATGAGCCTTTACCATCACCTATTTTGTAGGTGGTAAGGGCTCCCACGTTAATCCTTCCCTAATCAGTCAGCACACGCCAATGCCCACATGTTAATCGTTTAGTGCAGGACACACCTACTCTATGCTCCCAAACACAGAACCCATGCTAAAAAAGAAAAGTATTTTTGGTGTGTGGTTGATGCATGCAAGCCCACAGTTAGAGCATGACTCCTGATCATGGACCACTTCTGCAGATTCTAAGCAGTGGTAAGCGCACATTAGTGTTTAATGTCTCTTAGTAAAAGGATCCTCTAGTTAGGGACAATTAATACCATCATAATTATGCTACACCCACTCTTAGGTAGTTGACCCCTTCCCATGAGATCTGTATAGAGAGCCTCATTAGTATTTTCTTCGCTTCACCTCCCATTACTCTGGGCTGTCCTATTCTTCCTCAGTTTGTATCAAAGCAGATGGTTGGGCCTAAAGAGGAAGCATAAGAGGGAGGGGTATGAGGATACTCCCCAACAAACTTCTGTTCTGCTCCAGTCACATAATGTATAATACTCAGAACATGAACTACTGAAACATATAAGCGGTTAAACATATACCCCCCTTTTATAAAGCTGCATTAGGCTTTTTTTTTATGGTCAGCTGTGGTAGTATTAGTTCTGATGCTCATAGAATTCCTATGAGCATTGGAGCTAATACAGCTGCAATTAAGGAACATCATCACTCCAGAGTGCTTTATTGGTTTCTGCTAATACAGCTGCAACCAGCGATAAAAAAGACTAATGCGGCTTTGTAAAAGGGAGGAATAATAAGGTGAAATAGCTAGCCACCTACCTGAATGCCACCTGTACTAATAGGGTTCTGAAAGATACTCCTTGAATGCGCTGAAATAGTTGTGTCTTCACCTGTCCTTGTCCCTACTGGATAAAGGAGAGAAACAAGTAAACTGGACTTCCCAGCTTGTCTGAGGCAGAAAGCAGGCTAAATTACATGCGACATGGTAGGCTTCAGGAATGATATGCCTCTCTACTAGAAAGAAGATTACTGAGGTAAGTATCTAATCTTCCCTTCTAGTGCACTAGGCATAACATTCCTGAACTCTTGGGATGTATCAAAGCAGTCCCCGGAGTCTAGGACAGGATAGATGAGCCTGCTGAAAGTACGGATGATCTGAATGCAGAGTTCAATTTGGCCGCCAATTTGTTTCCTGTTTCCACCCCTCCCCTAATATTTCTGTATAATCTTGCTATTGAGTGGTTTCCTGGAACAGTAGTGAACAACTTTCAGGTAAGGATGCTTTTCTGAAGTCTCTTTTGCCTTTTTATTTGGAACCTGGGACCTCTCTTTGGTCTCAAAAGGACTAATTATTATGTTCCTTTTCTCTTCAGCACCTGAATCACTTCATGGGTCACAAAATTTACTGTTTATCCTATCAAAGTCAAAGTTTTTAAGTGTATCAGAATGAGAAAGAAAAAATTGTAACAAAAGTAGATACAACTGCAAAATAAAGGAGAACTATTGATCTCTTTGGGGCCAATATTTAGGCCATGGAGTTAGCTGAGCTGACTCCTGCAGTCGGCAGCAAACCTGGAAATTCAATGCTAGGCTGTATCCGGCAACTCACATTAAATTTCTGCTCTACTTTCAACATAGCTGGTTAAACCGATATTCATTGCCTGACTGGCTAAGTTATAGATGACATAGACGGTGACTGGACTAGCTGCTAAACGCTAATATTCAGTAGCCATCTTGTGATGAATATTAGCGCTTATTAGCTAAGTGCTATTTAACTGGCCAGGAGTTGTTCTTGGCTGGTTAAAGAATGCTGAATATTGGGGGGATTTGTCTTTGGCAAGTCTTGCCATAAGCTCCTAGAGAAGCCATTTTATCTCCCTGCTCTTTGATTCACTCTTTTGTAGCCGGTAGTAGTAACAATAACATTCTTCCTTTTCCCCAGGTAGATCAATGGGCACATTTTGCAGGCAGTTTTTCTACTATTGGCTTTGCTTTATGACTATTTCTCCTGACTTATTATTATGATTTACACAGAGGTCTTGCTTTTGTGACGATAAAGCATTTTATTAACAAATGTGGATATCCTAAGAAGAAGAAGTCCAAGAATATAATCCAAAACAGGAAAAATAGTGTTGACAATTTCACTGTTGTACTGTAAAGCAAACAAAACAAAATCCCAAAATAGATTTGACATAACAATTTTTTTTTTCTCTGATCACAGCCAGCAATCAGAGCCAGCATGTCATCTGAATCGGAAAGTGTAAACATAATTTAGCAATGCTTTGAAGCAGAGGATGATGTGCTGCTAGTGCTGTGAAAATTGCAGCCAGTAGCAGTACTGAGTAGGAGGCACTTAAACATTTTTCTAATATTTATTTATTTACTTATTTACAAAGACTGCCAGCTTAAAGCAGGAAAAGTACCTGCAAATAAATTTTGGGAGAACATTTTTTTATGTAAAATGAGAAATCAAATTCATGGACTAAATATGAAAAATAATAATAATGCAGATTAGTGTCTGTTCACAAGTACTAATGAAGGTGGACTAATTGTTAGTCTTGTTTATTAGGGGTGGTCACAGAGACCCTTACACTTTTGACAATGTGATTCAGGGTTCATATCAGCAGAAGGCTAAATAAGGTTTTGCCTTCCTTGCCATGGAAGCAATTACAATCATTCACACGTAGGGTAATCAACCTTGAAGAGCACCATCGGTCCTTAAGAGGGAGATGGGATCAAAAGTCATACTGCCCACATCGGTATTTGTTATGTTGCACTAAAAACCTGAGCAAATCAGCTATGGTAGATTTACCTTGATTATTGTTGCGAGAAGTTACATGTAGCTGTGGAGTTGTCAGGATTGATTTTTGGGTGGGGCCTGAGTTTCAAGTTTATTAAAAGCATGTTTTACCGCCAAATCAGGCTTCAAGGCAGTGTACATCTTTTTTTTTTTTTAATCTTTATTGAATTTTCAAACTACAATTGTGCAACAAGTAATTCATATACATATAATAGTACAAGAAAATCACAATAAACTTTTTATACATTAATATACAATTATATTTACCCCCTACCCTCCCAATTAATATTCAAATAAAATAAAAACCTTCAAGAAACTATCCATAAATTCCCTTAATCAAATTCCAGTACAACTCCCTTCCCCCCTCCCTCCCACCCAGCCTGGATGTGTATGTTTACAGATCAATGAAATAAAATCAGTTATTCCTTACAAAAGGGTATAACATAAGTAGTATAACAACTAAGCATAAATTCATCCAAAATTAAATTCAAAGACAAACAACAAGGAAGGAAAACATAGAGAAACAATAGGAACAGGGGGAGAACTACAATGTAATAAAGTGCAGAAAGGAGAAGGGAAGCTATGAGAGGGAAGAGAAAAATGAAAATTTAAAGTTGAAAGAATTGAAAGGGGGGGGGGACATCCTTAAGAAGATGGTTATGGCCCAAAGGCATCTTAAGAACATAAGAACATAAGCAGTGCCTCTGCCGGGTCAGACCAGAGGTCCATCCCGCCCAGCAGTCCGCCCCCGCGGCGGCCCAACAGAAGGGCCTTAATCACCAGAAGGGGCCCCCTTGCCCCCTAGGTTTCTCATCGAAGTTCTATCTTCCCATCAATGTCCTAACCCTCCGGCCTTGCACCTGCACGACCTGGTGAGCTGTCTATACTTATGCAACACCCCAGCACCTCCCTCAGTACCCCACGATCCCCTTTTCCCTCAGGAATCTGTCCAATCCCTGTTTGAATCCCTGTACTGTACTCTGCCGGATCACTTCCTCCGGGAGCGCATTCCATTTGTCCATGACCCTTTGGGTGAAGAAAAACTTCCTTGCATTTGATTTGAACCTATCTCCCTTCAGTTTCTCTGAGTGCCCCCTCGTACCTGTCGTCCCTTTTAGTCTGAAGAACCTGTCCCTGTCCACCCTCTCTATGCCCCTAAGTATTTTGAAGGTCTCTATCATATCCCCCCTGAGCCTCCTCTTTTCCAGAGAGAAGAGCCCCAGTTTATCCAGCCTCTCAGCATATGGGCAGTTTTCCAGCCCTCTTACCAGTTTCGTTGCCCTCCTTTGGACTCTCTCAAGAACTGCCATGTCCTTCTTGAGGTGCGGCGACCAATATTGAACGCAGTATTCCAGATGTGGGCGCACCATCGCTCGATACAGCGACATGATGACTTCCAGCGTCCTGGTTGATATGCCCCTCTTGATGATGCCCAGCATCCTGTTGGCTTTCTTCGAGGCTGCTGCACACTGTGCGGATGGTTTCATGGATGGATCCACTAGCACACCCAAGTCTCTCTCAAGTCCGGTGTCTTCCAGCAATCTCCCCCCCATTTTATACTCGAACAACGGGTTCTTTTTCCCTATGTGCATGACCTTGCATTTATCTACGTTAAAGCGCATTTGCCATTTGTTTGCCCAGTCCTCCAGCTTATCGAGGTCCCTTTGCAGTTCCTCACACTCCTCCCTGGTCCTAACTCTGGCGCAGAGCTTGGTATCGTCTGCAAATTTTATAACCTCACACTTTGCCTCCGTTTCCAGGTCATTGATAAATATGTTGAAGAGTAGCGGCCCCAGCACCGATCCCTGCGGCACACCGCTCGTGACTCCCCGCCAGTCAGAATATTGGCCCTTTACTCCGACCCTCTGTAGTCTACCTGACAGCCAGTGCTTGATCCATCTGTGTACATCCCCGCCCACCCCGTGGTTCCACAGCTTCCTAAGCAGCCTTTCATGTGGCACCTTGTTAAAGGCCTTTTGAAAACATAAAAGTTTTCAGCTTTGATTTGAAGTGATTTAGGGTTGTTTTGTCTCTTAAATAGGCTGGGGCAGAGTTCCAAAGTGAAGGAGCAGTAACAGAAAAGTTATTATTATGCATGGTGTTTGTGTCTTAAGGATGGTATGGAAAGCAGGTTTTGTGATACGGAGTGGAGAGTTCTTTGGGGGTGTGTAAGGTATCAATATTTTATTGATGAAATCTGGTTGACAGGAAGTTTAAATTTTGAAAGTTATTAATAGGATTTTGTATGTTATTCAGTGTTCGACAGGTTGCCAATGGGTTATATCGCAGTAATTATGCAGTGCAGATGTTGACACTGCCTTCGGTTTCCCTCTCATTTGGCTTGTGCTGCTGCTACTGCCATGGTGGATCTGATTCTAAAAATGTTTGATGGAAGATGGGGCACAATCAGAGAAGTTCACCTGTAGCCATGCTCCAAACTTACTAGTGATTTGTACCTACTTTCTTCATGGGTGACTTTTCCTTCAAAAACAGCTCATGTAGTTTTGATTAGTTAAAATCATGGGCTCACTTATTAAATTGTGATAAGAAATGGAAGTTACCAAGAGTTAATGGCCAAAAGTAATGCATAGTGACTGCTAATTCTCTATGTGAACTGTGGAGCGTGGCCCCAAAATTTTGCTAATTTGGCAATACAGGGAAAAGTTCCTTAGTGCACATTAACTGAATGACAAATAATATGATGCAGTTATCTATCTTTATTCAGGTGATGCATGACGCTTTGAGCATAATAACATAAGAATTGCCATACTGGGACAGACTGAAGGTCCATCAAGCCCAGTATCCTGTTTCCAACCGTGGCCAACCCAGGTCCCAAATACCTAGCTAGATCCCAATCTTGTAAAACAGATTTTATGCTGCTTATCCTAGGAATAAGCACTGGATTTCCTCAAGCCATCTCAATAATGGCCTATGGACTTCTCTTTTAGGAAATTATCCAAACCTTTTGTAAAGCCTGATTTTTATGGATTGTGGCCAATTTCAGATCCCTGTCCCCTACAGTTGTTTTTGTATCGGCCAGCCAGTCAGTGTGCCAGAAAAATGTTTAGTGAATCACGTCCTTTCTATTTTGCATGCCATTTCCCCTCATTTGCATGCACGGATTGGAATTGGATTGGAGGAGAGGTTAGTGAATTGGGTCGGATGAGTATTGGGTTGCAAAGGGGTCACAAACCGATCGGTACACGATCGGTTTGCTTAGTGAATCTAGCCCTTTATGTATTCTGGTGCACTGTATCTTAAGAGTCCTGAAGATAGGTTATGAACTGATTGCAGAAGGATGTCATCTACATCTTTCAACCCCACCTCCTTCCCCAATGGGCTGTACTGTTACCTACAGTTTGTACCAAAGCAGCTGATCACCACTATAATATAAGAAATCAAAAGGAGGGGAACAGGGAAACCTCCCCAACAATACATTTCTGCTCTGTAACAAATAAACCAAGTTAACCCAACATTATAAACCTAGGTGGAACTAACATGCCACCACATTGCATACAATCAATTCATGACCAGAGGTAGATAACGCATCATCAGAGCTTTTAGACACATCTACCAAAAAGAAGATTATCGAGGTAAGAACCCAATCTTCCATTGTCACCAGTGGTAGTATATTTTATCTTACAGTTCTAACCTTCAGTATTGTAAAACTTCTAAAGCATTCACCAGTTAAGACAATATTTAAAAAATGAGATAATGGAATCTAATACTGGTGTGTATTAGTCATTTTAAATCTTTATTCATTTTCAAAAGCCAACAGTAGGTTCAACAGATAAACAAACAAATAATACAATAATCAGCACTCAATACAATCAAATTATATAATAAATATATATCACCCCCTCCCATGCCCTCCCACCCACCCTTCCTGGATGTGCATAACAGAAATCAAAGGGAAATACGTATGATCAATTCTTACAAAATTTTGTTAATGGAAACCAAACCACCTTGAATTTATTATAGTGTCCCAATTGTATCAAATTCATACATTCAAATTTATAACTTTGACATATGGTTTCCCACCCAAAATTGTAATTTAACAGTCCCAATTATTCGAGTTTTTCATGATCAGCTGCATAGCAACTCCTGTCATGATGAGAAGTAATCTATTCTGATTTGCATTAATTGGACTTTTGGGCATTAATAATGTTCCAAACACAACATCATACGTCAATGATAATGGAACTTCCAGGATCATAGTAATTTGACCCCATATAGATCTCCAAAATTTAAGTATCAAGGGGCAATAGAACAATAGATGATCCAGCGTCCCTATATCGAGATGGCAGTGCCAGCATCTATTTGACTTAGAACTATCTAACTTTTGCAACCGAACAAGGGTCCAGAAAATTCTAGATAACAGAAAAAAATCAAAAGTCTCCTTCATAGATGCTGATGCTGTACATCTCATCCTCCAAATCCAAATACGTGGCCATTGAGTAGCAGAAATTTGCTGCTTTGTTTCAATGCTCCAAATGTCTTTAAGACTAGTTTTTGGTTTCTTATTCAAAAACTCAGATATTAATTTATACCACTTGGCTGCCTGATGCCTCAGGAAATCTATCTGGAAGCACAGACCCGGTAAAAGCTATACTGAGTTTTTAAGTTTTGCCAATCAGGGAACCCCTTCCAAATGTTTGTTGCAGTCGTGAAAAGTCAAGCATCTTTCCATCTGATAACACATCATCCAGTGTGCGTATGCCTGCCTACAGCCAATGCTTCCATAGGATCTTAGACTCGCCAATTTGAATCTTGGAGTTCAACCATAAGGACTGACACGTGGATTGATATATCGGAATAGGTGTTAGGTTATTAATAAATTTTAATTTTTGCCATGTGGAAACTAAAATTCTATTGTCCTTATAAAGCCTAGGAGGCTCATAATCAATAGTGAAATACATCCCAAAACATGCCTAAGTCTACACTTGGACGAACATTTCTCAAATACATCCAAATGTCGATACTAAAAATGGGCTTTGGATGTATTTCTGAACAACCTAGGCCTTCATAGTGCTGCTGAACAACCAAAGCTAAATGGGGAGTTTCAGGAGGAGTGTTGAGGGTGGGAGTTGGGCGGGACGTGGACCGGCTTAGACTTAGTTGTACAGCATGTATAACCGAAAGTTATACACCAGACGATTGACGGAACTTGGACGTTGTGACTTAGACCATGTAAAACATGGTCTAAGTCACAAAAACCAACCTAAACACACCTGATAAGCACTGAAAATACATAATACAGACCCCCACACACTACCCCAGTGATCACCAACCCCCCCCCTAAAAATATTAATCACACCTTTAAAATTCAACCTCCAGACCATCATCACCTGGCCGCCTGGCATAGGAAAGCCTAGTTGTCCAACACAGAGGTAGCTTAAGTTGTCTTGGGGGTGGGTTAGGGACCCATAGAGAGGAGGACCCATGCCCATAAGCCCCTGTAATCACTGCATTGATACATAATCATGTGCACTCTCCTATACACCCCAAAAACCCTTTTGTACTGGCATATAAGTGGCTCCTGCAGCCATAAGGGCTATTGGGGTGGTAGATAAGTGGGTCTAGGGGATTCTGGAGGAGGTTTGGGGGCTCACCATAACCTATAAGGGAGCTGTAGTGAGGAGAAGACATGGAACCATTTTTGTGAAGTTCACAGCAGTTCACTTTGCAGATCCCTCCCATGTCCAACAGGGCTTGTTCTAGGCATTTTGGACTTGGACGGAAAGTTGGACAAAAATGTGGTATAAAGATGGACAATTTAGCAGCTTGGATGATCAGATCGGCAGGACGTATAATTAGATGATTTTCAAAATGAAAAAAAGTTTGACGCATTTTTCGAAAATATGTCTTAAGCTGTTTTTTTAATTTGGATGACTTGTGAGATGGACGTAAATGGACTTAGACGTCCCTTTTGATTATGCCCCTCCACATAACTTGATACTTAAAACAGGACACAAATGCAATGGAGACAGGAGTTGCCATTCCAAGTAAAGCCAATCCAGAAGATGCTCCAATACATACCCTGCCGCATGATAAAAGCTTGGTGATATTGGTAGAAATTTGGAAAATTTACCCCACCTGCCGCAATTGGTTTTTGTAAAGATACTAAAGTAGGGCTGCCCAAGTTCGGTCCTCGAGATCTACTGGCAGGCCAGGTTTTCAGGATATCCACAATGAATATGCATGAGAGAAATTTGCATACCAAGAAGGCAGTGCAGGCAAATCTTTCTCATGCATATTCATTATGGATATCCTGAAAACCTGGCCTGCCAGTAGACGATATGAAGTTATTCAGAGTAGTGAAGACGCAGGGGGATTGCGAAGATCTGCAACGTGACATGATCAGGCTCAAGGAATGGGCATCGACATGGCAGATGAGGTTCAATGTGGACAAGTGTAAAGTGATGCACGAACAGATCGGAGAAGGTTATCATGCCGCTGTACCGGGTCATGGTGCACCCTCACCTGGAGTACTGCGTAAAGCACTGGTCGCTGTACATGAAGAAGGACACGGTACTACTCAAAAGGGTCCAGAGAAGAGCGACTAAGATGGTTAATGGGTTGTAGGAGCTGCCGTACAGCGAAAGATTAGAGAAACTGGGCCTCTTCTCCCTTGAACAGAGGAGATTGAGAGGGGACATGATTGAAACATTCAAGGTACTGAAGGGGATAGACATAGTAGATAAAGACAGGTTGTTCACCTCTCCAAAGTTGAAAGGGGATAGATTCCATACAAACATAAGGAAGTTCTTCTTCACCCAGAGAGTGGTGAAAAACTGGAATGCTCTTCTGGAGTCTGTTATAGGGGAAACACCCTTCAAGGATTCAAGACAAAGTTAGACAAGTTCCTGCTGAACAAGGACGTATGCTGATAGGGATAGTCTCAGTCAGGGCGTTGGTCTTTGACTAGAGGGCCGCCACGTGAGTGGACTGCTGGGCATGATGGACCACTGGTCTGACCCAGGAGCGGCAATTCTTATGTTCTTATCTCGAGGACCGGACTTGGGCAGCCCTGTACTAAAGCAATTCTAGCAGTTTTACCCAGCCAAATAAATTTTGTGAGAATACCATTTAATTTTTTATTAAAGGACCCTTGAAAATAAACCGGCAACATACTCATTTGGTAACAAACTACAGGCAAAATCATCATTTTTATAGTTTGGACTCTCCCCCACCAAAAAAGATGTAGTGGGTTCCAGTGCTTACAAATTTCTTTGACCTTCTGCAATAAAGATTTTTCATTTACTGTCATTGTGTCTTCCAATGTTATCTGAATCATAATACTTAAATATTTTATACCCTCTTCCTTCCAAAGAAAAGGGAATGAATCAAATAATCCTTTTGCACAATGCACATTTAGCAGAAGAACCTCCGATTTGCTCCAATTTATTTTATATCCAGAATATTTGCCAAATCGATCTATTAATTCTGGTAAATGCAGGATGGTAGATTCAGGATTCTTCAAATGAAGCAAGATATCATCTGCATAAGCAGAAATCTTATATTTCTGACCTGCATAAGGAATCCCCTGCATCTCCTTTGCCTGCTGTATAGCCAACAACAAGGGTTCCAAAACAATATCAAAAAGCAAAGGAGGATAAGGGACATCCTTGTCTAACTCCTACTCCCTAGACAAAAACGTTCAGAAAATGTATCATTGATATATAGCCTGGCAGAAGGGGAACTATACAAGGTTTGAATCATTTGAATAAATCCGGATCCTATACCAAAGCAATCCATTGCTTGATACATGAAAGTCCATTCCACACGATCAAAGGCCTCTGCATCTAAAGAGACAGAGAAGCCGGATCATTCATTGGTTTTGACAAACTTAGCATATGAAATGTCAGTCTAGTATTATTTGAAGAATGCCTTTGAGCAACGAAACCTGTTTGGTGCATACCGATCATATAAGGGAAAGCCTTGGCTAATCGCAGAGCCAATAGCTTAGCCAGAAGTTTTCCATTCACGTTAATGTGGGTGTGTATTACTCTTAACCTCATACAGCTTTTAGGAAACTTCGTATGCTTTTATAATGAGTCAGCCAGGGTTTGGAACCCTGACTGATGCTCTTTAATAAGCTGACAGCTATCTGCTTTCAGCACAATCTCGTTTTCTCATAGGGCCCTTCAGCTAGCAGAACAACAAACAACATCAACAACAACAAAAAACTCTTCAAACTAAATTGAGCTGGTTTCATTTAAAGTAAAGCAGTCCTCAACAGTTCATATAATTATCTCCCAGTCTGCAGCAGGGCAGGATTAATCCTTTGGTGGATAAACAAGCCCATTTAACCTTTTTTATAATATAAACACATTTAGAAACTCTCACACCTAGGGATCCACATGGTTCTGACTGCAGAACAAAACTGGCAAAGGACAAAGCAGCAGGTAAGAAATGCTTGCTCACTGGTACCCTCTGCAGATTAGAGCACTGCTTCTCAGTCCTCTCCTGGAGATTCACTTAACCAGTTGGGTTTTCAGGATTACCTCAATGAATGTGTGAGATAAATTCTCATATAGCAGAGACCCATTATATGCAAATCTCTCCAATGCATATTCATTGTGGTGATCATAAAAACCTGAACTACAGGGTGTACCCAGTTATGTAGCGAGGGTGGAAGGTGCCCGGGGCGGTGGCATCCCCTCACCCTCTACTCCACCCCCTTTCCCCCCCGCTGCTCAAAATCCCCTTCCCTTCCCCCATACTTGTTTAGCTCCACGGCTCTCCCTCTGATGTTGCTTCCTAGTGGCTCTGATGTCACTTCCTAGTGGGACCCGGAAGTAATATCAGAGGGGAACACCAAGGCCAGCACGAGCAGAAAGTTGGAGCTGCTGCTCTCTAGCGAAGAGCTAGAGGTACAGTGGTGGGGAATTTAAGGCGTGTGCACAGCAGGGGAAGAGTGGAAAGGAGCGGGTGGGGAGCAGAGTAGAAGAAGTGCCGGCCACCAAGACAACACCCAGGGTGGTCTGCCCCTCCCCCTTTACTACCTCCAGGATAGGACTGAGAAGCATTGGACTACTACTATTTATCATTTCTATAGTGGGTGAGGAAAGTAGGTCTTTGCCAGCAGCAGTAGCTCTGATTCCCCCAACCTCCCATATGTAAGATCCAGCTCTGAGATGCTACTGGGTACACCCAGCATTAAGCAAACTTCTTCACTGTATCGAGGGAGGGGTACCTCAAATCATTTTGAAATGTTGATGTTGACTAATTAGGGAACAATCTGCTTAGAGAGCTAATGAATGAACATATCTGAGAGAGCCTCTTCTAAATATTCGGATTCTCTGGGCATGATGCCTAGTTTGCCCTTGCTTTAATTCTGCTGTGCTCTGCAGTGTCTTTAATAATCCTTATGCAGAGAGAAGGCTCCTTTGCTTGGAACTCTACAACTTTTCATTAAGGAATTTATAAATAGTTGCCTTTTGCCACTGTTTCCTTTTTCTCTGAGTCCCAGGGCTGGATTAACACTATATTGGACTCTAGCCAAGCATATATTTGTGGGACCCCCCCTACCAGGGATGCCCTCCCCAACCATCATTTCACCTCACAAGAAGTAGCAGGGAAAAATGCAGAGCTTAGCTCTTAATAGGATAGCAGTAAGTTTGTGAGTAAGCATGAGAACTATACAAGCACATGCTTTGAATGGAGAAGCTTAATGGATAGAGCCGGAGATCAACCAAGTTACCCAACTCAAAAGGGAAACTAAGTCCTGGGTTTCTGGAACCCCATCCTGGTACATTATGGAGACTGACGTGCTGATTTCAATTGGTGGTATCAGGGACTACAAGCACATTGGGATTTAGGTTCAAAAACAGAACTGGCCCAAAAGTTTTCCTCCTACAGCTGGGTAACTTGGCAGCTCTGCAGCAGTGGGCTGAGAATCAGGGAAGCTGGACAAGCCATTTTCACTCTCCATTGTCTCTGGTAAAAATCAGAGATTCCAAGGGTGGATTGTTCAAAAGAGTGAGATTTATGGGCAATCAGCCTAAGTATGTAATATCGCACATAAGTGCAAACCACTCCCCTGCCTATGTCTCATTGTGACAACTTTCTCACTGTGTGACTCCTACTTAATGCACCAACCGTTATAGAATATTCACACACAGATAAGTGCATGGAGGGCCATAATCAAAAGAAAAGTCTAAGTCCGATTTGAATGTAGGGCGCTAGTTGCCCAAAGTTAGCACTGGTAAATATGTCCATTATCGAAAAGTACTTCTAAACTACTCTGTCTATCGAAAATGTCCAGGTGTTTGATTGTCCAGACCACCACTAGGTCTATTTTTATATCACTTTCTTGACCAAATAGTCATCCAAGTCCCAAATGCCCAGAACAAGACCTTTCGGATGTGGGAGGGGCCAGCATTGTGATGGAATGGCCACCCAGACATGGCAACAGAGCAGTGGGGCACTTTACAGAGCACTGCTGTTGTGATAAACAGCCTATGCCTACTAGCAGTGTCCCGGTGATAGCAGAGACATTTGAATCTGACATGTGCCTTACACCTCAGTTAAATGCAGGTATTCCTGAATCTGGTGTTGTTGTTTTTCTCAAACACCAGAGGGAGCAAGAGTGTAGGCTGCCCTGTCTAACAGTACACACGCTTCACAAGAGGCCATCCCTTTAATCACCAGACAAGGAGTTGCAGAGTGCTGCAAGGAGCTCCTACACCTAGGGGTTGGGAGCAGGGAACTAGCCTCTTAAACACTAGGGCAGCACTCTTAGAGGGGACAGCATCCCAAGCACAGGGAGAAGTCCAGCAGCCGAGCAGGGAAGCCTCAGGGCTGAGAGGTCAGGCTGATGCTGAGCAGCCAACTTCTATGGAGCTGCAAGAGGCTGGAGCTGAGGCTACAAACTTGAAGAGCTTTACACAGGCTTGCCTAATCATGACCAACAAGAAATGGAGATTTGCTGATATATTGAGGCAAATGAAAGCTGCTACAGGATACAGAATGGGGTTAAACATTTGTTTGAAAGTTGAGGGTTTGTTTTTGACATTTTGTCCCTGTTGGTAACCTTTGTAAGAGACTGTTCTTGATAAGAAACTGTTTGCTGCCCAGAAATGTTTGCTACCAGTGAACAATTGAAAGTTGTTGTTTTTTTTCTTGCTGCGTGTTTTTCCCTTCTTGCACGTGGGGGGTAGGTGCTGACAAGAACCCCAGGAGAGCTTGGGAGAAAGCTTTGAGGTGGGAATATAGGAAATTGTTACTAGAAGTTCCAGCACACAAAGCACCACTCTCAAGCCAGCAATGAGATAGGCTGGCAGACCCTTGCTTGGCACTGGGACTGGGCTGTGTAGTCAAGCACAACCCTGAAAAAGTTTTGGAAAGTTTTACTTTTGTTTTTTTGGTGTTGCTATGATAAACTGATACCTTGTGTTGCAAAGCAGGGTGAAGTCAGGACTCTTTTACTGAGAACCTTCCCTATTTTGGTTTTTCTATTCTCTGCACGTGGTGTGGTAAGAAGCTGAGCAGAGTACTGCAGGAGTTTGGTGGGGCACAGAGAATCCCTTAAAAACCGTTTCCTTGTTTTGTTTGTTTGCTACAAGTATGGACCATTGCCAGGCTGTGGTGTACCAAGGGCGGGGCAGGCGGGCGGGCAAGGGGGGGGGCGACTGCCCTGGGTGCATGTCCTAGGGAGGTGCACAGCAGGCTGGGTCCGGAACCTCCTGGGACCTGCACTTCAGTGCAGCTGTCGGTCCACCCAGGGCAGGATTAACCAATAGGCCAAGTAGGCACGTGCCTAGGGCCCGAAATGGTCAGGGAGCCTGATGAAGGAGGGCATCAACATTGTTTTTTCCAAATGGCGATGGGCCCCTCCAGCATTGATCGGCAACGCGGGCCCCACCCCGATTGGCAATGCAGCCCCCCTCATTGACGGAAAGTAAGATAAGCAAGCAACGCGGGTAAGAAAGGCAACGGGAACTGTAATTGTGCAAGTGGTGCTGCTTGCCCAAAGCTTCCCTCTGACGCAGCTTCCTGTTTCCGCCTGGGCGCAAGGTGGGGTGGGGCGGGGCAAGGGGCCCAGTGTACTTGTGTGCCTAGGGGCCCTCGATGAATTAATCCTGCCCTGGGTCCACCCCCGCGGCCAAGAAAAAGGCTAAGAAGCCAGTGGGAGCGGTGAAAGCGTCCTTTAAGGAACACCCTCCTGATCTGGCTCTATCCCGCCCCCTTCGTGAAGTCAACAGACAGCGTTCTCAGCCATTGGTCAACATTGCCTGGGCGCTGCGACCCAGGCAAGGTCAACCAATGGCTAAGAATGCTGTCTGGTGGCGTCACGAAGGGGGCGGGATAGAGCCAGATCAGGAGGGTGTTCCTTAAAGGACGCTTTCACCGCTCCCACTGGCTTCTTAGCCTTTTTCTTGGCCGCGGGGGTGGACCCAGGGCAGGATTAATTCATCGAGGGCCCCTAGGCACACAAGTACACTGGGCCCAACTCACTCACCCAAAACCTACTGGACCCAACTGTTCCCAACACCAATAAACCTTATGCCTACAGGTTGCACTTATATGATGATACAGTAGGGCTTTTATAGGCTCACATGCTCCACCACAAGTGTAGTAGTTAGAGTGGGATATATGCCTGTGTCCCTTTCTCTGCAGTCCACTACACTGACAACTAGACTACTCCATGCTGCTCTACTAGAACTGCCCAGAACATCTGAAGCTGTCATACAATCAGGTATATACTGTTTCATATATTTCTTTGGGAGAATGGGAGGGGGGAGAATTGGAACCACTGGAGGAGTGTGGGAGGGTATCATGTTTACATCCCTCTAGTGGTCATTTGGTCATTTTGGGAACCATTTGGGCACTTATTCATTGTTAAAACAGGTCCAAACATCCAAATTGTGCCCAGAACGTATTCTTAAATTTTGATTATGGCAGAGAAACATCCAGGTCATAAACCAGCCCTGGTCCCACAAAGCCATACCTCTAACATACTCCCTTGAGATTTAGATGAATTGTGGGTGAACAGCATGGAAATTCATGTAGAAAATAGGTTTTGAAAATAGCAAATTGGAAGGATTTGATGAGAAAAACACCCATCTGTCCCTTTGTGCACTTTTTGGATGCTTTTCTTTTTTGAAAATGAGTATCTTAGTCATCCTTCTGGCTTTGAGACTGGTAATCTACACCTTTTTAGAATCCTGAAAAAATCCAGAGAGTTGGCAATCCTGAATCCTGAGCATATCTGACAACCTCCCCTTCTCCCTCCCCCCCCCCCCCCACACACAGTAAGCATTAGGACCTGAGGTATATGCCTAGTTTGCCTATGCTTTATTCCAGCTCTGCTCAGTCCCTGGCTGTTTCTGCCAGCAATTACAAAACCCCAAGATCCAAATTACTACTACTATTTATCATTTTTATAGTGCTGAAAGGTGTACGCAGCACCATACATTTAACATGTAATAGGACAGTCCCTGCTGTGAAGAGCTTACAATCTAATTTGGACAGAGGGCATATAGAGGTTGGGGAGTTTCTTGCAGAGAGAATGATAGGATGGGCATAGTTACCTTACAATGTGTAGGAGTTAGAAGTTGAACAGCGTCAAAAAGTGGGCTTTTTTTTAAAAATAATTCTTTATTCATTTTCACAAATTACATTAAGTGTTAATATTTTCATTCACAGTAACAATAAATACATCACTTATAAACAATCATTGGTATATTACATATATTCTTATCCCTATCCCTCACCCATCCCCCAACCATATACTCCATTATTGTATGATAAAATACCCCCTCCCTACCTCATAAACTAATAAACAATAAACATTTTCACAAATTACATTAAGTGTTAATATTTTCATTCACAGTAACAATAAATACATCACTTATAAACAATCATTGGTATATTACATATATTCTTATCCCTATCCCTCACCCATCCCCCAACCATATACTCCATTATTGTATGATAAAATACCCCCTCCCTACCTCATAAACTAATAAACAATAAACATAAGGGAAATAATTTTACTTAATCCTGACAATATTTTGTTAATGGTTTCCATACATCCTGAAATTTCTTAAAATATCCCTTTTGTAACGCATTAAATCTTTCCATTTTATAGATATGGCATAAAGAATTTCACCAAAAGTTATAATATAATCTCCTCCAGTCTTTCCAATTAGATGTGATTTGTTGAATGGCAATCCCTGTCATTATTAGTAATAATTTATTGTTATTTGCAGAAATCTGACTTTTTGCTCTCATATCCATACCAAATATCACAGTATCATAGGATAAAAGTGGGCTTTTAGTTTGGATCTGAATACAGCTAGAGACGGATCTTAATGTATTGAGTCAGGCAGTCTGTTCCAAGCATACATCGCAGCACGATAGAAGGATCACAGTCTGGAGTTGACAGAGGAGAAGAGTACAGATAAGAGAGACTACTCAATGAATGGAGTTCAGGGGGGAGTGTAGAGGGAGATAAGTAAGGAGAGATATTGGGGGGCTGCAGAGTGAATGCACTTGTAAGTCAGTAAGAGGAGTTTGAACTGTATATGGAAATGGAAGGGGAGCCAGTGGAGTGACTTGAAGAGAGAGTTAATGTGAATATGGTGTTTCTGGTGGAATATAAGTCATGCATCAGTATTTTGAATGGATTGAAGGGGAGAAAGATGGTTGAGTGGAAGACCCGATAGAAGTAAGTTGCAGTAGTCTGAGAGGTGATGACAGTGTGGATAAGGGTTTTGGTAGTGTGCTCCGAGAGGAGAGGTTGGATTTTGGTAATATAGAGGAAGAAGCGACAGGCTTTAGTGGTTTGTTGGATCTGAGTGGAGTGCGAGAGAGAGGAGTCAAAGATGATCCCAAGATTGTGAATTGACAAGACAGGGAGGAGAAGAGCGTTGTCCACAGAAATAGAAAATGGGGGAGGGGGAGGGGAAGGTGGGTTTAGGCTGAAAGATAAGGAGCTCAGTCTTAGCCATATTTCATTTTAGATGGCAGTGAGATATCCAGGCGGCAAAGTTGGACAGGCAAGCTGAGACTTGGACCTGGATTCCAGTAGAGAGATCTGGTGTGGAGAGGTAGATCTGGAAATCATCAGCATACAGGTGATATTGAAAGCCATGGAAGGAGATCAGTGCACCGAGGAAGCTGGTATATATGGAGAAAAGGAGAGGGCCCAAGACAGAGCCTTGAGGTACACTGATTGACAGTGGGATAGCAGTGGAGGAGGATCCACCATTATATACACTGAAAGTCCAATGGGAGAGATAGGAAGAAAAACCAGGAGAGAACAGAACCTAGGAATCCCAGCAGGGACAGTGGTCGAAGTGTAGGTGGTGATCAACAGTATGGAAGTCAGCAGATAGATTGAGAGGGTTGAGGACAGAGTAGAGGCCTTTGGATCTAGCCAGGAACAGGTCATTAGAGACTTCAGAAAGAGTAGTTTCCATAGAATGGAGTGGGCAAAAGCCTGGTTGAAGTGGGTCAAGAATAGCTTGAGATGAAAGGAAGTCCAGGCAATGGTGATGAACAATACATTCAAGTAGTTTGAATAAGAAGGGGAGAAGGGAGATGGGGCAATAGTTGGAGGTGGATGTGGAGTCTAGTGAGGGTTTAAAAAAAACAACAAAACATCAGGAACAGTTGCAGTGGAGAGTGATAGGTTGAGGATGTGACAGATAGGTGGGAAAGATAGCACCGAGTAGGTGGGTGGAAATCAGATCAGAGGAACAGGGAGTTTGGAGGAGGAGAGATGTGCAGTTTCCTCTTCAGTGATTTCAGAAAAGGGGCAAAAGTTGAGGGGAGGTTGAAAGAGTAGACAGCTGGAAGGAGGTGGGAGGAAGTGACCTGGTTGAGAATTCAAGATGAATTCTGGGAATCTTGTCAAAGAATTGCTATCATTTGGGGGGAAATAAAAGGGGATTGGAGATGGGGGCACATTGAGCAGAGAGTAGAGCATTACACAGGGACATATTTTTCCCCATTCCTGCGGGAACTCATTTTCCTGTCCCTGCCCCATTCCTGCAAGCTCTAACCTCATTTGCACAAGCCTCAAACACTTTAAAATCATAAGTGTTTGAGGCTTGTGCGGTTAAGGTAGAGCTTACAGGAATGTGGCAAGGATAGTGATAAAACTCATGGGGACGGGACAGGGAAATGTTCCTTCGAGGACAGGGACAAATTTGTCTCTATGTCATTCTCTAGTAGAGAGTTGAGTGTTCCAAAGGGACAGCAAGGGTTAGAGCTAAGAGAATTAGTTAAATGGGCATAGTATTATAGTTTGGCAAGTGAGAGGGCAGACTGGAAGGATGTCAGCAGGAATTTGAAGTGTATGAAGTCAGCACATGTGCAGGATTTAAGCCAAAAACATTCAGCAGATTGGGCACAAGAGCGCAGGTAGAAGATGTTGGGAGTCAGCCAGAGCTGTGGTTTAGTGCACCTTACAGGACATGAAATGGGAGGAGTGAGAGTAGCTAGAGCAGAGGAGAGAATGGTGTTATTAGAGGACAGATTTGATTGACAGACCTGTTGTGACATAATAGTTGACGGAAAGAATGAGACAGTGGTGGAGAGGGTGTCAGGGTAAATAGCTTGTAGGTTCCTAAATGTATAAGTAATGATTGGCCAGGTCTGGGGTGGAGAGTGATAAGTTGTGACGTTTAACAGATTTGTGGTCAGAGGATGAAGAGTTGAGGTTCAGAATTCAGTGGTAGAGCAGTTGGAAGAGAAGACAAGGTCAAGGCAGTGGCCATTATGTTGCACAACTCTACTCCTGAGTAATGAATGCTTCCTCTATTGCCACAGCTTTTAGGACCAAAAAGGGAAAACACGTGGATGGATTTCAACAACAAAAGTATTTATTAACAGGCACCGCTTGGGATAAACTTAAGGAGCAAAGGCAAAACAGGGACTTCCCTGTCAAGGGTATTTTTGGGAAGCAGTGGATGTTGAAAAACTGTATGAAGAGCATCTGAGTCAAGATAAGTTTGCTTTTTTTGCTCCCTTTGCTTAATTAATTCCTGCCTGAGAACGGGGTTTAGATCTGTTTCTGGTGTATCGGGTTGTGTGGAGTTTTTTTCCTGACGCATGATGGTATTTTTTTGCCCTTACCCTTATATTACTTTGGTAATAAGAGGGTGCAGGTATATCTGAGTATTTTTTTCTCCACACTTTGTTTTAACTGATTCCCCAGTTACAAATTATTCCAGTTAGTCGCTCATTTGTTTGTGTGATATATGTGATTTTGACTCCTTTTTATTGTTTTTTTTTGGGGGGGGGATAAACCTAAAAGTCCCATAACATGGTTGAGCCACAACCCTCTTCCCTCTCTCATTAAAACAATAGGAAGGCTGAGAGAAAGTGGGTTAAGATGCAGACAGAGCTTGGTTGGTGGTGAATATGGAATCTGATTGGTCAATCAAAATCAGGTATCAATCAAATTAATTTGGAAAAGAGCACTTGAGCATAGCATTATTGGCGGACTAATTGTTGAAGGGAGATCAGGCAGTCAGTGATTTTCTACCAATCCACCAGCCTCGGGGGGGGGGGGGGCATTGTGGGTTATGTAGGAAGGGATAGAAAATGTATTGGAGGAAGCAGTGTCAAAGTGGAGTCTGATGCTGGGTTTTGTATAGATTAATGGGGGTGTAAAGGTAGAACATTCAACTGGAGGGCCATTTTGTGGATCCATATGCCACATTGTCATGGGCCATCAGGGATTAGGTAAGGTTTGGCAATACCGCATGAGAGAGCTATTTACAGCCCTTCCCCCCATCCACCCCCACCCCGGATATTCAAACTACAGGAGATTCCAGCCAGGGAGTATTGCAGGAAGCTGTCCCTGGTTCTGAATGGTTCTTCTAAAATAAAGGTATGTGAGCATGGGAATGATCTTATTAAAAGAGAAAACATTTTCTTGATTTTAGAATATGAGGGGGTGCTGAAAAGAATGATGTTGATATGGTTCGATCAATGATCTGAGACAATGTCAAAAACAGAATTTCATTTCTGCAAATTGGCACTTAACAAAACAAGATACTCTTTACAGCTACAGTGGCAAAATAATGCTCAGAATTTAGGAAGTTGGTTGGTTGGGTTGAAAACTTTTCAATGCCCCCTCGTCCCTTAAATTAGGTGTAGAAAAGAATTTGCATAGTTTTGTGACTAATGATCAAGTAAAGAGTGATATGAATCCTGATAAAAATACAAATTATTTGTGCTTAGAAAGCTATTTAAAAACATGATCTCTAAATTAAGAACATAAGAAGTTGCCTCCACTGGGTCAGACCAGAGGTCCATCATGCCCAGCGGTCAGAGTGATCTCTGAAAATCTGACAGGGTGGTCAGAAGTTGAAAGCGAAATAATTCTGACAGATGTTTTCTTATCTAGTTCTGATGGGATTTATTCACAGCCAATAATCTAATTATACATAGAAAATCAAATAAATTCAAGATTAGCCATTCTGAGGAGTGGACAGAAGTTTGTAAAATAACTGACAGCTGGTTTAGGAGTTCTAGCAGAGCTGAGGAAAAACTGTCAGCAGTTTTAAACTGACTGAGGGGGGAAAAAAAGCTTATCCGTTCCAAATGCACTAAAAATGAAAATTGACAACAGCTGTTAATTTGGAAGGAAATTGAAGAAAATTTTAAATAGTTCACAGGGCCTATTGACAAACAAGATCTGAAGTAGGTTTAAGTTCAGGCTTATTTATATAATATACCACCTTTATATAAATACCAAAGTGGTTTATAAAGACAAACAAGAGACATACATATGGCAACACACGGACAACAGTCAGTCAACACTAGACAATTCAATAAAGCAAAAAGAGCCAGGCTATTAAATCAATATAAAAAAAATACATAAAATGCAAGTAGGACACCAATAGTAAAATACTGGAAGAGCTAGGAGATTAATAAGACATTATAAAAAATACAAACCAAAAATGGAGGCAAGTGAGATGTCAAAATCAATCAAACAGGTACTTTATTATGGTAGAAAGTTACAAAATCATAAACCCCCTCTTTTACTAATGTGCGCTAGCCATTTTAGCGCACGCTAAATGCTAACGCGTCCATAGAATATAATGGACGCATTAGTGTTTAGCACGCCTTAATAAAAGGACCCCAAAATGTTCCAACTAGAATCCCAGTTTTGGCATATGTGGATGCCTTCCTCAGGGGACTGATAGCACTAGACGAAACAAAATGAAAAGAAACATTAAAATGATTGAACATAAAAAACATCATTAAGCAAAAACCAAAAAGAACTAAAACATATAGATTAATGCATGATGGACCTTAAAACCCTAAAACAAGGAGCAACCTTAAAATGTATGCATGATATAAAATGATAAGTTTTAAGTTTTTTTTTTAAGTTTATTAGGATTTTATATACCGCCTATCAAGGTTTTCTAAGCGGTTTTACAATCAGGTACTCAAGCATTTTCCCTATCTGTCCCAGTGGGCTCATAATCTATCTAACATACCTGGGGCTATGGAGGATTAAGTGACTTGCCCAGGGTCACAAGGAGCAGTGCGGGGTTTGAACCCACAACCCCAGGGTGCTGAGGCTGTAGCTTCAACCACCGCGCCACACACTCCTCACATAAAAGCAATGCAAGGCAAAGGGCAATGAACAGCTATAAAAACAGATGTTAAAATGAATGCATGATACAGTGGCGTACCTAGCATATGTGACACCTGGGGCCCATCATTTTTTGACCCACCCCCCATCTATATGAAAAATATGATTTTTAGTTACAATCCACATATCCCACAAGAGTGTACTTAGGAAAAGGCAGCATCTTAAACACTGCAGTGAGCACTAGAACACCAACACATACATTGTAAAACTACACAAGCCAGACCCTGCACAGTCAATTGATCCTGTACAGTCGAAGCTATCAGAAAGCCATGTCCCTTTCATACACATAGACAGATACCAGTACACCCTCACCCAATATGGAATAATCACAAACTAAAAATAGAAATATATAGACAAAAGTTAAACTGAACCGCCAAGAAACCAGACCCTGCATACAATGCAACACTACAACACCACAAAAACAGTAACACATGTCTTCTAATACTGTGCAAAATATAAAGACAGTAGATGTAAATTTGAAAAAACTGATACATAACAATCACCACTTTACAAATCAACAAATAAAAATAAAACAAATAATGAGAAATAATAAAATATCATTTTATTGGACTAATCCCTGCAAACCACCTGATTCCATCCACACAAGCCTTGAATTGTTTTATATTGAACCAGGCAGCAATTGGCTGGCCCAGAACGTCCTCTCCGACGTCAGAATTGACGTCGGACGGCTAGAGTTGTTCGGCTCGCGGGGAAGAGAAGCATGGAGGGAGAACTCGGCTCGGCTTGTTCCTGATGATGGCAGTGGCAGCCTTTCCCCGGCGGAAGCCTATTCCCCGGTGAGTGACCAGCTGTGCACCCCCTTGGGCTGTTCACCCGGGGCGGACCGCCCCCCCCTCTTGCCCCCCCTTGGTATGCCACTGGCATGATCCAAAATATATAAAGCCATATTATAATATGTCATATCCCATAATGTAGGTACAAGGCAAAATCTCAATAAATATTTATAAAAAGGCATATATAAAAGATGGACCATTGCAAAATCTGTATATTATATTGTATCACATAAAAATGCTCATGTATAAAAAAATGATAAGAACAAAGAACCAATAAAAGTCAATTACATTTACAATTACAATAAAATACACAAAAATGAGACAAATAATCAAATATAACACTAAATAAAAATATGAAGAAAATTGAAAACAAGCAAACAGGTCAATTGAGAACCAGCAAGGGTGCGGTACAATATGGTACAACAAGTATATACCATATTTCCCCATGTATAGACCGCGGCCTATACATGGGTTTTACAATCTGAAGCCGTGGGTGTGGCTTCCTTATATGGGGGCGGCCTATCTAAAAATATCATAGATAAACCACCCCATTAATAGAGCAGTCCCCCGTACCTGTACCATGAGTCTCCTGAAATGTTGCGGCCGTGGTGCAGGGCAGGAGAGATGTTTTCAGCAGCCAACCAGCCCCACACTGCTTTCTCAAAGCCTGCGTCAGTTCTCGTGGGACTTACAAGTCTCATGAGTCCCGTAAGAACTGATGCAAGCAATGAGGAAGCAGCATGCGGCTGGAGAGATTTGGCATCTCTCCTTCCACGGGTCGTGGCAGTTCAGGTAGAGGGATGATTGGCTATCGCGGCAGGAGAGAAAGCCAATATCTCCTGCCACGATCATTGCGGTGATGGGTAGGCAGGTTGCCAGGGCCACTGAGCTGATCGTGGCAGCTGCGATCAGCTCAGGTGCCCCTTTTTCTGCACTTATACATGCTTTGACTTGGTTTAAGTCAAAACATATAAGTGCAGACTAAGCAACCTGTCTAAACTTTTGGTTATACCTGCTGTACGACTATGTCTAGGGTGGCCCACCTCCCGCCCTTTCCCCTCCTTTAAAAACGCCTATTTTTGCTCTATGCGTTTAGAGGCAGGGGAAAGGCCTAAGCTGGTTTTAGATACATCTAAAACCAGCTTTGGTTATAGATACTTGGACGATCAGGCTTTTTGATCATTCAATTACCCATTTAGGCCACTTTTTAGACCTTTTTTTTTTTTTTATTATGAACCCCAACATGTATTGTGTACATTCTAGAAATTGATGTATCTTTTTGAACTGTATATTCACTGGATGTTCAGCCTTATTTGCTGTGAACTGCCTAGAACCATTCGTGGTCTGGCAGTATATAAGAATAAATTATTATTATTATTATTATAATATAAGAATAAAATTATTATTGAGCAAAATTCATGTCTCCATCTGTCCCATTCGGATTCCATCAACAACACAGCACAGGGCTTCTCCTCCTCACCTTAATCGCAAAAACCAAACAACTGCTCAGTACAGGACGTCAAGAAATACTCCTCCAATTTGACATTTCGGCAGCCTTTGATTCAGTGGCCAACCACCTACTACTAACAAAACTATCAGAAATTGGCATAACTGGCACAGTGCTAAAATGGTTCTCAGATTTCCTACAAAACATAGAATATATAATCAGTAAGAACGGAGAGATCTCCAACCCCTGGAAAGCCTTCTGTGGTATGTCACAAGGCTCCCCACTTTCCCCCATCCTATTCAACCTTTTCATGAGCTCTCTTGGATTCATCAAATTTGAACATGAAAGCATAATGTCCTACGCAGATGACATTTTTCTCCTTATTCCAATAACCAACAATCAATAAGACATCACCAACAAAATCTCACACAATATTGAAAGAATACAAAACTGGACAACAACCAACAAACTGAAATTAAATACAACTAAAACCAAAGTTCTATACTTCCACATGGCCCAATAGATGGCACCAACAAGCATCACCTTTCGATCGGGCCCTCTCTGTAGATGAATCCTCCAAAATCCTAGGTTGCATACTGGATTCCACACTTACCATGGAACCTCAAATCTCCAGTCTCCGAAAGAAATCCCTCTTCACCTTGAGACAACTAAGACTAATCATACTGCACTTTCAGCAACACCACTTCACCTTAATTGTACAACTGATGATACTACCACAACTGGACCACTCCAACTCCATCTACATAGGAATCAGCACTGCTCTAATCCATAAAATGCAACTCATCCAAAACACTGCTGTAAGACTAATCTTCAACCTGATAAAATACAACTCAGTTACAGCTTTCATCAAACAACTGCACTGGCTACCCATCCCATCACAAATAACTTTCAAAATATCATGCATCATTCACCGCATACTTTATGGAAACTCAGCGGCCCCACTCATCCAGCTCTTCTCAATGGCATGGTCTACTTCTCACAGAACCCTCAACAGGATACTACTAAATCTCCCATCCACAAAAAAAATCTTCATTACAAACGAGTTTTCCACTCCATGCTTACCTTTCTAGAAGTAAAACCTTAGAAAGACCTTACAGAAATGACCAGAACAGAACCTAGCCACACCATATTCCGGAGGAAACTTAAAACCCATCTTTTCGACACTTAATCTCCTGTATCCTCTCCCTCTCTCCTAATTTCCATTTTCTCTCCTACTTACTCTCTCCCTCTTACCTATCCTCTTCCCTCCCCTCTCCCTCTCTCCTCCCGTACCTCTCCCTCCTCTCCCCTCTCTTTAAGTCGCCTTGAGCCTGCATAGGTATGAGTGACGCACAATAGAAAATTAGATTAGAAATAATAAAAAGTAAAATAAAATCTTACCAACGAGATGTTTAGAAATAAATACACCAGAGAATCTTCAAAAAGGGAGAACCGATGTGCCATAGATAAATGCCAAGTGAGAAGTGAGTATCAATGTGAAATACAAGAGATAGGAGAGTAAGACTGATAGAGGCGCAATAAGGGATATGTACTGCAGGCCATGGGACAAAAACGTGTGTCATAAATTTGATGCTCAAACAGCGTACAACGCTAAAAAGACAAGAAGGAAGAAACTGGAATAAAAAGGCATCCAACATAGAAAGGAGAAGCCATTAAAAATAAAAATGCAAACCTTTGTGGCAAACGAGGAAACTAGGATTTACCTCGTCAGCGTCTTCAATGCAGAACGCGCCAAAAAAGTGGCCGCGCATGCGTACTGTACTTGTATTTGTATTCAGTAGGGGACATGTTGCAACAACAAGTTTATAGGGAAAATAAGGTTCAAGATGCACAAGCAGAGCTTATATCACTTGGGTCCTCTTTATTGAACTGTAAAGGGGCAGCGGCTAAGTAGTACAAATGGCTTGTTAAATATATGTGGATTGCCTAGAGGGATTCAAGGTATAAGGGAATCTGAATTAAATATTAAATTGGATGAAAACCAGTGGAAAGTAGTCTAGCAATCAGCTATATCATCATTACACTCAGCAAATCTTATGCAATCTTCCATCTTTTTATTACACAAGGCATTTTGGCTCTAGTTAAATTAGCTAAATTAGATAATTGTAAAGGAAATATTTGTTGATTATGTAAAATAGGAATTGGAACTTTAGAACATATGTTATTTAATTGCCCATATGTTGTGTCACATTGGAATAAGATATGGTCAACAGTGTCAGATTTACTATCTATAACAGAACCACTAACTGATCAGATAATTATTTTAGGCGAATATGATCCAAACCTTTCTTAAAAACATGCTAAGTTAATCACTCTTACCACAACCTAAAATTTGACTCATATCTACTTATTCTGATTTTCAAGGCCCCAAAACTTTTCTATTCAGAGATGCTTTTTTGCGATTAATCCCAATCCTCCCCAGAGAATTCTCCCAAGTTCTCTTTGGGTGAGGGGATATTGTGCGATCTGCATCTCAGCATATCAGCTCCAGTATTTTAATCCTTACTACTATTTTTTACTTTTCTTTCCTGTCCTGTAATGAATGGAGTTATTTTTTCTTTTAGTTTTAACTTTTTCTCCTATATTTTAGTCCTCCATCCACATCTTGGGGTTTTATACTTTACTTATAATGCAAACCACTCTGATGGCCTATAGCAGGGGTGCCCACACTTTTTTGGCTTGCGAACTACTTTAAAAATGACCAAGTCAAAATGATCTACCAACAATAAAATTTCAAAAAAAACACAAAGCACATTTTGATCACTAAATTGAAAAAAATAATTTTTCCTACCTTTTTGTCTGGTGATTTCATGAGTCTCTGGTTGCACTTCCTTCTTCTGTAAAGCCAATATTTCTTTCTTTCTGCCTTTCTTTCTCTCTCCTCCTGCCCCCCTCTTTCTTTCTGCCTTACATTGCTTGTACACTAACGCTAGGAGCCTAGGGGCTAAAATGGGAGAACTGGAAGTATTAGCCTGCAAAAAGGACCTAGACATAATCGGAGTAACAGAAATGTGATGGACTGATGACAATAAATGGGATGTGGCCTTACCAGGGTTCAAACTCTACAGGAGAGATAGGTCACACAAAAAGGGTGGAGGAATAGCGCTATATATAAAAGATTCCATACCTTCAACCAGGATGGAAACAGCAGTAAGGGCGGACGACTTGGAATCATTATGGGTTAAACTACCAGGAGGAGCGGAACAGACATAAAATTGGGTCTGTACTATCGCCCACCTGGACAATCGGAAGAAATCGACCAGGACCTGGAGGCCGAACTGAGGCAGTTATGCAAAAGCGGAAGCGTGGTGGTGATGGCGGACTTCAACTACCCGGGAATAGACTGGAGCATCGGGCACTCAAGCTGTACGAGGGAGACCAAATTCATGGAAGTCACGAGGGACTGTTTCATGGAACAGCTGGTCACGGAACCAACACGGGGAGATACCACTCTTGACCTAATCTTCAACGAACTAGGGGACCCGCTAAGGAGGTGGTGGTACTAGCCCCACTAGGAAACAGCGATCACAACACGATCCAGTACAGGCTAGAAATTGGACCATCAAAGGTGAAAAGAACCACAACGACAGCACTCAACTTCAAAAAAGGGAATTATGATGCCATGAGGAAAATGGTGGGAAAGAAACTCATCGATACCACAAGGAAGATAGAGTGCGTAGAAAAGGCCTGGACCCTACTCAAGGGCATGGTGCACGAAGCACAGAACCTGTGCGTCCCCAAGTTCAGTAAAGGGTGCAAGAAAAATAGAACAAAAAACCCAGTGTGGATAACAAATGCAGTGAAAAAGGCAATAAGTGATAAGAAGGCATCATTTAAACAATGGAAAAAGGACCAGACAGAAGACAACCAAAAGGAGCATAAAAGACACCAAAAGGAGTGTCACCGAGTGGTTAGGAAAGCAAAAAGAGAATATGAAGAAAGACTGGCAGGGGAAGCAACAAACTTCAAATCATTCTTCAGGTATGTCAAGGGGAAGCAACCAGCTAGGGAGGAAGTAGGACCCTTGGATGATGGAGACAGAAAGGGAGTGGTAAAAGAGGAAAAGGAGATAGCGGACAGGTTAAATGAGTTCTTCACATCAGTTTTCACAATGGAGGACACAACCAACATTCCGGAACCCGAGGAGATCGGAAAAGGAGATCAGGATGAAAATCTGGTCCAACTAGAGGTGAGCAGGATAGATGTCCTCAGGCAGATAGACAGGCTAAAATGCAACAAATCGCCAGGTCCGGACGGCATTCACCCGAGTACTCAAGGAACTAAGGAACGAAATAGCTGAGCCACTTTGACAAATATGCAAACTATCCCTAAAAACTGGAGAGATCCCAGAGGACTGGAAAATAGCAAATGTCACGCCCATCTTCAAGAAAGGCTCAAGGGGAGACCCAGGAAACTACAGGCCGGTGAGCTTGACCTCGGTCCCGGGAAAGATGATGGAAGCGCTGATTAAAGACAGCATTTGGGAACACATCGAAAACAATGGGCAGCTAAAGTCAAGCCAACATGGCTTCTGCAAGGGCAGGTCATGCCTCACAAACTTATTATACTTCTTTGAGGGGATGAACAGCCAGGTGGATAGAGGGGAATCCATAGACATCATTTACCTTGACTTCCAAAAAGCCTTCGACAAGGTACCACACGAAAGACTGCTAAGGAAGCTATGGAACCACGGGGTGCAAGGGGAGGTCCACCGATGGATCAAAAACTGGCTGGCGGACAGGAAACAGAGGGTTGGAGTAAAGGGCCATTACTCAGATTGGCAAAGGGTCACGAGCGGAGTTCCACAGGGGTCGGTGCTGGGACCGCTCCTGTTTAATATATTTATTAACGACCTGGAGGCGGGAACAAAATGTGAGGTTATTAAATTTGTGGATGACACTAAATTATACAGCAGGGTCATAACCATGGAGGACTGCGAAGACCTCCAAAAAGATCTGACAACGCTAGAAGAGTGGGCCAAAAAGTGGCAAATTAGCTTCAACATAGGGAAATGCAAGGTCATGCATATTGGGAAAAAGAACCCGATGTTCATTTACAAGATGGGGGGATCATCGCTAGGGGTGAGCAACCTTGAAAGAGACCTGGGAGTGATGGTGGACACAACATTGAAGGCGTCGGCGCAGTGCGCCACAGCCTCAAGGAAAGCGAACAAAATGTTGGGTATCATTAAGAAAGGTATCACAACCAGGACGAAGGAAGTCATCCTGCCACTGTATCGTGCAATGGTGCGCCCGCACCTGGAGTACTGTGTCTAGTACTGGTCGCCGTACCTCAAGAAAGACATGGCGGTACTTGAGAGAGTCCAGAGAAGAGCAACTAAGCTAATAAAGGGTATGGGGGACCTCTCATATACTGATAGACTGAAAAAGCTGGGGCTTTTCTCCCTGGAAAAGCGACGACTCAGGGGAGACATGATAGAAACCTTCAAGATCATGAAAGGCATAGAAAAAGTGGACAGGGACAGATTTTTCAAACTAAGGGGAACCACAAGTACAAGGGGGCACTCGGAGAAATTGAAAGGGGAAAGGTTTAGAACAAATGCCAGGAAGTTCTTTTTCACCCAGAGGGTGGTGGATATATGGAATGCGCTGCTGGAGGAGGTGATAGGCAGAAGTACGCTACAGGGCTTCAAAGAAGGTCTGGACAGGTACCTAGAGGACAAAGGGATTGAGGGGTACAGATAGGAGTAGAGGTAAGGTTATTAGGGACAGGATTAGAGGTAAATTACAAAATTAGTCAGAGACCACTATTCAGGCAGTGGGCCTGATGGGCCGCCACGGAAGCGGACCGCTGGGCAGGATGGACCTCTGGTCTGCCCCAGCGGAGGCAACTTCTTATGTTCTTATGTTCTTTCTTTCTCTCTCCCCCTGGCCCCCCAAGCCATCATGCTAATTTCTCCACTTCCCCGATTCCCTACCCCCACCCCCAAGCCACCAAAGCGATTTCTCCCTGCAGCTTCCCCGAGTCAGGCCTGGCGCATACAAGCACCGGGCCCACAAGACTTCACTTCTGATGTCAATTCTAACATCGGGGAGGAAGTTCCAGGCCATCCATGCAGCGATTGGCTGGCCCAGAACTTCCTCTACGACGTCAAAATTGACGTCGGAGGTGAAGTTTTGTAACTCTGGCGCTTTTACGTGCCAGGCCTGGCTTGGGGAAGCAGCAGGGAGAAAAAGATTGCAAAGGCAACGCGATTGACTCGCGTTGCCTTTGTGATCTACTGGTCAATCGCGAACGAGCATTTGGGCACCCCTTTTTTTGGGAGGTGTAAGTGCTTGCACTCTAATTAGATGCAAGAAGTGCACTAAGATTGCAAGAATTTTCAAGGTGACTACAGTGGGAGGAGCATGGGCAGAACATAGGCAAGGGTAACTTGCAGAATATTATAAGTTACATATTTACATCCCTGACACATTTCGGCATCTGCACTTACACCAGTTTTGGCTGGCATAAGTGTAGTCACCTATATGTTAGACACAGTGGCTTAACGAGGACGAGTGACACCCGGGGTGGTGGCACCCCTCTCCCGCCCTCTTCTTTGCCCCCCATTCCTTCCCCCCCTCCACAGGACGTGTGCCCCTTTCCTTCCCCCGTACCTCTTTAATTTTCCTGGTGCGAGCAGCATTACGAACTTTCTGCCCGTATCGTGTTGACTCACCCTCTGACGTCACTTCCTAGGCGCGGGAGCTGACACGGGGGCAGAAAGTTTGTGATGCTGCTCGTGCCAGGAAAAATAAAGATGTACAAGGGAAGGGGCACATTAGTGTGACGGAGGCAGGAAGGAGAGGGGGTGGCAGAGAGGAGGATGGGTGCCGGCGACCCCACTAAAATGGCGCCCAGGACAGACCGCCCCTACCCTCTTATTACACCACTGGTTAGACATACTGATACCCGGTTACACTTGTATTTGATAATGAAACCTAAGTGCTTTGATTCTGTTATATAAAAGATTCCCATTGAAAAGGAGGCAGTTAATTATAGAATTAACCACATGGCTTTTATAAATAATCTTCAGTAATTGTATTCTGCAATTGACAGGATTTAAAAATAATCTGACAGAGATGAACTATCCCTTTCAGTTTTATGCTTAAAATTGTCCTCACTCATCAAAAGTCAGTGAGAAATATTCCAACAGACAAATTATCAGGGAGCCTATGCTAGGTCACCTAATTTCCATGTAAGGAAAAATGACCCCCACGCAGTAGTAGCATTAGACCACCACTAGCGGTGTCATTTTGGATCCAATGTTGGCCAGAACAGGATTGCAGCCTGAAAACCAGGGGAATCTGGGTTCAATTTCCACTGCATCTTCTTGTGACTCTGGATAAGTCACTTAGGGATCCTTTTACTAAGCTGTGATAGCGTTAGTTCTAGCCGTGTAGCGCGGGTTTAGCGTGTGCTAAAAATGCTATCGCAGCTTAGTAAAAGGAGCCCTTAATCTTCCCAGGTACAAAATAAGTATCTGTATATAATATGTAAGCCACTTTTATTGTAACTACAGAGAAATGGTGTATCAAATTCCAGCCCCTTTTCCTATGTCCCTATAGGAGGTAGGAGCCTGGTGGGAAGCAGTTCCGACTACTGCATAAGCTCCAGCTAGAGCAGTGGTCTCAAACTCAAACCCTTTGCAGGGCCACATTTTGGACTTGTAGGTACTTGGAGGGCCTCAGAAAAAAATTGTTAATGTCTTAAAGAAATGACAATTTTGCATGATGTAAAACTCTTTATAGTTTATAAATCTTTCCTTTATAGTTTATAAATCTTAATAATAATACTGTAATTTATAGCTAATGAGACATATGATCAAGAAACTGTTTTAGTTTACTTTTGTGATTATGATAAACATACCGAGGTCCCGGGCCGCGAGTTTGAGACCACTGAGCTAGAGCATTCAGCCTTGGATTTAAAATCCACTTCTCTCAGCACGGTAAAATAAACCCAGCTTTTGGCTAGGGTTATGTGATTTTTCTGATCATAATGTGACTTTTGATATGCAACACCAAAACAGTAGATGCTACCTTCCCAAGGTAGCTTGACAAGAAAAACAGTCACAGGTCACCTTTACTACTTTTGATATGCACCCTATGCACACTGCAAATCGCATGATAGTTTTTACATAGTGATAAGCTGATAAACATGTATTTGCATGTTTCACCTCTCATTACTATATATCTTATTAAAACTTAAATATTGGTACGATAAAATAAGTCAAGCTGTGTTAGGGCCCTTTAAATCTTATTAAGGGGCAAATAACGTGACTTAAAAGCCTAAAACATCTTGATAACTTCCCCCCTTTGTTATAAATATCCTGCACTCATATGAATTCAGAATGCATTTATTTAAGTCATCATCTTGCACTACGAACTGGGTAGACTTGTAGATAACTATGTGATGTTAATGGCAAATATGGGACACTGTATCTGGTGCAGTAGTTGGAGTTACAGCCCTAGCACCCTGGGGTTCTGGGTTCAAATCCTGCACTGCTCCTTGTGATCCTGGGCAAGTCACTTATGGCCTCTTTTACAAAGCCGAGCTAATGGCTGCCGCGCGGCATCAGCCCCGAAGCCCTTTAAATCTCTATGGGCTATGGGGCCGTTAGCACAACGCAGCTGCTAGTGCGGCTTTGTAAAAGAGGCCGTTAATCCCCCAGTACCCCAGGTACATTAGATAGAGTGTGAGCCCACCGGGACAGATAGGGAAAATGCTTGAGTACCTGAATAATTTGTAATCCACATAGAATTGTAGGATATGTGGAATATAAATAAATAAATAATAACAGCCTATCACAATTAGACTTTAGCCTGAGACAAGACCTGTAAATTTCCCTTGATTTCATATTAGTTCACTAGCTTACTAAAAGCCATGAAAGTACAATCTTATTCCACATTGATCTCTAGAGCTATTAATCTCTAGCTCTTAACTTTGTTAATTCTACTCAATTTGTAACACTTTTTAATCATTGTAAACCGCATAGAACTTCACGGTCCTGCGGTATATAAACTGTTATTATTATTATTATTACTTGATACAAGAGAACTGAGTCAGAAAAGGCATTCTTCATAAAGAGGGCTATTTGAGCAAAGAGATTGCATCAAGAGCAGGGTGCAATCAAAGTATTGTAATTTTGAAACTACAGGAAAAGATGGAGACCTGGAGATACAAAAGACAGGTACCAAGGAAGATAGTTGATAGGAAGGAACATATTTGGAGAAAGATGTCTCATAAATAGGAAGCTTATATCATCTCAGCTGTTGAGAGAATGACAGGAAAAATGTTCAGTCACAGTGGGGGGTGATATTCAGACTCAGGTGGTCAGCATTTTTTAAAATGCTAACAGTTGCAGGAGAATTGCCACAGATATTCAATACTGGGCCATGTCCAGGTACCAGCATTGAAACCCGGGGCTAATTAAAGTTCTGGCTGCTAGAGCTAATGCGAGTCCCAGCCTATATTTAGCTGGGGCCCACATAAGACAGTTATGTCCCCAATGTTATACTCTGGCTCAACAGTCTCCCTCCCATGATCTCCCTCCCCCAGCATAGATCACACATCCCCTTGGTCCTGAAAGGCCACCCATATCCTACCTGGGATTTCTGGTGGTCAAGTGGGAACAGCAGTGAAGCCCATTCACTCCTTTCCCTAGGGGGTTCCCATAACAAAATGCTTGCTGAGTCCTCTCACAATACTACCAAGTGCTAATATCCTGCAGCTAGAGGTTGTAGCAGCCATTTTGCTGTGACAGCCACTTGGGGCAGGAGTATCTGAAGTTTGCTCTTGCCCCCCCCCCCACCCACTGAACTACTGGGGGGGGGGCTATTGGGACCTGGGGGTGGGTGGGAAGGGGTTCCAATCTGTGCCAGAGGAAGGGGAGAGAGCTGTTTTGAGGGGGGGGGAGAAGGAATCATTCTATGGGGAGACCATAAAAACAGTTCAGGTTCTGACCGATCAGCTGGGGCCTGCATAGCTACCAATTGGGTGAATTTAGGATGTCTTTGAAGCTTTTTCTAACCTTTAAGGTACTTTCCAATCATTTGCCTGCTTTCATAAATAGACTTCTTATTCCGCATACAACATCAAGGCCACTTTGATCCACCCAACCATCTCTTCTTGCAATTCCCTCTATTAGGCAATTATTTATTGACACCAATTGTAAAACTATTTTTACAGTGGTAACCCCAACATTGTGGAATGATGCACTGCCATTTGCTCTTAGTCATGAATCCAACCTTTCCAAATTCAAATCGATGCTCAAAACCTTTCTCTTTAAAGAAGCATACAAGACCTAGACCTTGAACTCATTACATTACATTGATGATTTCTGTTTCGCCATTACCTTGCGCTTCAAGGCGGATACACAGTTTGCCCTTTTGTTTTTTCCTTCCCTACCACCTTTTTATTTTAGCAATGTAACCCCTCCCTTTTCCCTCTTGTGTATCTTGTAGTTGTTCATGAGATTTGTCCACTTATGTATTTATGTTTATAATGTCTACAATTTTGTTGTTTTTAATTTTTAAAGATATATGATGTTGCAAACCGCTTTGGAAATGAAAAGCGGTATATCAAGCCTTAATAAACCTGAAACTTGAAACGTCCCCAAATTTACCCACTTAGCTATGCAGATGCCGGCACTGAATATTGACAGCACCTGTATAACTGCTGGTTTCTCCCCAGCACTGGCCCCTGTACCACCTCTGACCTGACCATTTTTATGACCTATTAGAGCCAATATTTAGGGCTCCTTTTACGAAGCCGCGTACTGATAGTGAAACTACCGATGACATAGCTTTCATCTTCTCAGATGTGTGCAAGCCCCAGTGGCACGACATGCCCATGTACTATGTCTGGAGTTAATCACACTAACATAACATAAACCCATTCGGGACCAGGCATTTTGTGAAATTTATATACCTCTAACAAAAAATAAAAAAAATCTACCATGCTGCACTAACTTCCTAAACAAGGATCCTACCTACAAAAAAAGCAGTGCCCTAAATACAGTATTACAGCAGGCCCTAAAACATTAATATATCAATTGGGAAAACTGAACAAGCCAAATTGTTATAGATCACTAAACTGAAATACGTTAAACAGCCTCTTATTACCTGAACAGTCAACTCTACAATATCTCTTTTATTATTATGTCACAATGGCCAAGTATTTTGATTTGACAGCCAGGTTAACTAATGGCTTCATATACAATACAATATGAATACATTTTTTTTCTGAAACAATGTATTTTATTCACTATAGCAGAGTTGCTTCAGGAGGTAGAGAGGAAAGAACACTGTAGAAGATGTTACAATAAAACAGTAAAACTTAGTTTGCAAAAATGTACTGTACTAGATGGTAAAATACCCTGGGGTCTTTTTAGTAAAGTAGTGGAAAAAAAATGACCATTAGCGTGCCCTTATGTTTTTCTCATAATGACAGGAGTTACCATTCAACAAATTACTAAAAATTGGAAAAATTATGATAGATTAAACTATAATTTCTGGTGGAATTCATTGTGCCAAATCTATAAAATGGAGAAAATATTAGCTATTCAACAGGGACGCTATAATAAATGTGTTGATGTTTGGGAGCCCTTAGCAAATTATTGTAAGGATTGATTATATTTAATAATTTTTTTTATTCCCCTTTTATTTATTGAGGTATAGGGTGGGGGAGGGTGGGTTTATTTTTTCAAATTATATGAAATTATTAAGTTATAATGAAGGGAGGGTGGGAGGGAGGATTTATATATTATGTTTCAATATATGTGTGATAAAAAGTGATATTAAAGTTTGTATGATTGTATTGTATTATGAAACACTTGTTGGAAGTATAAAAATGAATAAAGATTAAAAAAAAAAAACCAAAACAAAAAAAAACATATGTTTTTCCCACATGTCAAGGCCACTTTTGTCATGGACAGAAAATGGAAAATTTTTTTATTTTCTGAATTAATAGCCATATGCTAATTGTGCACTTAGCATGTGGCCTTTAAAAGTATTACCATGTGAGCCCTTATCACCACCTATTTTGTAGGTGGTAAGGGCCACATGCTAACCCCATATTAATCAGTGACCGTGGGTCAGTGCCCCACATACTAACTGAGTAGCACTGTCATGCCCAGCTCTCCTCCCCAAAACATGTCCCTTCAAGAAAAATTGGAAATATTTTATAGCGTGCAGTGTACGCACACAAAAATGCAAATTTACCTCAGGATGCCAGTGCACATCCCACAGTTAGCGAGCGCTAGCATGTACCGCAGCTTACTAACAGGACACCTTTGTGATTTAGTGCTTGGATATAATGGCACAGATAAGTGGAGGGGCATAATCAAAAGGGACGTCTAAGTCTGTTTACGTCCATCTCGCAAGTCGTCCAAAGTAAAAAACAGCTTAAGACACATTTTCGAAAAATATGTCCAACTTTTTTTTCGTTTCGAAAATCGTCTAATTATACGTCCTGCCGATCTGATCATCCAAGCTGCTAAATCGTCCATCTTTATACCACATTTTCGTCCAACTTTCCGTCCAAGTCCAAAATGCCTAGAACAAGCCCTGTTGGACATGGGAGGGGTCTGCAATGTGATAGGCTGCACACCCAGACATGCCACCTAAATAGTGGGGTACCTTAGAGGGCACTGCTGTGAACTTCACAAAAAGGGTGCCATGTCTTCTCCTCCCTACAGCTCCCTTATAGGTTATGGTGAGCCCCCCAAACCACCTCCAGAATCCCCTAGACCCACTTATCTACCACCCTAATAGCCCTTATGGCTGCAGGAGCCACTTATATGCCAGTAAAAAAGGGTTTTAGGGTGTATAAGGAAGTACACATGTTTCAGTATCAATGCAGTGATTACAGAAGCTTATGGGCTTGGGTCCTCCTCTCTATGGGTCCCTAACCCACCTCCAAGATGACTTAAGCTGCCTCTGTGCTGGATGACTAGGCTTTACTGTGCCAGGCAGCCAGGTGATGATGGTCTGGAGGCTGAATTTTAACGGTGCGATTAATATTTTTATGGATGTGATGGGGGGGGGTTGGTGATCACTGGGGTAGTGTGTGGGGGTCTGTAGTATGTGTTTTCAGTGCTTATCTGGTGAGTTTAGGTGGTGTTTTGTGACTTAGATCATGTCTTACGTGGTCTAAGTCACAACGTCCAAGATCTGTTGATCATGGGCTAAATAACTTTCGGTTATACATGCTGTACGACTAAATCTAAGCCTGCCCATGTCCCGCTCAACTCCCGCCCTCGACACTCATCCCGAAATGCCCCATTTAGGTTTGGTCATTCAACAGCACTTTGTAGGCCTGGGTCATTTAGAAATACGTCCAAAACCCATTTTTATTATCGGCACTTGGACGTATTTGGGAAATGTTCGTCCAAGTGCCGACTTAGGCCAGTTTTTGGATGTTTTCCTCTTTCGATTATGAGCCCCATAATGTATATTCTCGAATATAAGTCAATCCGAATATAAGTTGAGACCATTTTTCCACAGGAGGGGCCTAAGGCTACTGGGCTGATTCCGGTTGGGCGGGGTTTGAGGCACCTGGGCCAATCAGGCCCTAAGGCCCGCCATTCGATGGATAGTGGGCCTGCCGGAAGGATGGGCTTGGGACCCGTCCATCTGGCTAACTTTTTTTCAGGTACGGGTGGGGGTGTCAAGGGTAGGGGGTGTCGAGGGGTCAGTGGGGGGGTCACGGAGTCAGCGGGTGGGGAGCTGATTAGGGATTTGGGGTGATCTTTGGAGGGGGTGCCGAGGGCAGGATCATAGTTGGGGGGACTCACTGGGGCAGGAGGGCTTGAGCTCCCTCCTGCCCGGATCATAGTCGGCGGGGGGGGGGGGGCACTGGGGTAGGAAGGCTTGTGCTCCCTTCTGCCTGGATCGTTGTCGGGGGGGGGGGGTCGCTGGGGCAGGAGGGCTTGGGCTCCGTCCTGCCCGATCCGATTGGGGGGGGGAGGAGTGGATTGCTGTAGGAGAGATGGAGAGAGATGGCTCATCTCTCCTGCTGCAAAAGCGATCGCCCCCCCCCCCCCCCCCCCGAACCGCGGCACTTTGGGGTGAGGATCGCCCTTGCTCAGGTGCCCCCCCCCAGGACTCCTGTGCCTTAAATAAGGCAGGAACAATGCCCATTTGCTCCTACTTGGGTACTGTCATCTTCTAAATGGCAGAAAACACTAACATCCATTAAGTATCTCTATTTAGAGGCTACAGTAAAAAATGGTAGTAACTTGTCTCAATGAGTGCACAAAATCAAAAATCAATCACAAAAGATTCAAAATTGGATAAGTTGTGACAAGGGTCTTCAGTTCACTGTGTCGGTAAGTATAAACCCAATCCCTCATTAAAGGCTATTATGTAGATCAAAACCCACAAGGGTATGGTCACTTAGAATATCCTTGGACCTCTAATGTGATCGTAGGATGAGAAAAAATAATAACACTGAAATTTAAAAAAAAAAGTGTTTAGTGGCGCCTATGTAAAAATTACATGCCGGAATTACAGATGAGAGTTTTAAAGGCCCACATTTCAGGCACCTAAGTTTTTCGAGAATCGTACTTAGTAGCGCCTAATTCATGCTCCGCCCATAAAAAACCCACTTAGGTGTTAGGTGCTGCTAAGTATCATGTGAAAAGTTAACTTACTAAAATGGTACTAATTCTAATTTGGGTGGAAAATATGACAAGAAAAAAAGCAATATGACACATTTCACAGAAACAGTAGTAAAAGATTGGAACAGCCTCATAACAGAGGTGACAAAAGCGATAAAGAAATCCCAAAACATATGAGACAAAACCAGGAAAGAATCCTAGAAACATGAGTTATTTGATAGCTCTTGGTGTCCTCCAAAATTCCTTCTTGACCAGCTAGTAGTGAGTGGATCAGGCGTCTCCTAATTAACTAGCTATCTAGATAAACCCTAAAAACTATTAGTCAAAAGTCTTGCTAATTTCATGATGTATCATATTTACTGCTTTATCCATTATTTACAAGGCTAGTTATTCTGTCCTAGAAAATAATTTGGTTGGTATAATTTGTTTTCATAAATACATGCTGGTTGTTTCTTAGCACCTCATTACCCTCTGAGTGCTTGTAAATTGATTGATAATTTGTTCCAGCATCTATTTTTGCCAGTATTAAACTGAGTAGACTATGATTTTGCACATTTTGTCTTCTTCCTTGGAAAGAATCAGGATTATTTTTACCATTTTGTCAGCCATCTAAAACCATAGTTGTCCTCTCCAAATAAAGTATAAAGACATGTATAAAATACAGTCAACCAATCAGTTTAATCTATCTAGGATTTAATTATCTTTAAAAGACTGGTTTCCTCTCTCTCTTAAATACTTCAGTTGGCATCCAGAATGAATGTTTGTTTTTTTTATATTTCTTGACACTGCCCCAATAGTATTGGCCTATTTTAGTTATCTAGTAAATCATGCTTGGCTACCTTTCAGGTTTTGCCCTTGCTTTTGCCCCAGGGCACTGAAGTTAATTAACTTCCATTACATACTGATGTCTTCATGAACACTGAGTTTTTATTGTTTCAGAATGGAGTAATTGTATTTTGTCACCCAAGGCAGCAAGGCAGAATATTTTACAATGGTGCAGCATTTCTTAGCTTATCAGGCTCTTTCCTTTCTCAACCAGCTGCCAACCTGCCCTCATCGTGCCCATTTAGGCTCTGATTCTATACAGGCTGTGTAAAGTTAGGCGCCAATATCAGTGCCTAACTTAATTGATGAGGGCTTAATCAGTGCTGATTTTAGCACCCAACTCCTCACAATCAGCTTTACTTGGACTTCATCGAAAGTTAGGCACCTATTGGACTTAATTGAAAGTTAGATGCCTAACTTGAAAAACTTTAATTCTATAAAAAGTAGGTACCTATCTCAAAGTGCTTACATTAAAATTAGGCTTGGTTCTGGGTAGATCATGGGCATGTTTTAGAGTTACTAAACAAAAAGTTGTCTGACCAAGTGGTCCAAATAATGCAATACTAAATAGTATTAAATCCCACTTTAAGTTGAAGGGTCCTCAGATATTTTAATGTATCTTATATCATTTATCATTTATATCTCTAGATCAGAATCTGGAGCAGTATGCACAGTCATTTTTCAAGGTACACTGTTTTAGTATATTAGTCACTTTCGCTCCTCAGTGCAGTCATCGGCAAAAACCTTTATTTTATTTTGTTTCTTTTTAAAAAAATTTTAAACTTTTCTATTTCTTGCTTATCATTGAATCAGAATGACCCACAACTTGAAAGCACCAACAGACTATTTTTAAATGTCAAAGTTGACAGCACTTATCGTATCTCAGTTGTTAAATTTTATTGCTTCGTGCCATTAAGGAAATAACCCGGCACTTTAACAACTTAAGATAAGTGCTGTCAACTTTGAAATGTAAAAATAGTCTGTTGGTGCTTTCAAGTTGTGGGTCATTCTGATACACTGAATATTAGTGATAAGCAAGAAACAGAAGTTTAAAAAATTAAAATAAATAAAGGATTTTTTAAGCCAATGACTGCACTGAGGTGTGAAAGTGACTAATACACTAAAACAATGTGCTTTGAAAAATTACCATGCGTACTGCTCCAGTTTCTGAGGCTTTTTCTCCTCTGATCTAGTGATATAAATGATAAATGATATAAGATACATTAAAATATCTGAAGACCCTTCAACTTAAAGTAGGATTTAATACTATTTAGCATTGCATGTTTTAGAGTTAGGCACCTCTTTGTGAATTAGGTGCCATTAGCCTCCGATATGGATGCCTAAATTTAGGCAAGAAAACCCTGGCATAAATTGGGGACACCTAAATGTTAGGATACTAAGTGCTGCCTAAGCACACATGGAGGAGCATTTTCGATAGGACATCTAAGTCAGAGTTTGGATACCCCCCCAACATCCCCTGATACCCCTGTACCTTCCGATTTCAAATTGGCATGAGGGAAGCCCACTCCTTCCTGCCTATAGGGCCACCTTTTCAGAATGATGGGCCTTTTCCTTCCCAATGCATCTTGGGATGTTGTGGGAGGGGCCTAAGGCCCTGATTGGCTCAAAATCAGCTTAGAAGTATTGCTGGACATCCAGAAAGTCAGTTTCAATTATTGGCACTTGGACATCCTGGCTATGAGGACGTCCAAGTGCTGACAGGCTGGTTTTTGGATGTTTAAATGTTTTGATTATGAACCTGTTAGGCAGCACTATATCAGCGCCTAAATTTAGGCAGACTTTATAGAATCAGGGCCCAACTGTGTATTTAGCAGTATCATAGATCCTACTTGATCTCCTATTCTTTTTATTTCACATATTCATAACTCAGAACATAAGAACATAAGAATAAGAATTTGCCTCCGCCGGGTCAGACCAGAGGTCCATCCTGCCCAGCGGTCCGCTCCCATGGCGGCCCTTCAGGTCTATCACCTGTGCTGTGGTCCCTGACTATTCCTATAACCTACCTCAACTCCTATCTGTACCCCTCAATCCCCTTACGTCTAGGAACCTATCCAAACCTTCTTTGAAGCCCTGTAATGTGCTCTGTCCTATCACGGCCTCCGGAAGCGCGTTCCACGTGTCCACCACCCTCTGGGTAAATCAGAACTTCCTAGCGTTTGTTCTAAACCTGCCCTCTTTTAATTTCTCCGAGTGCCCCCTTGTACTTGTGGTTCCCCACAGTGTGAAGAATCTGTCCCTGTCTACCTTTTCTATGCCCTTCAGGATTTTGAAGGTTTCTATCATGTCTCCTCTAAGTCTCCGCTTTTCCAGGGAGAATAGCCCCAGCTTTTTCAACCTGTCCGCATATGAGAAGTTTTCCATACCCTTTATCAGATTTAGTCGCTCTTCTCTGGACTTCCTCAAGTACTGCCATGTCCTTCTTGAGGTATGGCGACCAGTACTGGACACAGTACTCCAGATGCGGGCGCACCATTGCACGATACAGTGGCATGTTGACTTCCTTCGTCCTGGCCGTGATACCTTTCTTAATGATACTCAACATTTGGTTTGCTTTCCTTGAGGCTGTCGTGCATTGGGCCGATGCCTTCAATGTTGTGTCTACCATCACTCCTAGGTCTCTTTCAAGGTTACTTACCTCTAGCAGTGATCCCCCCATTTTGTAGCTGAACATCGGGTTCTTTTTCCCTACATTCACAACCTTGCATTTCTCAGGTCCTCTAATTTTGTCTCGTATGTCCTGGTATTTCTTTATGGTTTTTATCACCTTTGTTATGATTCTGTTCCAATCTTTTACTATTGTTTTTGTGAAAAGTTTCATGTTGTTTTTTTATTGTCTCTTTTATTGTTATTTTTTTTGTCTCTTTTATTTTCTATCCCAGTCAGAACTAGTATCATTTTAATAAATACTGTCATAAGCCCAACTCCTGCTCTAGTCTTGTACCAGATTTTAGTCTCATAATTCTGCTTGCACTTCATTTCCCATAGTACAGTCTGGGGAAACATGCTGTAAGGCAGTCAGAGCTGAGCAGAGACCATCACCCGCACAGGGCTTGGCGTGGTTCTGCAGCATTTAGAGGACTGAGAACCACAGTCAAGGAAGCAGCTCAGGGAAACTCCTATGCTGGAGGAGCCTCCACAGACCCAGCAACCAGAGGATATTGAAATGCAGACACCTGAGGCAGGAGAGGATTTTCAAGAGGACAGTGTGCCTGAAGCAATGGAGTGGAATGCCCTGCCTGAGCTAGCACTTGCAGAAGCAATGGAAGTGAGTTGAACTGACTGTTTTTGCAAGAGTTTTTGGTGTTTGCTGGGGTAACTACTTGCTGTTAAGGAAAGTTTCACTGGGATTGTGTGAACTTGTTGGGACTTTTGGTAGGGAAAGGTTTATCCCTGCAAACCTGGATGTGAATTGTTGTTTTTGCTGAAGGGTTTTTTTTTTTGTTTGTTTGTTTTTGTTTCAAGATGGCTGCCGCTGCATGCAGGAGCTCTGCTACAGTTAAGCAGAGGTAAGACTAATGTTACCTGGACAGTTTGTTTTGTCTTCAGTAGAGCTAAAGAGACCTTAAGGTTGAGGGCAGGATTTGCCCATCATTTCAGAGGAGGGTTTTGTGAGTTTATTGCATTTTATTTTGGCAAAGTGCTGTTTGGTAAATCCATTAACCTTATGCTCCTAGGAGCACTGAGAGGAGTGGAAATCCTCAATGCCAGAGATGGAATTTTTTTTTTTCTTTTGGCTAAAGAACTGAATAAGGATGATGTGATTCATGCTTTTGCTGTTTGCTGGAAAATTAGCTGGACTTACCTGGGACATGAACTGAGCATTCAGGGTGTTTACCAGACCAGGCTGGTGATAGAAACTTTGTTTTTGTTGGTTGTACTTCAGAACCCATTTTGTTTTGAATTCTCACTCAAACCTGAATGCCAAATAAATTCTATTTGATTTTTGAAAGCTTACCTGTGGTATGCCATTCTGACTGCTATAGACTAGGTAAGCCCACCACTAAAGGGACTTCCTCATACTTGGAGAAGCACGCCGAGGCTATAATAGTGGCGTGTGCCGGTCCCTACTACCACCTAAGGGACAGCCACACTTCAATACATACAGTGCATCCAAAAAATTAGCAGCATCACCTGAGAGTTTTGAATGTGCAAATACCGGCACATGTCAATTTCACAATTTACACATGCATGGTAAGTGACAGATTTCATAAATCTGGATATCCAGAAAGACTCAATTAAGTGGTTGAGTGAAAATAAAGCTTATTCCTATGAGATTTTGAAGTGGTTTTAAAAATCAAAGATTTTCAAATCATTGGTGCAAAACTAGGTTCAAAAACGCTGCTAGCTGAAACACCTGTTTAGAGCAGGTGTGAATGCTTCATGCAGATTTTTTGAAGTATGACTGTATTGTCATTATACAATCAGAAATGCATGCATATTTTGCTGGCCTCTAAAGCATATCCATGACAAATCTCCTTCCAAACAGTGTTTGCAGACAATAGGGCAGAAGCTTTGTGCCAGCATCCTCCTCAGTACTGTCAGTTTGAGGCAGTTCCCCAAATATAAGCCTTTAATTACATTACATTAGTGATTTCTATTCCGCCATTACCTTACGGCTCAAGGCGGATTACATCCAAACTAAAACAAAATTACATTCAAAATTTGAAGGAATAGAATAAGCGATGACATAGAATTTTTAAGGTAATATATATTGGGTAAAGAGTTACCAAAGGGAAGTGGAGGTCTTTAGGAGATAAGAATAGGGTGAAATTATGGGTTTTAGATAACGTTTGGTAGATAAAAGAGTATTAGAGAGATCTAAGGGTAAATAGAGTGTTGGATATTGGGTTGGGATTGGTTGTGCTGGATAGGTTTTATGTGTTTTTTGAAGAGTATGGTTTTAATGTCTCTCCTGAAGGCTTTGTAGTCTGTAGTCTGTAGACCTTTAATGGTCTGTGATGTCCCTTTCAAACTACTTTTGAAGTCCTTCTGCTACATTCACAGGAATATCAGCTGAAACAATTTAATAGTATGCATAGCTAAATGAAAACTTTTATTTGGATCTTTTTGGTTATTGGAAGCAGGTTTTCTAAAACAATGAACCATTGTTCAACTTAATAGTTTTCTAAAGCAAGCCAGTATGTTGTAAATCCATTTTTACAATGATACAAGTTTTTATTTTTTTCCCTAGCCATTCAAGTAGGGCAAGTACAAAGGTATTTTTCAACTACAAGGCCCTTTTAATTATCTATTTCTGAGTCACGCTATGCCTAAACAGGTTCAAGGCAACTTACTATATTTAAAATTACAGAATGAATATACTACATTAAAGTAGTTTGAGGAGAACAAAATTATGAATAGGGTAATAGAGATGAGAGAATGGAGATTCTTTGATTGTACTGGTATAGCACTTGAGTAGAGGGTGTGATTTAGTGATATTAATTATTTTGAGTTAGTTGTCTACGGTGTGTACACTTTCAAAGAAGAGAGTTTTAATTTTTTTTTCAGAATCTGTTATAGAATGTTTCCATCCTGATATGTGATCTTCCACAGACTTAGCATTCACATTCTCAAATAAATATTTTAACATTAAACTATCTTAATAATCACCACAACAGCAACTTTCTCATAATGATCAGCTGCCCTGCTGTATTCCTTTTCAGCTGGAGTGTATTGTGCACTAAAAGAAAAACAGTATCAAAAACAGAGTGACAGTATCCTATATAATAAAACCCTAGCCGCGCATGCGCACTCCTACCTGCGTGTTCCGTTTTCCCTGATCAGTGAGATGTAAGTCTGTGGCGGCAGGAGTGCGCATGCGCGACTCCCCAGCCTTACAGCACCTAACTACATTCGCGGCAGGACTGGCCACCAGCACTGGACTCCCTGCTCTCTCGCGGCAAAAAAACAGTAAGTTTGTCACGGTCTGACCCTCCCATCCCTTCCCGACGTCTGATTGGCCCCCCCTTCCCTTCCCGCGGTCCAGACTCCAAACCTGTCTGCAGCACTCTACACACGCTGCTTCGGGGCCTTCTACTGCCCTGATTTGCTCTGCTGCATCTCTGATGATGTCATCAGGGACGTGCCAGAGTAAATGAGGACAGTAGAAGACCACGAAGCAGCGTGTGTAGAGTGCTGCAGACGCTACTAGAGTGGGGAAGGTTTGTCGGGACCACGGGAAGGGAAGGAGGGGAGGGGGCAAGGGACTAAGGGAGCTGGACAGACTTCTAGCACCTGTTAATGTAACGGGCTAAAATACTAGTAAAAAGAATATTTCTCTGCCAAAGTCTTAGGTTACACATGCCACCATTTGTTGTGCACTACCCCTCTTTTGGTGATTTGGCCTGTTCATTCTACTCTAGCTACTTTTACAGAAGAAGATGTAAGAGAAGAAGATATGAGATCTATCTAACCCCCCCCCCCCCACACACACACACACTTTTGTCAAGCTGCGCTGCTGAGCAGCATGAGCTAAATGCCAAGCCGCTCATAGGATTGGAATAGGCGGCTCGACATTTAGCTCAGTTTGATAAAAGAGAGGGGGGATCAGAAATGGTTTTCAAGCATGATGATGCAGAGCAGGGCTGTTCAATTCCGGTCCTCGAGATCTACAGGCAGGCCAGGTTTTCAGGATATCCACAACGAACATGCATGAGAGAGATTTGCATACCAAGAAGGCAGTGCAGGCAAATGTCTCTCATGCATATTCATTGTGGATATCCTGAAAATCTGGCCTGCTTTTAGACCGGAATTGAACAGCCCTGATGCAGAGCAATGGAAAGAAATCTCTGTGAACCTGGAAGTTGTACTAAGCCAAATTGATAAGTTAATGAGTGATAAATCACCTGATCTAGATGGGATAAATACCAGAATACTGAAAGAACTCAAGAAAATGCTGATCTGCTGTGTGACCTGTCATTAAAATCATCTGTAGTATATAGTGGCCAAGATAGTAATGATTTTAATAAAGGGTTTCAGGGTGATCCAGGAAATTACAGACCAGTAATCCTGACTTCAGTGCCAGACAAGATAGTGGAAAACTATTATAAAGAATAAAATTACGGAACACATTGACAATCATGGTTTAGTAGGTCAGAGTCAGCTTGGGTTCAGCCAAGTAAATTCTTGTTGCATTTCTTTGAAAGTGTGAATAAACATGTAGATAAAAGTGAGCCGATTGACGTAATGCATCTAAATTTTCAGAAAAATTTTTTTTAAAAACTTACTTTAGTTTTTAATGCCAACAAAAAGTGCAATGCAATTTATATACAAATAATGATAGCATCCAAGCACTTATAATCAATCAGTATCTATACAAAAGATAAAAATTCCCTCCCCCAGTCATCATTACCATCAGGAACAATACCAAAACAAAAGATATACCCCCCTCCCGCTCCCCCCCTTGGATGTGTGGGTGAAAAACAACGGAAAATAAAGATAAAGATAAAGGACAACTATAGCAAATCTACAAAAGATGTCAATGAACCCCAAACTAATTTGAATATCTTATTATGGCCCAGCATGTCAGCATTCATTTTCTCATATTTATAAGTTAAACATAAGCTCGCTTACCAAAAAAGGAAAACTTTCAACAAAGAGAGACTCCTGAGAAAATTAAAAAGTCATAGGATAGGAGGCAATGTTCTGTTGTAGATTAGGAATTGGTTACTGGGCAGAAAACAGAGTAGGGTTAAAAGGCCATTCTTGTAAATGGAGGAGGTGAATAGTAGAATACTACTGGGATATGAACTGGGATTGTTGCTATTTAGCATTTTAATAACGGATCTGGAAATTGGAATGACAAGTGAGGTGATTAAATTTGCAGATGACACTAAATTATTCAAAATTGTTAAAACATATGAGGACTGTGAAAATTTGCAGGCAGCATTAGGAAATTGGAAGACTAGGCATCCAAATGGTAGATGAAATTTAATGCGGACAAATTCAAAGTGATGCACATTGGAAAGAATAATCCAAATTATAGTTAGATGCTAGGGTCCACCTTAGGGATCAGTACCCAAGAAATAGATTTAGGTGTCATTGTAGACAATACACTGAAACCTTTTGCCCAATATGCAGCAGTGGCCAAAAATGCAAATAGGATGCTAGGTATTATTAGGAAAGTGATGGTAAAGAAGACTAAGGGCTCCTTTTACTAAGGTGCACTAGCATTTTTTAGCGCACGCAGGAAATTACCGCACGCTACACCACGTGCTACACTTCTAGAATTAATGCCAGCTCAATGCTAGCGTTAAGGTCTAACGCGTGCACTATTCCGCACGTTAAAGCCCTAACGCAGCTTAGTAAAACAAGTCCTAAGAATATTATAATACCTTGAGTATTGCATTCAGTTCTGGACACCATATCTCAAAAAAGATATAGCGGAAATAGAAAATGTTTAAAGAAGAGTGACCAAAATGATAAAGGGATGGAACTCCTCTCATATGAGGAAAAACTAAGGAGGTTAGGGTACTTTAGCTTGGAAAAGAGATGCTGAGGGGAGATATGATTGAGATCTACAAAATCCAAGTTCCATGTTTCCAAGATTTATTAAAAATTTGATTAAACGCCTAGACAAAGTTTCAAGGTGGTGTACAATAATTAAAAAAAAAAACTTTAGGTTTTTTTTTTTTTTTTTTTACAAAGACCAACACTTAAAGACTCACAATTGAGACTAAAGACTTATAGATACAATAGGATAAAAAAATGAAGAACTACAATGTAAAAAAAAGGAAAGTACTGTAATATAAACGGGAAAAACAAAAGGAAGGAGAGCGCTAGAATCCATAGTTCAGCTAAAACAAAAATGGCTAAAAGTAGTTAATCATACGACATCCTGAAAAGGACGCTCAAACATTAAGGGCTCCTTTTACAAAAGTGCGCTAACGGTTTTAGCGCACGCTATAGAGCACTAGATGAAAAACTAGCACCTGCTCAAGAGGAGGCAGTAGCGGCTAAACCACACGGCATTTTAGGGCTCCTTTTAGGAAGCCGCATTAGCAGTTTAATGCACATAATAGCGTGCGCTAAATTGCCAGCCACACTAGATGCTAATGCCAGCATCGAGCTGGCGTTAGTTCTAGCCGTGTAGCATGGGTTTAGCGTGCACTAAAAGCTGCGTGCGCTAAAACCGCTAACACAGCTTCGTTAAAGGAGCGCGTTAAGGCCCTAACGTACCTTTGTAAAAGGAGCCCTAAATGCATCTCTGAATAAGAAAGCTTTTAATTTAGATTTAAACCGATCCAATGATGAGTAGCATTCCAAAGTGATGGGACAGTGACTGAAAAGATAGATGTGCGCAATGTATATATACTGTATGGTTAAGTGAGGGAATGGATAGAAGGTGATATGAAGCTAAACGTAATGCTCTTCAAGGATTATAGGGGATCAAAAGTCTATTTATGTATTCAGAACTGTTTGTGGTACACATTTTAAATGTCAAAAGAAGAATTTTGTATGTTATCCTATGTCCGATTGGTAACCAGTGTGCCTTTTTCAGCAAGGGGATAACATGATCGTATTTTTTTGAGTTGGTGATGATCTTTATTGAAGTGTTATGAATGATTTGGAGGCGACGTAATGCTTTCTGTGTAATGCCCTTGTAGACAGCATTGCAATAATCGAGACTGGAAATTACAAGTGAGTGGATTAGGATGTTAATAGGTGTAGAATCTAGAATTTTTGATAGTGAGCAGATCATTTCTTAACTGCACTAATTTGTTCTTGATACGAAAAGCTTGCGTCGAATATAACATCCAGTAATTTTATTGTTGTGACTATTTTTAATGGGGTAGATTTGATTTGGATAGGGCATGAAAGCTGAATTCCCTTTCTGCTTGCAAAAATCATGGCTTTAGATTTCTCGACATTCAGTGATAACATGTTCTCGCTCAACCAATTACTAATTTATTCCATTTTTGAATTGATCTCTTGTATCTCTGATGGATTTTCAGGGTCTAAAACATGAACTAATTGAATATCATCGGCATAGGCATAGAATAGATTGAGAAACTGATTGATTGTCCTAATGTTAACAGAGGTGCTAAAAATATGTTAAATAACAGAGGGGAGAAAATTGACCCTTGAGGAATCCCAAAAGAGCTTTGGAACTGCTTACATGATGTTTTATTAATAGTAACTGTTGAGTAGCAGACGACAAAATAAGAGGTGAACCAATCCAAAATCTGGTTTGTTATGCCAATTGATTGTAGATGTAGCAAAAACAAGTTGTGATCGATCGTATCAAATGCAGCAGAAAGATCTAACGAGATTAGAAAACAGACTTATGATGGTCCAGATGATACAGGATGGAAGTTGTCAAGCCCATAAGAGAGTACTCGGTAAAGTGATGCTGTCTAAAACCAGTTTGGTCAGGATGTAGTACCTCTGTGTGTTCCACAAATTCTGAAATCTAGTTGAAGACTATCTTCTCTGTGAGTTTGGCCAGAAATGGAATATTGGATATTGGACGATAATTGGTTATATCTGATGAGCTTAATATGAAATCCTTGATAATTGGGTAAGCTGTGGCTTCCTTCCAAGCTTTTGGTACTGTAGCCATAGATAAACAGGTTTTAACCAGATCATGAATGTAGTTATCGAAGATTTAAAAAAAAAATCGTTTTAGGATCAGAGGGGGTATTGTATCGGATGGAGAACCTTTAAGATTCATAGACATTATTGCTCGTTGGATTTCAGTTAGAGAAGGAATTGAAAAACGTGAGCATGTGGAAACAGTAAGGTTCACAATCTCTTCATTGTTGAAAAAATGTTTTACTAGTAGTTTATTGAGGAACAGTTGATCTTATTTTTTAAATTTTTCCAGTGAAGTAATCAGCTAATTCTTGGGCAGATGGAGTGTTGTTTTTTGAAATGTAAGATTTTTTTCCATATCCACAGAAAGAGATTTGACAATAGCATATAATGCTGAAGTGTTTTTGGTTTTTGAGATACGATTAGAGTAATATGTTCTTTCTGCTTCATTAATTTTGGTTTTGTAGTATTGTGCATGCAATTTGTATTTATTTAAATTAATAAGGGTTTTATGTTTATGCATTTGTTTTTTCAGTAGTGCTATTTTGGCAGTATACCATGGATTTTTATGTTTTTTTGATGAGATTGTGCGGGTCTGGTAGGAGATTAAAGCATCTAGCAATGAGTTAATTGACATATTCCTAGCTGAGACCATCTCATCTATTGATAGGTCTATGCCTTCCACCGTTTTTAGATTAAACATTATTTGAATATCATTGGCCTGCAGTGGTATAGAAAGAGTAAAAGTGAATTGATTTTTTACTCTTTCAAAACTTATGAAGACTAGGCGACACTCAATGAAGTTACATAGAAATACCTTTAATACAAATAGGAGAAAATATTTTTTTCTCTCAAAGAATAGTTAAGGTTTAGAACTCATTACCAGAGGATGTGGTAACACTGGCTAGTGCAGCTGGGTTTAACAAAAGGTTTGGACAAGTTCCTGGAGGAAAGTCTACTATTGAGAGACATAGGGGAAGCCACTGTATGCCTGTGATTCATAGCATGGTATGCTGCTACTATTTGGGTTTCTGCCAGGTACTTGTGACCTGGATTGGCCACTGTTGACAACAGAATAATGGGCTAGATGGACCATTGTTTTGACTCAGTATGGCTATTCCTATATTCTGTGCAATATGATTAGGTTACCTACCTCTGTCTTGCCTTACCTTATTCAATATGCAGTCATTTGTTAATCTGACCTCTAGCAGTAGTGCATGGAACTACCACTAGGGTCAGTTGGCACATGTGGCAGCTGCTGGAAAGGAGAGTGTCAGGATCTCTCCATTTCCTATCACCTCAGGCCCCTTAAAGATAGTTGGGGTTCCAAGAGGCTGAAGAGTGTGGAACTGGCCTTTGATTATGATACTTAAAGTACATAGCGTTATGGGGAAGAAAATTCTAACATTCATGGCCTCTGTTGGAAATTGACAAAATATCGTGGATCAGAGATTCACCAGGGATAAGGAGTCAGGGGACCCTTTCTTAATTATATTCATATCCTATATCTAAGCTGTGGGTTTGGGGAGGGGAAGGGGGTACTGTGTGCCCATCAGATATATGATGCATCCCAGGAAGAGTTTGGGGAGGAGGGGAAGAGTTTCATTCAAGACAGCTGGTACTTTTAATCTAGGCATGAAAGGGGAAAATATTTTTGTACATTTTTCACATGTTGTCACAGTTGGGATTATGTGAAATTCCAGTATGTGTAAATGTGTAAGAATTTTCACGGAAAGGGGCTCATTTGCATCTTATGGGTACAGTTTTTACCTAAACATTTTTTGTGGGTTAATACAGGAGGCATATAGTAAGGAAATGGAAACATTCTCAAATATAACAACTACCCCAATTATGTTCAAAACCAATATGAAGCCTACTGTATATCTTTTAGATTTATGCAGAAAGTCATTTAAAGAAAAAAAAAAAAGAATTTGACATAGTAACATAGTAGATGAGGGCAGATAAATACCCAAATGGTCAATCCAGTCTGCCCAACTTGATTCAATTTAAATTTTTTTAATTTTTTCTTCTTAGCACATGCTAGAAAACACTGGAATGTTATTACATAGCATATAAACAAAAATGTTTTACAGTAGTTTAAAACTATTCATATGCGTGTGCAAGTAAAAAAAGGAGCAAATACTGAATAATTCACATCCCCCTGGAAATGGATCACAAATCTGTGTTCAGATTAGTTTATTTATTTTTTACTTATTTGTTTCCTATCCCGTTTTCCCTAAAGAGCTCAGAATGGGTTACATACATACAGTTAACAGATTACAATTTGCCATAGTTACAGTTCAAGTTTTATCGATAGAAGTTTTATCCTAACTCGACACATACTAGGAATCTAATACCAATATATATATATATATATATATAATATAGTTTATAGGTTAAACTTGCCATGGTTACAGTTCAAGATTTTTTTTTAATACAAGTTTTATCTTAATGTGACACATACCGAGGATCTAGTACCATTATACATTTCTTTGTATTCCATAGGTCGTGGTGGGGGAGTTAAGTGAAGAGGTATGTTTTTATTGCTTGCCTAAAGTTGAGGAGTCCGTCAAGGGATCCGATCTGCAGGGGCAGTCAGTTCCAGTGGCTTGGTATGAAGTGGGAGTAGGAACATCGTTTGGCAGTTTGCAATTGAAGGGGGCATTTTGAGGCATATTTCATCCTGAGGGTGGAGGAACCTGTTTGGCACGCCCTGAGGAAGCTTGGCGGTCACGTTAACGGGCTCCAATGAGTTAATTACTGTAGTTAGCAAGCACTTTATTGGCACTAATTATATATGGATGTGATCTGGCTGCAAGCTATTCTGTAACAATGGGCATCTAAATTGGATCATGCACAACTCAAAAGGGAGTGTGATCATGGGAGAGGCATGGGTGTGCCAGGGGTGTTCACAAAAGACGTGCGCAGTATTAAAGAATAGCAGGGATCTGCACCCAGCTTGGGTGCCAGAATTTATTCCAGGATTCAGCTGAAGTAAGTCCTCAGACCCAAGGTAGTGTGGCATTCGGCACTCAATGCTATTCTTTAGAGCAGGGGTGTCAAACTCAATCACATTAAGGGGCCAAAATCTAAAACACAGGCTAAGTCGCAGGACATACCCCACCCAATCTCCGCCCCAGACCCCGCCCCCATAATAATATTAATTATAACACCATTTTTTCCATTCATTTTTCATATATACACATACAATATAATCTTATTAACACATAATGGTTAACCACAAAATTAAACTACACAAAACACACTGTATGCTTCTCAACATTCATTCCTACCAGAACACAGATAACCCCTATGAAAATATAGGACCAAAAACTAAAAGTACTAATATAGTTAAGAAAACACCCTAAGATTTAAGATTCTGCATGCAGTACAACCCCCAGAGAAAAAGAAACAAATGTATTTCTTCCTGAGCAGTGCAAAAGATAGACAGCAAATTAAAATGCTCAAAATTGACACAATTCAAACACTAACTTGAAAATAAAATCATTCCCCTACCTTTGTTGTCTCTCTCCCTCCAGCGGGTGGCTGGCTCCAACCTGGCCGTTTTATGCGGCTCACATTCTGATGCCCCCAGTGTTACCTTGTGGCCGGCTCCCTCCTCCTCACAGCTGTAGTGTGCACAGAGCCACGTGCAGCGGCTCCTTGTGTGTCCTGCACCTGAACTGGAAGCCTTCTCTCTGACGTCACAATGTCAGAGAGAATGCTTCTGGATGAGGTGTGGGATGCGCGAGGAGCTGCTGCACACGGCCCTGTGCACACTATGGCTGTGAGGAGGAGGGAACCAGCCACAAGGTAACACTGGGGGCATCAGAATGTGAGCCGCATAAAACGGCCAGGTTGGAGCCAGCCACCCGCTGGAGGGAGGGAGACAACAAAGGTAGGGGGAATGATTTTATTTTCAAGTTAGTATTTGAATTGTGTCAATTTTGAGCATTTTAATCTGCCACAAAGTAACACTGGGGGAATCGGACCGCGGGCCACATAAAACAACCAGGTAGGCCAGATTTGGCCCATGTGCCTTCAGTTTGACACCTGTGCTTTAGAGAGTTCTCATTCCAGAGTGCCTTTTATAGAATATCATTGCACGCTGAGTTTTTATTGGCACTTAATTTTCAGTCCCATTTATAGGATTTTCCCCCCATTATGGATAGTAAAGCTTCCGTCCTTAAGGTCATAGCTTCAAGGGTTGCTAGTGCTTCATAACTATTGATGGGCATTAAAATTACATGTTGTTATGTTAATCGGGTTTTCTATTCCGCCTTTACCTATTCAGTTCAAGGTCGGATTACATTACAAGAGGTTGGGTCTCTTACCCAGGAAGTTACAATGGACAGTTTGACATAGACATTCAATAGAGTTGTTAGTATAGGTAGATCAGTACAGTTATTTTTCTTCAGCCTCAGGCAACTGAGAATGATAAGATCAGCTTTGAGTCCAACCAGCTTTAGAATAGTGGCTCAGGCAATCTTACTCCCGTATCTGGACTATTGCAATTCTCTATATGGAAACATCACAAAGAAAGGTCTTAAGAGATTGCAGAACCTAGAAGCTAGACTGATCTTTCGCAAGACCAGGTTTGAGAGTGCCAGTTTGCTTTTAACAGAGCTGCACTAGTTGCCAGTTAAGAGCAGAATCCAATTTAAAGTCATATGTGTGGTCCGCAAGGCTATATGTGGAGAAAACTTGACTGGGCTGACATCAGTCATTCAGGACACACATTCACACAGCTTGTCCTAGGACATCTCCCAGCTATATGAATGTTATCTAGTAACTAGTGTTTAAGCCCGTTACATTAACGGGTGCTAGAATATATGTATGTCTGTCTTTCTTTCTGTCTGTGCTTCTCCCTGCCCCTGTCTCTTTCTTTCTTTCTTTCTATCTCTCTCCCTCCCACTGTCTGTCTTTCTTTCTGTCTGTCTCTCTCCCTCTGGCCCCCTGTTTGTCTGTCTTTCTTTCTTTCAGTCTCTCTCCCTGTCCGCTTACTTTCTATCTCTCTGTGGCCCCTTGCCTGCCGGCCTTTCTTTGTCTTTCTCTATGGCCCCCTTCTTTATCCTCCCCAAAGCAATCCAAGATTGCTCCCTGGCCCCCCAGAACACCTCTCCCCCCAAAGCAAAGCACGTTTGGTCCCTGGCCCCCTTTATCTTCCCCCCCTTCCTGTGCAGCAGCATCATGTCCTCCAACTCCACTTCTTTGTGAAGCAACATTTACCTACCCCCACCCCACTTCCCTGTGCAGCAGCATTCCCTCCCCCTTTATTAAAGGTATAGGCACACTCCTGTTCAGCCTCAGCTCTCTATTCCCTCCAGGGCTGATTTTGTACATCAGGCACCATGGGAGGTGATCGGGGCTATCGGAGGTGGAGCGGCATGCAGGGCTACTTTCGGGATCGGCTGTTTTTGCAGCGTCGGATCTTTTGCTTTGGCTGGCTGACTTAGGCCTGTGCGCGTCTTCGGCCTGGAGGAGCCGGTCGGGGCGGTGCTCCCATGCGCAGTGGGTGATCGGCCGTTTTTCAAGTGTGGGTTCTGGGGAAGGACGGTAGCGGCAGCGACAAACTTACAGGAAGGGAGGCTTTATCCTTCAGACAGCAAGAGCCGCCAGGGCCAACAGGCTTCCCGCCGCTGCGCGCATGCGCATTCCTACCTGCGGGTCCCTACAGCTCACAGAAAACGGGAGCTTGCAGGTGGGAGTGCGCATGCGCGCTTAGGGCTTTATTATATTAGATGGTGTACTTCCCAGTATGATCACAAAAGACTTGTATATATTCCATGAGATAGGGTGACCCAGTGATTTTATTTTGTTACAAATTTTATAATATTTGATTGGGTACAAAGCTTTTTAAGACTCTTGAGTCAGGCCAAGTTGGCCGAAACATATGTGTGTCGAGTCATTGTGTTAATAAAGTGTACCAGTTCTTGGACACCTTTGCTGTTTTCCTGTGTGATATTACATTTCAAATTGTTTTACCTGCTTCACAGTTGCGCTATCAGCTTCATCTTCATCTTGAGTCTGTGGATTCGCTTCATGTCCCAACATACAGGGTATTTCATGCTAGTAACTCATACACAGTCATGTAATTCAATCAAAATAATATTTATTCAATTTATATCCAATTAAACTTGAGGTTACAATTAGAATTAAGATTAAATTGCATTACATTCATTACTAACTCTGTAAAACATTCTATGCGTGTGTGTGTGTGGGGGGGGGGGGGGGGGGAGGAGGAGGGGGTCCCGTCTCTCCCAAGATTAACTAGTTCATGTGGAGAGAGAAGTTTTCCCCGTCTGATCAGAAGCTGGTGCCTCCTTATGTATCCTCGCAATGATCAATAATATGTCATTCCAGCCTTCCAATGTTCAGTTAACATGTCACTGTAAAAGGTTGTAATAAAGCACCTGCTATTAGAGACCATTCAATCTAATCCACTTGTGAAACAACCACTTTTTCTTCCACCTTTGGTTCTCATTCAAATAACTTGATACGTTGATTTTACTGGTCTTCAGAAACACCACCTTAGACTCCTGTAATTCATTGTCTTAGGCTTTAAGTGCTGCTTCTTCACCCGATCATTTTTATGTTCACAATAACGTTTAAATATATCCTCTGTAATAAAATCCTAAGTGCACATTCGCACTTACAATGCCGTGATCCCTGACAGCTTGATGTGTAACTCCATGGCCATGTTCGATTTTCGTCGCGTGCGTCGGCTTGTGGTGCGTGCGGCATGCGTTGGCTTATGGCGCGTGCGGTGGTTTGAGCGGCAGCAAGAGCAAAGGCAAGATGGTATCCTTTGGCCTGAACAAAGCCAACAGGGTGCGGGTGCTGCGAGGCTTCTGGCTTCTATTGTTGCACAGGGAAGTAGAGGGGAAGAGGGGAAGAGGGAAAAGGGGCTGCTTTGGAGAGAAGGATATGCTAGGGGGCAGGCAGCAATCTTGGTTTGCTCACGAGGCCAGAGAGAGATAGGCAGGGTGCCAGGAAGAGAGACAGACAGCGGCTAAGGAGACAGAGAGACAGAAAGAAATAATAATAATAACTTTATTCTTATATACCGCCACAATCTTGCGACTTCTAGGCGGTTTACAATGAAGAGAAACTGTACAGACTAGTAAATAAATAAATAGTTTAGCATTACTGTAAAAGGTTGTATCATATAACTAGCACTCTTATAGTTGATAGTAGTAGGGGTTATTCCATTCAATATAGTAGTTAGGGGATAGTCTCTTATAATATCACTTATAGTATAACACCCTTCAAAAATTTCCACGATCCTAAGAAACACCACTTTATGTTCAATAAATTTTCATTACACAAAAAGCTTTATGTGTTGCATCATCATTGGATCAAAAGTTTTATTAAATAAATATTTTATATATTTTTTTTTTTGTTTGTGTTTTTTTGTCTTTAAATATAAATAGTATTTTCACATTCAACAAGTATCATTCATTATTATAATAAGCATTAGCTATTATGTAGCTTTTCTCTGTGGTCTAAGTCAGGGACATTATTTCACCGACATGTTTCCCATTATTGCTTTCTCAAGGTGAAGTCCTTCATAGTTTTGTTGCCTTCCTTATAGACCACTATATCCTAGAGGAAGGCAAAAAAACTATGAGGGACTTCACCTTGAGAAAGCAATAATGGGAAACATGTCGGTGAAATAATGTCCCTGACTTAGACCACAGAGAAAAGCTATATAGCTAATGCTTACTATAATAATGAATGATATTTGTTGAATGTGAAAATACTAAAATGGTAAAATGGTAAAGACCCTCCTCTTCAACTAAAGGTCACCCTCAGTCCACCCTCCCCTGTCTAACTTCTCCCTAAAGTTCAGTACAGTCCTCTCTTAGTCTGTACTCGGATAAATTGTACCTAAACTCAAATAACTTGTACTAAACTAAACTACTCATACCAAACTAAACGACTGATACTAAACTAAACTACTTATACTTAAACTCTACTCTGAATTTACTGTATACTCCCTGTATTTAACTACTTCGCAGTCCTGTATGTCCAAACTTTTAACCTATAGTACATCTTATTTGTCTAATTACTCTCCATTGTGTATGTTTATCTGTAGACCGTTCTGAGCTACTGGGAGAACGGGATAAAAATCTAAATAAATAAATAAATAAATATTTAAAGACAAAAAACACAAACAAAATATATATATATATGTAAAAATATTTATTTAATAAAACTTTTGATCCAATGATGATGCAACACATAAAGCTTGTGTAATGAAAATTTATTGAACACAAAGTGGTGTTTCTGAGGATCATGGAAACTTTTGAAGGGTGTTATATCCCTTATAGTATAAGAAACTATCCCCTAACTACTATACTGTAAAAGGTTGGACTTATTTGATCAAAGGCCTTCCTAAGCACCACTGCTTACAATTTATTAACAAATTGCAAAACTTGTTTTTTCTAGGAAGAAAGAATATATTTTTACCAGTATTAAGAACATAAGAACTGCCATCACCGGATCAGACCCTGGGTCCATCAAGTCCGGTGATCCGCTCATGCGAAGGCCCATGCAGGTGTAACCTGGTGAAAAACTTAGTCACTTGTACCCTCTATGCGCCTTCTGAGGAGATGTGCATCTAACTTGCCCTTAAATCCTAGAATGGTTGGTTCCGCAGCAATCTCCACTGGGAGAGCGTTCCAGGTGTCCACCACTCGCTGTGTGAAGCAGAACTTCCTGGAATTTGTCCTGGACTTGTCCCCCCTCAGCTTCAGTCCATGACCTCTTGTCCTAGTCACATTTGACATCGCAAATAACTTTTTGTCCTGCTCTATCTTGTCGATTCCTTTTATTATTTTAAAAGTCTCAATCATATCCCCTCACAGACTCCTCTTCTCAAGAGAGAACAGTCCCAGTTTTCTAAGCTGTTCTTCGTAGTTCAAGTTCTCCATACCTTTTACCAGCTTCGTTGCTCGCCTCTGCACCCTATCGAGCAGTTTTATATCCTTCTTTAGATGGGGAGACCAGTGTTGGACACAGTATTCCAAGTGTGATCTGACCATAGCTCTATAAAGCGGCATTATGACACACTCTGATCTACTCGTGATTCCCTTCTTTATCATGCCAAACATTTTATTTGCTTTCTTTGCCGCCGCCGCACATTGAGCTGACTGCTTCAGGGTCCTATCTATTTTCTCGTTCACTCTTACTCAGAGTTGCACCTGACAAGCTGTACTCATGCTCCTTATTCTTTTATCATGTCTGTCTTTAATCTGACTGCCAGATAAAAATTGTTAGTTGTTATATTTAATTATGTAAGTTTTTTTTTTTAACCCTAATAGTTGTTTGTCCACTAAATTGTGGCTTTTTAAGTTGTTCATCGCTTAGAAAGTTTGTATAAACGATTCATCAAATGGTAATAAAACTTGAAACTTTCTGCCCAAATGCATTACTTTGCACATTAAACTTCATCTGCCATTTCTCTGCCCATCTCTCTAACTGGCTCAAGTCTCTCTGTAGTTTCTCGCTGTCCTTTTGTGATCTCATTGTCCAACATAGCTTTGTATCATCTGCAAACTTGATGATATCACTGGACGTTCCTTCTTCTAGATTGTTGATGCAAATATTAAATAAGATGGGCCCAAGAACTGAGCCCTGGGGCACACCGCTAGTCACTTTCTCCCAGCCTGAGAGCTTCCCATTTATGCCTACCCTCTGCATTCTGTTTTCCAGCCATTTGCCTATCCACCTTAGTATATCTCCCTCTATTCCGTGGCTTTGTAATTTCCTGAGAAGTCTTTCATGTGGAACTTTGTCGAACGCTTTCTGGAAGTCTAGATATATTATGTCCACTGGTTCCCCGTTATCGATAGATTTGTTTACTGTTTCAAAGAATTGTAGTAAATTTGTCAAACATGACTTCCCTTTCCTGAAGCCATGTTGACTGGCTCTCATCAGGTCGTGTGTATCCAAGTGCCGAACTAAGCTATCTTTAATCAGTGCTTCAACCATCTTTCCAGGGACAGAGTAAGACTCACCGGTCTGTAGTTGCCCGGTTCTCCTCTTGACCCTTTTTTGAAAATTGGGGTGACGTTCGCTATCTTCCAGTCATCTGGTATCTGTCCAGTTTTAATTCTTCTTATGTCTTAAAAGATGAATTAAAAATAGCCCTCTGACTAACTTTAACTGTGTCTGAAGAACTGACAGTTTCACAGCCACTAAAGAAAGCCCAAACACAGCCCCTCCCCCTTCGCATCTGGTTGTGTTTATATTATCCTGAGATAAACCAACACAATTAAAGAGACTTTTTACATTCCTACTTTGTTTTACTTGCTTAATAATTGTGAAGAAGAAGCTCACTGGCTACCTATCAACAAATGATGTGTATTTAAGGGCCTGCTAATGACCTACAAAGTCTTCCACAAAATGGTGCTAACCTAAATGGCCTCCAAACTACCATCTTACACCCTCAACTGGCAACTTTGCTCACAAGAAGGAAAAACACTATGCACACCTTCAGGACACTCCGCCTTAAGAATGCCCGGAAAAGATTCTACTCATAATGCCTACCACACCTCTGGAACCAATTACCACCTTGCATCAGATCACTAAAAGGACTACTGAACTTCAGGAAGGCAATAAAAACTCACTTTTTCTTCTAATCTTCTATGAAATAGCTCCAGTCTAAATATCACTGTCTATGCAACCATCACTGATATTACTATGCCTGCCATATATTCCATACCATATCATATCTAAGAACATAAGATCGACTGACGCTGCTGCTTCAGGGCCGAGGGAGGGAGGTAGGGGTGTTGTTAGGATGGCTGCCTCTGCTGCTTAAGGGGCTGGAGGGAGGGAGGGGGGTTGTTTGGAGGTTGTCTGAGGGATGCGGGAAACTCTTTTTTTTTTTAGCCGGCAGTATTTTTGCTGGTTGGTTGAGAGTGCCGGTTAATTGAATGTCAGTTAGCTGAGATTCTATAATTTGCCTTGCTTATACTTTCTTATAAGTACTATTGCACATCACAGATGAGCTTTACTACATACAATTCAACACTATAGTGAAACCATGCTCTCGGCATATTCTTTGCCCACTTCCACATGCTTGCAGGATCAGAAGAGTGATTCTTCATATGGAAAAAGGTTATTATTTTTTAATGTCTTTATATATAAAGACCCTTTTTACATTGGACAGTGAATTCAGACATCCAGAATGGGGCATGCTCTGTTCAGGTGGACTTGTACAAAAAGATTATGCAGAATATGAAGCCTCTTACAGGAATGCAAATGTATTTCCTGACATGCACAGCAGCAAGCAGCCATTTTACACATATACATAGAATAAAACTAAGTGGCACGAAGCTGGCAGCTTCCAAATAGAAATGTCGTCACTTCTCCATGAAAGTGGTAATTTGCAACTCCAGCTGTCCAACTTTACAAACCTAGACATATAAGTGTAGCCAATTAAGTACCGAGGCTGCAATTTTTTATTTTTCTTCATTTTGCATGCAGAAATAAACAATGGGAGATTAAGGAGAATTACTCCCTTAATCCCTCATGTAAAACTCTGTCTGAAACAATAACTTTTTAAAATTCTTTGTGTGCCATTCAGTTGGTATACAGATCTGATGGAGAAAATTTCCGTTATAAATATGTATCTCCTGTTGATTTCTGTCTCACCCAAGTCATGCTCCCCCCCTACCAAACCCCCTTGAAATCTTTGCATGGTGTTGATCTCCATATACTGTATAATTAGCATATTTCTGTAATTGCCAATGTTTGAATATTTAGCTCACACCTTTTCCTCAGTTATAGCTTGTGAGTTATATTAAATTACAGTGAGGCAATGGAGGGTTAAGTGATTACACAAAATCACAAGGAGCTGCAGCGGGATGGGACTTCCTTGGTTCTCCTGCCACTACATTCAGGGCTGCTGAGAGGAAGGCAGGGGATAAGATTCCCCAGGGCTCGGCCTCCAAGGGAGGCCCAACAGCAGCTATAGACAAGTCATCCTGGGCCCTGTGGTCCTGCATCTCCCTCCCCTCCTTCCCTTAACAAGTATCTCTCTGAAGGGGGTCACTGGCAGTAGCAGGACTCACATACTGCCTGCAGCTGACTGGGAAACCTCCCTTCTGCCATGTCAGGAAGATACATGAGAGGGGTCAGGATGCGGCAGAAGGGAAGTTTCCCAGACAGCTGCAGGAAGCGTGCGAGTGTCGCTGCCAGTGGGAAGGAGGCATGAGGCCACGAGTGGGACAGGAGCAGAGAGTGGTGACAGACTGTCGGCATTGTGCTGCAATCTCACGGCCAGATCCAAAGGCCTCTAGTCTATCCTCATCCTTCTCGATATATCTGCTGCCTATGACTCTGCAGACCACTGCCTTCTCCTAGATATGCTTTCCTCACTTGGATTTCAGGGTTCTGTTCTTTGCTGGTTCTCTTCTTAGCTCTCATCTTTAGTGTATGCAGTGGTGGATCCTCCTTCACTGTTCAAAGTTGTTACAATGCAGACTATGATAATGTAAAGGAAGAACTTAGAAAATTTGAATACCGGGCCTCCATATGACAGATGAAATTTAATGTGGACATTGATTCACACTGGGAAACATAATCCAAATCATAGTTATTAGATGCTAGGGTCTATCTTAAAAATCAGTGTCCCCAAAAGATCTGTCATCATAGACAAAATTCTACAGCCTTTTGCCGAATGTGCAGCGGCATCCAAAAAAGAAAACAAGATGCTAAGAACTATTAGAAAAGGCACGGTAAATAAGACCGAGAATATTCTAATGCCTCTGTATTGCTCTATGGTGTGACCTCACCTTGAAATACTCCATTCAGTTCTGGTCACAGTATCTCAAAAAAGATATAGTGGAATTAAAAAAGGTTCAAGGAAGAGTGACCAAGATGATAAAGAGGATGGAACGCCTCTCATAGGAAGAAAGACTAAAGAGGATACAGATCTTCAGTTTGGAAAAGAGATGACTGAGGGAAGACATGATTGAAGTCTACAAAATCCTGAGTGGTGTAGAATGGGTACAATTGAGTCGATTTTTTTGATGCCATCAAAAGTTATAAAGACTATGGAACACGCAGGGCTCTTTTTACTAAGCTGCGATAGCGTTTTTAGCATGCACTGAATTGCCATGCACGCTAAACCTGCACTACGTGGTTAGAACTAACGCCAGCTCAATGGTGGCATTAGCATTTAGCGCGTACGGCAATTCAGCGTGCGCTAAAACCGCTATCGCAGCTTAGTAAAAGGAGCACTTAGTGAAGTTAGAGGGAAATACTTTTATTTATTTATTTAAGTTATTTATTTTAAAATGTATTACCCGCAGCATCAGATAATTCTGTGCGGGGTACAATAAAACATACACTATAAGATTACAATAAACAAACAAACGTAATAAAAAAAATACAGGAAATAGAACATTCAAGAGAACTCTCTCAAATAACATAGACTTTACAAATTTCTTGAACTGCAACACACTGGAAACCTGCTTAATCTCAATAGGTACTGCATTCTACAATAACACACCCTGCACTGTCACCATGGACCGTCAAGATCTTGAAAGTCTCACAGAATTCACTGATGGAATTTCAAACCGCATCTGAACGACCTCCACAAAAAATGTCCTTTCAAACAGAAAAGAATGAAACCAATCCAATATCTTTCCTCCAATGTCCAATGATCTCGATCTTAGTAACAAAATCAAAGAATAATTAAGCTCTGGAACATGTTGCCAGAGGATGTGGTAACCGTGGTTAATGTACAGTAGCTGGTTTTAAAAGAGATTTGGACAAGTTCCTGGAAGAAAGTCCATAGTCATGGGGGAAGCCAAAGCTTGCCCTGGGATCGGTGGCATGGAATGTTGCTACTATTTGGGTTTTTGCCAGGTACTTGTGACCTGGATTGGAGACTATGGAAATGGGTTACTGGGCTAGATGGACCACTTGTCTGACCCAGTATGGCTATTCTTATGTTCTTATGTTATCCCACTATCAATTGGGGTATCCCAAAGCTCTGTTCTGGGACCTCTTCTTTTCTCCATCTATACTCATAAGAACATAAGATTTGCCATACTGGGACAGACCGAAGGTTCATTAAGCCCAGTATCCTGTTTCCAACAGGGGCCAACCCAGGTCCCAAATACCTAGGTAGATCCCAAGTAATAAAACAGATTTTATGGTGCTTATCCTAAGAATAAGCGGTGGATTTCCCCAAGTCATCTCAATAATGGCCTATGGACTTCTCTTTCAGGAATTTATTCAAACCTTTTTTAAACCCCGCTAAGCTAACTGATTTCACCATATTCTCTGGCAACAAATTCCAGATTTTAATTGAATGTTGTCTGAATAAATATTTTCTTCTGTTTGTTTTAAATCTACTACTTAGCAGCTTCGTTGCAGGCCCCTTAATCCTAGTATTTTTGAAAAGAGTAAACAAGCAATTCACATCTACCCTTTCCACTCCACTCAGTATTTTATAGACCTCTATCATATCACCCCTGAGCCATCTCTTCACCAAGCTAAAGAGCCTTAGTCACTTTAGTATTTCCTCATAAGGAAGTCATCCCATCTCTTATACCATTTTTGTCGCTCTTCTCTGTATCTTTTCTAATTCCGCTATATCTCTTTTGAGATACGGCAACCAGAATTGCACACAGTATTTGAGGTGTGGCCGTGCCATAGAGCAATACAAGGGCATTATAACATTTTTATCTTGGTGCTCTGATCTCCTTCCGTGGTTTTCAATATCACCTCTATGCTGATGACTCCCAGATCTACCTCTCTATACCATCAATCTCTATAGGAATCCAGGCCCAAGTCTCAGTCTGCCTGTCCGACATTGCTGTCTGGATGTCCTACCACCACTTAAAGCTAAACATGGTCAAGACTAAGTTACTCCTCCTTCCAACTAAACCTTCCTCTTCTCCACCCCCCACCCCTTTCTCAGAGGATAACACTCTCATCCTCCCTGTTTCATCAGCTTGCAACCTCAGGGTCATCTGGATTTTCAGAAGGCATTCGACAAGGTTCTGCATGAATCTCAAGGTTTCACATGAACTTCAAAAAATTGTGAGCCATGGAATTAAAAACTGGCTGGTGGATAGGAAACAGAGAGTGTGTGTGTGTGTATGTGGGGGGGGGGGGGGTAAATGGACAATACTCGGACTGGAAAAGCGTCACCAGTGGAGTGCCTCAGGGTTCGGTGCTTGGACCCGTGCTCTTCAACATATTAATAAATGATCTGGAAATTGGTACGACGAGTGATGTGATTAAATTTGCAGATGATGCTAAGTTATTCAGAGTAGTGAAGACATGGGAAGATTGCGAAGATCTGCAACATGACATAAACACGCTTGAAAAATGGGCTGCTACATGGCAAATGAGGTTCAACGTGGATAAGTGTAAGGTGATGCATGTCGGTAATAAAAATCTTATACACGAATACAGGATGTCCGGGGCATTACTTGGAGAGACCCCCCAGGAAAGAGACTTGGAGTGCTGGTCGACAGGTCGATGAAGCCATCTGCGCAATGCGTGGTGGCGGTGAAAAGAGCAAATAGGATGCTAGGAATGATTAAGAAGGGGATCACGAACAGATCGGAGAAGATTATCATGCCGCTGTACCGGGCCATGGTACGCCCTCACCTTGAATACTGCATCCATCACTGTTCACTGTATATGAAGAAGGACACGGTACTATTCGAAAGGGTCCAGAGAAGAGCGACTAAAATGGTTAAGGGGCTGGACTATGACTCTTCTCTCTTGAAAAGAGGAGACTGAGAGGGGACATGATCGAAACATTCAAGATACTGAAGGGACTAGACTTAGGGCTCCTTTTACTAAGGTGCGCTAGCGTTTGTAGCCCATGCAGCAGATTAGCATGCGCTCAATGCTGGCGTTAGCGTCTAGTGCGTGTGGCATTGTAGCGTGCGCTATTCCGCGCGTTAAAACCCTAATGCAGCTTAGTAAAAGGAGCCCTTAGTAAATAAAGACAGGTTGTTCACCCTCTCCAAGGTAGGGAGAACGAGATGGCACCCGCTGAAGTTAAAGGGGATAGATTCTGTACAAACGTAAGGAAGTTCTTCTTCACCCAGAGAGTGGTAGAAAGCTGGAACGCTCTTCCGGAGGCTGTTATAGGGGAAAACACCCTCCAGGGATTCAAGACAAAGTTAGGCAAGTTCCTGCTGAACCGGAACGTACGCAGGTAGGGCTGGTCTCAGTTAGGGCACTGGTCTTTGACCTAGGGGCCGCCACGGGAGCGGACTGCTGGGCACAATGGACCACTGGTCTGACCCAGCAGTGGCAATTCTTATGTTCTTATATTCTCTTTTTCTTTGCACAAATCCAACAGACCACCAATACTTGTCATTTCTTTCTCACCAAAATCCAACCCTTCCTCTCTGAGCACGCTACTAAAACCCTTATCAACACCCTTATCACCTCTCACCTAGTCTACTACAACTTGCTTCTCACAGGACTTCCACATAGCCATCTCTCCCTCCCTCAATCCCTTCAAAATTATTTTGCACAATTTATATTCCGACAGTCATTATGCTCACATCACTCCTCTCAAGTAATTTCATTGGCTCCCTATCCATTTCTACATACAGATCTAATTCCTCTTATTGACTTACAAGTGCTTTCACTCTGCAGCTTCTTAATATCTCTCCTCTTATCTCTCTCTATACTCCTCCCTGGGAACTCGGTTCATCGGGCAAGTCTCTCTTATCTGTATCCTTCTCCTCTACTGCCAACTTCAAACTATGTTACTTCTCTCTTGCTGCACCATATACCTGGAATAGATTGTCTGAATCAGTACATCAAATACTTTTTGAGGTTGCTTTTAACTCCTAGCCCCCACTCGTTTGTAAAGCACCTATGCCTGAGAAACTCCCTAACCCTCTACCTGTCCTGTTTGTCTGTTTGATTAGATTGTAAATTCTACTGAGCAGGGATTGTCTCTTGAATGTTTAAATGTACAGTGCTGTGTATGTCTAGTAGTGCTATAGAAATGATAAGTTGTAGTAGTAGTGGTTTGCTCCGGGCACGGCTTTGTCTCTCAGCGACCCTGACTACATTAACCCTTAGGCCAGTGTCTCTCTCAAACTGTATGCCTCAGCACAGTGGTGTGCCCCAAATAAATTCTGGGTGTGCCATGAGACATTCCAGAATTTTACTTTATTTTTAAACATTCCCTTCATAAGTATACACTAGAATAGATGACATTTACATTGCATACACAAGAGTCTGTCAATTTTATGAGTGTCTGTGTGCGTATGAATACAACCGCCCAAACATCATTCTTTGACATGATTGGTCCTTAAAAACTAACAGCAAGTAATTTTATTTTTTATGCAGTAGTTATCCTAAATTGAGCAACAAAGCAATCAAGGTTTTGTTACCGTTTGGATCTTCTTATCTTTGCAAACTTGGATTTTCAGCTCTGACAAGTTAAATTTTAAAAAAGAGAACAACTTCAGATGATGAAGTGTGTGTTTGCTTCTCAACTATCGGGCCACGTTTTGAGTTCATTTACACTCAAAAACAAGCACATTCTATCTACTTTAGTTTTGCCATGTGACTAAGGCCCCGCCCACAGGAGGGGCCTAAGGCTCCCGGGCCTATTCTGATTGGCCCAGGCGCCTTAGGACCCACAAGTAGGCGAGGCTTTGGTACGGCTGGGCCAATCCGGCCCCATTCTTCTGTGGGCTGGGTGCCGGACGGACGGGTTTAGCACCCATCTGTCTGGCCAATGAAAAAAAGGTACGGGGAAGGGGGGTGGGGGTGAGGGGGTCGTGGGGTCAGCCGGGGGGGTCACGGGGCAGCTGGGGGGGCCGATCGGGGGTTCTGGGGGGGTGGACGTTGGGGAGAGGGGGGGTTCATCGAGGGCAGGAGGGCCTGGGATCCCTCCTGCCCGTAATGTAGTGGGGGATGGGGGTAGGGGGTCGCCTGGGCCAGGAGGGCTTGGGCTCCCTCCTGGCTCAATCGAGTCGGGGGGTAGGGGGGTCGCCTGGGCCAGGAGGGCTTGGACTCCCTCCTGGCCCGATCGAGTCAGGGGGTAGGGGGGGGTCACCTGGGCCAGGAGGGGTTGGGCTCCCTCCTGGCCCGATCGAGTCAGGGGGGGTCGCGGCTGCCGCGGGGCAAGAGGGCTTGGGCTCCCTCTTTCCCCGATCGAGTCGGGAGGATCGCAGCTTCAGCAGGGCAAGAGGGCTTGGGCTCCCTCATGCCCCGATTGAGTCGGGGGGGTCGCGGCTTCAGCAGGGCAAGAGGGCTTGGGCTCCCTCTTGCCCCGATGTTGTCGGGGGAGAGGGGGGGTTGGTGGTTTGACATGGCAGGAGGGCTTGGGCACCCTCCTGCCTGGATAGTTGTGTGTGTGGGGGGGGGGGGATTCTGTAACCGGTGTTGTTTTTGACAGACACTGGTTACAGAATCCAGCTTTTAGGCGAAGGACTCCTCCTTCGCCTAAAAGCTCTTCTGTTGGACGTTTGGGGCTTAAGCATTTTTTTCTTTCATTATGGCTAAAAAGTGTAGACGTGCTGTGGGTGTACTTTTAGACGTGGAGATTGGGCGTTTAGGCAGAGGAAGGCCATAATCAAAACATGGACGTTTGTTTTGGTTATGGACACTTTCCCTGCTTCTGGGTTGAACGTTTAGGGACTTAGGCTAATAGGGGACTTAGACGCTTTTTTTGATTATGCCCCTCTATGTGTATAAATGCCACTATTTGCAGGTGACAATGTTTCTAAAGTAAACTGTTCCAAGCAGAGTTTCAAAGGCTAGATTGTTTTCATGACTTTTTGTGACATCAGTTTCAGAGTCACATTTTCAAGATTGGATAGGCTTTGTTCTGTTTGGCAGTTGGTGAATATGTTCCTGCTCCATTTTTTTTTTTCTGTCTAAAATTTTGCTAAATCATCCCCAAAATGCTTAGTAATAAATCAGGAATATATAAGAACAAACCCTGTTTTTCCTATTAGTTATGTAAATAAACAAATGTGATAGAAAAAAAGAAACAGATCATAAAAAAATTTGCTTTTCCCAACAATCACCCAAATTACAAGGTGTCACACTACACATGATGTAGTTCAATGGCTTACAGCATTACAATACGAAATAATTTCAGCTAACACAAAATTTCCTTCATAAAACATCTGTTGACTACTTCACAGCTACACTAATTACAATATTTCTGGAAAGTGTACAGCATCCCTTCTGTTTTATGTAAGCAGTGGGACAGTACAGAGTATGCCTTCCCTTAAATGGTTCATCTAAACATGCCAAAGGTTAAAAGCATACCAATTTAACACTTAAAACAGATCATATTAGTGAGACACAGGGTGTCTTATTGCTTTAAGTATTGCAGTCATACTATTTATTATTTATAGAGCAATACCAATTAGCATAGAACTGGACAAATTATTTGCTTTCTAAAGCAGTGACTCGGGTTCTGCAGAAATATTTTTGTTTTCAATTTTTATCCATATGAGATTTCTGCTGTTATACATTCTGTTTTGCCCATTGTTACACTTCTGAGTTACACTTTCACATACATCATTGAAACATAATACTAACCCCCCTCTCTTTTACAAAACCGCACAAGGTTTTTTTTTTTAGCACTGGCTGGCGCACTGTGTATGCTCTGCACTGCTCTGACTGTCAGAGTTCCTATGAGGGTCGGAGCAGCACAAAGCATTCAGCGTGCCGTCCGGCAATAAAAACCTTTTACACAGTTCTATAAAAGGGGGTGGAGGTGTAAATTCTTTAATGAAGATATAGGATTCTGTACTGTAGCTGTTGCTTCCCATTAATCATGAATCTGCAGAAGGATGTCACTCCAAAACTCTGAACTCCTCTTCTTCTGCAGTGAACAGCTCCCTCTTCAGTTTTTCCTTCTGCAAGTGAACTTAGTAGATGTGCTCTGCTCTGCTTCATTTTATTATTTTTGGGTATTTTTACTATTGGTTTTCATATTTTCTTCATGGCTTCAGTGCTCAGATGTCCCCTTCTTGGTCTTATTCCACCGGGGAAAGGACGCAGTCCTGCGTGGGTGGACTGCTGCTCCCAGACCAATCTCTTTAAGTACCTGTGGAGTCTGCCTGTTTGGTGCCCCTACAGGAGCTTGGGATCCATTCCCCTGGGAGCTGGCTCACCTGGTGATTTATCAGCAGCTTGAACGCAGGCTATGGGGCCCCTGTGAAACAACCCTCTGGGTATCAGAGAGCCGTTTGCAAAGTTTCTCCCTCAGCACGTTGTGTGGATTTTCAATGGTGGGAATCCATGGTCAGGGGCTGCCCAGCTGGGAGCCAGAAGATCTCCATCGGCGGACTTGTACTGGCTATCTCTGAGGCAGAAATCCTTTCCTTGCAGAAAGGCTGCTGCAAGCTGAAAGGCACCAGAAGTCACAGTGAATATTCCCATTATTCCCTATGGGTAAAATCAGAGGGGTGTGTGTGTCTGAAAAACATAGTTTTGAGGGTATTTGGGGTTAATAATAATAATAATAACAACTTTATTTTTGTATACCGCAGTACCATAACAGTTCAGAGCGGTTAACAGAGTAAGAGACTGTACATATACAGTGATGTTACAAATAAGTCAATCAGCATAGCTTAGTGAGTAGGGAGTGGTCAGAGAATCTGGAGGTATTTCGGAGATACAAGGCAGGATTACAAGGGGGGGGGGGGAGTTAGAGGAATTTGTCAAAGAGATAGGATTTGATTGATTTCCTGAAAGTTTGGTAGGAGGGTGAGCTAGAGATGAAAGTGGTAAGACATTTATTCCATTTGCCTGCTTGGAATGCCAGGGATCTATCGAGGAACCTCTTGTAGACACAGCCCTTTAGGGACGGGAAGGTAAACAGGTGGATATTACGAGTGCCTCCAAAAACCCTTTTTCGATATGTTTTCTTTTTCAGTTAAGCTCCAATGGGCCGTTTTTGGCACAAATATTCTGGCAGTGGCCATCTTGGCTTTTAGCAATTTAATTTTCAATGTCCCTTTTTTCTGCCTCAAATATAGCATATTTAAATCTAGAACTTATGTATTTCTAAGGTTCACACTAGCATGGTATGGGGAAAATACTGGAGATTGTCTTTCAAATGTTTTGGATGAAAGGAGGTGTTTTGCAGAAGGTTATTTCTGTCTGTGGGCTTTTGAAAGATGGTCGTAGTGAAGTAAGATTCATGTAACATGATCTGAATGTCCAAGAATGAAATGGTGTGCGAATGTGCAGTGCTAGTGAACTGTAAATTTAAATTGCAGGAGTTTAACCACTGTAGAAATTCATCCAGTAATGCCCATGATGATGGCCACACAGAGACCTTCCCCTTAATGAAAAATTCAGACAGCATTTGCAGTGGGTTCTCTGAAGCAGAATTCCCTTGCAAAACACATCAGAATCCCGTTAACCAGTGAAGAAGACAACTACGAAGTTAAGTTGTATTAAATATTCTGAGTGCAAATGCAATGATGAGAAGAAAGCTAAGCACCAGTGGGGTAAACCAACTATGGTCGCTAAGAATCTCTGAGCACTTTAGAAACACTCTTATATAAAAAATTTGAGACTTATAGTGGTGTTCATTATTAGTACTGGTATTGCAAAGCTGCCATGAGATATTTTGGCAGCCATTTTGTTGAGGCAGCTGCTAGAACCAGGAATGAATGAGGTTTGCTCCTATCCAACATCACCCTGCTGGACTACCAGAGAGTTTAGGTAGGGGGTATATCCTGGCTCAAAGAGGTTGGGAGTGGGTCTATCCAGGGGGTCTAGCCTTATTGAGAGAGGAAGGGGAGTCTGGGCCTTGCCAAAGGGGATCAGGACCAGAATGATGGGAGGGAGGATTGGAAGGGCTGAGGCACCTCTTATGATTTGGGGGTACTGGATGATATTTAGCCAAGACCTGCATAACTGTCTCATGTGAGCCCAGACTGAATATGGGGTTCACATAAGCTCCGGCAGCTACTTCAGTCTCAATTAGCCCTATATATTCAATAGTGGTGCCTGGACATGGGGCAAATTCATTGCATATAATCGGAGCTGTAGGAGGCCAACAGCAGTGTATATTGCAAGTGGTGATATAAATAACCCAGAATTAAAATTAGAACAAAACAACATTAAAAACTGTATACAGCTTCAATATTTATTTTAAATAACTAAAAACAGATATCAGCCAAGTGATGCAGATCTCATCAAATAGTTAAGTTCTGGAACTCATTCCCAATAGATGTGGTAAGAGTAAGTATTTGGGTTTAAAAAAGGTTTGGATAGGTTCCTGGAAGAAACGTCCATAAACTGCTGTTAAGATGGAGAAAGCCACTGCTTATCCCTGGAACAGTAGCATGAAATCTTGCTACTTTTGGGATTCTGACAGGTACTTGTGACCTGGATTGGCTACTGTTGAAAGGAGGATATTAAGCTAGATGACCTTCAATCTGACCCAGTTTGATAGTTCCTATATTCTTGTGCACCCTTTCTTCTCTATCATAGCTCCTCCAAGGCCTATCACTAAAATCAAATTAGAATTTAAACTAAAAAAACTGAGGAGGCATCCAATATTTCTTAATCCTCCCTGGTAATTGTTTCCATAATATTGGACTCATCACTGCAAAAAGTCAAGCTTCTGTAACTCCTAAATAGTAGATATAATGCAGAGAAGAAAGGAGGAAAACTAGCAAATCTTAATTTCTGTATTATATTTTAGAAGAACTAAAAATAACTGATAGGCACATCAATTTATCCATACTTATCTTAAATTATCTGAAAGTTCACTGGAAACCAATATAGCTCTTTTAATAAAGGGGTCACTGGACAACAAAGGAGGGAAGTTATCAACGTGGGTGACTATTAAGATGTTATTTTAATGTTAACCCTAGTTATTAGTAACTAGGGCCTCCTTTTATTAAACTGCGATGGCAGTTTTTAGCATGGGGAGCCGCACTCATAGGAACTCTATAAGCATCGGGAGCTGCATGGGGCATTCAGTGCTGCTTCCTGAGCTAAAAACTGCTATCGCAGTTGCTTAAAATGGAACCTTTGCTAAATAGCATGATTTAGGGGTCTTTTTATCAAGGCGCGGTAGGGGTTTAATGCGCAGAATACCACACGTTAATCTGCCTGCCGCGCTAGTCGTTAACGCATCCATTGACGAGGCGTAAGTATTTTGGCTTGCCGCGGGGGTTAGCGTGTGATGAAATGTCTGACGCGCTAACCCCCGTAGCGCACCTTGATAAAAGGAGCCCTTTGTGATAAAATAACTTGTCTGAACAGTAGCCCATGTTAACTATAACCATAGCCACCTTTTGAACGACTTGTATTGATTTCACAACCCATGCAAGTAGACCTAAATATACAGTATATATATATATTTTTATTTTCAGATTTCAAAATTTTTACATCAGCATATTACATGTTGTTAATTAGATACAATAGAAAATTAACATAGTAACATAGTAGATGATGGCAGATAAAGACCCGAATGGTCCATCCAGTCTGCCCAACCTGATTCAATTTAAATTTTTTTTATTTTTTCTTCTTAGCTATTTCCGGGCAAGAATCCAAAGTTCTACCCGGTACTGTGCTTGGGTTCCTACTGCCGAAACCTCTGTTAAAACCTACTCCAGCCTATCTACACCCTCCTAGCCATTGAAGCCCTCTCCAGCCAATCCCTCACCAAACAACCATATACAGACACAGACCATGCAAGTCTGCCCAGTACTGGCCTTAGTTCAATTTTTAATATTATTTTCTGATTCTAGATCCTCTATGTTCATCCTACGCTTCTTTGAACTCAGTCAAAGGAAATAATCATCAGCTCAACAAAATACCTAAGAAAATACTCAAACAATCTGCCCACAAACTTAATAGCAATCAGATCACATGATGTTATGCAAAAGTGATTAAATAAAGAAAATACAATCCAATACAAGAGAGCCTCCCATCCCAGAATCCTTCTTCCAAGCTGGTTTATCAGTGCGTGTGTGAGATAACACTATAACATTAACATCTACTTGTACATCAAGAAAACTTTTGAGCTAATTAGGATCGTAGAAATGAAATTGTTTCCCTTCATATATAATGCAACAAGCACATGGAAATCGCAACAAAATTTTTTTGCTGATAATGCCTGTTCTCTGGGATGCAGCGCCAAAAAGGCCTTATGCCTTATCTGAGTGGCTCTTGCAAGTTCAGGAAAAATCCTTGGGCTCCTTTTACTAAGCTGCGGTAGTGTTTTTAGCGCAAGCAGAATATTAGCGTGCACTAACCCCGCGCTACACAGCTAGAACTTATGCCAGCTCAATGATAGCATTAGCATCTAGCACGCGCAGTAATGAAACTTACGCTGTAACCGCTAGCGCAGCTTAGTGAAAGGAGCCCCTTATTTTTGATCCCAAAATGTTCGCTTCCAAATATTTAAAGGAAAGTTTCAAAGCCAAATTTCGGTCTGTTTCAAAGGCAAAAGAAACCACTAACGTTGTTCTTTGCGTTATCACTTCCAAAGAAGATTCGAGAAAAGTTGTCAGGCCCATATTGCCCCCGTTAACCTCAGGACTCTCTGAAACTTTATGCAGACTTTTAAAACCTTGCAAATAGTTTTGCTTATCCGGGGTAATGAATCGGTGGGCATTTGTAAAGTTTCAATAAGAAATTTTTTGAACATATCGACAACATATGCCAAAGGAGACCTCGGAAAATTTAAAATTCTCAAGTTATATCTCCTAATTTGGTTTTCAAAGTATTTCAGGCATCTAGATGTGTAGTTCCTATCCTTAATTGCAATCACCTCAACCGATTCAAACATCTGGATCTTTTCTTTTAGATTCACCAAACCAGAAGAACATTGATCTGAAACTTGTGCCTGGAGAAGAACTACTTCTGAGATTATTTTCAAATCCCTACTATTTTGTTTCACGCTGTTTAATAACAAGTGATGCATATCATTAATGGCCTCCCACAGTGTTTCCTATGTCACTACGGCTGGTTTCACCAGTTCCCTCTGTTGGAAATCAAGAAGCAATCAGCCTTTAACTCTCAGTAATTTACTCACTGTTCCTTGCCCCCAAACTTTCAAGGCCACTTGAGTGGTAAAATCTTCCTCTGGGGTTAGGCACACTGATTCCATCGTCAGCCCCCCTTGTGCACCTGGACCTCCTTACGGGGACATCTCCTTTGGTCCACTCTGGCTGGCAGGCAAGCCAATTCCTGGTTGGGAGGGAGCCACACGCTAAACGGGGCTCAAAGACACCCTGCTTACACTGCCACCAGAAATTTCCATTGCAGGCTCAACCAAAAATAGAAAGGGATTCTGTCCTGCTGCAGTTCGAAAGCCATCAAGCGTTGCCTGACTCATCACAGGAGTAGAAGAAGCCAGGGGAGGATCCCGCACCTTTGATCTCCTTTTTCCCATCCTTCACAAGGTAGGTTACCGATTCCACAGGCTCCGAACTGAAACTCAGGAACTAGCAGCTTGTGCGTCTGCTTACTACCGTGCCATCTTGGATCTCACAAGTAGACCTAAATAGATGGGATAAATAGGACTTGCACCACTGATCTAAAATTCAGGGAAAGATTAGAAAAAGCTTCCAACTTTGTATTAACCTAAGCCAGAACAAAGATTTGTTAAGAAACCTTTCATCTGTGTAATCAAATTAAAATGTGGAATTCAGGGTATCCCCTAAATACTTGGGTGCAAATAATGAGCCAGCGATGGTCAGTGATTTTTGAAGGGGAAGAAATGTATTTTACTGTTTTATGTGCTTTATTGTTTGTAGCTCTTTATCTGTTTTAAAGCATACTTGGTTCTATTTACACTGGAGTGTGGTATATTAAGTAATAAATGAAATGCCAGAAGGTCTGAATATAGAAAAGCACAATAAGGTAGCATGGCTCATCCACTAGAAATTGTGCAAATACCAAAGCATCGCTGTACCAGAAAAATATTGGGAGCATGACCCCAAGAGAACTGTGGAGAATGAAAGATTTTGATGACCTGAGACATTTCAATTCTAGTTGAGAAAAAAAAACACAAAAAAACAGGGCATAATGAAAATGGTAGAATCATAAGAACACTTTTGCTAATAAAATCTCTAAGGAAATTATTTATGGGCATTCCCTTATGATTTTAATGCCCTAGTAAGCTGAACTCTTATGTGTGTAGGGATAAAGAAAGGTGTGAGTAGCCATGGACATTATGACCCATACAAATAGCATACATTTATAATGCCTTCTTTATTTCATACAAATTAGATTTATGCAGGTTAAGTAGCAAATTTAATTAAATTCTTATTACAGAAACTTGTAACAGCCTCTTGTGAGCATTTCTGAGTTTGGGCCAACCTGGCAGGAGTCCATCTCCCTTGGATCAGCTCTGTTGGTTCCTTATATGCTTGGCACCTTGTGCCTCCACCTGGGGAAGTAAGATGTTAGTGGGTGGCATTTTTTTACTCCCTCCCCCCCCCCCCCCGAAAAATTCAAAAGATTGCTGTGAACAAGGCTGGCTGAACTGTTAAACAGTTTATTTAACAGTAACTTTATGAAAAGTATTTGGTAAGCAACTTATTAAGTATTATTTAAACAGCATAAGCCATACTCCTATAATCAGTCTTTTTACATCTCATAGCAAAATGGGCAGAATTAGTTATAACTCTCTGATCCTTCATTAAGGGGGGAATTCATCATTGTGTGCTATTTTTAAGTTGGGTCATTTTACCACAAGTTGTGAGCTGCTGCTCAGGTTACAACCTCTGTCTCTATGCAGACAGAAAATGTTACCCAGGCAGAGGAAGTAGTTCCATGTACAAGCTGTTTTTTGCTTGAATCCCTCATGAAGGAAGTAAAAGAACTGAGAGAGGAGGTGGCAAGACTAAGAAGCATCTGTGAGAATGAGAGATACATCAATGAAATGGTTCATGAGGTGTCAAAGATTTCCAGCAGTGGGGAAGAAGAGACTGTGCTGAGGGAAGGCAGCTGGACTCAGATTACAAAATAATAATAATAATAATAATAATAATTATTATTATTATTATTTTATTTTTATATACCGCCCTACCACATAGTTCTAGGCGGTTCACAACAAATATAATAAAATGCTAGGCCGCGCATGCGCACTCAAAAGTCGTGTTCCCTGATCCATCGCGGGAACACGAGTGCGCATGTGCACGATTTACGTCACCACCTGCTCTCCACCTCGCGCTACCGATCAATGTTCCTCCTGCACCATGGCACGCCAGGCATGTCAGCCGCCAGCCTTGAGCTCCTGGGGGCCGGCGGCGCGAGCCGCCCGGCGGTGCTGTGCTGAGGCCCCGCCTCCCGCTTCCGCCCTACAGGGCACCGCCAGACCCGGCCCTACAAAACGCAGAGGCCCTGTCTTCCGCTTCCGCCCTACACGGCACTGCCAGACCCGGCCCTACAGTGAGATCCGCGAGCAGGGTTGCCATGGAAACAGAGGGGATCAGGAGCTAAACAGAGATTTAAAAAAACAAACAAACAACAGTGGACAAGGACAGAGACACACAGACACTCACAGAAGGACAGGGGGCTAAAGAGACAGATTGAAAAAAATAAAATACTAAGGAGAGAGAGACACACAGGAAACAAATGACAAACAGACATACAGCAGCCAAGGAGATAGACAACAAAAAAAAATGCAGACATACTTACATACAGCGTCCAAGTAGACAGACACAGAGACAGTGGGCAAGGAGACAGCAAAAAACAAAAATACAAACAGCCAAACGGAGACAAACGGAAAAAAATAAAAAATACAATAGCCAAGGATAAATTCAGGAAAAAAATACATACAGACGTACAATGGCCAAGGAGTTAGACTGCAAAAAAGACATACAGACATACAGCAGCCAATGAGACAGACAGACTGACAGTGGCCAAATAGACAATCAGCAAAAAAACAAAAACAAACAGCGACCAAGGAGATAGACAGACAGCAAAAAAGCAACAAAAAAGAGACACAGCGGGCAAGGAGACAGAGAACAAAAAAATACAAACAACAGCCAAGGAGATAGATGGAAAAAAAAAGGCACACATACAGTAGCCAATTAAAAAGACAGAGAGACAGTAAAAAAAACCCAACCATACAGTGGCCATGTCAATCATGCCTCAGAGCGGCCTGCGAGGTTCGTTACAGCCGGTAGGCTGTTTTAAAGAAGAGGAGCCGCATGCTGGACAGGGGGGAGCAGGTAAGGAGTGCTGCTGGACAGGGGGAGCAGGGAAGAGGGTCAGGGGGAGAAAGTAAGAAGTGCTGCTGGGCAGGGGGAGCAGGGAAGAGGGTCAGGGGGAGAAAAGAAGGAGTGCTGCTGGACAGGGAGAGCAGGGAAGAGGAACAGGGGAGCAGGGAAGAGAAACAGGGGAGCAGGTAAGAAGTGCTGCTGGACAGGGGGAGCAGGGAAGAGGGACAGGGGGTGCAGGTAAGGAGTGCTGCTGGACAGGGGGAGGTAAAAGGAAGGGAGAAGGCCTACTGCTGGACAGGTGGAACAGGCAAGGGGTGATGGTTGACAGCCGAGGAAAGAGAGAGACAGAAAGCGGCCAAGGGGAGAGAGAGAGAAAGAAAGAATGAAAGACAGACATACATATATTCTAGCACTCGTTAATGTAACGGGCTTAAAGACTAGTATAGTAATAAAAATATACAAACAGTGAATAAAAGTATAATTTAAAAATGACTAAAATTATACAATAATTGAATAAAATGCATTAACGAAAATAGATAGATATTCCTTAAAAAGTACAACTGTAAAATCAGTGTGCAAATTTCCAATCAATATTCTGAAACATCAATTTACAAAATTTTCGAATAAATCAGTTTTCAATAGTTTCCTAAAGGACATGTATGAATGGGCCTGAGAAATAATAGAACTTAGCCATGAATCCATTTTACCTGCCTGAAAACCAAGCAATTTATCAAAGAATCTCTTGTAATGACAAGGCTTAATAATCATAAAAACAAATAGGTATTGCCCTATTCTTTTAGGTTTGTATCTTTCAAAACAAGCAGATGCGACCCATTAAAGAAAGGGGCAACATCTGCCAGGTATCCAACAATATTTCCATATTCTGTTGAAGCCTATCCACATTAAAACAATATAATTGAGAAGCCAACATAGTCATTACTGTCCCAAATACATAAATTGCCCTTGTGCCCAAGTCAATGGAAACTCCTACCCCCATAAAGCCTTTACCGCAGGAGGTAGATTTCCAGCTAGCATGCGTTAATCCGGTGCGTGCGATAAAAATGCTAGCACGGCTTTGTAAAAGGAGCCCTATGTTTCTAACCCTCCTATCTCTCCATGCTATGTCTCCCTATACCACTGCTAGGTCTTTACGTTCTGCAACTGTATCTCAATTAACTATGCCTCCACTATACTAAAGTCAACACGACATTCAGCTTTCTTCTGTATAGCTCCTATCCTTTGGAACGTAATCTACAGAGCTTTGTTCTACTCAAAATTTTTCATATTTCCAGACCCTTCTCAAAACTCACCTTTTCACATTAACTTTTCCATTTGTGACAACAGTCCAGCTTTGTTTGATCCTGGCTCAGAGCTACTTTCTTTCTCTATCTGTACTATCCCTGTTCCCTGAATTTTATAGAGTTCCTTTCTTAATGTTTATATTACAATTCTTATTGTTTTAATTGTGCACTGCTGCGATTTAAGGGCAGTATATCAGGTCTGAAATAAATTAAATTAAACTAAAGTACAAAGTGATGCACATAGGGAAGAATAACCTAAATTATAGCTACAAAATGCTAAATTCCATATTAAGAGTTATCACCCAGGAAAAAGACCTGAATGTCATCATAAACATGTTGAAATCTTCTGCTCAGTGTGCAGTGGCAGTCAAAGAGGCAAATAGAATATTAGGAATTATTAGGAAAGCAATAGAGAATAAAACAAACATCATAATATGAGAGGCTGCTGAAAAGTTCTCAGCCTAACCAACAAAGCTGAGGCAGTCCCCATCGAGGGCTATGCACTTATTCCTGCGATTTTCCACTTTTTCATTCCATATTTTTCTGAAAATCACTGGGTTAAGGACTCCTTTTACTAAGCTGCCATAGCATTTTTAGTGTGCGCAAAATTGCCGCGCGCGCTAAACCCGCGCTATGTGGTTAGAAATAACGCCAGCTCAATGCTGGCATTAGCGTCTTGCGCATGTGGTAATTTAGCGCGTGCTAACCGTGCGCTAAAACCGCTATCACAGCTTAGTAAAAGGAGCCCTAAGTGCATAGCCCTCGATGGAGACTGCCTCAACTTTGTTGGTTGGGCTGAGAACTTTTCAACAACCCCTCGTATGTCTGGATCACTCTATAGTATAACTGCAATTTGAGTTCTGAATACAATTCTGGTCATTACACCTCAAAGAAAGATATAGCATAATTAACAAGAGTACAGAGAAGAACATTATATCCAATTCTAATTTTAGTAGAGGATTTTTTTTATCAAGCAAGTTCCTTAAAGAAGCGTAATCTACTAAGATAGTGAGAACAGAAGAAATGCTTGCTCCTAATGTAGTAATTGGAAATTGTGCAGGGCTATAAGTGAGGGGGAAAAAAGGAAACATGACTTAATTATCTTCTGTGAATAATGTTTCCCAGGCTGTTCCACAAAAGACTGAAACATATATGCTATTTGCTGAATAGAAAGATCTGATTGTTGCAAAATGATGTAGATGGAAGCCACTGTGAACGTTGCTTAAAAAGAGTAGAAGGCTTCAGAGACATCAAATATTTAATGAAGATCTGCAGAAGTAGTATTCTCTATAGTCAGCTGGCTGTTTCTATTGCTTCTATAACTGAGAATAAAAAACATTCAGCCAATTTCAGAATTGCTCCAAATGTAGCATGAAGTTTGTGCATAATTATAATTGAAGAATGGTGCTTTGGCTTATGAAATTTGATTAAAATTATACACTTACCACCTGCGGTCCACTATAATACCAGTTTGACCAACCTAAAATGAACCCAACAGCTGCTACCTACTACTCTGCAGGGATGTTCTTCATTTTATACACTGTGGTTGCTTGAAAAGTAATAATTTGTGATGCATCAAAGTATTTTGAGGCACCTATAACTCTAAATTTCCTGACGTTTCGGAACACACCATAGCATGCCTTATTATTGTCAAACTTGTAAGAAATAGAGATTACAGACATAGACAGCAGAACGAGGAGGCCACAGGGGTTATGGCCTCCCCAAAATTTCTCCATCACTGTTTTTAGCTTAAATCTTTGGGCTGCCGCCGCACAGCATCAAACAGCAGGCCTGCACCAGAACTCTTCATTCTACTTCCGGGGGCAGGCCTGCTCGTGGACACTGTGCAGCAGCTGCTGAAGATTTAAAACTAAAGCAAAGGTAGGAAAAATGATTTTATTTTCAATTTAGTTATCAAATGTGTCTGTTTTGAGAATTTATATCTGTACTATATTTATAACTATATCTATAGTTACTGAGGTGACATTGCATATTTTAAAGTCATCTGCCTTGACATCTTTGAAAACACCCCAAATATAAATGATAATTAACATTTTCTCTGCGTATAGTATACTTTGTGGTTTTTAAAAAATTTTATGGTTACCATTATAAATTAATAAGATATTATGTATACATGAAAAATGAATGGAAGAAATTGGGGGCGGAGCTGGGGCGGGGCTAGGGCAGGATTGGGGGTGTGGCCAGGGCGGGGTTGGGGACGGGACTGAATATTAATAGATGTCCCGTTTTGATGAAAAAAATAAATGGTCACGTTAGGTATAGGACACAGGGCATGGAGGGGGGCTGGGTGCAGAGCCTGGTTGGGCACAGATCCTGGCAAGGCTCATGAATATTAACCCCCCCCCCCCTCATTTTATATTCAAGTCAACCTTTTTTCTTCCTTTATGGGGGGGAAAAGGGTACCTCGTCTTATAATCAGATCGACTTATATTCAAGTATATACGGTAAGCCAGTTATTGAGACAATTAAGTTTGCTATCAATGCTGATTCATCTAATTAAATAATTAAGTTAGGCACCTAAATTAGCTAGGCACGGCAATTTAGGTGCCTAACTTTAGTCATGTTTTACAGAATTGGGGCCTCTCTGTGTGACTGAATCCGTCTCAATGCTTAAGGAACAGACTACCGTAGGTTGCGGCCTATTGCCATTATCCAAAAGATGACTACTACTACTATTTTTATTTCTATAGCGCTACTAGACACACGCAGCAAAATATATCATCGGAATTAGTGCACTAAGGTTAAACAGAGACCTCCTCCTCCAATCTGGATAAAATGTGGTCAGTAGATTTATGGCTTTATATTCTCATGTGTTCACAATCATTTTTATTAGCTAACTAAACAACAGCTTAAGCAGTTTAATGTGCATTCATTTACAAAAAAAAACTGCACAATGTCAAAGCTTGTTTATTTATACAGTATGGAAATCAAATGGTAAATTACAAAAGAATGCCACTGACAGGAGGTAAAATAAAATAAATAGAGAAGGGAGTCTCAGTGTTTTTCAAGGTTGCAAATTACAAATGAGCTGCACTTATTAATAATGTTGACATAGGGTTCTCACAGCTGCAAATGTTGGGCTGGAACCAGTTTAGTCCTGACAAGCATGTAATTGCACGAGCACAGGAGGAGGCTTGCTTAATAGGGACAGAGAAAACTTAACAACCTTTCACTTTTGCCATCACAAATTACTTTCAGCAGGTTTCTGCAGCATACAGAAGCATTTTTTTCAGCCGTAATGGTTAGAGACTGTGGCTTTGTCTCCTTGTTTTTTTGCAGAAGGATCATAATACAGCTAGATCACTTATTAACATGGGGTCCCTGTAATACAGGGTAGAAAGAATTAACTCTCTTGTTCTTGACTCAAAATATAACTGTATCAATTTTTTCTTTTTCTATGAAAATTTCCTTTGACAACTAATTCTACCTTCCAACTTCATAAAATGTACATACAATCATGTTTCTTTTTTATGTAAGGGTTTTCTTGGCCTAAATACTGGCATCTAAGAATATTTTAGGTGCCTATATGGAAAACTTGCCCAAGATCTACCCTTAATCACGCTCAATGCTCTGCAGATTGAGAAACATTTGTGAAGTTTCCAGCACAGATTCAAACTAGAGCTGCCAAATTCCCAATTCAAATCAATTCACTAATTTACTTTAGTTGAATCGATTAAATTTGGGGAAAAGTCTCGTGATTTCATTGCCCCAGGAACTTGTGCAGTTATTTCTGATCATGGCTCCACATGGGGCAGGAGCGAAGAAAAATTGTTCCTGCCCTGCTTCACGGCTAAATCACCAGGGTTCAAAAGGTATGTTGTAGAGGGGTCTGGGAGGTGGGAGGGAAGTGGGGTGCTTAATAGTTGGCTGGGACAGGATGCAGGAAGAATCGCTCCTGTTCTAGCTCACCGCTGGACCACCAGGGCTTAAGACAGGCCCACTGGAGGCCTGTAATGGGTCCAGGAGGTGGGAGGGTTAACAGCTGACCAGGACAGGATGCAGGAAGGATTTCTTCTGTCCCGGCTCACTGCTGGACCACCAGGACTTAAGGGAGGCCTACAGTGGGCATCAGAGGCTGGGCACAGAGCTGGGAAGGAAGAGGACTTAAGGGAGGCCTACAGTGGGCATCAGAGGCTGGGCACAGAGCTGGGAAGGAAGGAAGGGAAGGAGGGCTGGGTGCAAGGCAGGGTAATTGAATATAAACCTCCTAGTTCATATTTGAGTAAACCTTTTCCCCTCTTTTTTGGAGGGAAAAAGGTTACCTCAGTTTATAATTGGATTGGCTTATATTCAAGTATATTTGATATTCTAAAAGCAAAGAAAGGAAAACTGCACATCTTCTTTCATCCTCCAAACTCACTATCTTTTCCTTTGATCCCATTCCCGCCATGCTACTTAGCACTCTTTCTCCTACTATAATTCCTTATGAACCATATCCTCAATCACTTTCTACTACAACTGTTCCTGATACCTTCAAAACATGCTATGGTTATACTATCTTAAAAAAAAACCAAAAACTTCATTGGACCCCCATCTGCCCCATGTCTCTTCCTTTTTCTTATCCAAGCTACTTTAATGTGGTGTTCACTGCTGTTGCCTTGACTTTCATCTCAAGCTACTTCAATCCAGCATTTGTCCTCTGCAACAGCCCTTGCTAAAGTCTCTAATGCCCTGTCCCTGGCCAGGGATCATCTTCAACTCCTCTTTCTCTATAAAAATTTGTCCTTTTTTTTCTGAACATGCTACCCAAACCCTTATCCACACCATTATCACCTCATGCTTACATTACTGCAATAGGCCTCCCACTAAACCATCTCTCTCCCCTTCAATCTGTTCAAAATTGTTCTGTGTGGCCTATATTCTGCTAGTGTCATTATGCTCACATTAGCACTCCCCTCAAATCATTTCATTGGCTCTCTATGTTTCCACAAAGTTCATACCCCTATTATTGGCTTACAAGTGCATTCACTCTACAGCTCCCCAATACCTCTCCACTCTTATCTCTCTCCCTACATCCTCTCTTCTGCATGAAACTCAATCCGGCTTTAGAACCCTATTCAGTACAGAGACAGTAATCACTGCCATCCTAGACTATCTGCGCCTATTATTTAGTAAGGGCCTCAATGCCCTGATCATACAATTCGACATGAGCTCTGCATTCGACTTGGTAGACTATGAGAAAATGATGCAATGCTTAGACGCCATTGGTATCAGAGCTGAGGTACTAAACTGGTTTTGTGGCTTCCTCACATCCCGTTCTTACCAGGTACGCTTTAACAACAAGCACTCTGACACCTGGAGCAACTCATCCGGAGTGCCACAAGGGTCACCGCTTTCCCCACTGCTTTTCAATATCTACATGTCCTCATTAGGTGTGAAACTAACCCAACTAGGAATAAAACTATTCAGCTATGCAGATGACTTTACGATCATCATCCCATTTGCCAACTCCATCTCGGAAACCATTCGCAAGGCATCCGATGCCATAAATGAGATGGAACAATGGATGACAGATTTCAAGCTCAAGCTCAACCCAGAAAAAACAAAATTCTTCGTTGCCTCCCCTCACCCGCTTGACAATAAAACCCCACTATGCATCAATAAACTCAACTACCCTATTCAGCCCACCATGAAAATACTAGGTGTTATTCTTTTCTTTTTTATTCTTTATTTTCATTTTATAGTATTGACATAGTATTAGTCAAAACAAAGAAAATAATACAACACCAGTTCAAACTTTAAGATGAGACAATAATCAATAGAAAAAATATACATTAAAAATACAAAAACAAAACAAAAATTTCTTTTCTCATCTAAGGCAAAACATTAGACCCAAATATAGATTTTTACTGGCTTGTATCATTAGACCTCAATTAGGGGGGAGAAAGCTATACAATAGCTGAAACCTTTATCAAATAATACAAAGAAAATAAAAGATGGTAGCAAGGGAGAACAAGAACCTTATAATTGAGCTGAATTGAGACTGAAATTCTCTCAAGAATTCTAAGTTTGCTCTTTAGCAGAAATAAATTTTGTCAACTGCTGAGGTTCAAAGAAAATAAATCTATTCCCTTGACATTTACAGGGGAATCTGAGTACAAACGTCGCACCTAACTGCAGAACCCTAGGTCTCAAAATAAGATTGTTTTCTTCTCTTTTGGGTCATTCGTGACACGTCTGGATACATTCTCACTATTTTAGTCATAAATGGTACATCTTTAAACTTAAAAAACAATTTAAGCATCCATTCCCTGTCAGCATCGATGCCAAATTGTACAAGTAGCGTAGCAGTTGCCGGTATCTCTTCACCTGACCTCTCAAGGAAATTTGTCAAATCCAAACTATCAGCAGACAAATTCTGCTGGTTTGGTTTTTGAGCAGATACTCTGGTTGGTAAATAATATATTTTAGTGAGAGGTGGATAGGAGGTTTCGGGAACTTTCAAAACTTCTTTCAAATACTTTTTAAATGTATCCTGTGCTGAAATAAGTGGTAATTTTGGAAAGTTGATAATCCGAAGATTACTTCTTCTAGTCATATTTTCCAACATTTCCACCTTAAAATTAAGGTTTCCACTATCTCTTACCCAGACCGAAGCCTGGGACTCTACTGTTTTTATTCTTTATTTTCAACGCTGGATATCCTATTTTTCATTTCCAAATTTTCAGACACAGCAGAGGTATAACGTGTAGTAAGTTGCTGCATTTGGGTTCCCAAAGAGATTTGCAAACTAGATATTGCTTCCCAAATTGTCTCCATATTGAAAACCTTGGGCCTCTGCATTGGTATCAGTTCAGAACCCAGATCCTCTGATGAAAAAGTACCTGGAACTTCAGCAGGCGATGAACTCAGTGTCAGGAAATCCTGAGGCAATTTCTGTTCCAACTCCTCCGAATGCTCTGATAGTTGATTTGGCTTCACCACTCCTCCTGCTGAGCCGACTCCCGATCTCAGCAGGTCAGGAGAGGGAACACCCCGGGACATTCTCTCCACCATCGACTGGTTAAACGCCCCCGAACAACTCGGAGGACTTCGTTCTTCCATCGACTGGTCAAACGCCCCTGGACGACTCGGAGGACTTCGCTCTTCCGGGGTTATTGATGTTGCCTCGAGGGAGAGCTGTAACACTTCAGCAGGCGTGTCTTTCCCAGCCGAGAAAACCTCCGGCTGTGTTAGCGTCCCTCGCTGAAGAAAAGCGTCCATCGGGCCCGATGCTGCTGGCAAGGATTCATTGGGAAAAACCCGAAGTTTGGATTTACTTCTCACCATACCAAAAGTAAAAGCAGCCCAGGAACTTCCGTGGCGTCTAACTCCAGCTACCCGCGGCCATCTTTCTTAAGCCACTCCCCCACTAGGTGTTATTCTAGACCAATGCCTAACAATGAAGGAACAAGTGGATTCCCTATTCAGAAAAGATTTCCTTACTCTCTGGAAACTCAGAACCATTAAATCATACTTCGAAACGTCAACATTCAGAATCCTAGTGCAATCCCTCATACTGAGTCAGCTTGACTACTGCAACATCGCCTATCTAGCAATCTCACAAAAGAATATAAGACGTCTCCAAATAATGCAAAATGCTGCAGTCAGACTTATCTTCGGGCTGAAGAAATTCGACCACGTGACACCCTACTATCGGCAGCTGCACTGGCTACCAACGGAAGCCCGAGTAAGGTTTAAATTTGCCTGCCTCTGCTTCAAAGTACTATACGGCCTGACCCCCAAGTACATAACGGACCTTTTCGCATTTTCTAGTAACAAACTCAAGAGAAACATACACCCAAAACTCATTTCCCCTCCAGTTAGAGGCTGCAAAATGAAAAAACACCACGAACACCTTCTCTCTCACCAAGCAGTCTTATGGGGCAAAGACCTAGACCAACTGCTTTCGCCCACTACATACGGGGAATTCAGGAAACGCCTAAAAACATACCTGTTCCAGAAATACCTAAACAATTGACCCGCTCTCCCTCTCCCTCCCCCCTCCCTATTCCAACTGAATTTACAGCACTGTTATAAATATAATCTGTTATCTTTAACTTATCGTAACTATACGTTGCTATTTATCCCCAACAGGTCCTGTCGGACATTACCTACTAAAATGTACATATTACATTTTCGCTCAGCAAATTGTATTTCTATACTATTGCCTCCTGAGGTCTCTGATCTCTGTATTTCCTCTGAATATCTACTTATTGTATTTCGCTGAATGTCCAGCACTCTAGATTGTAAACCACCTAGAAGTCGCAAGATTGTGGCGGTATAGAAGAATAACGTTATTATTATTATTATCCCTCTCTAAGAACTCCATTCATCAGGTAAGTCTCTCTTATCTGTACCCTTCACCTCCAGCCTGTTCATTCTTATCTTGCTGCACTGTATGGTTGGAATACAGTCAATATATCAAGCTCTATCTTTGGCCATATTCAAATCTAGGCTAAAAGCTTGCTTTTTTGAGGCTGCATTTAACTACTAACTCCTATTCACATGTTCAGTAGCATGACTGTTTATAATCACTCCCACAGTAAGTAATTCCATAAGCCTGTATTTATCCTATTTGTCTGTCTTGAATAGATTAATAACTCTGTCAAGTATGGACTGTTTCATATGTGTTTAGTGTACAGCACTGGGTATGACTAATAGTGATATAGAAATGATTAGTAGTAGTTGTTGTCATGAAAAGAACAGCTAAAATTACTAGATAAAAAGAATCAAAGATGCAACATCATCTTTTATGTAGAATAAAGAGATTTGATCCTAATGGGGAATGCACTTAATTGTCATTCTTGAAGGCAGCTTTGTACTTGTAAACAACAAGCTTAAATGTTATTACAAAATTAGCAGGTGCAAACATAGTATGTTCAGTGCCCACATTTCACTAATTAGATAATTATAATTGCAAATCAATTGTTAAGTGTACTAAACTAGATGTTTCACACTAAACTTTAATTGTAGTTCATGACAGGTTTTAAGTTCATATAAAAATAACAAAATAAAACTTAAAATTTTAAATTTCTTCCATATATTGTGCTGACAAAAATTAGACTTTACTGGTTGAACTCTAAATTGATCCTTGTCTATGCTTTGAACAGTTGCAAGCCAGTTTTAATTGGCTGGGCACAATAGCAGAGACATATAGGGGGCCTTTTACTAAGTTGCTACCTTCTAATTCTATTTTTAAAAAAGTGTTAAAAATTGTGCAGGCAAATATGGACAATTTACATACACAATTTAATTGAACAATAAGCTAATTAACACCAATAATTTTTATTTTCACAAGCAATTAGTGCTAATTATAAAAGTTACACATGTACATTTAGGCATGAGATTTGAACTTAAATTTTACACTTGAATCAAAAAAGGGGACGCTTGTACATGAACAAATTTGAAAATGATTGGTTATTTTGTTCACCTTTTTCAGATAGGATCTTTTCATGGCACAGATATATTGACATAAACTTTATACCAAGCAAACAGTTAAATTAAGAGATTATTTGGATCTCAAGTGCTCACAGTAATATGCCGATGGAACAAGTCTTAGCATATAACTATCATGTGAGCTATCATCGGTCCTTTAAGCTCTTGTTATGTGATTTAATTTAATTTATTTCATCTATAAATCTAAGTTGTTATGCTGTTGCATTTAAGATTATTCAGATACTTAGCTCAGGTGTTGATTCTTAACCTGGCTTGCTGAGAACTGGACAACTGGACGATGGAAGATCTCTGTTTCGCTCTCATTAAAAATAGAGCTTCTTCAGGAACAGTGCAGTTTATCGGCACTATCAATAAAGCATAACAAATACTTATATAGTCAACTATTTATAATCAACTATTTATAATAAATATCTATGTTTCCTTACGTTACCTAACTCTATACCTAACGCTATAGCCTATACCTTGAGGATTTCAGTGTGTTCCACAAGTTTTTTGAAGGGATTTTAATTAAAGATATATTGACAACATATTTTTGTTATGGAAGGATTCAACAATTTTTTGGCTTGGTTAAACTCATGTGATTCTAACTTACCATCATTCTTTTAAAGAAATTACATTCTTGGATGTGGCTGTAAAACAACAAGAGAAAAGGTTTTCAACTAAGGTGTTCAAGAAGACAACTGATAGAAACACTTTTTTTTTACATTCATCCAGTTGTCACCCTCAACATTTGCCTTCCATATTCACAATTTTTAGGTTTCAGAAGAATTTGCAGTGATGAGATTGATTTTAAACGTTAGTCCAAATAACTCTTCAATGACTTGTCCAGTAAAGGATACAAGGACTGAGACCTCAAGTGGGCATACACCAGAGCCAGATAGAACCATCTAGATCAGTGGTTTTCAACCTTTTTATACCTATGGACCGGCAGAAATAAAAGAATTATTCTGTGGACCGGCATCGGGGCTAAGTTGTGGGCCAGACCCCGCCCATCTCTACCCAATCTTCACCTCAGACCCCGCCCCCATAATAGTACTAATTGCACCTTGCACGTCCCATGCCTCATCTGGAAGCCTTCCCTCTGACGTTGCAATGTCAGAGAAAAGGCTTCCGGTTCAGGCGCAGGATGCCCATAGGAGCCACTGCCTGTGGCTTTGTGCACTGAATTAGTTAGGAAGAGGGAGCTGGCTCGAAGATAACGCCACATCGATCGCACCATGGATTGGCGGTTGAAGAACTCTGTTTTGGGCCTGATGCACGTGCTGGCCCTGTGGACCGGCAGGAAATTTCTGTGGACTGACACTGGTCCATGGACCGGTGGTTGAAGAACACTGATCTAGATTATTTGTTAACCCCTAAATCAGTTCTTCCAGGAGAACCAGATGTATAGAATTTCATAACACAATACACACATGCCAGTTCCATCATAGATAAGGTCATAAAGAAACATTACAACATAGTTCAAACATATGAGACATTCAAGGACACAAGGTTGAGAACAACTTATTCCCGTGGTAAGAACCTTAAGGAAATTTTGAGTCCAACAGACACACAAAAATTAAAGGCTAGTACACCTCATGGCATTGTAGGTCATTTTAAATGTAGCACCTGCAAAAATTGCACAGTGATTTTACAAAGATCTTCATCAATCCTGTAGACAATAAGAACTATAAATTAAGACATTTCAGCAATTGCAACAGTAATTTTGCTGTATATGTAATCAAGTGTCTTTGCAGCAAAATTTATGTTGGAAAAACAATTAGACCTTTGAAGATAAGGCTAAATGAACACCGCTCCAGCATTAAAAAAACACAGGATTGAGGCACCCTTGGTGTCACATTGTATCACCATGAAGCACACTTTTGAAGATTTACAATGTTTCATAATTGATATAGTCATCAGTAATAGAAGAGGAGGTGACTGTGGCAAATTGCTACACCAACGTGAACAAGAGTGGATTTTTAGACTCAAATCCCTTGAACCCACGGGACTAAGTAATGGTATCTTTAATCTTATCTATTGTTTTGCCTTTTGTCTTTATTTTGTTCTATTTCTATCATTTAAATTTCTCCAGAATTCTACTGTTCAACGGCTCCCCCTTCTGCTTCTATTCCTTTCTCTCCTCTCTTCTACCTTCCAAAGTATTTAGATCAATGCTGTCTTGTTAAAATGTTTATTTTATTTTTATTTTTCCTCTAACTCTACTTTTCACTTCTCTATTACCCTCCAGGTACTTTAGTTAGATTGTGAGCCTTCAGGACAGTAAGGGAATTTTTCAAGTACCTTTCTTATTTCTAATCTTAATGTATATTTTCTGTAAACCGCTTAGAACCTAACGGATGTAGCGGTATATAAGAAATAAATTACATTACATTACATTATAGAGTGACGTGCTTTTTTATGAACTTCATAAGATCAAATATTTTGCATTTCACCACATGACTTCAGATATTTCAAGTTACACACAACAATTATTGTTTCTCACTGAAGTCAAGTGAGAGGGAAATATGTAATCACTTTCTGGGGATATTTGTCGGTAAGAAAAGAGATGAGTTTTGGGTTGTCAGCTTGCTTTTCCCATTTTGAATTTCTGAATCATGCACATTGATGGTACTTCATTCTGTGTATGCATTATGGAGTCAAGGCATCTCATTCATTAAGTGGTCTTTGCTTGGATTCAGCGACTCTTTTTGAATGATCCAATAGTCAAACAGTTTGTAATTCTGATGTTGCACATTGGCAAGTGCCGCCTATGTCAGCAATTTATGCTGGTTTCATTCATTGAATGCACGAATTCCAGCAGTGAGGATCAGACGGAATGTAGGCATCTCCGTGTTTCTTTTTTACTTTACCTTGTGTCAAAGCCAGTCACATTAACAGTGATATATTTTTCTTTGTTTCGAAGCAATGCGCTAGCAGTGAGGACAAACAGCATCGGGGATCTGATTGTGAAAGCACAATTCCGAGAGCGACATGGAGGACACATTCCCTGAGGAAGCCATTGTGTGAAATGGATAGGCCACCGTTGGGAGGTAAAGATAAGTGCTTTACATGTACAGTTTTGACTGCTCTTTGCTTTGCCTTTTGGATTTTTTTATTTCGCCAGATTTCAGCCCTTATTAGGTGCTTCAGGACTTTTGACTCACAGAGTGTTTGCTAGTTAGTTAGTTCCCTCCCACCTGTACTTAGGGCTCCTTTTACTAAGCCGCGCTAGTGGGGTTAAAGCATGTGACTTTTCATCACGCGTTAACCCCCGCGCTGGCCTAAAAACTAACGCCTGCTCAAGGGAGGTATTAGTGGCTAGCGCGGCCGGCAGTATAGCGCGCGGTATTACACGTGCTAAACCGCTAGCGCGGCTTGATAAAAGGAGCCTTTAATGTCATTGTGATTTCCAAAAAGACATAAGTCAAAAAGAAAAAAAGTGTGAATTAAGCAAAATACTCATATAAAAAGGAATTCAGAGCACTAAAAAATTTTGAAATTATTTTTTGGTTTGCACATATCGATATTGTAATGAGGTTTTTTTGACCTATGATAGTACCTTCTGCCTCATACATGTGTCTTCACAAAACATTGTTTTTGACACAGGGGTATTTAAGGTCTTTTTTCCTCATTACTGAATTTGATATCACACATGATACTGTGTTCATTTTTTAGTGGGTATTTGTTCTGGTGTAACACAGATTGCTTTCGCATTTTGGTTGCAACATTAGCATATGGCCATTAATTTAAAAAAAAATAGAAAACTAGCCATCTTAGGGCTGCAATAAAAATTCAAGTTTCAAGTTTTCAAGTTTATTAAAAAAAAATTTTAAACCATTTAATCAGATTTCTAAGCGGTGTACAATATAAAAATTACATAAAAACATTTAAAAGTTAAGGTTACTAAACAATACCAAAAGACGCATAATAAGACGTGTGGACTAACTTCAAACAGGAGGGAAGAGAGGAGAGAACTACAATCGTGAGAGAAAGAGCACAATGAAAGGGAAAAACACAATAAGTTAGGGTAAAAAGCGATAAAGCTTGATTTTGTCCTTAAGAGGACAGTCATTGTCTAAAAGCATCCTGGAACAAGAATGTTTTTAATTTTGATTTAAATTGATTTATTGCAGATTCACTGCGCATCTGATTGGGCAGCAAATTCCAAAGAGAAGGGGTGGTGACCGCAAAATTATTGGAATGTAACGTGTTGATTGATTTTAATGATGGTATGACAAGAAGGTTCTGTGACATTGAACGAAGCAATTTTGAAGGACTGTAAGGAATTAAAAGTCTATCAATGAATTCTGGTTGATTATTTAAACGTGTTGTAAAAGTTAAGAGTAAGATTTTATAACTAATTCTATGTTCAATGGGTAACCAATGCATGCTGAACAGGAGGGGTGAAACGTGATGGCATTTCATAGAGCTTAGGAAAGGCCTATTAATGTCGTCATGGCCTCTTTTTACCACAGCTTAATAAATATGCCCCTAGGTCCCCTTTTAGGTGCCCACATAACATTCTATAAGAACACTTAGGCCTGAATTTTCGAACCAGCGCAGATTTTTAGGCGCAGGTAGGCACCCAAACTCAGGCCTATATTCTATAAACAACACCTTAACTCTCAGGGAACTGTATTTTCTTTTCTCTCTCCTAACTGCTGCTCTTCCTGGAGATTCTATCAGCTGGTTCAACACGTAGCACGGAGGGACTCAGATATGTGATCTACAATCCAAAAAGGGGTCATCTAACAAACTATCTAAAATGAACCAGCATTTATGGCTGGTGCTGCAGCAGCGCTGCCCTAATGGCATGGATAAGGCTTCTTACACCCAGCTTTCAGCCCAGAGTCTCCACTTGCGTCCAGCTCCCAGTCCACGACCTCCTCTGGAGTCCCATGGGAGGACAGTCCACCTCTCTTCATTCTGCCATCTCAGAATGGGACGGCGGAGCTGCTGCATTTGGTTCCAGCCTTTCAGGATCAGGGAAATTGAAGTGGAGGAGTTGCTTTTGTGATACTGGCCCAGGCTGGCCTGGCTTGATTGGGAACATGGAATTAGAAGCTGACTGGGACTGAGGGTGGTGAGAATGACGGGGGTTTATTTTTTATTTTATTTTAATTTTCTTTTTGCTTTCTTTTTGTTGTTTGGTTTTGCTATTTATTTTTCTGCTTTTTATTTTTAGGATTTGGCTTTGGGGTTCTTTGATATTGAAGTTTTCCCTTCTGTTGTGTTTTTTATACACCTATAGTATTGAATGTACTGTATTATCTTTTCCCACTTTCTTCTCTTTATATAGGTAAATGTAAGTAATTTTTTCTTTCATAGGTACTACTGTATAGTTAGATTGTGAACCCATTGTGACAGAGAGGGAAATTCAAAGTACATGATTAGATTTTTGGCCATTATTTAAGTCAATTTAATTGTTTTATAAAACACTTGGAATCCCTTTGGCGATTTAGCAGTATATAAGACACCACATTAAATTAAATTAACTTAGGTGCTGGTAGGTGCCCTACTGGTATCTAAGTTAAGTGAAAAATGCCATTTAAAAGATATTTTAAAATGATTTTCAAGGCGCCTATTGGTGCCTATACAATGATGCTGGAATCGTACTTACATTGGTGTTTTATAGCGTCTAAGCCACTCTAGATGAGGCTAATGTCATAAGTGGCGCACCATAAAGCTCAAACATAGGTATAATTCACATCAAAGGTAGGATCCGAAAATGTAGGCCTTGAAAACCTTGGCCTACATTTCCAGCACCTGCCTTTACTGGAGGCCCAATTCTCTAAATGGCACCATTGCATGATTGACACACAATCGGCAACCACTTTTAAGGTGGCCACTAACAATGGCTCCATTTAAAGTATCTGGAACTAACTTGCCATTTTGGAACCCAGCTGCAGAAGGATGTTATAAAGGCAACACTGTGGAGGAGCCAGCAGTTATGCAGGTGCTGGCAATACTCAGTGCCAGTGCCCATATAGCTAAGTGGGTAAACTGTATAGACCTGCACATAAAGCAGTCCTAACTAGGCCCACTTAGCTATGCAGGTGCCAACCATGAATATAGGATGGAACTTTCATAACTTCTATATGAGACTACTGCTAGGGGCACTGCCATTTTGATTCTCAGAGCAGATAAGGCAGAGCTGAAAGGGGATCACTCCAGCCCAGTCCCTCTAGCCACCAATGATCTCCCAAAGGTAAGTCCCCAGGTTGAAGGAAGGTGATGGGAAGTCTGGATTTTGGATTGGGGGGGAGTCTTCCAGTTTGATACAGGATTGGAGGGCAGGGGGCTTAGATACAACATATAAAGGCCTGAACAGTCCATTCAGTCTGCCCAACAGTTACACAAATCAATTCATGATGAAATTGTCTTTTTTGGATTTCTGGGACATAAGACCATAGAGGTCCACCCAGCACTGTCTTTAGGTTTCAGTTACTGGTGTTGCTGTCAAAACCCACTCCAGATATCTGAATCATCTTGTCATTTGTGAGAGGGAGGACACTGCAAAAATTAAGTTTGGAAACTGCATCCAGTTGAAATGAACCTTAATCTGTACAACTAAGCTGGATCTTGGATTTAACTGAAACTAAAGGACAGCTTTGTGTGTGTTGTAGTGATAACTCTAAACTAATATAAATAATAATTTAGAGTTATTATTATTATTATAATTTAGAAATATGTAGAAGGATTCAGGGATAAGGAGATGGCTGGGATGGGGGTCAGGTGAATCAGACTAGCACTTGCCATTATGCAGGTCCAATATTCAGCCAGAAGCCATGTAAATGTATTATGTGCATCCCAGGTGAATATCAATCCGGACCTGTATAAACTCTGGTGGCAAACTCTCAGCCAAACAGACACAAAGATATTCATTGCCAGTGCCAGGACATTGCCTGATGCTGAATATCCAAGTCTAATTCTGCCTGTGGCCTTATTCTGTATACAGCGTCTAGTTCCTAGGGGCCATTCAGTACAATTGTCAATCAACCATTTATAGAATCGAAGCTAGCAGTGCTAGGCATTCTTAGGTGCCATTAGGCCAGTGTATCGCAAACTGTGTGCCTCCTGAGATTTTAGGTGTGCCGCGGGATGCTGGGGAGGAGGAGAGGTGCCAGCTGACTGCCTACAGGATGTGCCTCTTGCGGCGAGAGGCACATCCTGTAGGCAATCAGCCAGTGCCAGTGCCTCTCCTTCACTCCGCATGTCTTCCCTGCCTGCACCCCCACTGGCAGCTCAGGGCCCACCTGGAGAGCCTTTACGTATGTGCAGACATCAGAGTGATGATGTCACGCATGTGCGTGATGTCATCGTGTTGATGTCCACGCACTTCCGGATGCCTCGAGCCGCAGCCACTGCATTTAGTGTGCCGCAGCTCGACAAATTTAGGCGTTGAATCCATAGGCACACTTCCATTTTTAGTCAGGGTTTTTGTGGTTTAAATGACTACCATCAGGTAGACACTTAACGGCGCCTACCTCAATCCATTCTCAAATTCCACCCTGAATCTGCCCCTAACCATGCCTACTTGTCGGTAGGTGCCTCAGTGTAGAAGCCTGTTTTGAAGTGGTAGGCGCCTACCAACAATTTTTTGTAAAATCATTTTTTAATTGGTTTTAAATGGCTCTTTCAATTATCAGCGCTGATTAAACCAATTAAAAAAAATATAAGGCCTAGATTCTCAAAAAACTGCATTACAAAATGATGGGCTGCTATTGCAGATGTTCTGGTAGCAATTTAAAATGAGTCATTCTCCCAAAAATGCTCATGCAAATGAGGTTGGCAAAGAGTAGCGAAGACTCATTAAATTTGCATATGCCCATCGCTGGTGATAGCTGCTGAGTGATAGCCAGCAGCAGGAGAGGTGCCTACTTTCTCTCGCTGCCAAGCAAACCCCCCAAGTAGCGGGAGATTTGCTCATTCTCTCCTGCTGCCACACAAACACCACCCCCCCTGCATCCGACGCCTGGCACTCTCTCCTTCTTACTTTGATTTAGATAGCTGACCAGAGGGATGCCAGTTCCCTCTGGCCAGCTGGCTCACCTCTTCAAAATGGGCCTTCCCCTGCACTAGGGAGGGGCATGAGGCTCTGATTGACCCAGGTTGTTTAAGGCTCCTTCTATGGGAGGGGCTTTATGCATCTGGGCCAATCATAGTCTTAGGCCCCACCCCAGATGCATCAGTGAGGAGCCTAAGGCTCTGATTGGCCCAGACACCTAAGGCCCCTCCCATAGGAGGGGACTTAAACAACCTGGGCCAATCAGAGCCTTAGGCCCCTTCCTAGTGCATCTGGGGAGGGGCCTGAGGCTCTGATTTGCCCAGGTTGTCCTATGGGAGGGGACTTAAACAACCTGGGCCAATCAGAGCCTCGGGCCCCTTCCTGGTGCATCCCAGGATACACCAGGGAGGGGAAGGCTTATTTTGACGAGGCGGGCCAGATGGCCAGAGGGAGCAGGCATCCCTTCGTTCAGCCATCTAAATTAAGGTAAGGGGGAGAGGGTGACAGGCGTCAGAGGCGGGAGGGGGGGGGTTTGTGTGGCAGCAGAAGAGAATGGCCATCTCTCCCGCTGCAGGGGGTGTTCCCCTTGGCAGCAGGAGGCAGTGAACATCTCTCCCCCTGCCAGGGTTTTAAACAGTGCTGATTTTTGTCACCAAAAGCCAATGTCACTCTTGAAGAATGGCAATTTTAAAGAATCTACTGGAGTGTTCATTTCAATGTTGAAGTCTCAGAGACTGCTAGAAATCTCGATAAAGACAGAGATACGCCATTTTGATAATCTGCCGCTAAATTGCGTTCAGGCTAAATTGCGTTCAGGAATCGATCTAGATACCTAAGTGAAGGCATCTTTTACAGAATCAGGGACTCAGTGCTAAAAAAAAAGAGCTGAGCACCACTAGCTGAATATCAGGCTATGTATTTTTATTGATTCTTATTTGATCCTGTTTTTTTAACTGATGTTATATTAATGCTCTGTGTTTTGGAATTTGTATTTTTTAACTGAAATATTCCAGTGTTTCTGTTGTGAACCACCCAGAACTGTTGGTAGGGCGGTATGTAAGGAAATAAATTATTATTATTATTATCACATATCACAAAATGTGAGAAAACATTAAGGGCTCCTTTTATCAAGCCACCCTAGCGGTTTAACGCACGTAATAGCGCGCATTAAAACGTCGCCCGCACTAGCCGCTAACGCCTGCCTTGAACAGGTAGTAATTTTTTGGCCAGCGCGGGACTTAGCACGTGATTAAAAGTCACGCACGCTAACCCCGCTAGTGCGGCTTGATAAAAGGAGCCCTAAATGTTTCACTGGGTTTTACTAAATAGTGCTTGAGGTTTTTAGCACAGGCTGGTGAGGTAAATGTTCCGATGCTCATACGAATTCTATGAGCATCAAGTATTTACTTTGCCGGCCCACGCTGAACATCATTCTCTAGCACTGTTTAGTCAAAAAAAGCCCTTTATTATTATATGAATTTCTAATGTCTTACTTGACAAAGTAAAACACAAAAAAATGAAGGCTTTTCAGACTTGTGAAGGAAATTTAATTGAGCACTGTATTGTTATAAAACCACTTTCTCCACCTCCCCCCCCCCCAAAAAAAAAAACCCCAAATCCCTCAAATAGGTTTTAAAAAACAAAACAAAACAAATAAACAGAATCACACAGTTTTAGAAGGAACACAGGTAAAATGAAATAAACACAGGGTTGCCAGCAATTTGTTATTAATATTATAATCCCATCCTAGGGTTGAGACTGGAATAGCCAACTTAGCAGAGTGCCAATTTAAGCTATGTAATTGCACAACTGCTAAGATGAGACAGATGTGAATCGTTCAGTTTCATTGTACTTTTTTCTAAAGCTAAGTAAAAGGCCATTTCACTAAAGTGCAATAAGTACTTAAAGCATGGTTAACATGTGGAAACAGACTAGAGTGTGACTGCATCAAGAGGCTTTGTGGAAAGGATTCGTCCCACTTAAATTGCCTAGGTCTACCCAACTACCAAGATTCAGTGACACTTAACTGGGCAGTGCCACAGAATAGTGGCTCTGACCAGTCACAAAAAATGGTATTGGACAGAAGCTGGTAGATATGTGAATGCTAGCATTATTCAATGCTGGGACCCATTTAGCTAGGGTTACCATAAGAACATAAGCAATGCCTCTGCTGGGTCAGACCTGAGGTCCATCATGCCCAGCAGTCTGCTCACGCGGCGGCCCAACAGGTCCCGGACCTGTGCAGAAATCCTCTATTTATACCCTTCTATGGAAGCGCATTGCCTCTATGCCAATATGCCTCTTATGACTGAGTTAGAGTAATATATGAGGCTGGATACAACCAGAACTCTTTGAGAGACCTTTTTCTGATGTACAGCGAGTTCCCAGTTTGCCAGCTTTGTGAAACTAGCTGGAAAATGACCGGAGTGTGAATATTTGGAGCTGTTGCAGTGCCTGGAAATAGCCCAGATGACCTAGGTTATAACTGCATTTTTTTTGCAGCTAAGTACTTGGCTTTTTTGTTTTTTGTTCAACTGCTTTGTGACTGTATACTGTATATTTTGTTTAATGGGTGGGGTTCAGGTTTTTGCCTGAGTTTTGTTTACTGAATTCCCCTTCTCCTCCCCCCCCCCCTGATTGAGGAGCCTATGATTAATGACTCATTGCCTTGTTGGCTGAAAGTATCTGACTTGGAATTGTCTTTACAGCCAGTGACAGTTCAGAGGGTAGTGAATTTTTTGTCAGAGAATTATATACTCCAAAAAATGAAGGACAAATTGAGACATCCAGGTTTTACTTCTACTGAAAGCAATCGAAGTAAGGAGGACAGATAGAGACATCTGGGCTTTACTTCTATTGAAAGCAATGAAAGTAAAACCTAGATGTCTCAATCTGTCCTCCTTTTCCTGGAGTCATATGATAACCTTACACATCCAGGGAGGGTGGGTGGGTGGGGGGAGGGAAATGTATTTTGAAGAATTAAATTATTTAATTATAATTTGTAATCACATAATATGTATTATTATATTAAGAATTAAGATGATTATTTAATGCAATAATTGTATAGTTAATAGTGTGTTTTGTAATGCACTATCAAAGTTTGAAAATCAATAAAGATTTTTTTAAAATAAATAAACCCTCTCAGAACAGGAAAATACCTACTGTACCTAAATATGACTTACTTTGTGTGACTACTGAAAAATGCATGAGCTAAATCACAAAGTTACAGCAAAATGAAGCTCATCTCTTTCACGTTATAACCCTATTGTCTAAGATGTAGGATTTTGGATTGATTAACAGTAACTATGTCAGTATTTTATCCAACTGGTATGCTACAAGTGTTCTGCAGGTGTGCCAAGAGAGTTTGGGGTCATTTTAGTAGCAGAGCTTAATAATTTGTGCCAAAACACCCGTGGACTACTTTCGCTTCTGCCCCTCCTCAACCAGTAACCTGGTATCTCCCCTTGCCTCTCTTGACCCCTTTCCCTTCCCCCATGTACCTTTTAAATTTTCTTGTGTAGCAGTCCATGCCAGTGGACAGCCTGCTAATGCCAATCGCAGTATCTTCTCTCTGATATAATGTCACACTTCCACATAGGTGGGAAGCATCAGAGAGAAATCTCAGGTTGGTACAAGAAGGCTGTCTGAATTGCTGCCAGCTGCTGCCAACCACTACAGAAGAAAATTTAAAAGGTGCAGGGGGAAAGGGAGACAAATGGAGATGCTGAGTCACTGGCTGAAGAGGGGATAGGAGGATTACTTGGACAAGCAGTTTCTAGCTACACTGAGGTTCCTTGCCCTTGGGGTGGTTCCAGGGAGGGTGACTTTAACATGGATGCTGTCAAGGGGTTGTCAAGGGTGAATATCACCACAGATGCTGTCAAGGGAGGTGCAATCAGGAGGTGTGGGGTCTTTGCACCTAATGATTGCTGTCTGCACATTATAAAAACATCCTTAAAAGTATTTTTTAGTACATCAGGCAGTGTTACAGTACTTAGATATACTAGCCAGGACCCTCTTGTCACACTTTCTCACATGCTGACTATGGGAGGAGGAAAAGAATGAGAGAGAAAAGAAGAGATACTGACGGGGGAGAGGAAGAGATGGAGTGAAGAGAATGGGGCAGATACCTACTATGAAGGGAAGGAGAAGAACAGAATAGAGCATAGAGAAGAAGGGGAATGGGGAGATTCAAGGCTACAAAGGGGCGGGATGTTTGATTACAGGAGTGGGGGGTAGAGAGAAAAAAGAGGAGATACTGGGTTGTCAAAAGGAGAGAGACAGGGAAATATTGGGTTACAAGTAAGTGTGTGTGTGGTATATGTTGATGAAAAAGATTGAAAATCACTGCTCTATGTGATAAGCATGATGCAGTGCAGATAAAACTTTTGACTGCATTCTAATCTTTAATTCAAAGTAGGGGTCCTAAGTCCTTTTCTGTAATCATTCTGCCTGTGTAACAGAAAGTAGGTTCTTGCCAGAAAATCTCTCAGGTCAACCTATCATGAGATATTTGGCTACTTATTCATCCCTCATCGTATCACTTACAAAATACTTCTTCTTATCTTTAAAACCAGACTCGCAAACTCGCCAGCTTCTATTGATAAAATCTTTACCCCATACAATTCATCATGAACGCTTTAATCAAACTTGCAGAATTTATTGGTAATCCCTTACATTGGCAAAATTATTTATGACACAACTCGCAAATCGATTTTTCAGTCATGGGTCCCTCACTTTGGAATGCAATGTCCCAGGGTGTACCAGGGCGGGATGGGGGACGGACCATCCCGGGTGCACTCCCTAAGGGGTCTGGAACCTCACGCACTGCTCTACTATAGGACCTGCTGGAGCAGAGTTGGCAGCTGCGCTGAAGTGCAGGAAGGTCCCGCGATGATTGCATCTGATGGCTCTGCTCAGGAAGAGGTAAGTGACATCGGAGGGGGTGGATCGGCAGCCTCAGTCATCGCGGGACCTTGTCGCAACTCCCTGCATCTAACGGTCCACCCCTCTGACGCCACTTACGTCTTCCAGAGCAGAGGCAGAAGACGCAGTCATCGCGGGACCTTGCTGATTTGGAGGGAGAGAGAAAGGTGCATAGAAGGGTGGTAGAGGGAGAGAAAGGGGACAGATGCTGATGGAATTGGTGTGCAAGGAAAGGGGAGAGAGATATAAGGGGGAAGGATACTGGATGGAATTTGGTAGGAGGGAAAGAAATGGGGCAGATGCTGGTGGAATTGGTGTGCAGGGAAGGGGGAGACATAAGGGGGAAGGATACTGGATGGAATTTGGTAGGAGGCAAAGAAAGGGGGCAGATGCTGGTGGAAGGGAAGAAGGGAGAGAGTGAAATGTCAGACTAATGGGGATGAAGGGAGAGATGGAAGGGGGAGGCATACAGTTACTGGAAAGCAGTGGCGTACCTAGGGTATATGACACCACCCCCCATGTACAAAAATATTTTTTGTAATAACCATGAAATGAAATAAATGGTCATAATAGAAATAGGCAGTGAAAATTTTCTTTTATTGAACCTCATATATGTAATCATTATTCCAAACATAACATAACATAAATTATGTCTGAATTGTCATGACATCAGAAGTACATATGGAGTAGTTGCAGGTGATGCTTGGGACAGTTCTGATTGTGTTAGTTCGGTTTTATGTGTTTTTTGAATAGAAGGGTTTTTATTTCTTTTTTGAAGGTTTTGTAGTTTGTGGTCGAGGTCAATAGGTTGTAGAGTTGGGGGTCGAGTGTTAGGAGGTTGTCTAACAGTTTTTTTCTTTTGACGATTTTGGTTGGAGGGTGTGTGAATGGTGCGTGAGTTCTCCTATGTCTGGTTGAGGTGGATTGAATTATTTAGCTGAAGAAATTAGTTATCCCCCCCCCATTCCACACATTAATTCTCTTCCATTTTTGTTCCCATTATAAAAAACACTGATAAGTTCCCAGAAAAAAATACATTAAAATAAGAAGTGAAAACAAAGGCCCCTACAGATGAGAACATAACATAAGAATAGCCTAACTGGGTCAGACCAATGGTCCATCATGCCCAGTAGCCCATTATCATGGTAACCAATCCAGGTCACTAGTACCTGGTCAAAACCCAAAGAGTAGCAACATTCCATGCTACCGATCCAGGGCAAGCAGACACTTCCCCCATGTCTTAATAACAGACTATGGACTTTTCCTCTAGGAATTTGTCCAAACCTTTCTTAAAACCAGCAACGCTATCTGCTTTTACCATAACTTCTGGCCACTTCATTTTTAAGCTTAGATCTTTCCTTCCAAACAGAGACCTTGCTAGATGTCAAATACAGAAAGAACAAGGTAACTTCACAAGGACTTAGCTGTGCAGGAAATGTGAATCTCTACATACATCCACCATATAGTGCAAAAATGTGCAAAGGTCTGTTTTTTTTCTTTTGATCACTACATAGCCTAATGCCACACAAGCAGCACTGTTACAAACATATTCTGATGATCAATGCTAAGGTTAACAAAGTTTCCTTCCTTGGACCAGAAGGAGATACTGACAAACCACTGGAAGAGATCCCAAAACAACTACCCAGGCACAACACCCAAAGACCCACTCAGTGTGTGAACCAGTTGAGTGGAGTGGACTAACTGGGGGGTGGAAATGGGCCCGGAGTTTGCTCAGCAGAATTTCCCAGACCACCTCTTCCTCTCAACACATTGACATACTGCCACCATCACCACTAGGAATACCTCACCGGGTAGGCCAGCAATGCTTATAAACTTTATAAAACACATTATTATATTTTCTTATAAAGCACATATTTTTACTGAACTCTCTGACATCCTCAGCCTTGCCATTCTGACATCAGAAGAGGGGCGGGACCGCGGCAGAGGAAGCAGCGGGAAAGCAGCGCAGGGATCGCTGGCATCATGATCCCGCTGCAGGCTGCTTTTCCACTGCAAATGGTGTGGGGGGGGCCGGGGGGAAAATCCGGACGTCGGGAATGGGGGGGAACTGGACGCCAAGGCCGGGATCACCCCCTCAGGGCTTGCACCCGGGGAGGACCCACCCCCACCCCCCCTTGGTACGCCACTGATTGAAAGGACATAAAAGGAGAGAAGATGCCATATAGAAGGGGAATAGAGAGGGTAGACAGTGGATGAAATGAAGAAAGTGACAAGAAGATGAGGAAAGCAGAAACCAGAGAAGACAAGGTAGAAAAATATTTTCTATTTATTTATTTTTTTGCCTTAGGAGAGATACATCGCTGTTTCTGTGGTGTTGCATTTTCTCCTCTCTCTGTCTACTTCCATCTAGTGTCTGCTCCCTCTCTCCACTTCCATTCAGTGTCTGTTCCCCTCTTTCTCTCCTCCCCACTTGCTTCCTGCATCTGCTTCCCTCTTTCTATCTCTCCTTCCCACTTCCATCCAGCATCTGATCCCTTCTCTCTCCCATCCACACTTCCATCCAGCAGACTCCCCATCTACCCTCCCTACTAACATCCATTGTCTGCCCTTTCTCTATCTCCATCCATCCCTCTTCCATCAGCATCTGCCATTTTTCTATTCCTTCCCCCCACTTACATCAGCATCTGCTTCCTTTCTTTCCCTCCAAACCAATTCCATCCTGTATTCTTCCCCCTTATGTCTCTTTCCCCTTTCCTTCACACCAATTCCATCAGCATCTGCCCCCTTTCTCTCCCTCCAACACCCTTCCATACAAGTATACTGCTCTTTTCTCTCTCCCTCTATCCCAATGCTATGCAGCAAGGACCCGTAATGACTACAGCTGCAGGCTCTGCTCCGGAACAAATAAGTGACGTCAGAAAGGGGTGGACCGGCAGCCATAGGGAGGTACAGCAAGGTCCCACAGCAAAGTAGGGTGGGAGGTTCTGTAACCGGTATGCTGGCTATACAGCTCCTTAGGGCATGCACCCGGAGCGGACTGCCTCCCCCCGCCCCATCCTTGGTATGCCACTGTACATGCTGGAATTGAAGAGCAAAAACAGATCATGTAAAGGCTAGTCTGGATTATAAAAGGCCTACTTCTTCGATGACTAAATAGCAGACTTAATAGCAGTCCAAAATTTTAATTCAAATGTTATAACTTGCTCTTCTCTGCAGTGCAGATTAAATGTTATTTTTATTATAATTTCCATCATATAATTATTTAATTCCAAATATTTTTGATTATTTTGAACAAAGAACATGCATGAACAAAAAATGAGAAATAAATAATAATGTAGATGCAAGTCATAAATCACTGTACATAGTAATGAGAACTGTTAAATTAAAAGCCAGTCAAGCATTACTGCAAAATAAATCCAGCGGTGCCCAAATTTTTCAAAAGTTAGAGAAACTGTAATATTTAAAGGCAGCAACTTCCTTATTTTTCCAAATGCAATGTTATAAGCATTATAAGTGACCACTTAGGTGGATCATTTCTCCAATTAACATTTCTTAATTCTATCCCTGAAGCAGGCATTATGGCCTGGATTCTGTAACTGGCACTGTTGTCAGCCGCCACCAATTGTGTGTCAATCATGTGATGGTGCTGATTAGAGAGTAACATCTCCAGCAAATATTGGCGCCGGAAATATAAACCAGAGTTTTCCAGGCCTCCATTTCTGATGCCTACCTTTGATGTGAATTGCATCTCTGGAGATGCCTACTGATGCCTAATGCCACTTCCGGCATTAGCTATGCCTATAGTGATATTAGGCACCAGTAGGCACCTCCGGAGGTGCGATTCCAGTACCTTTTGTTTAGGTGCTGATAAACACTTTAAATTTTATGTTAATTGCCATTTCAAATGGCATTTGCTAATTAACTTAGGTGCTAGTTAGAGAATTTCCCTCTAAGTGTCAAAACATGTTTGTATTATTGTGAACTTTGAACAAACAGCTACTGGCTTTATATTGCTGCTCTGCATCTGGAACATAGATGACCCCACCATTCAAACATATTGTAAATATAATGAGATTTCTTCACAATTTGCAAGGAAAGATTTGTTTTCTCAACAGACCATGTATTATGGAAGCTCGAATAAGGCGGGAAGATTATTGCAAATTATCTTAAAGCAAAGAAAAGAAAGACAAAAATTATAGCAATAAAAGATGAAAAAGGTGATACCCATTCTCAAATTGGACATATTTTAAAGCAATTCTTAAATTTTTATAAAGCTTTATATTCTTCCGAGCCTTATTCAGATAAAGAAAAAGATGGTTTACAGCAGGGGTGCCCAACATGTCGATCACGATCAACCGGTAGCTCACGTAGGCAACGTGAGTCGATCGCAGAGCCCATCCCGGGCTCCGTGATAGACTCGTGTTGCCGTCCCGATCTACCGGGGCTATCAGCCTTCCTCTCCCTGACGTCAAAGACGCCTACGCCGGACATTAGGCTGTTTTTGTCATTTCGGGGGGTGAGGGGGGGAGCGCGGCAGCAGCAGCAGCATCCTGAAAAAGAAATCATCCTGGCCGGGGTCAGTGTCATGCTCCGGAGCTTCTACAGCCTTCCTATCTCCCTCTCCCTTCTACCTGCTTCCGGCCACACCCCTGCTCCGCGGCTCTCTTCGGCAACTCAGCAGCAGCGATCGACACAAGCTTCTGACGTCAGGGCCTACCCTCTGCGAGTCCCGCTTGTTTCAACTTCCTTTTTCCACAAAGGCGGGACTCGTAGAGGGAAGGCCTCGATGTCGGCAGCCTGTCTTGATCACCGCTGCTGACGAGTTGCTGAAGAGAGCCGCGGAGCAGGGGGTGTTGCCAGGTGTAGGTAGAAGGGAGAGGGCCAGATGCAGGACTCATGGGTGAGGGAGGGGAAGAGAGAGAGAGGGGAGGGAAACAAAAGGAAATATTTCATACTGGGCTGGGCCGGAGTGGAGGGAGGGTGGAAAGATTCTGGCTCCAGGGTGCATTAACAAAGGAAAAGGGGGGAAAGCTGAAAATGGAGATAGTGACACAAAGAAGAGAAAGGGTAAGCAGGACCTACTGAATAAGGATAGAGATACAGAGGGGACATGAAGAGGAGGTGAAATAGAGATATAGAAGTAATGCTGAAAAAGTATGTGTGGGGGGGAGATAAAGACATTGAAAAGGCAAATGCTGAACATGGGGTAAAGACAAGGACAGAGACAAATGAAGATTCTGAAAAAGTGGTGAGATAGGGATATAGGTGAGATGGACACAAAGAAGGGTGATGCTGGAAAAGAGGTGGAATGGTAATTCTGACAGACACAGAAGGGAAATGCTGGATCAAGGAGAGATGGGGCTCAGGCTGGATGGAATGAGGAGAAATGCCTTGTTTTCCCGGAACTTCCTCTCCTACGTCAGAATTGACGTTAGGGAGCGGAATGCTAGTCAGCACGAAGCTTCTGCAGGGAAAGCTTGGGACGACGGAGGCTTGGGGGATATTTCCCAATGGCAGTGGCAGCAAACCAAGTGGCTTGGGGGAGGGCACGGAGAAAGAAAGAAAGAAAGAAAGGGGGCAAACAGGGAGACAGAAAGAAAAAGTTGGGGGAGAGAATGAGGTCTGGAGGAGAGGAAACATACAGGAGGCTGAAAGAAAGGAAGAAAGATTGGATGCACAGTCAGAAGAAGAAAGTGCAACCAGAGACTCGTGAAATCACCAAACAGCAAAGGTAGGAAAAATTATTTTATTTTCAATTTAGTGATCAAAATGTGTCTGTTTTGAGAATTTATATCTGCTGTCTATATTTTGCACTATGGCTCCCTTTTACTAAACCGTAATAGCGTTTTTTAGCGCAGGGAGCCTATGAGCATTGAGAGCAGCGCAAGGCATTCAGCGTAACTCCCTGTGCTAAAACCTACTATTGTGGTTTAGTAAAAAGGGAGTGGGTGTATTTGTCTATTTTTGTATTTTGTTACTGAGGTGACATTGCATAGAGTCATCTGCCGTGACCTCTTTGAAAAAACCCGGAATATGAATAATTAACATTTTCTCTGCCTTTCAGTGTGCTTTGTGTTTTTTTAAAATTTTATTATTGGTAGATCATTTTGACTTAGTCATTATAAAAGTAGCTCGCAAGCCCATAAAGTGTGGGCACCCCTGGTTTAGAGTTTTTAAAATTAATTAATGGTCCAAAAATTCCGAATGAAAAGAAGCTTAGAGGCGCCTATATCATTAAAAGAATTGCAATCAGTGTTGAAATCCCTTAGAGCTGGATCCGCTCCAGGTGGAGATGGTTTCACTGTAGAGTTTTATAAAACATTTCAAAATACCTTTTTAGTTCATTTATTAAATTTATATCAAATCCAACTAAATAATGGTTGCATTATAGATACTACTGCAGAATCTGTTACTATAGTCTTGCCAAAGCCAAATAAAGATCCCACATTGGTTTCAAATTACAGGCCTATTTCTTTAATCAATATAGATGGTAAACTTCTAGCTAAGACATTGGCTTTGCGCTTAGCTAAGGCCCTCCCTTTTATTATTGGTATGAAACCAAACAGAATTTGTTGCTCAGAGACATTCCTCATATAACACCAGACTGGTTTTTCATACAGGGCCGCCATCAGGTCAGTACTACCAGTCCTGCATTCAGAGGCCTGGAGCTGACAGGGGGCCCGGGCTCCCCCAGGGTCCTAGGCCAAGGCTCTTCAACTGCCAGTCCGCGGACCGGTGCCGGTCCCAGTGGCGTACCTAGGGGGGGGGGAGGTCCGCCCCAGGTGCACAGGAGAGAGCTGGACGGGGGACCCGCGGAGTTCAATACATCTTGAGCTGCGAGGCTCATCTTCTGTTTCTACCTGCCCTGCCGCTCACATATAGCCGATCGGAAGTGTTCCCCGATGTCAGCGCTGACGTCGGAGGGAGGGCTTAAGCAAAGCCTGCCCTCCGATGTCAGCGCTGACGTCGGAGAATACTTCTGGTCAGCTATTTGTGCGCGGTAGGGCAGGCAGGAAACAGGGGACAAGCCTCGCGGCTCCAGCTCCGTTTTGCTGAGAAAGTTGCAAAGATGGACTGGGAGGCAAACGCAGAACACAAAAGGGGGAAGGAGTGCGTTTTGGACACAAGGCATGAACTTGGGAGAGAGGAAGGGAGGGAAAGAGATGCTGAGGTGGGGGAGGGAATGGGTTTATGGACACAGAAGGCATGGACTTGGGAGAGAGAAAGGGAGGGAAAGAGATGCTGAGGTGGGGGAGGGAATAGGTTTTTGGACACAGAAGGCATGGACTTGGGAGAGAGAAAGGGAGGGAAAGAGATGCTGAGGTGGGGGAGGGAATGGGTTTTTGGACACAGAAGGCATGGACTTTGGAGAGAGGAAGGGAGGGAAAGAGATGCTGAGGTGGGGGAGGGAATGGGTTTTTGGACACAGAAGGCATGGACTTGGGAGAGAGGAAGGGAGGGATAGAGATGGTTGTGTACACGGGGAATACAAGAAAGGAGAATTTTTGGTCATAGGGAGGGAGTAAGGTACAGATAGTGGCATACCAAGGTGGGGGAGGGGGAGGGTGGGCGGTCTGCCCCGCCCCGCCCCGGGTTTAAAGGAAATGTTCAATCCATTTACATACTTTAGTGCACACGTTAACACTGGTGATCAAGGCCTTGAGCTGGCCACCCTCCAGTGTTCTCCCTAGGCCTGCAAACTGTGGCTCTTTAGCCACTTGAGTGCCACCGCCGCCATCGGGAACAGGCCGGCGCCAAGTTCTCCCTGCTTTTCCCTGTGGGGCCGACCAACTCTCGCCACTCGCGTCAATTCTGACATCGGAGAGGAAGTTCTGGGCCAGCCAATTGCTGCCTGGCTAGCCTAGAACGTCCTCTCCGACATTAGAATTGACGTCGGGTGGCGAGAGTTGATCGGCCCCTCGGGGAAGAGAAGTAGGGCGAACTCGGCATCGGCCTGTTCCTAATGGCAACAGTGGCAGCCTATTCCCCTGTGGTGGTGGCAGCATTTTCCCAATGGTGGTGGCATAGGGGAGGGCAGGGAGAAAGAAAGAAAGGGGGGGGACAGGAAGCCAGAAAGAAAGAAAGAAAGGGGGCAGGGTGAAACAAAGAAAAATGGGGCATGGAAAGAGAGAGAAAGACAGACATACAGAATTAAAGAGGGTGTGGAGAGAGAAAGAAAGAAGGGGGCAGGGTGAGAGAGAGAGAAAAACAGACATACAGAAAGAAAGGGGGTATGGAGAGAGAGAAAAAGAAAGAAGGGGCAGGGTGAAACAAAGAAAAAGTTTGTGGAGGGAATGAGGTCTGGAGGAGAGGAAGTGTACAGGAGGCTGAAAGAAGGGAAGAAATATTGGATGCACAGTCAGAAGAATAAAGTGCAACCCGAGACTAATGAAATTACCAAAGGTAGGAAAAATGATTTTATTTTCAATTTAGTGATCAAAATGTGTCTGCTTTGAGAATTTATATATGCTGTCTATATTTTGCACTATGGCCCCTTTTTACTAAACCGCAATAGCGTTTTTTAGCGCAGGGAGCCTATGAGCGTTGAGAGCAGCGTGGGGCATTCAGCGCAGCTCCCTGCGCTAAAAACCGCTATCGTGTTTTAGTAAAAAGGGAGGGGGAATATTTGTCTATTTTTGTATAGTTGTTACTGAGGTGACATGGCATAAAGTCATCTGCCTTGACCTCTTTGAAAATCCGCGGAATATAAATGATAATTAACATTTTCTCTGCGTACAGCGTGCTTTGTGTTTTTAAAATTTTATTGTTGGTAGATCATTTTGACTTGGCCACAAAGGTAAGGGGGAGGGAGGGAGGGGAGCTGCTGAAAGATATCTAGTAATCCTTGCAGGCTTGACTGTGCAGGGAATTATTTTTGTAAAATCATGTTTTGTTATGTGACTGGCATTATTTAGACTTTAATTTCTATGAATGAATAGAATGAAAATGATATAAATTACTTGCTTGTTTTTATGTGCGTGCGCTGAAGGAAAGTGGAGAGAGAGTGGGCTGAGGACACTGAAGGGAAATGGGGAAGAGAGAGTAGGGAGAAGACGCTGATTTATAAATTGACAATTGTACAGAATATTGTTTCTTTTTTATATTCATCCATAGCTGCATGTTAATGATGTGCTCATATGCACTTATTTATCATCATAACATATACATCATCATTAACATGCAGCTGTGGATGTGTAAGGACAGGCTGAGGAGGATGGATGGGAAGGAAGAAAGGTGCACATATCAACATATTGTACATTTTTAACATGCATGATGCAGCTATAGGCAAGCTGAGGAGGATGGGATCATACAGATGTGTATGTTCAGATATGCGCTCAGATGTGTAGTTTTTTCTGATATATTTATTAAGCTTACAGTATTTATAAAAACACATTTAATACTTGTTACAAAAAATATTGTGCAATTGTGATCTACTTCTAGTCTACAAAGGTCAAAAGAAATCCTTAACTGAGATTTTACATTCAAAAGTGAATTATAGCTACTAGCACTATTATTTATTAGTTATTTATTATGCAGATGTTTGTTAGTTTGCCAGTTATTAGTTCAGTATTAGACATATTTTAGTTTAGAATAGATAGGTATAGATTAGTTTAGTTTAGGTTAGGTTAGGGCCTTGCTGAGAGTCTACCTTGACGTGGTTGCAGGCTTACAAATGTTTTGGTCAAAGAGTGCGGCGACAGAGAAAAGTATGTGTGTATTCGGCCCATGGAAGAAGAGTGGGTCGGGGGGGGGGGGGGAAGGGGTGCGTGGGGGGCCCAATAGGATTGCTCAGTAAGGGGCCCAGAAATTTCTGATGGCGGCCCTGTTTTCATATATTACATTTAACAAAAGCCATGAAAGATCCAGCCTTCTCTGTATCCTTAGATGCAGAAAAAGCTTTTGATAGGGTGGAATGGTTTGGAATAGGTTCAGGATTTATACAAATGATTCAATCCTTGTTTAGTTTCCCTTCGGCTAGACTGTAGTTTAATAATCTCTCTGAAAGTTTTAGTTTGTGGAGGGGAGTTAGACAGGGATGTCCCTTGTCTCCTTTGCTTTTTGATATTGTATTGGAACCCTTGTTATTAGCTATTCAGCAGGCGAAGGAGATACAGGGTATTCCTTTTTCAGATCGGGAATATAAGGTCTCTGCTTATGCAGATGATATACTGCTTCATTTGAGGAATCCTGAAACAACCATTCCATGCTTACTTGAGGTATTAGAGAAATTTGGAAAATTTTCAGGATACAAAATAAATTGGAGCAAATCAAAAGTTCTTCCTATTAATGCTCATTGCACAAAAGGATTATTTGAAAAATTCTCCTTTCTATGGAAAGAGGATGGAATAAAATATTTAGGCATTTGGATAAAGAACACATTGGATGAAACAATAAAAGTGAATGAAAAATTTTTATTACAGAAGGTGACAGAAATGTGTTAGCAATGGAATCCTTTACATCTTTCTTGGTGGGGGAGAGTCCAAACTATTAAAATGATGATATTGCCTGTGGTTTGTTAGCAAATGGGAATGTTACCAGTTTTTTTTCAGGGGTCCTTCTCTAAAAAGTTAAATAGTATTCTTACAAAATTTATTTGGCTGGGCAAAACTCCTAGAGTTGCCTTAGTATCTTTACAGAAACCAATTACAGAGGGAGGGGTAAATTTTCCCAATTTTTATAGGTATCATATATTTTGCGCCAAGGTATGTATTGGGTCCTCCCAGAGCCCATTGAAAATATCCCAGATTGGTTATGGTTGGAATGGTGACTCATTTTTCCTCTGCGATTATGCCATGTTCTCAGTATCAAAATGCCTAGATTATATAAAGAAAACAGAATACTAGTAGATACGTGGAAAACATTATGATATGTCAATACTTTAACACCTATTCCAATTTACAAATCAACAAATCAAACTATATGGCTAAACTCCAAGATTCAAATTGGCGGATTTAAGGTCATCTGGAAGCATTGGATGATTACATTACATTACATTAGGGATTTCTATTCCACCATTACCTTGCAGCTCAAGGCGGATTACATAAGAATTATCCAAGATGTATTACAACAAGAACTTACAAAAAAAAAATAATAATAATTGGTCATTTTCAGAGAGATTAAGAAATGGGTAAGGTTATTTGTTTGGGGTAGTTGGCTTTAGTGAGAGATGGAGTTTGAAACTTGCGGTATTATTTCATTTTACAGAGTTTTCTTGAAGAGTATGGTCTTTATTTCTTTTCTAAAAGTCTTGTAGTTGAGGGATGCTGTCAGTAGATTGGCGATTTGGCTGTCTAGTTTGGCTGCTTATAGCAGCAAAACGTACTTTAGAGGATGTTATATGTAATGGTAAGCTGCTTGACTTTTCACAGTTGCAACATAAATTTGGACTTAATAAATCACAAAGTTTTAGATGGTTGCAACTGAAGCAGGTTATTTAAGTGGGGTTCCCTGAATGGAAAAATTTAAATAATCAATATAGTTCGGTATTCTTGTGCATTCAGGTAGACTTCCTGGGACACCAGGCCACACAGTGGTATAAATTGTTAGCTGGATTGATAAATAAGAAACCAAAAACTGGTCTTAGGGACATTTGGAGTATTGAGATTAAGCACCAAATTTCTGCATCTCAATAGCCATGAATCTGGACTTGGAGGTTGAGATGTACAATGTCAGCATCTATGAGATAAACTTGTTTTTTTCTGTTACATAGAGCATTATGGATCCCTGTTTAGTTACAAAAGTTAGATAGCTCTAAGTCAAATAAATGTTGCCATTGTCAATTCAAAGTATGGACTTTAGATCATTTATTGTTCTATTGTCCACTTATTTTGGCGTTTTGGAATTCAATATGGGGCCAAATAAATTGTTTATTGGAAAATCCAGTGGCATTGTCTTATGATACTGTGCTATTTGGCATGCCAATAAGAGCTAAAAGTCAAATATCTAAGAACAACAGACTTTTATTAATAATGACAGGAGTCACCATACAACAAATTACAAGCAATTGGAAGAGGCTTAACTATATTTTTTGGTGGAATTCATTGTGCCATATGTATAAAATGGAAAGAACATTAGCCATTCAGAAAGGGAATTTTAAGAAATTTCAGGAGATTTGGGAGCCATTAGCAAAATATAAACATGCACATCCGTGAAGGGGGAGGTTTGATAGGATAATAAATTTAGATATATTGAATTGAGGGTCATTATAGAAATTATATATGTCTGTCATTGTGTTTGTTTAGGAGGGAGGGGGGAAATAATTTTGAAATAGATATTAATAGAATATTAAGTGTGATATTGAAGTAAAAAAATGTTGTATTTATTGTAAAATTTGAAAATAATAAAGAATTGGTAAAAAAAAAAGTATTTACTTGTAACTTCATCGAGTGTCCCCTAGTCTTTATAATTTTTGATAGAGTGAAAAATCGATCCACTTGTACCCGCTCTACTCCTCTCAGGATTTTGTAGACTTCAATCATATCTCCCCCTCAGATGTCTCTTTTCTGAGATGAAGAGCCCTAACCTTTTAGTCTTTCCTCATATCATCTTGGTCACCAAGAAGTACTCATTGAATAAATGAGTTATATCGTATGGCTATTGCTAGAAGTTCAAGGGCAAATTGAATGGAAGGGGAAACTCTGTTTGGTTCCTCTTTTAAGAGAGAAAAGTTTGGAGGAACACCCATTTAATGATATAGATGTTTGAGGGTCACCGTAAAAGAGTTGAATCATTTTAATACATTTATTGGTAAATCATCATCTCAGCATCTAGAAGAATCATAAGGATTCTCTGAAGGATTAAGCATCAGCCAGGATATTCCAAAATAACCTGGAGTTGTAATTGAGAAATCTATCTTTGATCTCTGTGAATCAGATATGGAAGGATTTTGTTTTTAATCTGAAGGCTAATATTTTTGCATATATTTTAATAGTAGTACTTATTGGGGATATGGGTCTGCAGTTTTTTACTTTAGTGTGATCCTTATCAGGTTTTGGGATGACAGTTATTGATTCTAAGAAAGAGCCTTTAATTGAGTTCACTGTTAGCACTAAGTTAAATAGGAGTAACAGCTTCGGAATTAAGATACCTGAAAATAATTGATAAATGATGGTAAAAACCATCATTTCTTGGGGACTTTCCTTTAGATAGACTTTTGATGGCTTCAGCTATTTTCTTTTTCTGTGAGTTCATTATCTAAGTATTGAAAAACAGGAAATAGAACTGATGGAGGGGGAAAGCAATTAGTAAATTCCTGGAAAAAAAAAATAGGTAAAACAACTGCTCAATCACCGAATTCTGCACCTCAAATCTTACCATCTCCAACCATCAGCTGTTAACCTTCACAACTCATCACCCTCCTGCCCAACTCTGACGTATCACTACCCGTATGTCAGGCTATTGACCCTGACACGCTCTCTACCACTGTCTCATCTCTCCTTTCTACTACTATGTCAAAGAAGTCTACCGATGAAGCTGTCCTCTTCTATAACTCCATTTTTTCATCTTATATTGATACTCTTCTCCCTTCCGTTTCCTGTCCTGTATGACATGCCAAACACCAGCCCTGGTTGACCCCCAAAATCCATTACCTGCACTCAAGCTTCTGAATGTCTTTGGCTTAAATCCAGCACACAAGCTGATTTCATTCATTTCAAATTCATGCAGACGTCCTTCCAATCTACCCTCTCACTTGCCAAACAGGACTACTACAACCAATTAAACAACTCTCTTAGTACCAACCCTTGCCGTCTCTTTGCCATGCTCAACTCTCTACTCAAAGTGCCCCCGCCTCCTATCCCCTCTTTGCTCTCCCCCCAGACGATGGCAGAGTTCTTCCATGACAAGATTCACAAGATCCACCTTGAATTCTCATCTATGTCGCCTCCCTGCCACACCTTCCGACTGCCCGCTCTGCTGGCCTCTCTTCGACAACCCTTATGACCCTTTCTTCCTTTTCTGAAATTATGGAAGAGAAAACTGCTCACCTTCTCTCCTCCTCCAAACCCACCACCTGTTCCTCTGATCCGATTCCTACCTGCCTGCTCGGATCCATCGCTTCAGCTGTGATCCCTCCCATCTGTCACATCCCTAACTTTTCACTCTCCACTGCTATAGTTCCTGATGTCTTCAAACATGCTGCAGTTATGCCCCTACTTAAAAAGCCCTCGTATGACCCTACGTCCCCCTCCAACTACCGCCATATCTCCCTCCTCCCCTTCCTATCCAAACTACTAGAATGCGCTGTTCACTGCTGTTGCCTGGACTGCCTTTCCTCTCATAATATTCTTGACCCGCTTCAATCAGGCTTTTGCCCTCTTCACTCCATTGAAACTGCCCTTGCTAAAGTCTTTAACAACGTGCTCCTGGCCAAATCCAATGGACTATACTCTATCCTCATTCTTCTCGATCTGTCTGCTGCCTTCGACACTGTTTATTTATTTATTTATTCCATTTTCTATACCGTTCTCCCAGGGGAGCTCAGAACGGTTTACATGCATTTATTCAGGTACAGAAGCAGTTTTCACTGATCACTGTCTCCTCCTCAACGTGTTGTCCTCGCTGGGATTCCAAGGTTCTGCTCTCTCCTGGTTTTCTTCCTATCTCTCTTGTCATACCTTCAGCGTATGTTACGATGGATCGTCCTCCGCTGCCATCCCACTGTCTATCGGCGTACCCTAAGGCTCTGTCCTAGGCCCTCTCCTCTTTTCCATATATACCCGCTCTTTTGATACGCTGATCTCCTCTCATGGTTTTCAATATCACCTCTATGCTGATGATTCCCAGATCTACCTCTCCACGCTGGATATCTATACGGGAGTTTAGGCCCGAATTTCAGCCTGCCTGTCCGACATTGCCACTTGTCTCGCTGCCATCTCAAATTGAATATGGCTGAAACTAAACTCCTTATCTTTCCGCCTAAACTCACCTCCCCTCCTCCCACCATTCTCTATTTCGGTGGATAATGCTATCCTCCTCCCTGTCTCATCGGCTCGCAACCTTGGGGTGATCTTTGACTCCTCTTTCTCCTTCTCTGCTCAGATCCAACAGACCACCAAATCCTGTTGCTTCCTCCTCTATAATATTACCAAAATCCAACCTCTTCTCTCTGAACACATGACCAAAACCCTTGTCCATTCTCTCGTCACCTCACACTTAGACTACTGCAACGTACTTCTCTCGGGCCTCCCACATGTTTACCTCTCGCCTCTTCAATCCATTCAAAATGCTGCTGCGTGACTCATATTCCCACATCACTCAATTCTCACATTAACCCTCTCCTCAAGTCGCTTAATTGGCTCCCGTCCATCGACGAATACAGTTTAAACTCCTCTTGCTGACTTACAAGTGTGTTCGCTCTGAAGCCCTCCCATACTCTCTTCACTTATCTCCCCCTATGCTCCTCCCCACGATCTCTGTTCGTCGGGCAAGTCCCTCTTATCTGTACCCTTCTCTTCCACTGCCAACTCCAGACTTCATCCCTTCTTTCTTGCGGCGCCATATACCTGGAACAGGCTACCTGAATCAATATGTCATGCTCCCTCACTAGCAGTGTTCAAATCCAAGCTAAAAGCCCACTTTTTAAAATCTGTTTTCAACTCCTAACTTCCACTCACTGCTGTCAGATACCTATACCCACTGTATCATTTCCTCAACCATAATCTCCCCAACCCTGAAATGTCTTGTCTAAATTAAATTGTAAGCTCTTCTGAGCAGGGACCGTCTATTGTATGTTAAAATATATAGCGCTACATACACCTTTCAGCGCTTTAGAAATAATAAATAGTAGTACTAGTACTAGTAGTAACTATATAATTTTCTGTACTACTGTCAAAATTGCTGAGCTATGTGGAAGGGCATAATAAAAAAAAACGTCTAAGTCCCCTTTTGGCCTAAGACCTTAAACGTTGAAAGTAGAAGCATGAAAAATGTCCATTATCAAAAAAAGTCAAAAAGGAGTTTTTTTTTATAATGGCCTGCCTCTACGTTCAGCTGTTTAAACGCCCAGACCACCACTATGTCTAAACTTATACCCTATAATCAACCTAAAAAAAGCCTAAGCCCCAAACGTCCAAAACAAGGGCTTTTAGACAAAGGAGGAGCCAGTCCTTTGCCTAAAAGCTGGATTCTATAACCGGTGTCTGTCAAAAACAACACCGGTTACAGAATCCACCCCCCCACACACAACGATCGGGCCAGGAGAGAGCCCAAGCCCTCTTGGCCCCGCCGACAATGATCGGGGCAAGATGGAGCCCAAGCCCTCTTGCCCCAGCGGCACCCAATTATGTTTGGGGCAGGAGGGAGCCCAAGCCCTCCTGCCCTGCGATTCCCAATCCCCCCCGAGTCCAATGGGGCTAGGAGGGAGCCCAAGCCCTCCTGGCCCTGCGCTTTTCAACACCCCTCCCCCACACGATCCGGCCAGTAGGGAGCCCAAGCCCTCCTGGCCACGCGACCCCACCCCCTACAAGATCGGGCAGGAGGGAGCACAACCCCTCCTGCCCAGGTGGACCCCCTATCCCCTACCCCCACTAAAATACAGGCAGGAGGGATTCCAGGTCCTCCTGCCCTCGATTCAACCCCCCCACGACCGCCCCCTGAGCCCCCAATCAGCCCCCCCCCCTCTTAACCGTGACACCCCCAGCCAACCCCACGACCCCCCTACCCCCTATTCCACCCCCATACCTTGAAAACATTGGCCGGATGGACGGGTGCCTAGCCCGCCCATCCGGCAGGCCAGCCGGCTCCGGAATGGGGCCAGATTGGCCCAGGTGGTTCAAACCCCGCCCACAGGTGGGGCCCAACCCAGCCCATGTGCTTAAGGCCTCGCCCACAGGAGGAGCCTAAGGCTCCTGGGCCTATTTTGGTTGGCCCAGGTGCCTCAGGCCCCACCTGTGGGCGGGATTTGAGCTGCCTGGGCCAATCTGGCTCCATTCCGGAGCCGGCTGGCCCTCCAGATGGGTGGGCTTAGCATCTGTCCAATGTTTTTAAGGTATGGGGAGTGGGATTGGGGGGTGGGGGTTCATAGGGTCGGCTGGGGGGGTTGCGGGTCGGCAGGGGGGGCCAATTGGGGGCTCGGGGGGGGCAGTCATGAGGAGAGTCAATTCGAGGGCAGGAGGGCCTGGTATCCCTCCTGCCTGTATTTTAGTGGGGGTGGGGGGTAGGGGGTCCACTTGGGCAGGAGGGATTGGGCACCCTCCTGCCCGATCTTGTAGGGGGTGGGGGTCGCGTGGCCAGGAGGGCTTGGGCTCCCTCCTGGCTGGATCGTGGGGGGGAGGGGTGTTGAAAAGCACAGGGCCAGGAGGGCTTGGGTTCCCTCCTGGCCCCATCGGACTCGGGGGGGGGAGATTGGGAATCGCAGGGCAGGAGGGCTTGGGCTCCCTCCTGCCCCGAACGTAATCGGGGTGCCGCTGGGGCAAGAGGGCTTGGGCTCCCATTGCCTCGAACGTAGTCGGGGTGTAGCGGGCCAGGAGGGCTTGGGCTCCCTCTTGCCCTGATCATTGGGGGCGGGGAAAGGTTGGATCGCGGCAGTGGAGATGAGCCATTTTTCCTGCCATGATCATTGCTGTAGGGGGTAGGCAGGTTGCTGGGGCCGCTGAGCTGATCGCAGCAGCCACGATCAGCTCAGCGGCCCCTTTTTGGCACTTATACCTGTTTTGACTTGGTCTAAGTCTAAAACGTATAAGTGCTGACTAGGCAACCTGCCTAAAATTTTGGTTATACCTGCTGCACGCCTAGGTGTAGGTTGGCCCACCTTCCACCCACCGCCCGCCCTTTCCCCTCCTCTAAAAACGCCTCTTTTCTCTCTGCGTTTAGAGGCAGGGGAAAGGCCTAAGCTGGTTTTAGATTCTTCTAAAACCAGCTTTGATTATTAGCCATTTAGGCTACTTTTTGATTTTTTTTTTTTTTTATTATGAGCCCCATAGTCAGTTAAATGAGAATTACCTTGGGAGTCTATGATTTAAGGCATTCTTTTCATGTCAATATTTGATTTTAAGTAAGAGATTAGGTACTTGTTTTATTATTTTCTGCATAGTATCTTGATTTTTCTGAATACATACTGATTATTACTTTTTGTGATAGTATGGAGTTATATTTATATTTTGATGTTTGTAACTTTAGGAGTAAATATATAGGAGGGAGTTTATCACATAAGTATTGAGTTTCCAAAAGTTTTATATTAGTTTCTAGATCCAGTATAGATTTTTATGCTCCTTAGCTTTAACAATGGAATATAAAATTTTGATACCTCTATTGCCTTATAAGCATCCAACCATGTATTAATGTTATATTCAGCTATATTATCTATATATATAAAATCGGAGGTATGTATGTGTGTATGTATGTATGTGTGTGTGTGTGTGTGTGTGTGTATGTGCCGCGATCACGCAAAAACGGCTTGACCGATTTGAACGAAACTTGGCATGCAGATCCCTCACTACCTGGGATGATATGTTCTGGGGGTCTCGCGGCCCACCTGCACACGTGGGCGGAGCTACAAACATAAAATCAGATTTCACCCATTCATGTCAATGGAAAAAATGTAAAAAGCTGCCATTCTCACAGTAATTCAAAAACGGCTTGACCGATTTGAACGAAACTTGGTATGCAGATCCCTCACTACCTGGGGTGATATGTTCTGGGGGTCTCGCGGCCCACCTGCACACGTGGGCTGAGCTACAAACAGAAAATCAGATTATACCCATTCATGTCAATGGAAAAAATGTAAAAAGCTGCCATTCTCACAGTAATTCAAAAACGGCTTGACCGATTTTAACGAAACTTGGTATGCTGATCCCTCACTACCTGGGGTGATATGTTCTGTGGGTCTCGCGGCCCACCTGCACACGTGGGCGGAGCTACAAACAGAAAATCAGATTTCACCCATTCATGTCAATGGAAAAAATGTAAAAAGCTGCCATTCTCACTGTAATTCAAAACCGGCTTGACCGATTTGAATGAAACTTGGTATGCAGATCCCTCACTACCTGGGGTGATATGTTCTGGAGGTCTCGTGGCCCACCTGCACACGTGGGCGGAGCTACAAACAGAAAATCAGATTTCACCCATTCATGTCAATGGAAAAAATGTAAAAAGCTGCCATTCTCACAGTAATTCCAACTACCTGGGGTGATATGTTCTGGGGGTCTCGCGGCCCACCTGCACAGGTGGGCGGAGCTACAAACAGAAAATCAGATTTCACCCATTCATGTCAATGGAAAAAATGTAAACAGCTGCCATTCTCACAGTAAATCAAAAATGGCTTGACCGATTTGAACGAAACTTGGTATGCAGATCCCTCACTACCTGGGGTGATATGTTCTGGGGGTCTCTTCACCCAAGAATTTATATGTTCTTGCTCCTGGAGGTGAAACTAAAAATGTTGTTTATAATCAAGTTTTGTGTTAGTTGTATTGTATTCATTTTGTCAAATATTTCACATTATAATTTGAATATTGTACTTTTTATAAAGCTGTAAAAAAATAATTTCATTCACCACTATAAAGTATCTTTATTTGAATCCATTTACAGTGTTATTGCTATAATTAAATACCCGTGCAACGCCGGGGCATCAGCTAGTTTTATATAAAGTAGTTGTGAGGGAATTTGTAAGCCATTACTACTCCCCCTGCTGGATACTCCTCACAGTGTCAGAGCCACCTTAATTCCCATAGCCCCTCCCAAGGGGAAGGAGAGATGGAAGGGTTGGAGCCAGGAAATATAAATGACAGGGTCAAAGTTGGGTTAAGGATGCCCAGGGAAAAAGTGATCCCCAGCATGTGCATTTAGATAGTCTGCTTGGCTGAGATAAGTCAATCTTTCTATTGAATACATGTGAGCCCTGCTCTGAGATCTGGCTGAGGCTGAGCCTTGCACCCAAAGAGAGACTTTGCAGTCTGTGTTTGAGGCATGGAAGTCATGTGCCCTATCAGATTAAAGCTACATCTCAGGACATTTTCATATAAATTAAAAGACTGTTTCTTTTTGCTTACCCTGTGAAGTAACAGGTCTCAGGTTTTTGAGTTAATAAGTTTTGCATTACCTTTATGACTATGTCCAGCTCTATGTCCAGAGGCCCACTCCCAACCCTTGCTCATATTAGCATATGTTGTTGCAGTTGTGGGATTTGTGCTCAACCCTCCAGAAAAAGCTGGACTTCACAGTCTCCAGTGCTCTGGGCCTGTGATTGATATCCACGGAGTTTGAACCTAAGGAATCTAGCTTTGCCTTCAGATAGGGACCAGAAGCAGTGTAGTTAGTGCTGGACAGGCAGAGTTTTATTTTGATTATGGCATGGTATCATGATGGGTACGTAAAATATGCAAACTGCTCCAGGCTTTCATAGAGGCACAACAGCAGCAATAACAGCAGCAGCTGCAGGTCCTTGCATAGAGGCAATGTGAAAAACAGCAGGCACTGCACTATTTGCTGGAGATACAGTGCAACTCCCTGGTATAAGTGACCCAAGTACTAAAGGTCTCCAGGTTTCCACTACTGAAGAAAATGGTACTGGATTTCTGCTAAAGAGATGTTGAAAAAGTGCATGGTTGAGGTTCTGGCTCTGGATCCATCCTCTCTTCCACAGATTTCCAAAGCTTTTTATATTTCTTTTTCTATTTCTATTAAAAATGTCACTGATGGATGAAAGGTGAGGGTTTGGCACTAGATCGCACAAGAGTACGAGAAACGTCAATACTGGAGATTATTTTTAGGGGTACCCTTATGAATACCTTTTCTTGTAATGAAGATAGAGAGAAGGTTATGATAAATTTCTTTAGGAACAGATTGGCTCATTTTCATGGTTATCCAATATGTTTATCCTGATGTCTCGCAGAACTCAATTAGTTCGATGAGTTTCTTAAATTGAGACCCAGGGCTTTGTCCCATGTAATGACCTTTTTTCCTGAAGTTCCCCAGGCAGTGCCAGATGAGTTTGTAACAAGCCCGGCACTACTGCTAGCCTTGTTCCAGTTAAAAAGCAAAAACACACAGCGTCTGCCCCGAAGCCCATAGAGATTTAAAGGGCTTCAGGGCTGTTGCGGCGTGGCTTTGTAAAAGAAGCAGTTAGTGTGCCCTACATGCGGTTTTCCCATGTGCTAAGGCCATTTTTACTGCAGCTGGAAAATGTCAGATTTTCTATTTTTTTCTTATATTAATGGCTATGTGCAAATGTTGCCATTAACATACAGCTACATTAAAAAATTACCCATCTTGTAGGTTGGGTATTCTTGTAGGTTGGGTATTAAGGGCTCATGTGTTATTCCTGCGCTAACCAGTTAGCATACTCTAATGTAGATGCACTGTTTAGCACAGGAATGCCCACTTTGCCCTCTGATATGCTCCCTCAAAAATATACTTTTTCAGCATGCCGTTAGCGCATACACATTTTGCAGTTATCGCATGATGCCTGAGTGTGTCCTGCAATAAGCCATTTTAAAGGTACATTAGGCACATACCCTGTTTCCCTGAAAATAAGCCCTACAATGATTTTTATGATGCTCCAAATATAAGTCCTATCCCAAAAATAAGCACTAGTTAAGATCGACCCCCGACTCCATCCCTCACACTAGTGCTGCTCGATTTGCTGAAAAAAAAATCAGACTCGTCAAATCAGCAGTCCCCACCCCGGTGAGACCTGACATACTTCCACTCCGAGGCCTCTTAAAGCAGCAGCGGTAGCAGCGCTCTGAACGAGCTGCTTCGTGGTCTTCCCCGCTGGGGCTTTCCCTCTGCTGCGTTATAGTGGGAAGGTCAGTGGGGTTCTGCTGCACAGGGGGATTTGAGGGAGAGATAGAAAAATGCTGCAGAGGGAAGGCCCGACCTAGTAGGCCCATTCAGAGCACTGCCACCGCTACTGTTTTTGGAGGCCTTGGAGCGGAGGTATGCCAGTCTCATGGTGGAAGGGTTAGTGGGGTTCTGCTGCACAGGGGGATGGGAGGGTTAGAAAAATGCTGCACAAGGGGATGGGTGAGAGGGGAGGAAAGATGCTGCACATGGTGGGGGAGGGGGGAGAAAGGAAAGAGGAAGATTTGGGGTGGAGGAGAGGAAGGAGAGATGATTGTTGTACATGAAAAAAAATAAGACATCTCCCGAAAATAAGCCCTAATGCATTTTTTTTGGACCCAAAATTAAAATGACACTGCCTTATTTTCGGGGAAACACAGTATTAGTGCTTGACACAGCTTAGTAAAGCAGCTCCTATGTTTTGACCATGGCCACCCAAAGCTCCAAAATGTGATTGTCTGTGCAAGGTTAAATGCTAGTAGTTATCTACAGCTGGATAACTTGTGACTTTTTGGAAATTGGTGAGTAATGCAGATAATTCCCTTTTTTAACAGGATAAATACTGCAAAATCATTTGAATATCTTCTCAGGTCCTGAAAACAATATATTATCCAGCAAATTGACTCATTATTGTAAAACATAGGCAGAAGATATTTGGATATTAAAATATCTGATTATTCTTTATATAGAGAAATGCAAGGTCATGCATGTTGGGAAAAAGAACCCGATGTTCAGCTATACAATGGGGGGAACATTGCTAGAGGTAAGTACCCTTGAAAGAGACCTGGGTGTGCTGGTGGATACAACAATGAAAGCATCGGCACAATGCGCGACAGCCTCAAAGAAAGCAAACAGAATACTGGGTATCATCAAGAAGGGTATCACGACCAGGACAAAGGAAGTCATCATGCCACTGTACCGTGCAATGGTGCGCCCGCATCTGGAGTACTGTGTCCAGTATTGGTCGCCGTACCTCAAGAAGGACATAGCATTGCTTGAGGGGGTCCAGAGAAGAGCGACGAAAATGGTAAGAGGTATGGAAAACCTTTCATATGCCGACAGGCTAGAACAGCTGGGGCTGTTCTCCCTGGAAAAGAGGAGACTTAGAGGAGACATGATACAAACTTTCAAGATCCTGAAAGGCATAGATAAGGTAGACAGGGACAGATTCTTCAGACTGTGGGGAACAAGTACAAGGGGGCACTCGGAGAAACTGAAAGGGGATAGGTTTAGAACCAATGCCAGGAAGTTCTTCTTCACCCAGAGAGTGGTGGACACATGGAACGCACTCCCGGAGGTTGTGGTAGGGCAGAAGACACTACAGGGATTCAAAGAAGGTTTGGATAAATTCCTGAAGGATAAGGGGATTGAGGGATACGGATAGAAGTAAGGATAGGTTTTTTAGGGCAGGGAACACTTGACAGGTCATGGACCTGATGGGCCGCCGCGGGTGCAGACCGCTGGGCGCGATGGACCTCTGGTCTGATCCCGGTGGAGGCAACTTCTTATGTTCTTATGTTCTTATATCTAAATTATGTAGAATTCACTATTTTGTACAGTACAATATTTGTATCCTTGTTGGTCTAAAGAATAGTATTAAAAAAGTTATTTGCATTCTCTATTCAGGAATCAATAGTCTAGCATCTCTGATCCTCCAAGTAACATGAACAACTGCATAGGCATTCTATACCCATAAAGCAGGCCTAATTTCCATGTTGTAAAAACTGAATGCTAGCATTCTATGCTGTAATTATTTGAGCTGATTATGTATTACATTTCTCCTCAAAAGCATTTTCTTTGCAGACAGCTTATGCAGCTACTTACAGAAAAGACAAAAAGCAATTCTCGTATGACATCTTCCTTAAGATAAAGCTGATGGGACTTATTCAGTAAAGATTATTTCCATAATCACAGAATGATATTTATTGCATAGTATTACTAATAATATGGTTTGCCACCCTAAGCATTATTTAGAAAAGTGGAATAAAAATACAAATTATTATTATGATTGTTATTTTTATTATAATTGGTTTTTCAGGAATTTAACTGTTAATTTTAAAAACAGTTAACATATCTCTTTAACAACTAGCATGCTAACTGCTACATTAACACCTAAAACTGAATTTCATCTTAGGGGTGGGGAGAGCTGACAGCATGTCTGACAGTTAATAAAGGTGCCATTATTGGATGGAACTTTTAACCACTTTGTCGCTAGCCAGGGTCTACTAAGGCAACAGCAGCAACACCCCGCTAGGCAGCACAAACCTTCTTTGGCATGCTTCTCAAACAGGGGATAGCCCTACAGGATGTGCTTGGCTCTATTAGAAGCCACACCACTTTCTAGACAACCCAGCACACAGGACAAATGTTCAAAGTCAGAATAGCTTTGGTTTAAGTAGGATTCTTTTATTGCTCAAACCTAGGGTTACCAGATGTCTGGATTTCCTTGGACATGTCTTCCTTTTCGAGGACATGTCTGGGGTAGAGGTCTGCATGGGAACGGGGATCGCCGGAATCCCGCCTAACCCACGGGACTCCCACGGGGACCCCCCTCTGGCCCACAGGACTCCCACGGGGATGGAAGGCTTTGGAAGCAGGGTTCGACCATATAATATAATGGACACGTCAGCCTTAGTAAAAGAGGAGGTTCATAAGTTAATTACCTGAAGAGAAAACAAAAAAAGGGTTCCACCAAAGAGATTCCACAAGGAAAACAGCAGTACAAACACAAAAGAAACTCTGGAATTGATGATCCTGTCAGAAGTAATTGCTGCTCTTTATGGGGACGGGCGGAGATGGAGGTAATTCCTTGTAGGGATGGGTGGGAACGGAGAGGATCCTGACAGGGACGGGTGGGGACGGAGAGGATCCTGGCGAGGATGGGTGGGGACGGAGAGGATCCTAGTGGGGATGGGCGGAGATGGGTGGGATTTCTGTCCCCGTGCAACTCTCTAGTCTGGGGGTCCGGATGGCTTTTCAAAACACAGCATTTTCTCTGGGTTTTGAAAAGCTTCCTGTCAAAATTTTTTTTTTGGAAAGGGGCATCTGCAAATGCGCAGATGCAATATGGTGACATCATCGCATCACGTCCGCGCATGCGCGGTTGCCATCTGGGCGGAATAGGGCATGACACAGGTGGACCAGGATGTGCCTGGGGGCATGGCCATGGGTCTGGATTTTCTTTTGGAAAAATCTGGTAACCCTATTCAAACCCCAAGAAGAGGTAAGTAGTTGTTTCAGAAAATAAGGAAAATCAAATGTGCAAAAATAAACATATAATAAACAAGCACAGAAACTATAATCACAGCACCTGAGAGCTTTCCTTCCTAGTCCATAGGTAGTTCATAGTTCATGTCTTAATCTCTGTAAACATTTGTCTTCTTCTTTAGCACACATCAAAATTTCTGACAAACACTGGAATAGCCTTTGTTTCATTAGCAGGTTTCCTTGCTCTACTTGCTCCCTTCAGGTGTCAGCTCTTCTGAAACCTCCATACATTCTACTGGGCTGAAGAGCTGTACCTCTGTGTAACCTCTTCCAGCTCTAACATTTCAAAGTCCTCCTTTGGTTCTTGCTGGGCTCTGCTCCAAGGCAGATCCTCCTGCTTTGCTGAGTCTCTCTCAAATGGCTGGTCCTTTTGCCTCCTCCCCCCTTGTTCTGTGAGGAGCTCATTCTTATACCTAAGAAAACTCTGCCCAAACCTAGGTAGGTCAGGAATGAGTTAAGGCTCTCTATGGCTCCCCTTCTGGCCAGCCTGTAAACTGCTGGTAGCCTGCACTTTCCCTGGCACTCTGAAAGCTTTTCTGTGATGTTTACTCCTAGCCTCTTGTAGGACTAAAGAGACTACCTTACTAGTAGCTGGTCTCTGGAATGCCTGAACCCGGATAGGAAGACTCACCCATCTGCGAACCAGGGTCAAACTCCTGGTGAGCTTTTTTTTTACTGCTGGGTTATTTTTCTTTCTGTTTTCTATTGGTGACAAGTCAGCAGCAGCACTGGAATTGTCACAACTACCCTTTCTTTCCCTCCACCACTCTTCCATTCCAGGAGTCCGGCTCCTTTCTCTTCCTTCATACAGCAAGGTCCCGCGATGACTGTAGCTACCAGCTGCCAGTCCACCCACTCCGACGTACTTGCTCTGGAGCAGACTCGGCAGCCGCATGCTGGAAGGTCCCGTGATGACTGCGTCTGCCGGATCTACCCCCTCCGACGTAACTTACTTCTTCCAGAGCAGAGTCGGCAGACGAGTCATCACAGGACCTTCCTGCACCTCAGCGTGGCTGCCGACTCTGCTGCAGAGAAAGTAAGTCAGAGGTAACGTGACCATTTTTTTTCATCAAAAGGGGACATCTATTAATTGACTGTGTATCCTTTCTTTCATTTCTTTTTTTCTGCACTCAGGCCCAACAATTGTCCCTTTCTATTCCCTCCCTCCTTCCTTCCCATGTCCTTAGTGCCCCCAGTGCCTCCGTCCTGTGTCCTTAGTGCCCCCAGTACTTCCTTCCCATGTCCATAGTGCCCCCAGTGCCTCCATCCTGTGTCCTTAGTGCCCCCAGTGCATCCTTCCTGTGTCCTGTGTCCTTAGTGCTCCCAGTGCCTCCGTCCTGTGTCCTTAGTGCCCCCAGTGCCTCCATCCTGTGTCCTTAGTGCCCCCAGTGCATCCTTCCTGTGTCCTGTGTCCTTAGTGCCCCCAGTGCCTCCGTCCTGTGTCCTTAGTGCCCCCAGTGCGTCCTTCCTGTGTCCTTAGTGCCCCCAGTGCCTCCTTCCGTGTCCTTAGTGCCCCCATTGCCTCTGTCCTGTGTCCTTGGTGCCCCCAGTGCCTCCTTATGTTCCCCACTGCCTTCCAGATTTTGTCCACCCCTAAAGCCAGCCTGCCTGCCTACCTATCTCCCTCCCTCCCTGCCATGCTAAAGCCAGCCAGCTTGCCTGCCTACATCCTTCCCTCCCTGCCGCAAAAAAAAAAGCCTCCCTCCTTCCTTTCCCTCGGTCCACGCCGCTGCAGTCTTACCTCCCCGCTGCTGCTGCTAATCGCCGACAAGAAGTCTTATTTCCAATGTCAATTCTGCTGCATTCAGGCCCTACAATTGTCCCTTTCTATTCCCTCCCTCCTTCCTTCCCATGTCCTTTATGTCCCTAGTGCCTCCTTCCAGTGTACTCAGTGCCCCCAGTGCCTCCTTCCCGTGTCCTTAGTGCCCCAGTGCTTCCATATGTGTCCATAGTGCCCCCAGTGCCTCCTTCCCGTGTCCTTAGTGCCTCCCAGTGCCTCCATTCTGTGTCCTTAGTGCCCCCAGTGCCTCCTTATGTTCCCCACTGCTTACAGATTTTGTCCACTCCAAAGCCAGCCAGCTTGCCTGCCTACATCCTTCCCTCTCTGCCACAGAAAAAAAAGCCTCCCTCCTTCCTTTCCCCAGGTCTGCGCCGCTGCAGTCTTACCTCCCCGCTGCTGTTGCTAATCGCCGACAAGAAGTCTTCTTTCTGATGTCGGAGAGAACATTCCGGGCCAGCCAGGCAATGATTGGCTGGCCCAGAACATCCTCTCCGACATCAGAATTGACGTCAGAAAGAAGACTTCTTGTCGGCGATTAGCAGCAGCATCGGGGAGGTAAGACTGCAGTGGCGCGGACCGGGGGAAAGGACGGAGGTGCAGGTCCGGTTGCACAGTAGGGCAGGAGGACCTGGTCGGCTGTGCACCCCCCAAGGCGTGCACACGGGGTGGTCTGCCCCCCTCACTCCCCTCCTTGGTACTCCACTGCTGCCTACACCGTAGGCATTTGACACGGGTCCAGGGAGATGCGTAAGGACACTTAAGCTCACCCAAGGCTGGGCATGGTCATGGTTTCACCCAGAGGTGGTCTTGGGTGAGTTTAAGCATCCCTACATGTCTCCCTAGAGGTGCAAAGATGCCTTGTACATAGACCTGATGGCCTACAGAAAAGTAGACATGCTGGCTAAGCTGATCACAGCATGGGAATCTCTGATTAGCTGAACCGTCAGGACTTCCCAAAACTATGACTTTGGGGAGTCCTGCCGGCTGAACTGATCAAGGGGAAAATATCCCTGCCACATTAAGCTGAGCTGGCTGCGGTAGATGACCTACCCCTGACACCCTACATCTTCCAGCACCTACCCCCACTCCCAAAATGATAGGAGAGATGCCTACTCCCTCTTGCCTAACACCCACCGACATCCCCCCACATCCAAGATCGACAGTAGGGATGCCCACTCCCTCCTGCCACCAGGCCCCCTTGATACCCTGACACTCCAAACACCCCTGACTTTTCCTTCTATCCCTTCAGCAATGTCACTCACAAACATATTGAACAGGATGGCCCCAGCACTGAACCCTAAGGGACTCCACTACTCACCTTTCCTTCCTCCGAGCGACTTCCATTAACCACCACCCTCTGGCTTCTGTCCGTCAGCCAGTTTCTAACCTAGTTCACCAATTTGGGTCCTAACTTCAGCCCTTCAAGTTTGTTCAACAGTCTCCTATGAGGAACTGTATCAAAGGCTTTGTTGAAATCTAAGTAAATTACTTCTAGCATATGTCCTTGATCCAGCTCTCTGGTTACCCAATCAAAAAATTCAATCAGGTTTGTTTGGCACGATTTACTTTTTGTAAAGCCATGTTGCCTCGGATCCTGTAACCCATTAGATTCAAGGAAGTACACTATCCTTTCTTTCAGCAACACTTCCATAATTTTTCCAACAACTGAAGTGAGGCTCACCGGCCTGTAGTTTCTTGCTTCATCCCTGTGACCACTTTTGTGAATAGGGACCACATCCGCTCTCCTCCAATCCCCAGGAACCACTCCCGTCTCCAGAGATTTGTTGAACAAGTCTTTAATAGGACTCGCCAGAACCTCTCTGAGCTCTCATAGTATCCTGGGTTGGATCCCGTCTGGTCCCATTGCCTTGTCCATTTCAGTTTTTCAAGTTGCTCATAAACACTCTCCTCCATGAACGGCGCAGAATCCAATCAATTTTCTCATGTAACTTTGCCAGACAATCTCGGTCCTTCTCCATGATTTTCTTCTGTGAACACAGAACAGAAGTATTTGTTTAGCACATTTGCTTTTTCCTCATCACTCTCCACATATCGGTTCCCAGCATCTTTTAGTTTAGTAATTCCATTTTTCATCTTCCTCCTTTCTCTAATATATCTGAAAAATTTTTATCTCCCTTTTTTACATTTTTAGCCATTTGTTCTTCCACCTGTGCTTTCGCCAGACGTATCTCTCTCTTGGCTTCTTTCAGTTTCACCCTGGTGTCCTTTTTGCACACCTCTTCTTGGTTTTATTTATATTTCACGAATGCCAACTCTTTCGCCTTTATTTTCTCCACCACTAGTTTGGAGAACCATATCGGCTTCCTTTTTCTCTTGTTTTTATTGATTTTCTTTTTTTTTTTTTTTTTCAAATTTTTATTCATTTTCAAAATTACATAAAGTGTAAGTACATATTCAATCAGATAATCAATGCAAATTTCACTTTCATTCTATCTTTGGTTAATTACATAACTTCTTACCCCTCCCCCTCCCATCCTTCCCTACCACATAACTAATAATTATATAAATACACATCAATACCACAATCCCCACCCTACCCTTTTAAACTGATATATTTAAGGGAAACGTATCCAGTTACTCTGTACAATATCTTGTCAATGGTTTCCACACATCCTGAAACTTCTTAAAATATCCTCTTTGCAATGCAATGAATCTTTCCATTTTATAGATGTGACATAAAGAATTCCACCAAAAGGTGTAATTCAATCTCCTCCAATCCTTCCAATTGTATGTAATTTGCTGAATGGCAACACCAGTCATTATTAGCAGTAATTTATTATTATTTGCAGAAATTTGACTTTTTGCTCTCATTTCCATACCAAATATCACAGTATCATAGGATAATGCCACTGGGTTATCTAATAAATTATTAATTTGGTCCCAAATTGATTTCCAAAAATTCATAATATATGGGCAATGAAACAATAAATGATCTAAAGTTCCTGCTTCCAAATTACAATGCCAACATCTATTAGACAAAGAACTATCTAATTTTTGTAACCTAACGGGGGTCCATAACGCTCTATGTAATAGAAAGAACCAAGTTTTATTGATTTTCTTCACATAAAGGTCCGTAGCCATTTTTATCGCTCCTTTCAGCTTAAGCCACTGTCTTTCCACTTCTCTTATGTCCTCTCATCCTAACAGCTCTTTCTTCAGGTACTCTCCCATTGCATTAAAGTCTGTACGTTTGAAATCTAGGACTTTAAGTATTGTGCGGCCGCACTCCACTTTAGCCGTTATATCAAAACAAAACGTTTGATGATCGCTACTTCCCAGGTGAGCACCCACTCGAACATTAGAGATACTCTCTCCATTTGTGAGGACCAGATCCAATATCACTTTTTCCCTTGTGGATTCCATCACCATTTGTCTGAGCAGAGCCTCTTGAATGCATCCACAATCTCCCTACTTCTTTCCGATTCCGCAGACAGAACATTTCAGTCTGCATCCGGCAGGTTGAAATCTCCCAACAGCAGAACCTCCTCTTTCCTTCCAAACTTTTGGATATCCACAATCAGATCCTTATCAATTTGCTGTGATTGAGTCGGAGGTCTGTAGACTATACCCACGTAGATAGAAGTTCCATCTTCTCTTTTTAGAGCAATCCATATCGCTTCTTCCTCTCCAAAGGTCCCTTGCATTTCGGTTTCTTGGATATTGATCCTTACATAGAGAGCTACTCCTCCACCTTTTCGACCATCTCTGTCCTTCCTAAAAAGATTATATCCCGGTATGTTTGCATCCCATCCATGTTGGATGATAGCGACAATATCTAGATCTGCCTCTAACATCAGGGCTTGCAGATCATGAACTTTGTTACTTAGACTGTGAGCATTTGTGGTCATCGCTTTCCAGCTATTTTTCAGTGGTAATCTCCTTTTTCTTATAGATTTTTGTTTCATTTTACTTTCCGTTGCAATACTAAGAAATGAGTTGCTGATATTGTTTATGTTGCAATCTTTACTACTATCACATCTTTTCTTTTGTTGGGGGTGGTCTCTATAATTGTCTTTCATACATACACCATCCCCACCTTCTAGTTTAAATGCCTTGAAACATATTGTCTAAATTTCTCTGCAAGGTTTCTTTTTCCTGTTGTAGTAATATGTAGCCCATCAGTGCAATATAGCTTCTTGTCCTTCCATGTATTTCCCCATCCTCCTATGTACCTGAAGCCTTCTTGATGACATCAGGCTTTGAGTCATCTATTAAAATCCTCTGTGTTTTTCACTCTTTGCTCTCCCTTTCCATATGCAGACAGTATTTCAGAAAAAGCTAAAGTCTTTACAAAAGGTTTCACGCCCTCACCAAGCTCCCGATAAGCTTTCAGTGCTGCAAGTGTGGAGTTGTTGGCCAGGTCATTTGTTCCCAGATGGATAACAACATCAGTGTTAAAATCCTTAATTTATTCCTTATTTATAGTCTGTATTTACCTGGAACTCCTGGTAGCTGAGGATCCTGGAAGACATTTCACTATTTTGGTCTCCTCGCCTTGTGTTCCAAGGTTAATGCCTCTGATGATGGAATCCCCCAACAGTAATAGTTTTCTGTTTTTGGCTTTTTTATTTGTGCTTAGGGTGTGCTTGTTCTCTTGAGTTACCTTCATTGGTTCCAGTCCCACCTCCCTTCTGTTTTCTTGAGTATCGCAGTGCACTAGTGGAGCGAAGGGATTCTGTAGAGGTAATATTAGTGAAGGTGGATGTTTCTGTGTTACATGTCGCAGTCTTCCTGAGCCTACTGTGACCCATTTATTTCTTGACTGTTTTATTCTTTGAGGTAGAGGTGGTAAGTTGGTATGATTTTGTGGAGTGATGGAAGCTGCTTTAATTGTATTCAATTCCTGTTTAAGTTTGCAGAGCTCCTCCTTAATACTAGCAAGTTGAAGACAGATGGGGCAGGCCTTAAGCCTCCAAATAGTCTGTCTTGGAATTAAATCACCACAGTGATTGCATAGAATAAAGGTCATCTTGATTGGTTGTGAAGTGACTTGATTTGAGTAGTCCTGATTATTTGGGTCTCTATATATGAAAAGTGGTCCCTGGGGTGGGTTGGACTATAAGTCTTACCCTTATTCCTATAAAGGGAAAGAGGAAATAAGATTTAGCAATAGAAAGAGAAGGGTTTATTTTTTTGTGGGTTTTTTTTAAAGTAAGAAACAGGGAGGAAGAGAAGAGAAATTAAGCAGATGAGATGATGCGGTATACAAACCTAAGGATTAGATTAGATTAGATTAGATAATGCTGAAAAACAGTGAAAAGAGCAGAATATGAAATGCTGAGCAACTTAGCTTTTAGAAGTTCACAGGGCAGCCTTGTTCACAGCACTGTCCCAAAGATAATGCAGTTAACCTTAGTAATAAATCAGAGTCCCTCCCTTCTACACCTAATCAGCAGAAAACAATGACTGAAAACTAGTAAGTCAGAAATACAGGCTCTATACCAAATCAGTGGCTACCCTAAACACTGGCTTTATAACAGGATTTTCCCTACTTTAGTCACCCTGAGCCCTAGGCACCAGGATTTAATTAGAGTTAATATAAGTCTTACCCTTATTCCTATGAAAAGGAAGAGGAAATAAGATTTAACAAAGGAAAGAGAAGGGTTTATTTTTTGTGTTTTTTATTTTTTTAAGTAAGAAACAGGGAGGAGAAGAGAAATTAAGCAGATATAATGCTGAAAAACAGTGAAAAGAACAGAATATTAAATGCTGAGCAACTTAGCTTTTAGAAGTTCACAGGGCAGCCTTGTTCACAGCAAGGAGGAGACAGGAAAAATAACAGCATTATTTACAGAGACGAAGAATGGAGGGAGTGGAGAGGAGGGTTTAGAAGGAAAGAGGAGCAGCTCAGTCTTGGACATGTTTTGTTTCAGATGGCAGTGGGACATCCAGGCAGCATTGTCAGCCAAACAGGATGATACTTTTTGTTGGATTTTAAGTGAAATCTCGGTGTAGAGAGATAGACTTGGGAATCATCAGCATATAGGTGATACTGGAGGAGGAGGAGGTCAAGGTACTGAGGGAAGAGGTGTAGAGAGAGAATAAAAGAGGCACTAGGACAAAACCCTGGGATTGCCAACTGGATGGACCACTCGGGTCTTTATCTGCCGTCATTTACTAAGTTACTATGTGCTAGCAGGATAGCAGCAGAGGAGGATCCATCAGTGCATACATTAAAGATGTGATGGGAGAAGTAGGAAGCAAACCAGGAGAAGAGAGGACAGTGTATCAAGGAGTAAGTAGTGATTAACAGTATCAAAAGCAGCAGACAGGTCAAGAATGATGAGGATTGAGTAAAGGCCCTTAGATCTGACCAGGAATAGGTCACTGCAGTCCTCTATCATATCCCCCCTCAGCTGTCTCTAGCCTCTTTAGCCTTTCATCTTAGGGAAGTCATCTCATTCCCTTTATCATTTTCATCACCCTTCTCTGTACCATATCTTTTATAAGATATGGTGCACAGTATTCAAGGTGCAATCACACCATGGAGTGATACAAAGACCTTATAACATTCTAGTTTTTGTTTTCCATTCTTTTCTCCATAATTCCTAGGATCCTATTTGCCGCCTTAGCTGCTTCTGCTGCAGGACACTGAGCAGAGAGTTTTAAAGTATCATCAATGATGACATTTAGACCCTTTTCATGGGTGGTGGCTCCTAATGTGGAACCTTGCATCACATAGCTATAATTTAGCTTCCTCTTTCCCACATGCATCACTTTGCACTTGCTCATCTGCCATTGGGATGCCCAGTTTCCCAGTCCCATAAGGTCCTCTTGCAATTTAATGCAAATTTATTTAGGAAGATTTATCTCAAATTATATTGAAACTGGTCAGGTTTTGATTGAGTTATGCAGAAAACAAGCTTTGTAAAGTCTTCTTTGGAAATAATGTAGTGAGAAAGATATATATGCGTGAAAATACTTTTAGAAATTATCCCAGTATCTATAGTTTGTCCACTGTTGTCTTTCAGAAGCAATTTATATTTTTTTAAACCTTGCAAATACCCAGTTATAAAATGGAATATGACCCTCTAAATATATAATGAAGAAAGAATGTTCTTCGGAAATACTTTTTAAATTAATTGTGAAAAAAGCAAACAAAGTCAATTTCCCTTTCTTTCACCGGATTACAAGGTATGATGCAATGCAGTTCTATTACTTTATTTGACCTTTTCTAAAGTAGGTATGACAATGCTAGTTGGCCAAGTGACCTCTTTGGACATCTCCACCAGCTTTATGATGAGATCTGTCTCTGTTTATAATTTCAGCATGTCTTCTCAGTTGTTATGCCTAGGAAGAGTGCTTGCAATATTTAGCACCAGATGTTGTGTATATAGAATATTGACACAGGTTAATTGGCAATTTAATGCAGTATGCTGAACAGTGTTCGTTCATTAAATCAAGTGAAAAGACACTGTCTCAAAGGAAACAATGACTTCTAGCAATGTTAAACTATATTAAAACACTCTAAACCTGTCAAAAAATTATTTTAACAAGTCTATAATTATTTTATATTTCTACTGTATATTATCTGTAATTCCCTAGACCAGTGTCCTGAAAACTTTCTCGAGCCATGGCATCTGGAAGTGCACAGACGTCACCGTGATGACATCACGTGCATGCGTGACATCATCATATCAACATCTGCATATGCTCGAAGGTCCTCCAGACGGGCCCTGAGACGCTAGTCAGAGGGGTGCCAACAGGAAAGAGGGCTGGAAAGAAGAGGTGCTGGCACTGGATGATTGCCTACAGGACGTGCCTCTCGCTGCAAGAGGCATATCCTGTAGGCAGTCAGCCAGCGCTCCTCCCCAGTGTGCTTTGGCACACCTGAAATCTCAGGAGGCACACAGTTTGCGATACACTGCCCTAGACAATTCTGCATGTATACTTCATATTTAGTTTTTAGACAGTATGGTAAATGGTTCTAGTTTTAGTTGCTGCATTGGTCCAGATTCTACAAATGGTGCCGGTATCAGCAGCCACCTAAGAAATGGTCGCCAATCACCAGTGGCGTACCTAGGGTATGTGGCACCCGGGGCCCATCATTTTTTGACACCCCCCCATGTACAAAAATATTTTTTGTAATGACCAGAATAGAATATTTTTTGTAATGGTCAGAATAGAAACAGGTAGTGAAAATTTTCTTTTATTAAACCTCATATATGTAACCATTATTCCAAACATAACATAACATAACATAAATTATGTCTGGATTGTCATGACATCAGAAATACATATGGAGTAGTTACAGGTGATGCTTGGGACAGTTCTGATTGTGTTAGTTCGGTTTTATGTGTTTTTTGAATAGAAGGGTTTTTATTTCTTTTTTGAAGGTTTTGTAGTCTATGGTCGAGGTCAATAGGCTGTAGAGTGGGGGGTCAAGTGTTAGGAGGTTGTCAAACAGTTTTTTTCTTTTGATGTTTTTGGTTGGAGGGTGTGTGAATGGTGCGTGAGTTCTCCTATGTCTGGTTGAGGTGGATTGAATTATTTAGCTGAAGAAATTAGTTACCCCCCCATTCCACACACATTAATTCTCTTCCATTTTTGTTCCCATTATAAAAAACACTGATAAGTTCCCAGATAAAAAAATACATTAAAATAAGAAGTGAAAACAAAGGCCCCTACGGATGAGAACATAACATAAAAATAGCCTAACTGGGTCAGACCAGTGGTTCATCATGCCCAGTAGCCCATTCTCATGGTAGCCAATCCAGGTCACTAGTACCTGCTCAAAACCCAAAGAGTAGCAACATTCCATGCAACTGATCCAGGGCAAGCAGACACTTCCCTCATGTCTTAATAACAGGCTATGGACTTTTCCTCCAGGAATTTGTCCAAATCTTTCTTAAAACCAGCTACGCTATCTGCTTTTACCATAACTTCTGGCCACTTCATTTTTAAGCTTAGATCTTTCCTTCCAAACAGAGACCTTGCTAGATGTCAAATACAGCACAAGGTAACTTCACACGGACTTAGCTGTGCAGGAAATGTGAATCTCCTCATACATCTACCATATAGTGCAAAAATGTGCAAAGGTCTGTTTTTTTCTTTCGATCACTACATAGCCTAATGCCACACAAGCAGCGCTGTTACAAACATATTCTGAAGGTCAATGCTAAGGTTAACAAAGTTTCCTTCCTTGGACCAGAAGGAGATACTGACAAACCACTGGAAGAGATCCCAAAACAACTACCCAGGAACAACACCCAAAGACCCACTCAGTGTGTGAACCAGTTGAGTGGAGTGGACTAACTGGGGGGGGGTGGAAAAGGGCCTGGAGTTTGCTCAGCAGAATTTCCCAGACCACCTCTTCCTCTCAACACATTGACATGCTGCCACCACCGCCACCACTAGGAACACCTCATCGGCAATGTTCCCTCTAATATTTCATAGGCTGTGTGCACAAAAAATTTCATCTGTGCGCATTTTAAAGAAAAACTAAATTTGTATGCGCTATAAAAATGATTGTCAGAGGGCCCGGAGTTCAGTTAAGGGCATTTATGGGCAGTTCTTTGAGTTTAGTCTGAATTAACGAAAACACAATGTAATTTTAATTACACTTTATGTAACATAAAGTCTCATTTCAATAAACATAAATTATTTTTCATTGAAATGTTTCATTGAGCGGTACCTATAAATAAGGTATCATTGTACTTTATACTTAAAATTTAGAAAATAACAGCAATTTAGTTTTCAAAGTTTTTCCCTGCGATCTTTCATATTTATCCAGTCTGAATAAATTCTGTCAAGATCTGTTGAGCCTCCATCTTGAAGGTGACTCTTAACATGCATCAGCATTTCCAAATGCTCTAAATGTAAACGATTCCTTTGTTTAGTCTTTGTTTAGACTAAAACCACGCTCACAATCTGATCTAGATGCTAAGAATGTGGCACCAATGGCCATCAATTTTGCTAAATCTGCAAATTGATCATTCTGAAATGCAAATTTCGTCATATCTGGAAAGCTGTTTATCAGATTGCTTTTGATTTTTTCTGCAACAAGGAATTTAAAGTCATTGTATTGCTGAATAATAACACTTTCCTCCGGAAGAAATTGTTTATACTTTAAACAAAGAGATCTGATATGTCCATTTCTGAAGTCAAAGTCGAATTGTGATATTGCTATACAGTCAAAAGCAGACCATTCCTCAACTTCATTTTCAGGAAATCTTTCATCCAGATGCAAACATAGGATGTTGATGAAGGTTAGTATGGAATTAGTATCCACTGAAACTTTTTCTCCAGACCTCATCCTGTTATCAAGAAGACTGTTGACTTTATCACTCCACTTAACCTTGTCACCTAAGTATTGCATTCAAAGTTTGTTCAATTTACCCTGTGCAAGAAGATAAGCTTCCAATGGTGTCAAACCACGTTTTTGAAATGCCATGGTTAAGGAAGCCAGTTCTGATAAGACATCATTCAAAACTTCAAAACTTCAAGTGTAATATGAAATTGTTCACTGTTCAGCTTCTTATAGCAGTACTTTGCAATAGGATCATTATCTTTGTCTTCTTCAAAATATTTTAACAGGGGATCATAATTTTGAATAATTGCTTTAAGTGCAAAGTGTCTAGATAACAAGCGCACTTCATTCAGAGGTCTGAAAGCAATTGATTCACATTCAGATGCATCTGCTATTTCATGAAATTTATATCGTTTAGTGTACGCAGTTCTCATTACAGTTTCTACTTCTTTCATCAATTTTACTTCTTTCCATGAATCAGAAAGTCCCAAATCTTCCCGATGTGCAACACAATGTTGCTGCGCTAAATGTGGAATGTCTTTTCTCAGCTCAACTGCAACACCATCTATTTTGCCCAACATAACAGAGGCACCATCAGAGGTGAACATAACCATTTTATTCAGGTCAAGTTCATGTTTCCTATAGAATTCCCTAATTGCTGTTACTATTGATGTAGCATCACATGCTTCCAACTGTAGCATCCCACCATGGATTTACCAGAGGCAGGTCCTGCCAATCCAATCTGATTAATTTCTTTGACTGGATAACAAGGAAACTGGATGTGGGTGAGTCCCTGGACGTCGTTTACTTGGACTTTAGTAAAGCTTTTGATAGCGTTCCACACCGCAGACTATTGAACAAGATGAAATCAATGGGACTGGGAGAGACGTTAACTACATGGGTCGGTGATTGGCTAAACAGTAGACTTCAGAGAGTGGTGGTAAATGGTGCCCCTTCAAAAACGTCGGAGGTGATCAGTGGAGTACCTCAGGGCTCGGTCTTGGGCCCGATCCTCTTCAACATATTTGTGAGAGATCTGACTCAGGGGCTTCAGGGTAAAATCACATTATTCGCCGATGACGCCAAACTATGCAACATAGTAAGCGAGAACACTTTACCAGACAGTATGACGCAGGACCTACTTCTATTGGAACATTGGTCCTCGACTTGGCAGCTAAACTTCAATGCTAGAAAATGTAAGGTCATGCACCTCGGCAGCAGGAATCCATGCAAAACTTACACACTAAATGGTGAAACCTTAGTTAGGACCAAGGCGGAACGTGATTTGGGGGTGATCATTAGCGAAGACATGAAGACTGCCAATCAAGTGGAGAAGGCTTCATCAAAGGCAAGACAAATGATGGGTTGCATCCGAAGAAGTTTTATCAGCCGGAAGCCTGAAGTTATAATGCCATTGTACAGATCCATGGTGAGGCCTCATCTGGAGTATTGTGTACAATTCTGGAGGCCACATTACCGAAAGGATGTGCTGAGAGTTGAGTCAGTTCAAAGAATGGCCACCAAAATGGTCTCGGGACTCAAAGACCTCCCGTATGAAGAAAGGCTGAATAAATTGCAGCTATATTCACTTGAAGAACGTAGAGAGAGAGGAGACATGATAGAGACGTTTAAATATATCACCGGCCGTATTGAGGTGGAAGATGATATCTTCTTTTTTAAAGGCCCCTCTGCTACAAGAGGCCATCCGCTGAAAATCAGGGGCGGGAAATTTCATGGCGACACCAGGAAGTTCTTCTTCACCGAAAGGGTGGTCGATCGTTGGAATGAACTTCCACCTCAGGTGATTCAGGCCAGCAGCGTGAAGGATTTTAAAAGGAAATGGGATACACATGTGGGATCTCTAGGGGGGTAAATTCAAGGGGGTAGGGTTGTTGAGGTGGGCAGACTTGATGGGCTGTGGCCCTTTTCTGCCGTCATCTTCTATGTTTCTATGTTTCTATGTTTCTATACTCATTTGAATTGACTGGACGATACTTAAAGTAGAGTATTAAGTACTTGTTGACAGAAATGTCTGTGCTTTCATCAACAGTTAACGTATGATACGTTGCTAATTTAATGTCTGCCATACGATCATCTTGCACGATGCCATTGATAATTCCAAGAAATTCAAACGCATAGTTTTTGTTTCTCCAGCTATCAGGTATACTAACATACTTCACCATGTGCTCATTGATATCTTGAACAGAGAGCATTGAGATATTCATCATAATGGCCAGCACAACACTGTCGACAAGAACCTTAATTTCATTAGGACTGGAACGCTTCCGTTCATTACTAATTTGCCTGTTTTCTTTTTTGGTTGGGCTTTCAAGCAACATGTTAACCAATCCACCTCTTAAATTTGGATTTTTACTTCTGAGTTTCCTAATACTGTCGGTATGAGATTTACTTGATAGATGGTGTTTCAGAAAGTCCTGTTTCCAAACATCATCCCATATTTTTCCAGTAGATAATTTTCCAGTTGCTTTGGCATCTTGACAATAACAACACACAACTCCATTGTCTTCGTCATAGGTAAATATTTCACACAGTCGAACACGCATTGTATTTCGAGATTCTGGTGTCTCCGGTTCAACAATTTCTTCAAGCCATTCAGACCTAAAAGCTGTTGCAGCTCTCTTGCATTTTACACTTTTCACCATTCACAGTTTAGACATTTTAAGAGTTATATCTGGTTGCAATTTAATAAACGAATACAGTTATACAACTGCAGTACCACGCTGCATACTACGATTCCATGAAATAAACAATATGGTGGAACTTTAGGAAGTCAAAGAATCGGAAGTGTTTCATATCCTATGGGCCATAGGCTATGGCCCTATGGGGCACATGACGTGTCAAGTTCAACTGCCAAAGATAACGGAATCACATGAACGACTTAAAATTTATATTATAGCGCTTCAATAAATGTGATAAATGGGAAATCGGAACAGCTGGTCTTCTGCAACATTTCATTTTAGCAGTGAAAATCATTTTAAGAAAAAATGTATTTTTTTGTGTGCGCTATTTTAATTTGTGTGCGCGGGTTCAGCAAGTTGTGTGCGCGTGCACAAGCGCACAGCTTAGAGGTAACATTGCTCACCGGGTAGTACAGCTATGCTTAAAACTTTATAAAACACATTATTTTCTTTTATGTTTAAATGATTTTTATTATTCCAACAGTAAGAAGCAAATACAAACAGTAGTACCATTCAGGAAATAACATTTTCAACAATATAATAAGGTCCCCTCCCATCCCCCCTCCCCTCCCCAAGAATCCATGGCCAGTCCAACAGCTGAGAGTGGGAATAAAATCTTAAAGATTCAAAAGTCTATTGCGAGCACGCGGTGTGAGGTCCTGCCAGAAGTGCTCCCACACCTGACAAAATTTGCGACCCGGGCCAAGAGTCAAGACTCCCACCATGCGTCTCTCCAGTGTTGCGTGCACTATTATTAGGGATCTCCATTGTGCATATGACGGGGGATCACGGGAGAGCCAGTTGGTGAGGCTTTTTTCCCCCATCAAAAGGGCTCTGGAGATAAATGCTGACATTCCCCTGGGTTTGGGCGAGGCTATATTATAAAATCCAAATAACGCCCTCAGTTGCGGAAGCCATCGCTTTCCCCAAAGTGATGTGGTATATAGGCCAAGATGTCTCCATAACTGTTGGATTGCGGGGCAGGCACAAAACATGTGACTCAAAGATGCGTGAGCCTGATTGCATTTTGGGCAAGAATGTGACGCAGTAATCGCTATCCGGGCTACACGTTCCGGTGGAATGTAAAGTCTAAGAACAATTTTCAATTGCATTTCCCAGTGAGTAATATTGGGTGACACCTTCTGAATGTTCTTCAGGACCCGTTGTAACTGTTGAGAAGTCAACTGACAATGCAAGTCCTCAGCCCACGCTGTCGCTAATATATCCAGATTCGTACTTGGTTGGCAATCCCGGATCCCCACAATATGAAATTGTAGAGGAATCCTCTGTTGGGCTGAAAGGCTGAAGAATTCCGAAAGCGCCTCCCTGCAGACTTCAGTAAGGGCAGCCACTGGGAGGGACTGAACATAGTGACGGATCTGGTAATGGGCGAAGAAATCATTAGCCTATAGGTCAAAAGTTTGTTGCAGCTCGGCAAATGTGACCAGGCTCCCCTCCTCCGAAAACAGGTGAAAAAGATATTGTAGACCTTGTGCTTGCCACCTAAGAAAGGTGGCATTTTGCATGCCCGGCTGGAAAGCTCCATTGCCCTGTATAGGCAAATATAAAGACACCCTAGAAGACAATTTGGCTGTTTTACAGACCCATCTCCATGTCCTTCTGGCTGGCGTAAAAATGGGGTAGTGAGACACTAAAGGACGCATCCTCGGATCTGCCACATGTATAAAATAGCTCACATGGAACGGAGCCAGCAAAGATAACTCCAGTGGTGTAGCAGAAAAATCAGATGTTCCTCTAAACCAATCATTAATATGACAATTAATCATCTGACAAGCCATAGCATACCAACGTACATTTAATAAACCATAGCCCCCTATCCCTGGGCAGACACATCCGTAGCAAGGGCATACGTGGTCGCTTACCACCCCATAGAAAACGCTGTAGCTCTTTCGTTAAACGAATGTTATGGGCATGGTACAGCAGCAGAGGTAAAACCTGAAAGCGATATAACCATTTGGGAAAGAGTACCATATTAAAAAGGGCTACCTGGCCCGCCACCGATAAGGGAAAAGTGGACCAATTCTGTAGATGTTGTGAGGTGCCTTGAAGCAATGGGGTGATATTGCTGGTGTACAGGGTCGTAAGGTCTCGGGGGATCTGTACCCCCAAATAGCGAATTGAAGTCTGAGCCCACATAAATGGGAAGTGACCGCTCCAGGTCTGTTGTAGTGTCAGGGGGCTAGCTAGGGCCATAGATTTCTGGTAGTTCAACGTAAATCCCGAATAAAATTTGAATTTGTCAAGCGCTTGCAATAAATATCGAACAGAGTGAGCGGGGTCAGTTAGCAAAAATAATAGGTCATCTGCAAAGGCCATCACTTTGAGTGAATGAGTCCCGAAGTCCACACCCACTATGTCGGGGTCCTGAGACACTGTGCGAAGAAAGGGTACGAGGTACAATAGAAATAAGAGGGGTGACAGGGGACAGCCCTGTCGAGTTCCCCTCTCAATAGGTATTGGGTCAGTAATAATGTCATTGACAAGTAGTCTTGCTGTTGGAGTGGAATATAAAGTGCGTAATGCCGAGGCGAACCAGCCAGATATCCCCATACAATTTAACACTTCAAAGAGGTACGTCCAATTGACCTGGTCGAACGCCTGTGCCGCATCCAAACCGAGTAGAAGCATAGGAGTGTGATGGAATTGCGTGTGCGCTAAGGCTATCAATGCTTTATGTACGTTGTGTACTGCTTGTCTACCCTGTACAAAGTTGACTTGTGTGGATGCAATCGCATCAGGGAGAAGGGTCGCTAATCTATCAGCTAAGATTTTGGACAGAAATTTGATGTCTACATTCAGCAAAGAAATTGGGCGATAGGACTCGGGAGCAGAACTGTTTTTGCCAGGCTTCAATATCAACGTGATTAAAGCCTCATTCGCTTCTCCAGGGAAATGTTCATCCTGGATTACCTGGGAGTAATAGTCCTTTAAAAAAGGACTAAGCTGCCCTGAGAGCAGTTTATAAAATTCTGCCGTAAAGCCATCCGGCCCTGGAGCCGAAAAATTTTGTTGATTGTGGATAGCTTTATGTAGTTCTTTAGGGGTGATGGGTGCATTAAGAAACCTAACATCCGAGTCAGAGAGCGGCTGTAAACCGGAATCCTTGAAATAGTCCTTAATAAGGGGTTCAGCTCTCGAGTCCCGGCGCCCATATATCTTCCCGAAGTGGGACTGAAAAATTTGTGCAATGTGTTCAGTAGTGTGTTGAAATTGGCCCGTACTATCCCTCAATCCCAGAACATAACGGTGACCCCGCACCTGGGAAGTCAAGTGGGCTAATAACTTCCCTGCCCGATTTCCATAGCGATGGTAGCAAAATTTTTGATACAAGAGCATTTTCACCGTGCGCTCATGTATATTGGAGTTGAGGGTCGTTTCCACGGAAGCTAAGTGTTCCCTAGCGTGGCGGGTCGGGAACAGGGTATAATGACGCTTAGCGCTTGCTAGTTCTTTTTCCAACCGCAGTATTCCCTGGGACAAACGGCAATTACGCGCTATTACATAAGCTATACAATCTCCTCTGAGCACCACCTTAGCCGTGCTCCAAAACAGTGTCGGATCATTGCTATGCTGACCATTAAAGTCTAGGAATTCACCCCATTTAGTCGTTAGGTATGTTTTGAAATGGTCATCAGAAAATAGATAACTAGGGAAGCGCCAACGTACAGATCCGCGTAAACCGAAGCCCACTTCACATCTAGCCAGATCATCGCGTGATCTGAAATCACCGCTGGGCCTATTACCGCTGCATCCACATTTAGAAATGCTCTGCGTGTGGTAAGGATGTAATCTATCCTAGATTGTGTGTTATGTGCTCTGGAGCGGTGTGTGTAATCCTGTCCAGTGATATGGAGAATTCTCCACGGGTCCACCAGATCTAAAGTGGCGCAAAGATAGGGCAGGCCTCTGGTATGAGATATACTCGCACCAGGTCCCAGCTGAGAACGTTCACAAGTTGGGTCAAACACCTGATTGAAATCCCCTGCAATGTATACCGGATCAGTAACCCGCCCAAGAAGCATGGCAGTTAGACCCTCAAAGAAGGAATGGTCATAGGTATTAGGTGCATATACATTCATTAAGTAAAAAGGAATATGTGCCTACTGACAACTGCAGCAAGAGGTAGTGGCCCTGTGGGTCCGAGGCTACTACTTTTGAAAGGTCACTTGGACACACAAAGTCAGAGGCGTGAAGAAAGTAAAAGAAATTTATTCACAGCATGCATGTTGGACCCCTGAGCTTCAAGCTGGCTCAGAAGTGCCGAAACCAGGAAGTTACAGAGATATTTATTCATTTTTCTGGCTATACAACTGAATTCTAGAAAAAGCTTTTCACGTGTTACTTTTCTTAACACTCATTGGTTCTAAGCTCACACTAGCAGGTCACTAGCAGGACACTTATCTAACTCTTACAATAAATGTACAGAAGGGCAGGGTACATCATGGCTCAAACTCTTATCTATTCAGCTTACAATGTGGTAAGGTAGGGACATACATTTTAGGCAGATGCAGTCAATAGATTATACACTGTTTTCAGCTATGTAGGCCAGAGCAATATTTTAGACAAAAGTTAACCATTTCATGACCCTACATTCCCCCCTTTCAGGCTGGCGTACCTAAGGAGCCAAGCCTGACAAAATAAAGTTAGGGGTCAGGAAAGTCGGGGTCCCCAGTGGGTAAGGGATGATACTGGGAGAGGGCCAATGCAGCAGTGGAACGTTTGACAACAGAGTCCATAGTTCAGTGGAGCAGCTTTATGGCTATGGGGACCACACAGGGCAGGCAGCAAAGGAGCAGAGAAGACAGGGCGGCAACCAGCAAGATGATCTTCAGTGCTGAACCAGAGGGCAACCAGGAGCTGAAGGTACCAGAGATCCAGTCTGCAGTAAGGTCACGCTAGGTCTGGTCAGGAACATGAGCCAGTTTGGTGATACGATCCACATCGTTCTCAATCACTTTACTCAAGTTCAAGGCAGCAGTTGGAGAGGTTGAATTTATCACAGGTACAGCAGCTAGTAAATAGTCCAAAGCTAGACGATTCTGATAAATAGCAGTGCACATTTTAGCATTCGCTCTGCCAATGGTACTCAAAGCTCGGGAGGTCTCATTGGTTATCAGTTCAAGTACAGCTTATAGACAAATAATGCAGTTCAGCATATAGATTGGGGTCCGATAGCCCCAGGTGTCATCCTCGGTCCATGTGGCAGGTCCATAAGCAGCAATGATCCGTTCTGCAGGCCAGTCATCACCCCATTCACCTATTTTAAGGGAATTGGTAGAAGTAGACCACTTTTGGCGACCTCTGGTGTTGAATACAGGGGCTCCCAGGTGTTCACCATCGGGAAGAAGCTGGGACGAATCATGCAAAGCACACATGTACCAGTCCATTAAGCAGGCAATCAAGAGAAGGCAAACGGATCACAGAGCCAATATCAACTATCAGGAGCTGACCATAATTCATAGGAAGTTCCATTAAGCAGTGTCTGAAGGGCTGAAGACAGTGGGAAGCAACAATGGAGGCTCACAAGGCCCATCGTGAAGGTCGTGGACCTGACGTAAAAGTGAGGGTTTGTGAAGTCAGGTTTAATATGTCTAGCTGCATTGCCTCCCATAGCCACTGTTCTCCCATACCAGTCCCTCCTCATACAAAATAATTGCTAACATTAAGAGTCTGACCTATAGTTTCAGCAAACTATATAAACAGATTTCTAGTGATTACAGGATATTAGTATCTACTTTCATAATTTCATAAAACTGGGGAAACACCACAGAGTGATAGACAGGAGCACATGAGTGGGATACAATTCGGACATATACATCAGTACCTGGGTCTCACCTTTTACCATCAATATACAATACCATACGGTCTCTGGCCTTCTGGATTTGGACATTGGCATTCCAGTTATGTGGGTCAGTGAGAGTGAAAACCATGGGATTACAGTAGCCTGTAGTACACAAGGGGCCGGAGCTAGGACCTATAGTAAGGGAGGCAGATGGGGTATTCTTTCTCATAAAGGACAGGCTCCACCATTAGTGAAGGTTTCCTCATAGGGGCAGTTCTTAAAGGCATCAGGTTATACAGACCTATATACTTAGCACATTTGGTATAATAATGCTGTCAATCTAAGGAGCCACACAAAACTGAATTAGGGGTAGTACCATGACCTTGAGAAACATCAAATAGCACACATGTATCACAATACAAAGACACCAGGCGAGTGGGGTCTACAATAGGAGTCTAGTTGATAAGTGGACCCTCAACATCATCAATGCAGATTTCTGCCCACTTTTAAACTTCATCACCAGTAGGTTGAAAACAGAAAATACTCTCTGATGTTTGACACTTTCTGTACTTAACTCCTTCATGCAAACAAACATCAGGCAAAAGGGGCTGCACTTGTTAAGTACAATAGGAAAGAAATACAGAAGAAAGAAGCATAAGTAAGGGCAACACAAATATCAGATATATATATACTAACAGGGGAAACTCATTTTTCTTTCAGGCACAACTTAGAAAACTTCAAACAGTTATACTCAAAACACTTGCTAAAAGCAGTGGTGAACCACAGACAGTCAATTAAACTCAAACACTTATAAAGAATTATATTCAGAACACCTGCTAAGTACAATGGTAAATATTCAGAACTTTTGAGGTCTTAGAAAGCTTCAGCTGAAGATCCGTGTTGTAGTGGAACCAAGTTTCATGTCCGGACACCTTTGACAACTGTAAGAGAAGAAATTAGGACAGTAAAAGGACCTATCCACCTAGGTTTCAGGGGGTCTGACTTCCAAGTTTTAGCCATACTGTATTTCCAGGGGTACGATTTGGGAAAAGGATGTGTAAATTTATAAGTTACGCTATGTAAAAGTGAGGAAAACAGCTAAAATTCATGTAGGACATTCTGAAGGATAATCTTTATTCAGAGATAAGCCAAGAAGTAAAATGAATAATAAATACCCTTGAGTTTCATAATGGAAGAAGCATGGCTGTGAAGACTAGGAAGTGACTGAGGGAACGGGAAATGGGCATGTGGGTAAAATCTACAGACAGAACCTGCATCGGATATGTTCCAATAGGTTGGTATCCAAGAGGTGGCAGTCATCTGATTGGGAATTTTATTCTAGAACCGACAACACACTGTCAGACCATATTCCGGACTAGCTGATCAAGGTGATTGATAAAGAAATGTCTCTTGAGAGTCATTTTCATAGCGGGTTCTCCAGAGTGTGCCAGATCATGGCATCTTTTGACAATCATGAGGGCCAGGTGTTGAGGAATGAATATGAGGGTACCCACTGTGCTCGTGTTTGAAGTATCAGTGTGTGGGTCTGGATTGGCACTTGAATTGGCGCATTTTGTATCCATCCCCCTTTCAGGACAGACTGGCCCAAAATAATGCATGCCCAAGTCTGTTCCTGAGAAGCGTACTGGGGTGTAAGGGAATCCAGAAAAGGAATGATTGTATACAGAGGAGCCGAAAGAGGGGGCAGAGACTGGCAGCTCGGGCTGTGCGGTCGGCAAGGGCATTGCCACGAGAGACAAGGTCCATCACGCGTCTGTAAGCATGGCAGAGCATAACAGAAACACGTGAGGGTAGTTGTACGGCCTCAAGAAGGTCAAGAATGAGGGAAGCATGATGGATCAGTCGGCCGGAAGCTGTAATGAAACCTCAATATTTCCAGATGGCCCTATGGGAATGCAAGTTAAGGAAAGCATATTTGGAGTCAGTATATATATATTGCAAGACTGAGAGGCAGAGTGGCGCAGGGCAAAAGTGAGGGCATAAAGCTCAGCTTCTTGGGCAGAAGGGCCAGAAGGCAGGGGCCTGAGTCAGAAGTTTTTGGAGGCAGCGAAAAGACCGCTCCTGAAGTTGGGTCCAGACAAAAGGGGCTGAGTCAGCGCCTTTGGTGGAATCATACAGAGGACGAGCAATAGTAGAGAAATCAGGGATCCAGATGGGACAGTATCCTGCAATACTGAGAAAGGTGCTCAGAGCCTTGCAGTTATAAGGGACAGGGAGACTACAGACAGCCTAGACCTCGGTGTAGGAAGGGACCTGGTACCCTTGGAGATTTGAAAGCCAAGGTAGGTGACACGAGGAAGGCATACTTGAAATCAATGTAAATATGGCCACAGGAAAATTTAAAAGGCAGACCCACTATCTGAAAGACTCAGATAAATAATAATAATAACAGTTTATATACCGCAATACCGTGAAGAGCTATGTGGTTTACAAAAGATTAGAGAAGGTACAAAATAATTGAACTTAAGATGTGCACTAACACATAAGAATTGTTCTCAATCCCTATTCTATATCAGGTTCCTACCCCAAAGAGCTGACTTATAAAATTAAGCTAAATGCAGTTCTGGATCCACCCACTAAGCAGGGTAGTCTGACACAAGCGCTCTCTAAAGCAGCAGTCCCTTCACTATCAGCTGACTGGCAAAAATATTTACTTCAATACAAAAGCATTCCTAAAAATTACATTCTTACCTAAACTTACATGATTTATAAACAGAAATACAAAACAAAGATTGGAATATACAGTAAAACTTTGGATTGCAAATAACTTGGTTTGCAAGTGTTCTATAAGACAAGCAATGATTAAATTTTAACTTGCTATACCAGCAACGTCTTGCAATACACGTACATACAGTATAGAAGCATCACATTTTCACAACTGAGCCAATGGTTCCTCTCTATATGACGCTGCAGGAATGCAGTGACTGTTCCAAACGAGCAAGGGCTTGCAATACAAGTATGTATATTTTTGTACACTAGTGCCCTGGAATACAAGCATACTTCTGGAACAAATTATGCTCCCAAACCAAAGTTTTACTGTACTCACAAGTTTAAACATTGTTCATTTTTATTTTTTTTTTACAATCAACATGGGTCTCAGTAGAGACTTACTCCCCCTTCCTACAGAATTTCACAAAGGAGAGAGAGTTGCTTAAAGATCAAAGAGATCAAATTACAGATGTAGTCCTTTTCAGAACTTTTAAATTTAGACAAATAACTACTAAATTTGGACAAAGAACTTCTTTTTAGCATGGAATATAAGTTCCAGAAATCATATTTTTCGTTTATATGCATTTCTGAATATGCATATACATTTTATAACATAGCCAAAAACTTTAAATCTAAAACTACTTATCTGTTTCAGGAGAAACCGCATTTGAAGTGCTAAACACTTCATGGCCCTTATCAGCACAAAAGGAAAAGTACTCTCCTCTCATGCTGTGAACAACTGACAGTTTAAACTTCACTAATACATTTGAACAGACAGAAGTCATAAAAAACCCGGGATACTGCAGGACTTGGGAATCAGATGAAGGGAAGAATTTGGCAAGGTCTGAAGCAAGGGCAGTGCTGAATAGAGAGGGGCTAATTTTAAAGCCCTGGGGTAGACGGGTCCAGGTTACTTAGGAGGTATGTCCAGTGGAAGGGTTTTCCCATTGGAATGCAAAAATTGGCTGACTGGAAGAGGAACTGACAGCAAACGAATGCATAAAAACCTGACGAGTTATGTCCTCTTCCAGGAAGCCAGAGGGGGCCAGCCCACACCAAATATCGGCCATTCTAACTGGCACAGACAAATAAGGGTTGATTTGTTAAGTATAATCAAAGACAAATTCCTTTTTTAAAATTAGCTAACATATCAAGGGATCCCCACAGGTAGACAGACATCCCCCCATTGTGCAATGGAGGACAAAAACACTTCCCTGAATTCCTGGCCCCGCCCATCTCTGGACAAGGGAAACGCAGTACTAACAGGTCCACACTCGCTTCGTCCTCAAGGACGTCTCAGACACTCTCAAACACACAAAACACAACAGATTTCAGTTCAGTTACTCAACCAGAAAATAACAGTTCCTAGAATCCCTTTCCCACAACTTTTCAGCGACAGATCACGTGGCTTACTAGGCAGGAGACGAGAGACAGGATAGGGATGATCAATCCCCACTTACCAGATAGTGGCCACTCCAGGTACAGATACAGATACAGATTCTTGTACTTTAAACTGAGACTAGATAAGTCAGTTGAAGCGGTCCAACATCCTGAGGTCTGCCAACCCCCCAAAAGGAAGGCAGCCGGCTAAGCAGACATATCAGCCGTAGGACCAGAAACAAGTGACCAATCGAGTAACCAGTGGTCAAGAGACCTTCAAGTCCCTGTTCGGAAGCCAAATGAAAGGTCACTTGGACACACAAAGTCAGAGGCGTGAAGAAAGTAAAAGAAATTTATTCACAGCATGCATGTTGGACCCCTGAGCTTCAAGCTGGCTCAGAAGTGCCGAAACCAGGAAGTTACAGAGATATTTATTCATTTTTCTGGCTATACAACTGAATTCTAGAAAAAGCTTTTCACGTGTTACTTTTCTTAACACTCATTGGTTCTAAGCTCACACTAGCAGGTCACTAGCAGGACACTTATCTAACTCTTACAATAAATGTACAGAAGGGCAGGGTACATCATGGCTCAAACTCTTATCTATTCAGCTTACAATGTGGTAAGGTAGGGACATACATTTTAGGCAGATGCAGTCAATAGATTATACACTGTTTTCAGCTATGTAGGCCAGAGCAATATTTTAGACAAAAGTTAACCATTTCATGACCCTACACTTTCACAGTGTAAGGCAATGTCTTACTAATCAGTATCGCCATCCCTGCCCGCTTATGAGTTGAAGATGCTGCATGCACTGCGGCTACCCAGGACCTCCTCAATTTCTGATGTTCCAAGTCTGTAAGTCGGGTTTCTTGCAGACATGCTATGTCGACCTTATGTCGTTTGAGCTGTGTTAAAATTTTTGTTTGTTTTATGGGAGAGGTAATGCCCGAAACATTCCAGGATACTATTCTCAAAGTGTTAGCCAGCAGGTATAAAAGGGGCTAGTACAAACATATAAAATGCTAAGTGCGGAAAAAATCCACTCCGGGTTCCCAGCCAAACCCAGGGCAGCCACATGACGCTCAGGACCTGCCCGAGCAGCACTAGTACCAAGGTAAATGTCAGGTGCAGGAGTCTCGCAGCAGGGTCTGATCCCACCCTTCCCAATAATCGAAAGAATACCAGCAGCAACCACGTAGGCCAAGGACTCCCCCCCTGGAACCCCAACCCCCCCTCCCTTCCCAACCTTCTCCCCAATTGCATGGTTGTGGTCACAGCCTCAGGTTCGCCCTAGGCGGTCCCAAAGGTGTGAAAGATCACAAAACAATGCCACTCCGGGCCCCGAGTTCCCATACAGTAAATACAATAGTCATAAGAGCAGTCTGCAGAGCAAATGAACGTTAGGATGAGCTCAAATATACAGTATATCAATTTCTGAACTAGAACAGGAAAAAAACACAAAATTGTAAACAAACTTAAACCAGAATAGCAAGTAACAGCCATATTATCTGAGATCCAGGCTTCCCCCAAACCAGGAGAGCCCGGTGCATCCACAATGCCACAGGCACACAGGAGCATGTGACAAACAAGGAAGCACACCATGTGCTCTTTCATGTAAGGTCCGACTGGGGCAACACCTGAGTGTTCACATAAAGGGCCGCCTCAGCCGCGGCCTCAAATACCTGCCAGCGTCCCTGATGGTAAATTTTCAAAGTGGCTGGATATAAAAAGAGAACGCGTATTTTTTTTTCAGCCAAAGAGGAGCAAAGTGGGTAGAATTGCTTCCTGCGCTCCGTTAGGGCCACAGAGTAATCCTGGAAAATGCGCACTTCAGACTCCTCAAATGCTGAAGTCTCCCGAAGTTGTTTATATTTGTGCAAGATTTCCACTTTATGGTTATAGTTTAAAAGTTTGGCTATTACCATGCGAGGCCTCGCCTCTTTTTGCTTGTTCTCGGCCTAGCCGGTGTGCTCTCTCCAGTCGAATAGGCCCCAGGTCCTCCTTCAAGGGAAAGGAACTGGTCAGCCAGGCCTCCAGCACCTGCAGGAGCTTAGGACCGGGTACTGTTTCTGGAATCCCCCAAAAACGTAAGTTAGATCTTCTGGATCTATTTTCAATATCATCCAGTCTTTCTGCTTGTTTTTGAGTCAGAGCCTGCAGTTCCTGTAATGTGGTGTCATGTGCCTGTTGTGTATCCTCGACGCTGGAAACCCGAGTCTCCAGCGCTGCGGTGCGGCTAATAGTCTCCATAAGTAGATTTTCAAGCTTTTGGAGCTAATCAGAAAGTTTTTCTATGCTGGGCTGCATTGCCACTGTTACTGCTTGAGTAAGGGCCGTTAGCGCCTCCAGCGCTATTTGCTGAATCGCGGTTGTGGAGGTGACCGGCGCCATTTTGTCAGTGCCGTGCTGCGGGCGATCCCGATCCTTTTTTTGAGTGCGGGTGGACATCGGCGATGCAGGAGAGGACAGAAATCTGTCCATATATTGTGCACAGCAAGCGCTGCAAAGCGCTGTCTCCCGGCTCACCTCCAAGGGCTAGTAACAGGGCGCTTCAGGATTCGGGGCCCGGGAGCTCAGGCAGCCTGCTTCTGCCTTGCTTCACGTGATCTCTTATATTTTCTTTTAAAGCACATATTTTAACTGAACTCTCTGACATCCTCAGCCTTTCCATTCACAAAAATAGAAGGAAGAAAAGTTCCCATTTCCTGCTGTCTCATGTCCCCGGCCTATACAATATTTTTCTTCTGTAGACCCTTCAAAAGTCTGACCAAATCCTAGTTTCACTTGCATTATAAAGTACTGAGGATGCCATCTCTCCACAATCCCAGATCCTAAAGTCTAAGACAGTAACGCAAACTAGTGCTGCCCAATTCAGGAAAAAAAATTTCGATTCGATTTTCCTGCCCAATTGGGTGTTTTTTTTTCAAACATCCTGGTGGGTTTATTTTATAGCTTTTTCACCCCCCTTTGGCTTCTCCTAACCACACTGGCACTGTGGTGTAAATAAAATAAAGAAACAAAAAGGACTTTTCCTCTCTCTGTTAAATCCTAGCTCATGTTTGCAGTCTAACACCAGCTCTGGCAGGATACATATTTCAAATCTGACATATTGTAATCACAAAACAGAAAATAAAATTAGTTTTTCTACCTTTTGTTGTCTGGTTATTTTTTAAATCTTGTTGGTCCAAGGCTCTGGTTGTCTTCTGATAACTTGTTTGCCAGGGTCTCCTTCTTTCTTCTTTCTGTATGCTAACCATCCATTTGCCATCTCTGTCCTCCCCTTCCGTTTCCCTTCCCTCCCCAGGAGGTCTAGAATCTTTCCTTTTTTTGTCTCCCTCCACAGGTCCACCTTTTCTTAACTACCCTTTCATCCGGCATCTCTCCTTCCTTCCCTACCACCCCAGGGTCCACCATCTCTCCCTTTCTTTTCCCAACTACCCTCCTATTTAGTATCTCTATTCCCCCAACTTCTCTCCCTTTCTGTTCCTTCCCTCCCTAAAACCCATGGTCCATCATCTCTCTCCCTCTCCTCTATTTTCAGACCCATTATTTCTTTCCACGCAAAGTCCAGCATATGCACATCTCTTTGAACCCCCCTTCCCTCCATGTACTTCTACACCAGGGCCCCCCTCCCCTGAAGGCCTGTCCCCTGCTTAAAGGTCTGCATCCAACCCCTGAAGGCATGTCCCCCCCTTGAAGGCCTGCACCCCCCTGTAGGCCTGTCCCCCCTTGAAGGCCTGCCTGTCCCCCCTTGAAGGCCTGCCTGTCCCCCCTTGAAGGCCTGTCCCCCCCTTGAAAGCATGTCCCCCCTGAAGGCCTGTCTCCCCCCCTGAAGGCTTGTCTCCCCTCGAAGGCCTGCCTGCCCGCCCCACCCTGAAGGCCTGCTACCCCCCCCCGAAGGACCGCTCAACCCCCCCCCGAAGGACCGCTCAACCCCCCACCTCGAAGGACCACTCATCCCCCTGGCCTCCCTGCACCATTTATTTAGAGAAGCAGCCTGCAGCAAGATCACGATACCAGTTATCTTTGCACTGCTTCGGCGCTGTTTCCTCCACCGCAGACCCGCCCCTCCTCTGACGTCACTGGGCAAAAACCTCCATTTGAATTTATTTATTTTGAAAATTTTTGTATTTATTATTTAAATTAATTTTTTTCAATTTTAAATATTTACTCCCTCTTCTACAAAGCTGCGCTAGTGGCTGCCGCGCTCTAACAGCCCCGAAGCCCATAGAGATTTAAAGGGCTTCGGGGCTGTTGCCGCGCAGCAGCCGCTAACACAGCTTTGTAGAAGAGGGGATTAAACTTCATTTAATAACTTTTTTTTAGTAACTTTTTCCTCCCACACACTCAAAAGGATAACAGAGAGCTAGCAACCAAATTAAGATCGATCCATTAGCACTTATCTTTCACTCCCGACGGAGGCCACATCTGTTTCACACTAATAGGCTTCTTCAGGGGAAGTACTTGAAAATCTCAATTGCCGATACCAGCTAATGGATTGTTGCTCAATCTTCTGAAAATGAAAGGACAAAAGAATGCAATACAATACATCATAGCAATTTATATGGAGATCGAGGATATTAAATCTCACAGTTTAAATGTTAAAGAATGAAAAATAAGAGAGAACACAGCTTACTTGTTACACGGTCGCCACTTGCTTGATTACAAAAATGGCACCTGTATTTAAAAAGAACGCCAGCAAACTGCCTAGCCAATCCTATCCTGGATTGCTCCTGACGTTATGAATATTTTCTTTAAAATGACTTTTTCAAAATAGAATCGCTGCCAAAATAGCTAATCTTATATGTTTATTTTAACATATTCAACAACCTTTATAACGGCCGTGTGCAGAGAAACATCTGTGAGAAACTGATGTAAAAAAGACAAGACGCAATTGTCAAAAAAAAGACTAATGCACTGTATCTGGATAATTGGGTACGCTGACTGAAAACAACCTAAATAAGACAATGCTGACATGATGTGAAACGTGTTGGTACTGCAAATCATCATAAAAAAGCACTCCACTCAATCTGATTGTTTACACTGGTGGGTTTAAGCGATCTTAATTTAAAAATCCACTGTTGCTCACACTGTAGCAAGAGCTTTGCATGATCACCTCCTCTTAGTTGTTTCTTGATCATATCTATAACTAATCACTGTAGATGCTCAAACTTATGATGAAATTCAGTGCAATGGGATACTAGTGGTGCTTCAGTTTTAAATCTCTTTTAAGTTTGATCGATGCTCATTGAGTCAAATCTTGAGACTTCTAATGGTTTTGCCCACAAGAAACAACTAGAGAGTTGCGCGGGGACAGAAATCCCACCCGTCCCTGCCAGGATCCTCTCCGTCCCCGCCAGGATCCTCTCCGTCCCCGCCAGGATCCTCTCCATTCCCACCCGTTCCCGTCTGGATCTTCTCCGTCCCCACCCATCCCCACAAGGAATTACCTCCATCCCCGCCCGTCCCCATAAAAAGTAGCAATTACTTCTAACAGGATCAGCAATTCCACAGTTTCTTTTGTGTTTGCGCTGCTGTTTTCCTTGTGGAATCCCTTTTTTTTGTTTTCTGATCAGATAATTAACTTATAAACCCCCTCTTTTACTAAGGCTGATGTGTCCATTATATTATATGGACGAACCCTGCTTCCAAAGCCTTCCATCCCCGTGGGAGTCCCGTGGATTAGGGGGGATTCCCGCAGGACCCCCGTAGGACCCGCAGGATTCCCACAATCCCCGTTCCCGTGCAGACCTCTAGAAACAACTAAGGAGGAGGTCTTTTTGACAAAATAGGTAAGCACAGTGCATATGAAGTAAATTAAATTTTATATCATTCCCTCAAAGAAATGACTCAGTGTTTTCAAAGAGGAACTATGAAATTACTTCAACTGTGGTAAAGACAGGTCACAGAAAGAAGCTAAAAGGGACCAATGTTTATTTAGTAACCTAAATGTCCCCAGCTTATCTGCTATCGCCATTTCACATCTCTGAAGGAAAAGGATTGAGTTCCACCAAGCACAAATATTAAGAAGATGTGAAGTTTTCCAGTTGGAAAGAACTAGTTTTTGGGTAATTGTAAGTATAATATCAAATAACTTCATATTCTTAGCAGAAATATTAATGTCTGGAGAGTGAGATTTGAATACAATAATTGAAAAAGATATCTGAACCAAAATATCTAATATCTTTTATATAATTACCCAAACTTCTTGCCAAAAGGAATTAACAAGGGACCAATCATACATCATATGTATGAGTGATCCCAGGAGTTGATTGCAATTCCAAAATGCATTAGACCAGTGGTCTCAAACTCGTGGCCCATGGGCCACATACAGTCCCCCAGGTGCTATTTTGCGGCCCGTGGTCTTGTACACAATTTCACACTCTGGGCAGGAAAAGAGGCTCCGGCGCCAGCTGATTTGTAATTTTCTGCTGCCGTTGCGTATGCTGGGGACTCCTGCCTTAGCATAGATACATGAAGGCAGGAGTCCCAGCATACGCGACGGCAGCAGATGCTCTGGTGCCGATGTCAGCTGACTTGTAACTTCTTGCTGCTCTCAAGTATGCCGGGACTCCTGCCTTCACGTATCTATGCTAAGGCAGGAGCCCCAATGCCAGAGCCTGTCTTCCTGCCCAGTGTGCAATATCGTGTACAAACTGTGGCTGCAAAATACAGGTATTGCTGGACAGGGGAAAAGGGGAGGAAGGAAGGGAGAAGGGGTAGTGCTGGACAAGGGGGAATGGAAAAGGGGTACTTCTGGACAGGGGAGAGGTAAAAGGAAGGGAGAAGAGGTGTTGCTGGACCTGGCAGACAGGGAGGGAAAGGAAAGGTGCTACACACTGGAAGGGAGGGTGAGATGGTACATGGGGAGAGAGCATGTTGGGTTGGGGGGTGGGAAGGAGGGATGCCACTGAGGAAAGAGACACGGACAGAGAGAGAAAGCATGCAGGATGCAGAAAATGTTGGACTCATGGAGAGAGCGAGATGGATGGGGAGGACAAAAAGGAGGGAAGGAGAAATGTTACATTGGGGAAGGGGGAGAGGGCAGAGAGTGAAAAGTTGGACTCATGGAGGGAGAGAGAGATGTTGTTTGGTTGAGGGAAGGAGGACCAGAGGAGAAGCATGCAGGGGTGAAGAAAGAAAAAAATGTTGGAGTGGTGGAAAGGAGGGGGAAATGTTGGACTGGGAGGGGGGCCATACAGGAAGAAGGGAAGGGAGATGGACTGCAGGGGGCAGAAAGGAGGGAGAGAAAAAGAAATGTTACACTGGGGGGGAGGAGAGAGATGTCAGACCTTAGAAATAGGGAGGGAAGGAGAGAGAGATAGGAAGGGAAGACACAGAAAAGTAGATTTTGAGAAGAAAGCAGAAAAATTGAATGTTAGGTTAATGCCAAAGATGGATGCAAGGCAGAAAGTGAAGACGGAAAGAAAAACAGTCAATGGACAAGAAGGCCCTGGAAACATACGGCCTCTTTTACAAAGCCGTGCTAGCGGCTGCCGCGCAGCAACAGCCCCGAAGCCCTTTAAATCTCTTTGTAAAAGAGGCCGATAGTTAAAAAAGCACAGAAAAATAAAGTCACTAGACAACAAAGGTAGGGAAAATGATTTTATTTTCAATATAGTGATTGAAATGTGTCAGTTCTGAGAAAGGAAAGATGTTTAACTTAAACTGTGAGGGCTGCAGAAAAAATAGGGTACCTGGAGGACCGCAGAAAAAATAGTTAATGTCTTATTAAAGAAATGACAATTTTGCATGAGGTAAAACTCTTTATAGTTTAAAATCTTTCCTTTAGATTTATAAACTATAAAGAGTTTTACCTCATGCAAAATTGTCATTTCTTTAATAAGACAATATTTTTTTTGCTGCCCTCCAAGCAGGGCCGCCATCAGAAATTTCTGGGCCCCTTACTGAGCAATCCTATTGGGCCCCCCACGCACCTCTTCCCCCCCTGAGCCCCCACCCCTTCTTCCATGGGCCGAATACACACATACTTTTCTCTGTCGCCGCACTCTTTGACCAAAAGATTTGTAAGCCTGCAACCACGTCAAGGTACTCTTTCAGCAGCTCCCCTCTCTCCCCCTTACCTTTGTGGCCAAGTCAAAATGATCTACCAACAATAAAATTTTAAAAACACAAAGCACACTGTACGCAGAGAAAATGTTAATTATCATTTATATTCTGCGGGTTTTCAAAGAGGTCAAGGCAGATGACTTTATGCAATGTCACCTCAGTAACAACTATACAAAAATAGACAAATATTCCCCCTCCCTTTTTACTAAGCCGCGATAGCGGTTTTTAGCGCAGAGACCTGCGCTAAATGCCCCACACTGCTCTTGAAGCTCATAGGCTCCCTGCGCTAAAAAACGCTATTGCGGTTTAGTAAAAGGGGGCCATAGTGCAAAATATAGACAGCATATATAAATTCTCAAAACGGACACATTTTGATCATTAAATTGAAAATAAAATCATTTTCCTACCCAGTGGCGTACCAAGGGGGGGGGCGGGGGGGGCGGTCCGCCCCGGGTACCAAGCCCTGAGGGGGTGCTCCCGGTCCGGTTACCCCCCCCTGCGCCGGGTGTCGCGTCTGGAAACAGCCTGCAGCAAGATCGCGATGCCAGAGATCTTTGCCTGCTTCGACTGTTTCCTCCGCCACGGTCCTGACCCTCCTCTGATGTCAGAGGAGGGGCGGGACCGCGGCGGAGGAAACAGCCGAAGCAGGCAAAGATCTCTGGCATCGCGCGATCTTGTTGCAGGCTGTTTCCCCAGGGCAGTAGCGTACCAAGGGGGGCGAGGGGGAGGTCCATCCCGGGTGCCGCCTTAGGGGGGGGTGCACAGCTGGCCCGGTCCCTATCGCGCTCCTACCCTCCCAGCGAAAGCAGCATCGGCGCCATTATCGAAAAAGGTAATGGCGCCAGGCCTTGGAGCACCAAGGCAGACCGCTTCTCCCCCCTCCCCGCCGAAACCCCGCTGACCATCCTATCTCTCTCCCCCCCCCCCAAGTGAACCTTTCTGACCCTCCCAGCGAAAGCAGCAAACCTCCCTCCAGTAGCGTCGGCTTTATCCTCCCTCTGCCACATCACTGATGAAGTCATCAGTAACGCGGCAGAGGGAGGAGAAAGCCGCGAAGGAGGTTTGCTGCTCTCGCTGGGAAGGTCGGAAAGGTTCACGGGGGGGGGGGGGAGATAGGAGGGTCAGCGGGGGTTCGGCTGGGAGGGGGGAGAAGCGGACTGCCTCGGTGCTCCATTACCTTCTTCGGGCAGCAGCAGCGTTTACAATTCGCTGCTGTTGCCGGCTTCAGGCCTTGTTCTCTGCCGGGTCCTGCCTACTTCCAGTTTTCATGAAGACAGGACCCGACAGAGAGGAAGGCCTGAAGCGGGCAACATCAGTGAATTGTGAATGCTGCTGCTGCCCGATGAAGTTCAGGACATCAGGACATCGGGGAAGGAGCAGGGAGAAATCGGCTGCTGGCTTGGGGGTGAGGGTAGGGAAAGAATTGTGGAACTGGAGAAATCGGCACGATGGCTTTGTGCAGGCTAGGGGGAGAGAGAAAGAAAGGAAAAAATAAAGAGGGGGGGCCAGGGGGAGAGAGAAAGAAAGGCAGAAAGAAAGAGGGGGACCAAGGGGAGAGAAAGAAAGGCAGAAATAAAGAGGGGGACCAAGGGGAGAGAAAGAAAGGCAGAAATAAAGAGGGGGTCAAGGGGGAGAGAAAGAAAGGCAGAAAGAAAGAGGAGGGCCAGGGGGAGAGAGAAAGAAAGGCAGAAAGAAAGAGGGGGACCAAGGGGAGAGAAAGAAAGGCAGAAATAAAGAGGGGGGTCAAGGGGGAGAGAAAGAAAGGCAGAAAGAAAGAGGGGGGCCAGGAGGAGAGAGAAAGAAAGGCAGAAATAAAGAGGGGAGCCAGGGGGAGAGAGAAAGAAGAAGGATCAGAAGAAGGACCAGAGACTCATGAAATCACCAGACAAAAAAGTAGGAAAAATGATTTTATTTTCAACTTAGTGATCAAAATGTGTCCGTTTTGAAAATTTATATCTGCTGTCTATATTTTGCACTATGGCCCCCTTTTACTAAACCGCAATAGAGTTTTTTAGCGCAGGGAGCCTATGAGCGTCGAGAGCAGCATGGGGCATTCAGCGCAGCTCCCTACGCTAAAAACCGCTATCGCAGTTTAGTAAAAAGGGAGGGGGAATATTTGTCTATTTTTGTATAGTTGTTACTGAGGTGACATTGCATAAAGTCATCTGCCTTGACCTCTTTGAAAACCCGCGGAATATAAATGATAATTAACATTTTCTCTGCGTACAGCGTGCTTTGTGTTTTTAAAATTTTATTGTTGGTAGATCATTTTGACTTGGCCACAAAGGTAAGGGGGAGGGAGGGAGGGGAACTGCTGAAAGACATCTAATAATCCTTGCAGGCTTGACTGCAGGGAATTATTTTTGTAAAATCATGTTTTGTTATGTGACTGGCATTATCTAGACTTTAATTTCTATGAATGAATAGAATGAAAATGATATAAAATTACTTGCTTGTTTTTATGTGCATGCGCTGAAGGAAAGTGGAGAGAGAGTGGGCTGAGGATGCTGAAGGGAAATGGGGAAGAGAGTGGGGAGAAGACGCTGATTTATAAATTGACAATTGTACAGAATATTGTTTCTTTTTATACTTTAATATAAACAATTCAAGGCTTGTGTGGATGGAATCAGGTGGTTTGCGGGGATGGGGACCGAGCTTACGGGGATTAGTCCAATAAAATTGTATTTTTTTATATCTCATTATTTGTTTTATTTTTATTTGTTAATTTATAAAGTGGTGATTGTTATGTATCAGTTTTTTCAAATTTACATCTACTGTCTTTATATTTTGCACTCTATTAGAGGACATGTGTTACTGTTTTTTGTGGTGTTGCATTGTATCCAGGGTCTGGTTTCTTGGCGGATCAGTTTAACTTTTGTCTACATATTTCTATTTTTAGTTTGTGATTATTCCATTTTGGGCGAGGGTGTATCTCTGTTCTGTGTGTATGAAAAAGACATAGTTTTCAGTTGGCATTGACTACAGGACCAATTGACTGTGCGGGATCTGGCTTGTTTAGTTTTACAATGTATGTGTTGGTGTTCTAGTGCTCACTGCAGTGTTTAAGATGCAGCCTTTTCCTAGGTACACTCTTGTGGTGCGATATGTAGATTGGTACTAAAAATCATATTTTTCATATAGATGGGGGGGGGTGTCAAAAAAATGATGGGCCCTGGGTGCCACATACCCTAAGTACACCACTGCCTGCAACTACTCCATATGTACTTCTAATGTCATGACAATTTAGACATAATTTATGTTTTGTTATGTTTGGAATAATGGTTACATATATGAGGTTCAATAAAAGAAAATTTTCACTGCCTGTTTCTATTCTGACCATTTATTCCATTTTCATGGTTATTGCAAAAAAAAAAAAAAAAAATTTTTACATGGGGGGGGGGTGTCAAAAAATGATGGGCCCCGGGTGCCACATACCCTAGGTACGCCACTGTTCCTACCTTTGGTAATTTCATCAGTCTCTGGTTGCACTTTATTCTTCTGACTGTGCATCCAATATTTCTTCCCTTCTTTCAGCCTCCTGTATGCTTCCTCTCCTCCAGATCTCATTCCCTCCCCAAACTTTTTCTTTGTTTCACCCTGCCCCCTTCTTTCTTTTTCTCTCTCTCCATACCCCCTTTCATTCTGTATGTCTGTCTTTCTCTCTCTCTCCGTGCCCCATTTTTCTTTGTTTCACCCAGCCCTCTTTCTTTTTTTTTTTTCCTGGCTCCCTGTCCCCCCCTTTCTTTCTTTCTCCTTGCCCTCCCCTATGCCACCACCATTGGGAAAATGCTGCCACCACCACTGGGGAATAGGCTGCCACTGCCACTATCGGGAACAGGCCGGCGCCGAGTTTGCCCTGTTTCTTTTCCCCGCGGGGCCGACCAACTCTCGCCACTCGACGTCAATTCTAACGTCGGAGAGGACATTCTGGGCCAGCCAGGCAGCGATTGGCTGGCCCAGAACGTCTTCTCCGACGTCAGAATTGACGCGGGTGACGAGAGTTGGTTGGCCCCACAGGGAAAAGCAGGGAGAACTTGGCAATGGCCTGTTCCCAATGGCGGCGATGGCACTCAAGTGGCTAAAGAGACGCAGTTTGCCAGCCTAGGGAGAACACTGGAGGGTGGCCAGCTGTGCACCCCCTTGGGCTGTAAACCCGGGGCAGACCACCCCCACCCCCACCTTGGTATGCCACTGTCTGTACCTCACTCCCTCCCTATGACCAAAAATTCTCCTTTCTTCTATTCCCCGTGTACACAACCATCTCTTTCCCTCCCTTCCTCTCTCCCAAGTCCTTGCCTTCTGTGTCCAAAAACACATTCCCTCCCCCACCTCAGCATCTCTTTCCCTCCCTTCCTCTCTCCCTAGTCCATGCCTTCTGTGTCCAAAAATGCATTCCCTCCCCCACCTCAGCATCTCTTTCCCTCCCTTCCTCTCTCCCAAGTCCATGCCTTCTGTGTCCAAAAACCCATTCCCTCCCCACCTCAGCATCTATTTCCCTCCCTTCCTCTCTCCCAAGTCCATGCCTTCTGTGTCCAAAAAACCATTATATCCCCCACCTCAGCATCTCTTTCCCTCCCTTCCTCTCTCCCAAGTCCATGCCTTCTGTGTCCAAAAATGCATTTCCTCCCCCACCTCAGCATCTCTTTCCCTCCCTTCTTCTCTCCCAAGTCCATGCCTTCTGTGTCCAAAAACCCATTCCCTCCCCCACCTCAGCATCTATTTCCCTCCCTTCCTCTCTCCCAAGTCCATGCCTTCTGTGTCCAAAAACCCATTTTATCCCCCACCTCAGCATCTCTTTCCCTCCCTTCCTCTCTCCCAAGTTCAAGCCTTCTGTGTCCAAAAATGCATTCCCTCCCCCACCTCAGCATCTGTTTCCCTCCCTTCCTCTCTCCCAAGTCCATGCCTTCTGTGTCCATAAATTCATTTCCTCCCCCACCTCAGCATCTCTTTCCCTCCCTTCCTCTCTCCCAAGTTCATGCCTTGTGTCCAAAACGCACTCCCTCCCCCTTTTGTGTTCCCCGTTTGCCTCCCAGCCCATCTTAGCAACTTTCTCAGCAAAATGTAGCTTGTCTTCTATTTCCTGCCTGTCCCGCCGCGCACACATAGCCGACCAGAAGTCTTCCCCGACTTCATCGCTGACGTCGGAGTGCGGGCTTTGCTTAAGCCCTCCCTCCGATGTCAGCGCAGACATCGGGGAAGACTTCAGATTGGCTGAGTGAGCGGCAGGGCAGTCGGAGTAGAAGACGAGTCTCGCGGCTCGAGTTATATTTAACCCCGCGGGTCCTCCATCGTCCCCGTTCAGCTCTCTCTTTCCTGTGCACCCCCTTGGGCGTGCACCTGGGGCGCACCGCCCCCCCTAGGTACGCTACTGGCCCGGGCCCCCTGTCAGCTCCGGGCCCCTGAATGCAGGACTGGTAGTACTGCCCTGATGGCGGCCCTGCCTCCAAGTACCTACAAATCCAAAATGTGGCCCTGCAAAGGGTTTGAGTTTGAGACCACTGCATTAGACGAAACTAAGCCCAACACTGAGAGTTTGTGTGGAGTCCACACAAGTTTGTGATAAAGAAAATCAAAGATTGAATGGAGTTTGCTGAAGTAAGAAGTCTCATAGTTCTAGTCCAAAAAAGGAGCCAGTTTGAGTCATCCAATACATGCCCACAATCCTGCTCCCATATGTGCTGAAGAGCTGGAGTGTATGCTGAAGATGAAGGAATAATTATTTTACATAATTTAGATGCTGTGTGTCCCTTCATTAATAGAGTGTGGATAAATTATATATATCTTGAATGTGATCCCGTAAGGATTGGACATATTGATTATTTTTAAAACAATGATGAAATTGCATCCATTTATAATAAGAATGAGAAGGTAAGGAAAAATGTTCTTCTAGATCATGAAATGACATTAAAGAATTTTGAGGATTCAAAATATCTTTAAATATAACTATTCACTTATCAATCCATTCCTTCCATGAAAAGGGTTTCTTATTAATGAGAACTTTAGAATTAAACTAAGGAGTGGCCTGAAAGGAATTGTAGAATGGTTGTTTTAAAGTTTTGTCCAAAGTAAGCAAGCAATAAGCTGTTATAGAAAGAATATCATTAGTCAAGTGAGAGCCAGAAGTTAACAATATCATCCTCGTTGGAAGAGAGGAGGTGATGCACTGTTCTAAAGTATACCATTAGGAGTGTGATCTTGATGCTCACGCCATCAGTACTACCATCAAAGATTCTCAATAAAATGATAAAGGCAGAGATATGTTTTGTCAGAGTGATGGTGATATTAATGGAGTGAACCACACATATCCCCTGGACATATTTCATCAATGTCTAGGGTTATATACTTTTGCAGTGGCTTGTGTGGATACAACTGTTGAAATGTACCTTTGCTGATAATAGTATTGGACTTCAGTTTCCATTCAAGGGATATCAAAGGTTTGGGACAGAGTAGTGGGACAGACAGAGGTTTGATGTTGTATATAGTAGAGGTGAAGTGATCTTGGTGGTAGGGGTTCAGCACACACACAATATGTGCTCCATCTCCAAATCATCAATCATAATAGAGTGACAGCATGCTTGCACACACAGAAATGTGGGTGTGAGCTTTATATCCAATTTGATTTGCCAGCAGGAGGTGTGCTAGGTTCCATAGTCATTACACTAGTTCTCTTTAAAAAGATACTCATTTCCAAATGCCTGTGTGCAGAACAACTTTGCTGTGTATATGCACACTAGCATCAATTCCTGAATATGTTTCCATTTTACCACAGACTTCATAAATCTAAACCTCTTCCAACACAGTAAGAAATCCATGATAGATTTCTGCTTGAAATACCAAACAACTGCTTCAAACTTCCACTTCATCTCTAGCAGCCCCAGGGGCTCTGATCCTGAGTCTTGAATTTCCTACAAACAGGGAGCACAGAAACTTCCTGAGTTCCACTGTAATTATTTATACAAAACTTTTGGCACTTTCCATGAGGAGGCATCTGCATACTCTTGCCTGATATACAGTATTGCCAAATGTCCCTAAGCAGGTACCTGCATCACTAGAAGGTGACAGAAACTTTCAGAACCTCTGCAGTCATAAATTGTTCTGATTTGTTTAAAAGGTGAGATATGACATACATTTTAAACATTTCTGTGATTTTTCTCTTCAATTCATTTCTCTTCTTCTCTTGGTCTCCTTCATTACTTATAACTGAAAGTATCCACTGAAGCTCAATCACTGCTTTTACTTGTATTATGCAAGCTAGAGCTGCTTATGTAACATGTGAGCATCAATATACTTTCCATAACTCAAAATATGAATTGAACTTCTCAGCTTTGTCTATAAGGAATTATTACCTTCTGCTCCAGACTGTTTGTCTAGCTTTTGATACCTTATGTCCCTCCTCAGCCCCTTCAGTCTTCTATCAAACACATTCTTCCAGTTTAATTTCATCCATCATACTGGCTCCTTTCTATGGAATAAGCTACCACTTGACATCAGGACTGAACCTTCCATTGTCAAATTTAAAGGGAAACTCAATACTGGGCTGTTTAAAATTACTTAATCCTAATTCTTCCCCCATCTGGCATGAGGCTTTTTAAAAATTATTATTATTACTTTTGCGCTCTCTCTCTCTCTCTCTCTCTTTTGCCTTCTTTTAAAACTTTTGCAAACCACTTAGCTGCAGAAGTGTGCAATGAGTGGTATATCATGGGATTATAAATAAATAAATTGCTATTATGGCATGCCAGACCCTCATAGCACCATCGAACAAGATACCCCTTTAATACAATATGTTGCCCATCGAGCCATAACTTCAGCTTTATTATAGAAATGTTATCTTTTATGATATACTGCACTTTTCAAGCTGTATGGGCCTTTAGCGTTCTGTTGCTCTGAATTTTGGACTGGTCAATCTAACATGCTTTTGTCTCTTTGATGGAACTGCAGATTGCAACTAAGCCTTTCAGTGAGAGTATTTAAAAATATACTTCAATGGGCAGTTTATCAGTTGTATAATACTGTAAAATCAGTCTGAATAAAATTCTAATGTAATTAACTTTACTTTGCTCTCATACATCTCATTAAAAGCAACTTTGAAAAGCAGACACTGATTTTCAGTCCAAAGTCAGATTGTGCCAGCATTTCCATATGTTCATATGCTGCAGGAAGAGTTCTCACTCTCCACAGACCCAGATGGTGCTTTTGTGATGTACATCTCAGATCATGTTTGTTGTTAGAGTAGAGTCTAGAAACAGTTCAGCATGTGTATGCACGCATGCACTCTTCATAAATATCTGGCTCATACTTGTAATCCATTAATCGGATAGAAAGGGAATATTTTTGTAAGTGGACCAACAGCTATGGGAACAGACTCAGAATTTGATTAATCATATGAATGCCGAAGAAGTTGGACTATGTATTATATACATACAATTAACTAGAATATGAAAATAATGATATATTAAATCCTGAATACCCAATCAGAATGGTAGTGTGCTTCAGTTTATTCATTGTGATTGCAACTTTATTTAACTGATTACCTTCTGATGGCCCCTCACAAAAAACTTCTGGGTAAGATAATTGTGTTGAAGTGGATCTGCCACCTAGAATAGTGATATTCCCTTTCTAAGTGATTTTCATTGCAAATTGATTTATGTGTATAGATTCAGTAGATTCATAAACAGATGATATGATGACAGAAAGGGAAAACTTTCCCGATATTTCTCAGACTTTCACTGATCCAAGTCTTGGTAGTACTATGTGATATACTTGGGGGAAAAAGAGAACTTTTGAAGAACAAATTGCAAGGATAGTGACCAAGTAGCCACTGAGAAAAAATAGACTAGTAGATTAATTGGATACTCAAACTGAAACATGGGAATCAAATAAGGGTGTGCATTCATTAGTAACAGTGGGTAGACATGTGCAGTAGTCTTCCAGAAGAGGTGGCAGAAGCAAGAACTCTACCTGAAGTCCAGAAAGCATGAGAAAAGAACAGAGGATCTCTATTTCTATGTGTGTATTCAGTTTGCTAGGGTGCATGACAAAATTTTCGACATTCTATATCAATTTAGCATGCATTAAGGAGCATAGTTACCATGTGTGTACTGATAAGATGTGCCATTTTACTACTAAATCATGCTTTTTAGGACAGGTCCCATTTTATATAAAGAGAGAAGTTATCAACATAGGTTATGTGACACAGGGAAGGCACCTGGTGGAAGAAGGCCACGAAGCAGCATGTTTATAGTGTTGCCAATGCTGCTGTTTGGAGGGAGTTATGTCGGTCTCGCAGTGGGAGGGTCAGCGGTGTTCTGCTGTTTGGGGGTGATGGGAGGGAGGGATAGAAAGATGCTGCTCAAGGGTTCTGCTGCACGGGGAGATGGGAGAGAGAGATAGAAAGATGCTGCAGAGGAAAGGCACAAGGGGATGGGTGAGAGGGGAGGAAAGATGCTGCACATGTGAGGGAGAGAAAGGAAAGAGGAAGAATTGAGGTGGAGGAGAGGAAGGGAGAGATGATCATTGTACATGAAAAAAATAAGACATTGCTGAAAATAGTGCATTTTTTGGACCCAAAATTAATATAAGACACTGTCTTATTTTCGGGGAAACACAATATATGTCCACTATCTGCATTCTCTCCCCAGATCTCTCCCTATATCCAGCAAGTTCACTCTCTTCCCTTCTTTCCTTAAGTTCAGTTTCTTCCAATTTCCCTCTTTGTGTTCAACATCTTCTGATCTTTTCCCCATGTCCTTATATCCAAAATATTCTTTTATAGACCACCATCTATCCTGTATCTAATTTTTTATTAACTACCTTTATGAAGAGATTCACCCAAGGTGGTTTACATTGAGCAGTAGTCAGGTACTCTAAGCATTTTCCCTATATGCCCTGGTGGGCTCACGGTCTAACCATGGTACCTGGGACAATGGAAGATTAGGTGACTTGTCCAGGGTCACACTGGGATTGAACTCACAACCTGAGGGTGCTGAAGCAGCAGCTTTAACAACTAGACTAGTGTTTCTCAACTCGGTCCTCGAGTACCCCCTTACCAGTAACGATTCCAGGATATCCACAATGAATATGCATGAAAAAATTTGCATATAATTGAGGCAGTGTTTGCAAATCAAGTTTATGCATATTCATTATGGATATCCTGAAACCCTGACTAGCAAAGGGGTATTCCAGGACCAAGTTGAGAAATACTGCACTAGGTCATGCCTCCATGTATCTTTGACTCACTCTCTCCCATGTACAATACCAATCTCTGGCCTCTCTTTGTTTCTTCCATGACCAGCATCTTCCCTCTCTCTCCTCTATCCCATAGTTTGACATCTCTCCCTCCCTAGCTCCCATCTACCCCATACCCCATAACATCTCTCTCTCTCTTTTTTCCCTACCTTCCCTCATGGTCTGACATCTCTCTCGCTCCACCCCATGGTCCATTTCTCCCTTTCTCTCCATCCTTCTAACCCACAGTCCAACATCTATCTATCCTCCCTCCCATTTTCTAGCATCTCTTCCCTCCCCTTGCCCTCCCTCTTTACCTCTGAGTCTAGATCCAAAATCTCTCTGTTTCTCCTCTGCCCTAGGGGCAAACATCCCTACAACTCTCCTTACTTTCTCCCATTATCCAGCATCTTCCCAACCCTCCCTCTCTATCTCTACCTCTGCCTCTCTCCCAACCCTCTATCCCTGGGTCCAATATTTCTCCCTATCTTTTTCCATCCCCTCAATTATCCAGCAGGTCTGCCTCCCTTTCTTTCTCCCCCCTCCATTCCTGGGTCAGGCATATTCATTCCCATCTCCTAAACCCTCTTCCTGCATGCCCAGGCCAAATATCACCCCCTCTCTCTTAACCCTCTCCTCTGCACCCATCAGGTATATCAACCTCTATCTTAGTCCCCCTCCTATGCCCCACTCTCACTCACTCAATCATTATAGAGCAGGGCCCGGTGATCACTTGATCTTTCTTTCTTATAATAATCTAATCTAATCTAATCCTTAGGTTTGTATACCACATCATCTCCACGTTCGTAGAGCTCGACGCGGTTTACAGTAGGAGAAATAGGAAGGAACTACAACAGAGGGTTAGAGGTAGAAGTGTTAAGAAAATTTAGAGGACTTGGGATGCCAAGATATAAGTGTTTCCTTGATTCCTAAGTTGGAGGGAGACTTACATTTTTTGAGAAAAGCCAGGTTTTCAGATGTTTGCGGAAAACTTGGAGAGAGCTCAAGTTCTGAAGAGGGGAGGTAAGGTTGTTCCAGAGCTCAGTGATTTTGAAGTGGAGGGAGGTCCCTAGCTTTCCTGTGTGGGAAATGCCTTTTAGCGAGGGGAAGGATAGTTTTAATTTATGGGAGGATCTGGTAGTATTAGGGTTTGAGGAATTCCAAGAAAGAGGGATAAAGGGAGGAAGGATACCAAATAGGATTTTGAAAGTTAAACAGGCGCATTTATAGTGGACCCTGGCGATTATTGGAAGCCAGTGAAGCTTGGCCAGGAGTGGGGAGACATGGTCAAATTTACTTTTAGCGAAGATGAGCTTGGCTGCGGCATTCTGAATCCGTTGGAGTCTGTGGAGGTTTTTCTTAGTTAGGCTTAAGTAGATAGAGTTGCAATAGTCCAATCTGGAGCGGATGATGGATTGGACAAGGAGGGTAAAATGTTTTTGATGGAAGTAGGATCTAACTTTCCTCAGCATGTGAAGGCTGAAAAAGCCTTTTTTACCAAGGATTGGAGATGGTCATTGAAGGACAATGTGGAATCAATGATGATGCCCAAGACTTTGCTCGAGAACTCAAGCTGCAGAGAGGAGCCAGAGGGTAGTGGGATGGAGGTGGGTAGGTGATCTAGTTTTGGACCGAGCCAAAGAAGTCTTGTTTTGGACTCATTCAATTTCATTTGCACAGTGTGGGCCCAGGATTGTAGGTTCATTATACAAGAGGATATGTTCTTAGACAGGTCGGTGAGGTTCGAATCGGTCTCGAGGAGGACGAGGATGTCGTCTGCATAAGTGTAAATTGTTTCAAGGGGGGATAGGTGGAGGAGTTTTAGGGAGGACATATAGATGTTGAAAAGGATAGGGGATAGTGGAGAGCCTTGCGGGACTCCACAATTTGGTTTCCAGGGGGAGGATGAGGTGCCATTCATGTTAACAATGTAAGAACGAGAGCGGAGGAATTTAGAGAACCAACCTAGGACTGTGGAGTTGATACCTATCTCAGAGAGTTGGTAAACAAGAATATCATGGTGAACAACATCGAAAGCAGCGGAAAGGTCAAATTGTAGGAGGACGGCGAACTTGTTTCGAGAGTGAAGTTGTTGAACCCTTGAAATCAGGGAAGACAGTAGGGATTCGGTGCTGAAGTTAGGATGAAAGCCATATTGATAGGGTAAAAGAATAGAGAATCTCTCTAAGTATGATGAGAGTTGGGAAGAAATGATGGACTCTAGCATCTTGGTTAGGAGAGGGATATTTGCAATTGGGCGATAGCTGGATGGTATGGAAGGGTCAAGGTCAGATTTTTTCAGTAGTGGGGTCAAGGCGATATGACCCATTTCTGGGGAGAAATACTGGGTTCAATAATTCTTGTTATTGTTAGCAGTATTTAAAGCCATCAAATGCATTTAGTCAGTTTTGTTTTGATCAATGTTGTTCATAATAAAATATTCAGCATTTATTTGAATTTAGCATAGTAAGATTGCACTAGACTCCAATAAATTTAGGTAGCCAACAGTCTGTTATTGGGTTCTAAGTAGAAACTCTACCTTCCTGAGTACCTGAACTGGGCTTACAGTGCAAATATTATACAGCCATTGCACCAAACACACTCAGATATCATTTCCAAAGCTACCGGAAGTTGCGTCAAAGGAGAAGCTTCCACCTATAGATACACGTGACTGCAGGCAGACTCCGGTGGCTTGAGCAAGTTGCTCTCTAAACAAAACGCGCCACAAAGGGGGAGAGAGGGAGATATTCGGACCGCGTGAGAGGTGCTGAAGGGCGGTGAGGTGGTGAGAGGAAAGGGTGGTGGTGGAAAGGAAAGGAACAGAGGTGGAGAGGAACAGATGTTGAAAGGAAATGGGGATCAGAGAGTGGGGAGAAGACACTGAAGGGAAATGGGGGAGAAGACGTTGAAGGGAAATGTGGAAGACAAAGTGGGGAGAAGATGCTGAAGGGAAATGGGGAAGACAGAGTGGGGAGAAGACGCTGATGGGAAATGGGGAACAGAGTAGGGAGAAGATACTGGAAGGAAAGAAGACAGAGATGCCAGACTATTGGGGGAGCAGAGGGAAGAAGATAGGTGCCAGACCAATTTGGGGGGGGGGGGGTGAAGGGAGAGGCACAATAACAGAGCAAATGGAAGACGTAGAGAGAAGACAGACAGTGGATGGAATGAATTGAATGAGACGATGAGGAAAGCAGAAACCAGACAACAAAGGTAGAAAAAAAATGTATATTTATTTTATTTTATTTTTTTGCTTTAGGATAAAGTAGTATATTAGTTGTGTTGATAAAAATTTATAAACAAAGCTCTGCCAATTGAACATCACTTTCTCTACTTCAGCAGCCAGAACTTTGATTTATAAAGAAGGAATAAGCTAAATATTGCAATACTAAGGCTTGTATGGATGCTGCGGGGATAGTAGTCACGGAGATGGGGCGGGGACAGTGGTTGTGGGAATGGGGCGGGGACAGTGATCGCGGTGACGGAGACAAATTTTTTCCCCGTGTCATTCTCTAGCGTCACCTAGTCATGCTGGAAGCATCCGCATATACGTAAACAAGGCTTCTATTTTATGGGGTGTAGAGGACTCCAGTTTAATATTAAGGTCAACAAGCAGGCCTGCCCATGGAAGTAGGATAAAGGGTTCCAGGGAAGGCCTGATCGTTGTCGTTGTTGATGATTTAAAGTACAATGCTGGGAAATGGGTGGGAGGACGGGCACCAACCGGCGACTGCCATGTTGGGGAGGCCATGGCCCCTTTGGTCACCTCCGTTCTGCCACCTAGTACATCAAGGTGAGCTTGTACAGTGTCCAAATGGAGAGAAGAGGCTTTGGGGAAGATGTGATGTGCAAGCTGTGGCTTGGGAGTGATAAAAATAAATAGCAGTGCTTAGCTTTTAACTGGCTAAGCACTATTTAACTGGTCAGCGCTGCTTCTGGTCGGTTAAATAACACTGAATATTGGTTGAATTGAAAGTTTCTTATAGCCTTCATCCATCTATACCATTAAATAACTTTATTCCAGATATCTTTGTGCAGTCCTTAATTTGGCATTGTTAGTTCTTTGCTTCTAATTAACTTCATACAATAGAAATGTAGCTTGCAAGGCTATGGGTACAGTATGTATTTTTCTATCCCTCGAGGAATTTCAACAGCAATAACATCAAAGCTGAATCACTTCCAACCTTGCTCTTTAAATATTCTGGATAAATTAATTAAAGGGATAAAAAGACCTTGTATGACTCTGGATCCAATTCCCACATCTTGGATCTTACATGCCAGATATGCTTTAAGCGCAATACTATTTTTAATGATTAATAATAGCCTACAACAGTGTCTCTCAAACTATTTTTTAGTTCCTGCACACTAAACAGAGCAAATATTTTTTTGCGGCACATTATAATTAAAATGATAAAACTGCAAAACCAACAAAAAAAATTATTTAAGCTATAACATAACATAACATTGTGCTTGTTAACCACGTAACCATAAGTTCAATGCAGTTTACAAAAGATTATTAACAGTAAACATGATGCATGGAATGGAATAAGTTAGTTAGTCAAGTACTTGGAAAAAAGATAGGTCTTCAGCTGTATTCTAAAATGTTTGTAAGAGTGAGCTGTAAGCAATAGTGGTCGAAATTCTTTATCATAAAGAGCTGCCTGAAACGCCAAAGTATAGTTGAGAAATTTCTTGCTTTTACAGCCCTGATCAGAAGGGAAATTAAACAGGGCATGAGTTTTTCTACTATGTTTGTGTAAATCAAGAGAGAGTCTATTGACCAAATACAGAGGGGCTGTGCTATATAAAGCCTTATGACAAAGATAGCCCAACTTAGGCAACCAGTGCAATTCACAATAGAAGGATGTGACATGATCATATTTCTTCAAGCCGTAGATTACTCTAACCGCTGGATTCTGTACTAGTACTAGTCTTGCCAGTTCTTTCTTGGTAACTGTCAAATAGACAATATTACAATAGTCAAGAAGACTTAGTAGTAGAGATTGAACCAGTAATCTAAAAGCAGTAAATTTGAAGTAAGATCTAATTGTTCGTAACTTCCATAAGGTAAAATAACTTTTACATACTTCTGCATCTATCTGAGTTTTTATAGTAAGATGCTGATCTAAAACAACTCCTAATATTTTGATCATTGGATGGATTAAGTACGAAGTTGAATTTATACTAATGGAAGGTTCATAAAGAATTTTACTGGGAGATGCCAAGAAAAACTTTGTTTTATCAGAGTTGAGTTTGAGTTTAACTTGCTGCATCCAAGAATTCATCTGTTTCATTACAGTTTCAATTTTGGTGGTAATCTGAGACAGAACTAAATTGAAAGGTATGACGATTGTTATGTCATCAGTGTAGCTAACCATTCCTATATCCAAATTGCTCAAATATAAGCCTAATGAAGAAAGGTAAACATTAAATCATGTGGATGAGAGTGGAGATCCCTGGGGAACACCACATGGATTTTTCCAGAAAGTTGTGTCCTAAACCTAACTTGATAAAGTCTGGATGCCAAGAATCCTTTGAACCATGAATAAACCTTTCCAAAGCATCCAAGCAAATTAATAGATTGGTGTGGTCTACAAGGTCGAAGGTGCTACTAAGATCGAATTGGAACACCAATGCACTACTTCCCTTGCTTAATAGATTTTTTAAATAGTCCAACAGTATAGCTATTACGGTTTCAGTACTAAAATGGTAAAGTTCTTTAAGCTACGTATATATTGGTAATTGTAACAACGGTGAAATGAAAGTAAACAGGATAGAACTGCTAATCAATGCGATGATGTGCTTGTTTTTAAGTACAAATTAACTCAAAACAAGACTCGATAGTCAACAAGCGAACATTCATTTCATCATCCACCACCTGTAGTTCTTTTTTTTACATTTTAATTTCAGTCAAAGCTGAAAATCTAAGTTTGCAAATATAGGGGTCCTTTTACTAAGGCACGCTAGCCATTTTAGCGTGTGCTAAATTCTAAAGTGTCCATTACAGTCTATTTCTGCATTAGCGTTTAGCACGCGCTAAAATGGCTAGCGCGGCTTAGTAAAAGGACCTCATAATAAGAAGATCCAAATGGTAACAAAGCCTTTCTTGTTTTGTTGCTCAAGGTAGGATAACTATTGCATAAAAAATAAAACTAAAATTGCAGTGCTCCCCCCAAATTCTCAGGGGTTCCATTCCAGGAACACCCGCAAATTTTGAAAAACCGCAAATGTGGTTTTGAATATGTCAAGAGGCAGGAGAGGGCAGCTGGGGCACTGGCGGTACAGTAAATCATACTCAGTATGCTCCGACCATCTGTCAAGAGGCAGGAGAGGCAGGAGAGGGCAGCTGGGATGCCGGCGGGTGCACTAAATCATACCTGGTATGCTCTGACCGCCTCTTCCGTTACTAAAATCAGGCTACACCAATCAGGAGTTGCTTTGACACACAGCTACTGATTGGTGTAGCCTGACTTTAGTACAGGAAGAAGCAGTCAGAGCATTCCGCGAATTACTGAGTCTGCAATGCCGTTAGTGTTCAAGGACCAATCACATCAAAGAATGATGCTTGTCAGGGCAGTTGTATCCTTACATACACAGACACTCATAACATTGACAGACTCTTGTGTATGTGACATACATGTCATCTATTCTAGTGTATACTTATGAAGGGAATTTTTAAAAATAAAGTAAAATTCTGGAATCTCTCGTGGCACATCTGGAATCTCTTTGGGGCATACCACTGTGCCATGGCACACAGTTTGAGAGACACTGGCCTACAAGAAGGGGTTCTGCCCATTTACTGGAAAAGTGTTAGTATAAGTCCAATCATGAAGATGCAAGGCTCAGATTTTTCTGATGTCTACAATTATAGGCCATTTCAAATTTATGTCTGCCAGAAAAACCGGTGGAGAAAATTGTTCTTCACCAGTTAACCAATTTTATTGATAAAACAAATGTGATTTATCAGAGACAATCTGGTTTTAGTTGAAGATATAGCAGAGAGATGATTTTGATATTAGTCCTCAGTGATACATGGGAAACTCTGTATAAGGGCCAGTTAGTACTAGCAATTTCTCTGAATCTAATGGCAGCTTTTGATCTTGTGGATCACAAAAATATTCTTACAAAGACTGCAGACTATCAGAGTTAATAGAGTTGCCTTATCATGGTCTAGATCCTTTTTGATAGGTAGGACCTTCAATATACATCAAGGGACAGATATAATCACACGATAAACCAGTGATTTGTGAAGTCCCTCAGGGCTCTGACTTGTCTCCTTTATTATTTAATATCTTCTTAAGTCCCATTATAGCACTGGTTCAGGAACATGGTCTACAGTAAATATCTACTGTTATGCAGATATTTTGCTACAGGCTAAAATATCATCCACTTCTTTGGACTTATCAGCATTCCTAAAAGGATTAACTAAGATATCAAAATGGATAGAAACCCATAAAGTAATTATTAATGCATCCAAGTCTCTAGCTTATTAGTTCACAGGCACAAAGGAATGTCCTATACTGAATGGTAGGTCACTTCAATTGGTTTGTTGTTTTAAATACCTAGGGGCTGATTCTATAAACGTGCATCCCGATTGTAGGTAGTAGTAGGTATCCTACACTGTAGGCATTTGTTGTAGGTGCAGGGAGATGTGTATGGACACTTAATCTCACCCAAGGATGGGCATGGGCATGGTTTCACCTAGAAGTGGCCTTGGGTGAGCTTAAGCAGCCCAAGGGCATCTCCCTAGGGCAACAACAAAAGTCTGAAATGTAGGCCAGAAAAATGCTGGCCTACATTTCAAAAACTAAAACTATACACAGCCAGCTGAACTGATTGCAGCAAGAGAATCCCTGATCAGCAGAACCGGCAGAATCCTGCCAGCTTAGCTGGTCGGAGGGGAAAATATCCCTGCTGCAATCAGAAGAGCGGCTGCTGCAGGGGACCTCCTAATATTGGCAGGAGGGATGCCCACTCCCTCTTGCCATAAACCCTGAACCCCCTCCCATGAAGTCCCCCAGCAGGAGGGATGCCCACTCCCTCTTACCAGAATCCCCCCTGGAACTTCCAACTCCCCCAACTAGTGATAACACCTCTCCAGACCCCCAACACTCCCCCCACACCTCTAGACCTCCAAGCCTGCACCCTAAAGCCCCCTGACACCCCACACCTCCCGTACCTTTATAGGAGAAAGTCTAGCTAGAGGGATGCTTACTCCCTGCAGCCAGCAAGCCCACATTTTCAAAATGGCGGACCTTTTCCTTCCTGGTACATCCTGGGATGTACTGGGGAGGGGCCTAAGGCTCTGATTGGCCAGCTGGTCGTGGATTCCATTGCCACGATCAGTTTGGCTGGTTGTGCCTAGTTTTAAGGCACAATTCTGTAACCAGTGCCTGTGACATGGGTGCCAGTTAGAGAATTGGGGGGGGGGGGCGGTGGAGGGGTTAGGCATCTGTCCATTAGGGCAGACTGTAACCATCACTGGGGTCTCTAAGAAGCCTGGTGGCTACAGCAAAAACTGACCTAGGCGTGCTACTCAGTAGGGAGTCAGCCCTGAAGGGACTGAAATGAAAAATCAAACACAAACTTCTGGTTGCAAGAAAGTTCTTAGTATGGTTTTAATAGTCAGAATGTGCCCAAGTTCTGAAAAATTAAGTATTAAGGAAAACTCCTGCGTAGCTTTCAGGATTTTTCCTTTCAAAATCAAAACTTAATTTTTTTAGTATAAACAGTTTCTTTACTGGTTTTCAAAGTTATCATCCCTAACCTGCCTAAGGTAGGGAACAGATAAGTCCACTTCCTGAGCTGTATCACTCCCAAACAGTCACAAGAAAACAAAATCCTCAGAAGCTTCCAGCTGTCACAAGCAGTGCTGGGGCCAGGACACTTGTCTCAAGTTTGCCTTATGAAAAGCACAATAATCAGCTTTCAAAATTCCCTCCCAGACAGTGGCCAACTTCTCCCGCTTAAAGACAAATCCCAGCTTGGGCTGAAAAGCTATGCAAAAGTCAAAATCACACAGCTTCTTTTCAGTTCTTTGTGCAGGCACCAACCAGTGTCCCACCCCCACACTAAGTCCAAAAACAAACACTTGGGGGTTTTCAAAAACTGAATCCTCAATACTACAAATAGCACAGTTCTGGCAGTAAATGAAAAGAGAAAAATATCCTCAAAAATAAACAGTAGCTTAAATAGTCTCATTCAAAAGAGTCCCAAAAACTCAACAATTAAAAATGCACAGCACTGCCTTTAGTACTGCTTGACAGCCAAATGCATGTCCATTAGCTTAGGGGTTGCAAATGGTTCCTCTGTAGTTAGCTCCTCTTGAAGCTCCATCAGCTCTTCCTGGACTATGGCTGCAAACTCTAGTGTGGACACAGCTTCTTCCACTTCCATTCAGTCTGAGGCATTACCCTGGCTTGAGCCTGAAGCCTCTACCTTGGGAAAAGACCTGTGTCTCCTCCCCATTCTCTCCAATAGCCTAGTGAAATCTCTTGGCTTTTTATGTGGGGAGCTGGATCTCACCTGGGTCTCTCTAGGGCTCCCCTGGTGGACACTAGGAAAATTACCTGGCTCCCTGTAATCAGGACTAGGTTTAAAACCTACATTTCTAGTACTGCTGACAGGCATGTAGTGACTGGTTAGGGTTTCCCTGTCCCCCCATTCTGGGTCTGTAAAGTCATCAAGCTGGTCTATCTGATATTTTGAGTTGGCCTTGGGAATCCCCCCTTCGGGCTTCCTCTCACCCTTTCTGCAAGGTTTAACAGGGACCATGGCAGGCACGGAATCTGACTGGTGAGAAGACACAATTCTGTATAGGACACCGGTGTGCGATTCTCAGCCGCATATTAGGTGGCATCTTATACAGAATCTGCCCCATTTGTGAATCAGGTAAATACAGTTGTCAAGAAAGGATTTTACATTTTGAGACAATTACACTCAGTAAAATAGTTCTTTAAACAGGAGGCATGGCAAACTCTATTGTATGCTTTAATCATCTCATGACTTGACTATAGAAATGTGGTCTATTTAGGTCTACCACACATCCTGTCTAAAAGATTACAAACTTTACAAAACTCAGGTATGAGTATTAGGCTACTGAGAAATGTCAAGCAATTCAATCAAGATACAAGAAGTATCATTGGTATCCTATGCCCTTTAGAAGTAAATTTAAATTACTCTGTTTAGCTCACAAGGCTTTTTGGGATCATGAACCAACTTATTTGAGCAAATGAATGATGTCTAATATCCCTTCAAGACTTTTGATTGGCATCGCCTCATTTCAAAATGGCTCATTGGGCCATTACTCGAGAGAGAACATTTTTCTGGTTTATTGTGACTCTTTGGAATAACATCCCAAAAGAAATTAGGTCAGAAATGAGCTATAAAAAAATTCAAAATTTCTTGAAAACACATTTTTTAATAAGAGTGATTAAATATGATTTAGGCATACTGATTTTCTTTTAGGTTGAATGTGTTTATTTTTATGCAATTCTTATAAGAATGTGTGGGTTAGGCTTTCCTGTCTAATTGGAGTTCTTTTCAACTAAATATGTTTTTATTCTAAACTGGTTTTATCCAATGAGGTTGGACGGTATATCAAGCATTTGAAATAAACATAAACCTTTGCCATCATCTACGTGACTACAGGGTTCTTGAGAATCAAAGAACACCTCAGCTGATCTCAACTGCAAAAGACTTGCACCTGAATCCCAGAGTCCCTAACTCTAATGGAAGACAACCTCTGAAGTATAAGTAGAACCTACAATAAACTGTAGTAGCATAGGAGCAGGGTGTAGTCAGACACCCAATTTTGGGCATGACTAAGCCCAAAGTAGGTGGGCACAAGAACCCTGCCCCCCTGCCCAACATCACTCTCTCCTCTTCCCCTCAGGAGATCATGGATCTCTTAACTCTATTCCCCTAACCTCAGTATATTTTGGGCCTGATTCTGTGTAGGATGCCTGATCTCAGCAGCTGCCTAAGCAATTTTTGAGAATCGCACACAGGTGTCCTATATAGAATTGTGCCTAACCCAGGGGTGGGCATCTCCAGTCTTCAAGGGCTGGAATCCAGTCAGGTTTTCAGGATTTCCTCAATGAATATGCATGAGATCTATTTGCATGCATTGCTTTCAATGCATATTCATTGGGGAAATCCTGAAAACCCGACTGGATTCCGGCCCTCGATGACCGAAGTTGCCCACCCCTGGCCTAACCCCATATAACCACCCCAATTCCATGTCACAGGTGCCGGTTAGAGAACTATGTTTCAGCTTACCTAATCATGGCAAGGGAATCTCCCTGCCATGATCAGTTAAGTGGCTGCAGCAGGGAACATATCCCCACCCCGTGATATGGTGAGCAGGAGGGATGCCCACTCCCTTATGGCAGAACCCCTGAAGACCCCCCAAATGTCCATGGCAGGAAGAGAACCCAATTCCTCCTGCCGCAATGGCGAACTCTCCTGACAGAGACCAATGCAGGAGGGATGCTCACTTCCTCCTGCTGTCACCCCCTGAGGCATCTCCTGGCAGGAGGAATACCTACTCCCTCTTGGCCCCATCATACCCAAAACCTCACCAGACACTCCCTGTTTCCACCCTGACACTCACTAAATCTACCTTTGATACTCCCCAACTCCACCGATACCCCCAAAATCCTTCTGTCACTCCCTGACTTCACCCTGACAACTCCCCGCACCCCCAAGATCCCCCTGCCACCCCTGACCCCCCTGAATGCTCCATGGGAGGGGCTTTAGGTATGTGGCTAATCGGAATCATAAGCCACTCCCAATGCATCCCAGGCCTATGACTCCAGTTGTCCCAGGTGCCTATTTTTTTGCATAGCCAAGCGATGTTAGTGTATCAGATGCTAGGTTACTTTACATGGGGTTTCAGCTAATTTGCATGGCCAGATCAAAAAATGGGCGATCGAGTGGAAAAACATGCAGTAAGCCATTTTGTGAATCAGGTCGGTAATAGTGATCATTGTTAAAGCTGTGAAAACAGGTTTAGCAATGATCACTGACTTTAGTGCATCTAGCCCGGGGTGGCCAACTCCGGTCATCGAGGGCCGGAATCCAGTCGGGTTTTCAGGATTTCCTCAATGAATATGCATTGAAAGCAAATAGATCTCAATAAAAAAAGGGGGTGTAAAGGATAATTAATACAAAATTAATTTTAATGAAATTTATTTTTATTCTTATTGAGTGCCTGACTTCTTGTTTATAAGACAATCTATTATTACTAGTAACCCACACTTATCATATAAGACCTTATTTTAAGCATACACTTTTACCCTAATGTATAAATAAATTCATCAAGTTTGATTTAATTTAGATTGAAAGGCTGAAGTATCATAATAAATGCATTGTTCTCAGTAAAGAGACCTCTTATAACTTAAATGTTATTTCAAGTCTTCATCCTGAATGCATGTGATGTAATCATTTACTACTTCAAACCTCCTTCCTACCTCAAAAAGTTTTTATTTTTTATATATTTAATCAATTAATTTAATTGAAAAACTATCAACTAGCTGACTAAGAGTGCATAATTTAATTTCTTAACTTAAAATAACTTTACTAGACATATCAAAATTTTTATTTTTAATAAGTTTGGTACTTATCTAAAATTCAGTTCAATTCATCCAATTCATCAAAAATATATTAAAGTATATCAAAGAAAGACAAACAGCAACACTTATCTTAGTGGCTTCCCTGCCAAAATCAACGTTGGTGGGTCATGAACTACCCGATACTCAAACTGTCTTAGAGCGTTTCAGCTATCAACTAGCCTTCATCGGGGGACATTATGGTTGCTGTGCCACGTGGAGAGCAACGCCGGTGGCTGAAAAGTCTGTCCCCTGCGCTCACCGGACCGAAAGGTCTTATATGATAAGTGTGAGTTACTAGTAATAATAGATTGTCTTATAAACAAGAAGTAAGGCATTCAATAAGAATAAAAATAAATTTCATTAAAATAAATTTTATATTAATTATCCTTTACACCCCCTTTTTTTATTGACTTTTTTGTGGTTGGATATTGTGGGTAATGATCCGTGTGTTTGTTAGTTGATTTGCAAATAGATCTCATGCATATTCATTGGGGAAATCCTGAAAACCTGACTGGATTCCGGCCCTCAAAGACCGGAGTTGCCCACCCCTGATCTAGCCCCATGTCTTTTTGGCAGGCACTACTGTAAAGCAACTTTTAATTATTTTGAGCTCCTCCCTAGGAATCTATAATCGTCATAGGTGTATGTAAATTTAATGTAGGGGTAAATAGAATCATGTTTTAAAGTTACCAACCGGAATGAATATTTTGGGTGAACTAACACTTGTTTTTGCAAGTATATGGGACGAGTGGAAGAAGTTAATGGATCGTCTGTGTGGCTCATCCTGCTTCCGATCTAAGCATCTTTTTTATGTGCTATGATGAAAATATTTTCTTTCCCACCAATACACGGTCAATGTTCTTTTACTTCAGTCACTTTTCAATAAAAGCAGATTATTTCATGCTCTTTTCCCTTGAGGTAGGAAGGGGCACCAATTGATGAAGCTTGAAAATAAGAGAAAATTGTATCCATTGTGTACAATACTATCTTTTGAAAAACAAGCCAGAAAGTCTCTCCTTGAGGAACTTAACCCGAGTGCTTCTTGCTATTTCTCCATTCTTCTACTTGTTGCTAGGTAACCATTATACTGTATCTCTAAGAATTAACTTCCTTTGCCCTTCACTTGTGTAAATTACTTTATAAGTTGGGAGAAAAATCATGGCATATCCTAGCTTGTTACTAGACAGTCACTGCACTTTTTTCTATGGCAAACGTGGAGGTCAGTGCAACAATTGTATTTAAAGGCCTGCTATTAAAAAAATAAATGCACAAGCTAGAAGATAAACAATCTACATTTTTATGGTATTGTGTCTTCTAGGTCATACATTTTAATTTAGTAAAGTGTGATATAGCAAGTTTGCAAGACCATGAAGTTTGTAGAAAAAACTGATAAGCCATTATCACAAATTGTGCCATATATTGCAGCCTCTGTGCTGCCCCGGAGGAGGGAGGTCGTCTTAAAGGACAGCATCATTCTGGTGAAGTAGGAAGCAATTCTAAAGCTAGGACCTGTCTACCAGGGGATGCAATGTTCTCTCGCACTGAGGATGTGTCTCCAGGGGCTTCCGCCCAGGAGGGAAGGGTTAGGAAAGTCGTTATAGTGGGAGATTTGATCAATAGGCATGTAGACAGTGGGTGGCTTGTGGACGGGAGGATCGCTTAGTCACTTTCTAACCTGGCACAAAAGTGGCGGACCTCACACGTCACCTAGATAAGATTTTAGGCAGTGTTGGGGAGGAGCTTGCTGTCTTGGTTCATGTGGATAACAAAGGCATAGGGAATGTGTTGGGAGGTTCTGGTAGCTAAATTATGACTCTTAGGTAGGAAATTAAAGTCCAGAACCTCTAGGGTAGCATTTTCAGAAGTGCTTCCTGTTCGATGTACGGGACCCAAAAGACAGGCAGAGCTCTGAAGTCTCAATGCATGGATGAGGCGATGGTGCAGATAAGAGGGTTTTAAATTTGTCAGGAACTGGTCGACATACTGGGGAAGGGAGAGTCTGTTCTGTAAAGATGGGCTCCAGCTTAACCAGGGTGGAACTAGGCTGCTGCCATCAACATTTAAAAAAGAGACAGAGCAGCTTTTAAGGCCAACAGTCACTCGAAAGAGCATGGTTTGGAACAAGGTGTCTTTAAAAGATATCACCCATAAAAGGGAAGACAAAGCAACCCGGTAGTGAGATTGCAATACAGGCCACAGTAGACCAGGTTTCCATAAATAAAGAGCAGACTGATTTTAAATATTACCAAATTATCCATGCCAACTGCTAAGCAAATTGTAATAGATATGACTAGCATTGTTTGAAATATCTGTATGCAAATGCCAGAAGCCTAAGAAACAAGATGAGAGTTAGAATATATTGCACTAAATGAAAAGATAGATTCAATATATTCTAACTCTCCCATCAGCAGTTGGCATAGATAATTTGCAATCTTTAAAATCAGCCTGCTCTGTATTTAACAAATTGCTAAGCAGGATATTGGTTACTAAATGATAGGAGATACAAAACAGTATACAAATATGTATACCAATAAATCCAATTAGCTCACAAGTTCTCTCCTAGCGTTTGAAGGGACAATATGAAACCAGTTATCGATTGATGTGGTTCCCATATCAAGACAAGGATTTGGAAACATCAGCAGAATTTAATCAGCTACACAAGAAGCCCCATTAGTGGCCCATTAGTTGGACAAATCTCATAGGGTGGAAGACCTAAGCACATAAGCATTGCCTCTGCCGAGTCAGACCATAGGTCCATCATGCCCAGCAGTCCGCTCACGCGGCAGCCCCTCAGGTCAATGACCTGTAAGTGATCTATTACTGTATAGTAACCCTCTAATTGTATCCCTCAATCCCCTTTTCCCTCAGGAACTTGTCCAATCCCATTTTGAAACCGAAATTCATACTCTGCTCTACCACCTCCTCTGGAAGCGCATTCTAGGTGTTCACCACCCTCTGAGTGAAGAAGAACTTCCTAGCATTTGTTCTGAACCTATCTCCCTTCAATTTTTTTGAGTGCCCTCTAGTTTTTGTGCCCCCACCAGTCTGAAGAATCTGTCCCTCTCTACCTTCTCTATACTCTTCATGATCTTATAAGTTTCTATCATATCCCCTCTAAGTCTCCGCTTTTCCAGGATAAAGAGCCCCAGCTTCTCCAGCCTCTCAGCATATGAAAGGTTTTCCATGCCCTTTATCATTTTTGTTGCTCTTCTCTGGACCCTCTCGAGTATTGTCATATCCTTCTTAAGGTACGGCGACCAGTACTGAACACAGTACTCCAGATGGGGTCGCACCATCGCCCTATATAGTGGGAGGATAACTTCCTTGGTTCTGATAGTGATACCTTTCTTGATAATTCCCAACATTCTGTTCACCTTTTTCAAGGCCGCTGCGCATTGTGCCGCCAGTTTCATGTGTTATACCATACTGGATATAGCCATTACCACAAGAGGGGGAAATATAGCCCATATTTTATGGCAGAAGGAGCAGCGGTGGATACATGCTCTGCACACCCTCCATCCCAATGAACTCAACAATGAAATTGAGTGACTAGCCTTCCTTTGAAAAGCCTGTTTTTTTCAAATTTGTGCTCTAGCTCAATGAGTGTGTTTCCTCAATAGCTTTTGTCAGTATTTGTTACGTCACAGCATCACAAGGTTGAGCCTCAGCACCACACAGTTAAGTTTAAACATCTTGAAGGCATTTCAATTGTGACATCAGCACGTCAGTATGTTCACCCATGTGATTTCCATTTATAGTTGAATTCCGGTGGCGTTCTTTGTCAGTTACAAAGAGTTTTGCTACCGAGCAAGCCCTGATCATCTCTATAACCTGGTATGTATGATTTTAACTCTCGCCCCTTATGCCTGTAGCAGTTTTATATCTGTGTAACAAGTTTGAAATAAGTTTCACCATGGACTTCCCCTCTGTTGTTCACAGATACATTCAAAACCTGATAAGCTAAGTTAAAGCAAAGTTTATTCTGGTAGTTTTCACTACCTGTAAATTGTGTTGGAGTTCTCCTAATGTGGGTCTCCTGAAGCAGATCTCAAAACAGGGCCATGTCGGGACCCCCAACTGCGTCTAAGATAAGTGACGTTGTTTAGTTTACTTGCCTGTTACATTTTTTGGCATGAGTTAATCAACATCAAGCTGTAAAGAAGAAAAAAGAAGATAAAACAAAGATATAAATATATAAAGTGGAAATATGTCACAGAAATTGATTGAATCAGTATGACATATGCTATGACAGGATGGTAAGCTCCGCGAGGGGGGCAAGCACTCCCCATTAGAGCTTCACATCTCTGAGCATATGGGAACCACATCAATCAATAACTGGTTTCATATTGTCCCTTTAAATGCTAGGAGAGAAGTTGTGAGCTAATTGGATGCTCTGTATTTAAGGAAACCTGGTCTATCATGGCATGTATTGCAATTGTACTATCAAGATGCTGTGTCTTCCCTTTTATGATGATATCTTTTAAAGATACTTTGTCCCGAACCATGCTCTTTTGAGCGACTGTCAGCCTTCCCCTAGTTTCTTGCTTAAAAGCTGCTCTACCTCCTTTCTAAATGTTGATGCCAGCAGCCTGGTTCTACCCTGTTTAAGATGGAGGCTTTCTTTGTGGAATAGGTTCCTCCTTCCTCAGTATGTCGTCCAGTTCCTAACAAATCGAAAACCCTCTTCCCTGCACCATTGCCTCATCCATGCATTAAGACTCTGGAGCTCTGTCTATCCCTTGGCTCCTGTACGTAGTACAGGGAGGTTCTAGATTTTAACTTCCTACCTAAGAGCCTAAATTTGGCTTCTAGAACCTCCCTACCACATGTCCCTATGCCATTGGTACCCACATGTAGCAAGACAGCTGACTCCTCCCCAGCACTGTTTAAAATGTTATCTAGGTGTGAGGTTTTCCACCTTCACACCAGGCGGGCAAGTGACCAAGTGATCCTCACGCACACCAGCCACCCAGCTATCTATATGCCTAATGATCGAATCTCCCACTATAATGGTCATCTTAACCCTTCCCTCCTGGGCAGAAACCCTTAGTGCAAAATCACATTGCATCCCCTGGTGGACTTTTTTTGTACCTGTTTATTTTTAGAAACATCATAAAATACATAAATGCAGAATATAGTGAGTTCTTCATAGCCCGCTCCCCACATAAAACACCACAGTAAAACAGTAGATGTTCACTCATACACCCCTCCCACCATCCCAGGTTTTTCAACTCCCTCTCAACCTGGACCCTTATTTTGCAAAGCACAAATAACCAATTAACAATACTCATTGAATAATAATCCCAGTCCCCTCTTTACTACAAAGGTAAAAAATTAATTTCTAGTAACATAAGACATTCTGGTTCTAACCCCATATTCTGGTATTGATGTCAAGATCTATTATGCAAAATAGTATGGCGATATCTTTCACAAAGCCACCCCAGCTGCATGGCTTTCACATCAAGCACTTACTGACTCCTCCAATGTTGCACAAGTACCATATTGGTAGTTGCAAAGACCAGCATCATTAATTTATCTCTGGGTCCCTCTATCTCTCCCAACCGAGAACCCAGAAGAGCCATCTTCATTATAATAGGTAAACTACATTCAAGCAATTGCTGTACATACACCAAAACTAGCTTCCAAAAAGCCTGAAAAGTGAGGCATCCACACTACGTGTGTCTAAAGGTACCTAGTTCCCTACTGCCCCTGCAACATTTTATATCACCTGATCCCTTCACATGTCCTACCATTAAAAATGTCCTATACCAGCGTACTAATATCTTAATTGCATTTTTGAGAATCTGTGGATCACAGAAAATGTGGAAGATTCGAAGGCAAACATCCCTCCATGTCTTTTCTGCAAGAGGGTAACCCAAATCCTTTTCCCATACATGCATATAACTAGTTTTAGCCTCTTTAGCCTCATGAATAATTTTATATAGAGCAGAAATACAACCTTTACAGTACATACACCAAAACCCAACACGTGTTCAAATGGGTTTTTTCTAACTGGTCTGAGCTCTAGCCTTCACTTTCTGGAAAAATGCTTTAACCTGCAAATAAGGGCATATATCGCCCTGCTGCAGACAATACAGTATCTGGCTTGGAGATCAGGAACGTCAAGGACAGAACCCCCTCTATCACCTTTCCAAAGTAATGTAAAATCAATGCCTCCCATCTTTTAAAAATTCCCCCCTCTCTTCCCGGTTTAAAGTCTGGGGTAAACCATAATTGTGAGTAATGAAGCCCTCTGCATTTTACCCCTTGCCACATCCTTAATGTAGCCTGAACAAAGGGATTCTCCTTTGCATTAATCTCTCCCAGTGTTAACCCAAGGCAGATAACCCAATCTATGCACTCCCCTGGGCAATAACCTTGCATGTTCTTCCTCTACCCACTGTTTGGGTTCTTGTGTCTACCATTCCACTATTCATCGAACCTGAGCTGCTAAATTATAATGTTCCAGGTTCAGAATATCCAGCCCTCCATCCCACTTAAACTTACATATAACCTCTCTAGATACCCTAGGTCTCTTTTCACCCCTCCCCCCCATATAATACAATTCTTTTTTGGGCCCCTGGGGTGGTTTTATTCTTTTCTTGTTGCTTTATCTATGCTGTATCTCTTCTGATTTTCCGACTTGAGTACTTCTTTTAGACTAACCTCTTGGAATGTGGGGGGCATTACGTCTCCGATTAAGCGATCAAAAATTTTGCCTGCTTTGCAGCATTATCGCTCGGATATTGCTTGCTTACAGGAAACCCGTCTGACTGTTGAGGAACATCTTAAATTGGCTTGCTCTTGGGTGGGTGAGGTTTATTTTGCTTCTTCTTCGGGTCGTCATGGTGGGGTTGCAGTGTTGATCCGTAAGTCTTCATCTTTTGGGGTGAAGGTTTTAGACAAGGCTCCGGATGGAAGATCCTTGCTTTTACGTCTTACTTTGGGTGCTAGATCTTATCTCCTGCTTGTGGCTTATGGCCCTAATTTAGGGGAAACCGTTTTTCTTCAACGATTGCTTCGGCTTTGTTCTCGATTTTCAGGGGACCCGCTTATTCTTTTGGGTGACTTTAATTTGGTTATGAGTCCAGACTTGGATAAGTCTGGTACTTCTGGTAATTCTTTGGGGGCTAAGGGTCGCCTTCTTTCTGATTTTTGTGAGACTCTTTCTGTGATAGATCCCTGGCGTCTTTTACATCCTGAGGTTCGTGATTATACACATCTTTCTCGGGCCCATGGAGCTTGGTCCCGGATAGATCATATTTTTCTGTCTTCGACATTGTTTCCTTATGTTAAGTCGGCGGAGATTGGCCCATTGAATATTTCAGATCATACTCCGATTTGGGTAGATATTTCTTTGAATTCTGATTATAATCGGACTTCGTTTTGGAGATTCCCTGCTTATCTTGCTAAAGATAAGGACTTTCAAACCTTTTTGCAGACTCAGTGGGAAGTTTATTCTTCCACTAATGCTGCTCATTTGGATAATCCGATTTTGTTTTGGGAGGCAGGAAAGGCAGTAATTCGAGGACATATTATCTCCTTCTTGAGTGCTCGTAATAAGCGTATTAATCTGGGAATTATTAATTTAGAACGAGCTTTGTGTGTGGCTAAACAATCCTTTCAATTGCATCCTTCACGGGAGACTCGTGAAAGTTATTTATCCACTCAGGAGGCGCTTAATTCGTTACTTCATTCTCGTTCCCAACGACGGCTGGCCTTTTATAAGCACTGCTTTCAACGATTTGGCAATAAGCCAGGACGTCTCATGGTACGTTTAGTTAAAGCTGAGACTGCAAGGAAACTGATTTTGTCTCTCCGGACCTCGAATGGGGGAGTGGCGACTAAAATGGCTGACATTTCTAAAGAGCTTTTTGATTTTTTTGGTCGGTTGTATGCCGCTCCTGTGGATGCTTCCCCGGACTTATTGATTGATTATCTTCAGTCTTCTGGTCTTCCTCGTTTGTCAGATGATATTGTGTTTTCTCTTAATAACTCTTTTCGTGCAGCTGAATTAGAATCTGCTATTAAAGCTCTCCATTCTGATAGAGCCCCAGGCCCAGATGGGTTTTCAGGGGACTTTTATTGTCTTCTTTTCCCTCATTTATGTGGTCCTTTGTTGGCTTATTTTAATGCAGCTGTAGCTCAGGGCTCCTTTCCGTGTTATGCTAATGAGGCTCTTATTTCCTTGTTGTTGAAACCTGGTAAGAAGACTGATTCCCCGGAATCCTATTGTCCTATATCCTTGATTAATGTAGATCTTAAGCTTTTTGCTCATATGCTCGCTAATCGTCTTGCTCCTCATCTCTCTGAGCTTATTCATGAATATCAAGTTGGGTTTGTTCGGGGGCATCAATCTGTCCGTAATGTTCGTAAGGTTATCTTTGCACTTGCCCATTGCCATTCATATCGGATTCCGGCTTTGTTTGTTAGTCTTGACGCTTCTAAGGCATTTGATAATGTATATTGGTCCTTCTTGTTTCGTACTCTTGAATATATTGGGTTGAAAGGGTTTTATCTTGATGCTATTCGTTCTCTTTATTCTAATCCACAGGCTTCGCTTCTTGTCAATGGGACTCGTACGGATTCTTTTCCTATTCTTCGTGGCACTAGGCAGGGTTGCCCTCTCTCCCCTTTACTGTTTCTTCTTTTTTTAGAACCTTTGCTGTGTACTCTTCGTGGTTTTGCGAATGTACGGGGTCTTAATATTGATGGAATTGAGTTGAAAACGTTGGCATTTGCGGATGATATGTTTTTGGTTCTTACTAGGCCTGAAGAATCTTTACCGATAGCATTAGATCTTATTTCCGAATTTGGTTTTTATTCTGGTCTGTCTCTTAATTTGGATAAGTCTTTGGTCATGCCAATTCCCTCTGAGTTGCGTTCCAAGTGGAGGGGTGAATTTCCTCTTCGTTGGGCGGACTCTACCTTGAAATACTTGGGGGTTTTTATTCCACAGGATTTATCTCTTTTGTATCGCTTGCATGTGGAACCGCTGTTTCAGGCCCTTCAGAATAAATTACATCTTTGGGGAAGTCTTCCCTTTTCTCTTTTAGGTTGGCTACATCTTTACAACATGCTTATTGTTCCCTGTTGGTTATATATTTTTCAGGTCCTTCCTCTTTATTTGTCTTTTAGGGATGAGAGAAGACTGATATGTTTGGTTCAGAGGTTTCTTTGGTCCAGGAAGCGTCCTCGTTTACCTTATACGAGGGCCGCAACTCCGTGTTCACGGGGTGGATTAGGTTTATTGAATCTTCGTTATTTGACTGTGGATTGTGGCATGCGACATATTAATGATTTTTTTAGGGGTACTTCAATGTTCACTAACACTGCTTTAGAACTTTTTTGTTTTCGCTCTACTCACTTTAGTGCTTATTTTCATTCTCTTCCTTCTCTTGTGCCTGAGTCTCTCACTATGAAAGTGCTTCACCGTCCCTTGCGGAAGGTTTGGCACTGGATCTGTAAATTTTATTCTATTTCTGCTTCTGTGACTCCCTTTTTGCCTATTCGTTTTAATAGCTCCTTCTTACCGGGGATAGATGGCCCGAGTTTTGCTCGGTGGGAGACAAGGGGGATTCAGTATATTTTTCAGTTGGTTGATGATGATGGGAAAATTAAATCTTTTACACAGTTGCAAGAGGAGTTTGGTTTCTCCTTCATTGATTATTTTGCTTATATGCAAATTCATCACTATGTTTTTTCTTTGCTCTCTAGTTCTTTGACTGCCTCTTGTCAAGAGCTGCTTTCCACAGCTTTTATTATTGGTTCTCAACTTCCAGTTCCCCTTAAATTTCATCATCGCCATTTGAGGGATGAATCCCCCTTGTTTGACCATTCCCATTTACGGGAAGCCTGGGTTCGTGATCTTGCTGTAAATTTGCCGGAAGATGTACTCTCACAGGCTGTTCGTCGAATGTCAGCCTTTCAGAAATATACTACTTTTTGGGAACAACAATAAAAGTTAGTTTTCCGATTGTATATTTCTCCGAAGAGGGCATATCTATCTCACTTTCGTGAAAATGCAGCCTGTTTGAGATGCCAGGCTTCTGAAGCGAGTTTGGGACACATGTTTTGGACTTGCCCTGTTATTCAAGTTTTTTGGAACGCTGTTTTGTCTTTGTGGAGCGCATTTGGAAAATATCCATTCGTCGTTCTCCTTTGCTATTATTTGGGATTGTTCCTCATTTTTTTCCTCGACTGAGGGGTGCTACTGTTTTTCTGAAATTGACTGTCGTGGTGGCCCTGAAATGTATTTTGATTCATTGGCTTGAAGATACAGCTCCTGATTATTCTTTTTGGAGATGTCGGATGATTACCCTTTTGATGTGGGAAAGGAGGGATGTGTTGGATTTTTCTACTCTTCCAGGCCGGATTTTTCAACGGACTTGGGAACCTTTCTGGACAACAATGACTCCATTGGCCCGAAGCCGCTTGCTAAATTGTTGAATTCCTTTATTTTGTTTTCCTTTATTTTATGTAGTTTCCTTTATTTTATGTAGTTCCTTTATTTTATGTAGTTACTTTTCTGGGTTGCAATGTATTTGGAAGTAGGACCCTGGGAGGGAGGGGGGTTATTTATTTATTTTGGGGAGTGGGTTGTGTTGGGTTATTCATAGGTATAGATTTTGTTATTTAAAATACTGAGCTTGTTTGTTTTGCTTGTTACTTACTATTGTTGAGCTCAATAAATATATTTGAATATAAAAATTTATCTCAACCTCTCCTCTCTTCCCGTAATATTCCCCTATAACTCATCAAAGCTTCCAGCATCCACTACGTAACTTCTCTGAAACGTAACCCTTATTCTTCTACCTATCTTTTTTTCTCTTTGTGAACCTCATCTCAGTTCCAGCCACATTGGTGCATGATCTGACCAGGTTATTGACTGCTTTTTGGATCTCTCCCCCACCCCCAATCAAGATCTAAACAAAAAAAGTCTATCCTGGAGTATTTATCATGCACCAAAGAATAGTAGGTATAATCCATATCCCTCAAATGCTGTGCCCTCCAGCCATCCACTAACATAATATAACATAAAAATGTATTTATATACCACAGTACGTTAGGTGTTCTATGAAGTTTATAAAAGAAAATTGAAACAGAGACAATAAAAGCAAATGACATAGAAATTACAAAATTGTCTTAATTATGTAGGTTTTCAATTATTTCCTGAACTGCTGGTAAGAGACAAAACTAAGAAACAGATTTACAAACTCTGTCTCAAGAAGCTGCCCGAAAAAATAGTCGTTGAAATTAGCTCTTGCATAAATGACCCTTTACCAATGGAAAAGCAAACCAATTACAGTTACATCTTGGGCGTTGTGAATTAATGAATAAAATAATGTGATACTGAGTTCTGTGTTGAGAATCACTGCACAGGAAAAGAATCTAGGTGTCATTGTTGAGGATACATTGAAACCCTCAGCTCAATGTGTGGCAGCTGCTAAGAAAGCAAATAGAATGTAAGGAATTATCAGGAAAGAAATGGAAAACAAAGATGAAAATGTTATAATGCCCTTATATCACTCTATGATATGGCCACACCTTGAATACTGTGTGTAGTTCTGATCACCATATCTCAAAAAAGATATAGCAGAATTAGAAAAGGCACAGAGGTGGGTGACAAAAATGATAAAAGGAAAGGATGATTTCCCTATGAGGAATGGTTAAAGCAGCTATGGCTCTTCAGCTTGGAGAAGAGACAGCTCAGGGGTGATATGATAGAGGTTTATAAAATAATGAGTGGAAAGGGTAGATGTCAATTGCTTGTTCACTCTTTCCAAAAATACTAGGACTAGGAGACACGTGATGAAGCTACTAACCAGTAGATTTAAAACAAACAGGAGAAAATATTTCTTTACACAATGTGTAATTAAACTCTGGAATTCATTGCCAGAGAATGTGGTGATATCAGTTAGCTTTGTGAGGTTTAAAAAAGGTTTGGATAATTTCCTAAAAGAGAAGTCCACGGGCCATTATTGAGATGGCTTGGGGAAATCCACTGCTTATTCCTAGGTAAACAGCTTAAAATCTGTTTTACTACTTGGGATCTAGCTAGGTACTTGGGACCTGGGTTGGCCCCTGTTGGAAACAAGATATTGGGCTTGATGGACCTTTGGTCTGTCCCAGTATGGCAATTCTTATTTTCTTATAATCAGGTGCTAAACCATATAAGACTTTATAGCATATACAACCAAACTTAAGTCTGACTCTGGCCTTGACTAGTAACCAATGTGGTCTTTGGTAATAAGATGTGACATGATCTAATTTTTTCAGATTGAAAATTAATCAGACTGCCATGTTTTGTATGATGTGGAGTCTACGAAGATATTTCTGATAACCCACAAAGTAAATTACAGTAATCCAAAATACTTAAAATTAATGACTGTACCAACAGTCTAAAAGAAGAAACATCAAAATATAGTCTAATGGTCCGTTATTTCCACAACATATTGAAACTTTTTCTTACTAAAGCATCTGTATTTGAATTCATTGCGAGATTTTGATCTAAAATAATCCCTAGAATTCTTATAGTAGGATTAATCGAGTACAAAATTCATTCAAATTTACACTTGTCTCTGTTTCTTTCTTCTTGCAAGGAGTAGCATAAAATAATTTTGTTTTTTCTGTATTGAGTTTTAACTTAAATATGGTCATCCATAATTCTACAGTTGTGATTGTGGTGGAAATTAACTGCATAGATTGAGAGAATGATGAATATGTAGGAATTGCAATAGTGATATCATCAGCATAACTGTAAAATGTCACACCTAACTTAGATAATCCATGTCCCAGAAATGACAAGTAGACATTTAAGAGTAAAGGAGAGATGAACTCCTCAAGAATTAGTCCATTTGTTAGAAAATACATACCCTATTGAATACATCTAAAAAAGTATGCAATTTTTGTCTAATTTTAAATGTTCCATCTTCCTTCCTGATGAATCTCATTTAGTATTCAAAGCCAAATTAAAATCTCCTACAACCAGTAGAGGGCCCTTTTTTATGTTTAAAATCATATCTAAGAGATTCTCAAAAAGTCCCCCTGTTGAATGTTTGGTGCACATGTGCTCACCTAGGGTCACCTTAGTCCCATTTACAAACCCATGCAGATTCTTTAAGCACAGGCCCATATTCAAGTGCTGCTGTATTCTGGCTCTTTTGTGATGCATTTGAGAGCAGACTGTGCTTATAGGTCCTGCCCAGTGACCATTCTTTTTAACTCATTTGGCCCATCCTAGGAGGTAGTGCGGCAGTGGCTGCAGGTATAGAGGGGAGGAAGGGTAAAAGTGCTGAGATGGTATATGGACGGAATAAAAGAGGAATAGCAAGCTTTCTAGAAAGCAGTGATATTCAGACAACTATCTAGATCAGTGTTCTTCAACCACTGGTCCATAGAAATTTCCTGCGGGTCCACAGGGCCAGCACATGCATCAGGCCCAAAACAGTGTTCTTCAACCACCGGTCCACGGTGCGATCAATGTGGCGTTATCTTCAAGCCAGCTCCCTCTTCCTCACTGATTCAGTGCACAAAGCCACAGGCAGTGGCTCCTATGCATGTCCTGTGCCTGAACCGCAAGCCTTCTCTCTGACATTGCAATGTCAGAGATAAGGCTTCCAGATGAGGCACGTGACATGCAAGGAGCCGTTGCCCACAGCTTTGTGCACTGCATCAGTGAGGAAGAGGGAACCAGCCTGAAGATAATACCGGGGGCGGCATAAAATGGCCAGGTAGGAGCAGGCCAGAAGGTAAGGCATAGCATGGAGGGAGGGAGACAACAAAGGTAGGGGGGAATGATTTTATTTTTGAATTTAGTGATTGAATTATGTCAATTTTGAGAATTTACATCTGCTGTCAGTGTGCTTTTTGTAGTTTAATTTTGTGGATAACCATTATGTGTTGTTAAAAAGATTATATTGTGTATCTGTTAAAAATGAATGGAAAAAATAGTGTTATAATTAGTACTATTATGGGGGCGGGGTCTGGGATGGAGATTGGGTAGAGATGGGTGGGGTCTGGCCCACGACTTAGCCCAGTGTTCTTCAACCGCTAGTCCATGGACTGATGCCGGTCCACAGAATAATTCTTTTATTTCTGCCGGTCCATAGGTGTAAAAAGGTTGAAAAACACTGATCTAGATAATGATTTGGATAAAGTTAGATCAGCAGAAATATTTAAGCTTATCCTTATAGCTATTTAAATGTTACCACTATGGATAGTAGCAGCATCTGGATAACCAGACTATCTTTAAACACAGCCGTCAGCATCAAATATACAAAATACACTCACATGGCATTAAAGACTGATCTTGAGTTTGACAAAACGTGGGTGGTTTGATTATATACCCGTAAAGTATAACATGCACTGCTGTCATGATTCTTCTTCATGATGTGGAACTCAGAATCTATTTTCTTCTGTAATGATATGCAGTAATGTTGATCTACACTGCAGAATTTCCTTTTTTAGATGTTGTGGACTTTCTAACTGTATCACTTTTTCTTTTTATCAATTGTTTTATGAATATTTATTTCTTATTTTTTTCCTTCTAGACAGTAATAGTCTATGCCCAATTAATAAAAAAGTGTTACCATAACAAGAATCTACAACTATATATATATGTATACAGTATATATATAGTTGTAGATTCTTGTTAAATTTTATATATATTTTATAACTTTATTTAGTTTTTAATGCCAACAAAAAGTGCAATACAATTTATATACAAACTAGTGTTTAAGCCCATTAGATTAACGGGTGCTAGAATAGATGTGTAGACTTAACAGATCACAAAATTTAATGAAAACTTACTGTGTGAGCTGTCTGTCTTTTTTTTTTTCTCTCTCTCTCTCCTTGGCCGCTGGCTGTCTGTCTCTCTGGCCCCCTGTCTGTCTGTCATTCTTTCTATTTGTCTCTCTCCCTGGCCCCCTGTCTGTATGTCTTTCTTTCTGTCTGTCTCTCTCCCTGGCCCCCTGTCTGTCTGTCTTTATTGCTTTCTGTCTCTCTCCCTGCCTGCTGTCTTTCTGTGTGCGTCTGTCTTTCGTTCTTGTGCGCTGCCTGCCTGTCTTTCTGTCTCTGTGGCCCCCTGCCTGCCTGCCTCTCCCTGTGGTGCCATGCCTGCCTTTCTTTCTGTCTCTCTCCGTGGCCCCCTTTCGTCTCCCACCAGAGCAAACCAAGATTGCTGCCTGCACCCCAGCACACCCCTCCCCCAAAGCATAGCAAGATTGCTCCCTGGCCATCTATCCCTCTCCCCCCTCCCCAATTCCCTGTGTAGCAGTAGCACCCCTTGCCTGCTCCCCCTGTCCTGCAGTGGCTCTTTTCCCTTCCCACTGACCATCAGCACCCATTCTGTTCTTCCTGTCCAGCAGTAGCCTTTTTCCCTTCCCCCTGTCCAGCAGCATCCCTTCCCTGCTCCCCCTGTCCATGTGTTGCATTGTTGTGGGCGCTACAGATTTTTTTTTTTTTTCCTGCCACCTGTGCTCCAGCTGCAAGGAGGTGCATGTGGCATCACTCTGGAAGAAGTGACAGGTCGGCTGCCTGCTGCTATAGGACTGAATGGGCCTAGGCTTCCTCCCCTCCTCTCAGCAAGGAAGGAGTCCGGGCTGGCAGAAAAACTTAACGTGTCCACCCAGGTGCTCCAACTTTTCTCTTCGCCTTGCAACAGAGAGAAGCCACTCTTCCTCTCCCAGCCGTTCCCCACCCTCCACCCCCAATAACCAAAACCCAGCAACAGCAGAAGGAATTGACCCCCCCCTCCAGATTGTGAAGCCCCTGACATGTTGGATCCGTCGTCCAGTGAAGAGGAGTCGGATGGGCTGGTGGAAGAGGAGTGGCGCAACATGCTGGTGACAGCGGCCGGAGGCTCAAAGAGGTCTTTGCTGCCCTCCGTCCGGGACTGCTGTGAGCAGGCGGGCAGACCAGCCAGCCCTAGCCCGTCAGTGGGAGGCAGCAGCAGTAATGGCCACGAGGAGCAGGAGCGGTTACAACAGGCGGACCTCTCATCCCCCCTCCCAGGTCTCACACAGCGTACAGGCAGTGGTAGGTCGCTGCTCCTGCTTGCTTCGGTCCTACTTTCTTTTTGGGTGAAGGCAGGAGCAGAACCTGGCAGCGAGGAAGGCCCTAGGCTATCGGCAAATCAAACTGCCAGACTCCACCCGCATGCGCCGCAAGCCGCCCCACGAGCAGGGAATTGAATTCGGCATGGAGTCACATCCCACGGATGCAGGGATCACAGATTTTCTACTGCGCATGTGCGGTAAGGGTTTTATTATTAAGGATAATGATAATCAACCAAGCACTTATAATCAATCAGTATCTATACAAAAGATAAAAATTCCCTCCCCCATCCATCATTACCATCAAAAATAATACCAAAACAAAAGATATACCTCCCCCCTCCTGCTTCCACCCTCCCTAGATGTGTGGGTGAAAAACAACGGAAAATAAAGATAAAGGGCAACTATAGCAAATCTACAAAAGACGTCAATGGACCCCAAATTAATTTGAATATCTTATTATGCCCCAGCATGTAAGCATTCATTTTCTCATATTTATAAGTTAAACATAAAATCGCCCACCAAAAAGGATAACTAAGGTGATCCCAATTCTTCCAATTACGAGTAATCATTTGCATGGCTATCCCGGTCATAAAAAGCCGGCATTTATAGCGGTCCATGGGGTGAGGGGGGGATTTAATATGCAATAACGTTCCACATGCGTCAATGGAATTGATGCCTCCAGTATGGTATTAATCTGTCCCCATATTGACTTCTAAAAGTTAAGTATCAAAGGACAATAGAACAGCAGATGATCTAGTGTCCCTACATCAAGATGACAGTGCCAGCATCTATTAGATTTAAAACTGTCTAATTTTTGTAAACCAACAAGGGTCCAGAAACTACAACCATATTAAAAAACAAAGGGCAAGTGCACTTTTCTAGGTACCGTATATAATATCAATGTATGTGTCTGTTAAATGCATGGAGTATGAATTCTAGATAAATATAAAGAGCATCATTAGCCTGTCAACTCTTAAAATAAATGTTCTGTCATACGTATCAAAATATAATATACTGTGCATGCCAAAACAAAATTACATGAATTCAAATGCTTGTTAATTTTGTTTGATTCATTCCAGAGCATCAGGAAAGGTAAAATGTCATCAGCAATCCACAATCTTTTTTTATTCTTTGACATTAGCAATAAGAAAAATTATTTTAGGCAATGTCAAAAATTATTAGTCTAATTATGCCCAAATCCATTACATAAGAATTCCTTCAACACACTTATAAACTCATGGGTAAACTAGCTCTCATCATTCTATAATGTGCATGCACCCTTTTATGAAGTCGTGTTAACGTTTTTTTATCGTTGACTGTGGTGATAAAAGTTCTGACGCTCATAGGAATTCTATGAGCGTCAGAGTTTTTACTGTCACAGCCAGCGATAACACTAACATGGCTTCATAAAAGGGGGGGGGGGTTAGTTTGTAGCAAATATGTGCATGAACATTACAGATTCACATGTGAGCATTAGTTGGGAGCAGGCTATGGGAGAGAGCTTTATAATAATAAATTTACTTTTGTATACCGCCATACCCGAAAGTTCTAGGCAGTTCACAATAATTGAACATGATACAAACAGTGCAAGTTATTTAGAAAAGGAAATTCAACAAATTAAAAGGCATACAGTGGAAAGAAATGCATACAATTTAAAATACATGCGATGTAAAAGAATGCGAAGAATTTTGCAAAGAATAAAAGAACTGATTCTTGGTGTGCATTTTTTTCTGACCTGTGAAAGGAGCAGGTCACCCAGTTTCCTGCACATAAATAAACTTTTATTTCACATTTAAGCCTCTGGGTGGCAGTGTTTATCAAAGCTTTAGACCCGCCCTCACTCATCCTGCAACATATGGTTCTGGCATTGAGATCTGAGCTTCTGCAGGTAGAAGTCACAATCTGTAGTCTCCAGGACTCTAGGCCTTGTAACTAGGGTTGCCATATGGTTCCAGAAAAGAGAGGATGGATTGAGGCATCCAGGTTTTACTTCCATGGAAAGCAATGGAAGTAAGGAGGACAGATTGAGACATCTGGGTAATGGAAATAAAACCCAGATATCTCAATCTGTCCTCTTTTTTCTGGAGCCATATGGTAACCCTACTTGTATCAAACAGAGACCAGAAGAAGTATAGCCAAAGCCAGGCAGACAGGATTTCCCCCACAGGTTCTTCTGCTCAGAGGTTACTAGGGATGCAAGCAAAACTACAGTAGCCAATAAGCCATGGGAAGTCCTTTATCCACATGGGAATGCCAATGGAGATCCTGACTGATTGGGGCAAACTTCATGTTACAAATCATAAAACAAGTCTGATTTATTGAAAGTGCAAATCTTGAGAACTTCTATGTACCACAATCAGAAAGATGGGTTGGTCAAAGCACTGGGTAAGAGGTACAGGGCTGGCCCCAAGGCTATCTGATGTTGTTCAAGGGTCACTCAAGACCCTACTCCATTGTACTCTAGTATCTCTTCATTTACACTCAAATATCTCTCCTTTCTCTTTCTACCCTCACAGGTAGCCATCATCTCTCCATCCCTAAGCTCCCTGGATAGTTAACAAATCCCTTTCTCCTCCCTAAACTACCCAGGTGGCCAGCTTTTCATCTCATGTACTGAAGTTATACCACCATGGATAGGCATAGTATGGATAGAAATGAGACAGAGCTGCAATGTACATAACATGCCTGTTGTATAAAATACACAAGCAAAGTTGGAGAAAATGTAAATTTATGCATGAACGTTTGTGCACTATTGAGGTTGGTTCTAAGAATTCATTATTATAGACATATGCAGTAGTTCCCTTTGTTGTCTTTATAAAATAGGCTTAAAATAAGCACTTTCTGGGGGTGTCAAAAATGGTGCCATGAACAGATGCACTGGAAGCAGCTCCTAGAAACTGGTTAACTATCTTTGTTTTTCTGCCTACATTGCTGCTCTGTGATGGACCAGAGGAAGACAACGGACCAGTATTTTGTCCCAGCTGAAATGTCTTTGCAGTTATCTGCTGGAAGGTAAGGACTGCTGATAGAACAACTGTAATTACTAGCACCTCACGAGGAGGCAGGAAGTGTATCCACACTACTAGCAATATGATGGTGCATACTGTCAATGGAAGGGTGGTATCAATCTTTCTCTACATCTGATCTCCTTGCACATTACATCCTCCTGCCAACAGCCATAACCCCAAACATCACTCTCATTGCAATTTCCCTCTCAAAAGTTAAAGTGCCCTTCTGACCGCCCCATCCCAAACTCTATCCCAATAGCATGACCCCCCATCAGCTCCCTGATCCCCTCTCCCCCCCCCCCCCACGGGACCTACCCAGATTTTCCATGCAATACCCTGGTCTTGGAGTCTAGTAGTACCTGTGCCCTCTGCTGCAGCCTGGAATTGCAGCAGGATCAACAAGTCTACCATAAACCCTTGGTGTCATCATACAGTACTATTGAATACTTTGCATGTTTTATTTCACAAACAGGTTTATTATTTAAAATAATTTTTCAAGTTCTAATTTTTATTCATTTTCAATTTACAACCACAAATATAAATACAAACAGTAATATCCTTTGTGAAATGGAATTGCTGTACCAGCTTTTTTTAATACTATAAGGTCTAGATTTACTCTTCAAAAATTTTTTTTTCACTCAGAGAATAGTTAAACTCTGAAATGTGTTGCCAGAGGATATGGTAAGAGTGGATAGAGTAGCTGGTTTTAAGAAAGGTTTGGACAAGTTCCTGGAGGAAAAGTCCATAGTCTATTATTGAGAGATACACAGGGAAAGGCACTGCTTGCCCTGTATCGGTAGCATGGAATATTGCTACTCCTTGGGTTTTGGCCAGGTACTGGTGACCTGGATTGGCCACCGTGGGAACGAGCTACTGGGCTTGATGGACCATTGGTCTGACCCAATAAGGCTGTTATTATGTTCTTATGCCTTCTAAAAAGTGGCTGCTAATCGTGTGTCAACCATGCAATGGCACCATATAGAGAATTGCACCTCTGGGAAAGATAGGCACCAGAAATATAGGCATGGATTTTCTAGGTTTACATTTCCGGCACCTATCTTTGTCATAAATCGCATCTACGTAGGCGTTTTAGGATGCCTAATTCCACTTCTGGTATCAGCCTTGCTCAAGTGGTGTTAGGCAGCCTAATGTACCCATGGAGGCATGATTCCGATGCTGATTCTTTAGATACCAGTGGACACCATGAAACTCAGTTACAAATGTCATTTAAATGGTGTTTTTTTAACTGAGTTTGGGAGTTTACCAGTGCCAAAAATATCAGCGCTGTTTAGAAAATCTGGGCCTAAGTGCTTCAATATACAGTAAGAACCCACCCATCATTATTTCAATTTTACATGCTCAATGGAGTTAAGGGAGTCTCTTGTGAGAAAACTACATTTCTTTTTTATCTATAAAGGGTCAGAAGTATCTTTTGTCTTTTTATAGAAGATGAATGATATTTTATTTTATATTATGTTTATGATTGTTTTTATGTTGGGTTTTTTTATTTGACTTTATGTATATTGTCCCCCCTCCCCCTGTGCCTCCACTAAGCGCTTTAGGCAGCTAGGCAGGGACACATGACTTAACTCCACAATGGGCCCCTTTGAAGTTAGGGGAACCTTTCAAATAGGATACCCCTAGGCTACTGCCTAGTACAGCTTGAGTATGTTCCTTTACAGAAAATCCATCAGTCAGAATGGCTTCAGTGGAAATTGTAAGCTTTATTTGGCCACTGGCCTCAAAATCATAATGCAGTCCCAGTTTCACCAGTGTCATGAAACTTTACAAAAAGAAAATAATTATTTAAATCAAAATATAATTCAATCTGCTCTGGGCTTTGTTAAATAAATCACAATCGTAGCATTTCTCTTCACCAGAGTTTTATACTTGTGCATGCTATATGCCATTAGAGTTTAAAGTCCTTTCAGCTTTAGTAATATCCTGTTGAAAATAGCTAGCATGAAACCTCTCACTAAACTTGAGCTATAGGGGAGACCTTTATAATGGTAATTATCAAACCAGCACTGCTGAGCTACTGACACTGGTAGCTTGGAGAATGAGCCAGTACTCTGGTGAGTTACACAGTTCATTTATCAGCATTAGTCCAGAAACATTCCCCCCTGTTTCTCAGGGAAGATTCCCTCTTCAGCTAGACTGGTGTTTAGCAAGAAAACGGAGCAATCTTCTAGTCAGAGTTTTATCTCCATTTCTAAGGCATGCAGGGCTAATTGCCTTTAACAGGTTGCTAGAGCAATCAGATAACAGCTGTTAAGCTCTCACGGAGGTTTGTGAACAAGGAACCAGAGATATCACCAGGCTGATTTTCTGCCCAGCATTTGGTTCAGGTAATTTACTGCTTTGTACAGGAGAACAGTATTGGCTCTTGTGCTGGAAACCCCAACCAGTTAATTATGAGGCAAACTTTGCAGTCTCAATCATTACAGTCTCTGGCATAACACCACCTCAGTTTATCAGAGAGAAAGAAAACAGCAAGGGAAAAAGAATCTGCTCTTAGACTCACATTTACTCAGGCTATCTCCATTTGTTCTGGCCGGTTTTCAAATTCAGCACTGCACTCTACTATCAGCATTGGCTCAGGAGGGCAGATTCTGAAGGTAAGTTCACAACCTGTTCTTCCTTCATTTCCCAATCCGAATCAGCAAGCTGCCCTGGCTGCTTCCAGGCAAACTCAGCCCCATGCTGGACTTCCTGCCTCTGCAGTGCTCCTGCCACTACTTCTCTCCTGGTTCCTTCCTTTCCCCCTAGCTCTCTACTGAGCCTTGCTTTAAGCCAGGGATATCAAAGCCCCTCCTTGAGGGCCGTAATCCAGTTGGGTTTTCAGAATTTCCCCAATGAATATGCATTGAAAGCAGTGCATGCACATAGATCTAATGCATATTCATTGGGGAAATCCTGAAAACCAGACTGGATTGCGGCCCTCCAGGAGGGACTTTGAGACCCCCTTCTTTAAGCTGAGGACAGAAACCACTCCCCTGTAGCTTCAGTGGGGGGGGAAGGGCTTCCTTCCCTCTGCTTGTGCCGTTTCTCTCAGGGAAAACTGCTTGTCTGCCTTTTGCTTCCCAGGCACTGGATAATAAGAGAGCAAAGATTTCTGCTTTTGCTTAGACACTAACTTAGGTAAGGCAAAGCTTTCTTGTTCTGTCTCCATGGCTTCCTCACTGCTTACAGGGTAGTCAAGGAATTACTCTCTTGGGCACCGACCTGGTCAGCCCTTCTGGATGTTTTACTATATTTCCCTGTGATAAACCTCAGGGATGCAATAGGTTTGTCACAATATATTATTGTAACCCACTTCGGTTTTAAGTGGGATATAGAGTAAAACTGTTAAATAAATACATCTACATTCTACAATACTACTGTTACCATGAGTCAAATAATTTCTATAATCCCAAGGTGCCCTCCAATTTTATCAACATTCTCAGTAAGGAGAATTGCCTCTACCTCCAGTTCTCTCTAATATTATTATTATATTATTATATTATTATTAGGATTTTATATACCGCCTATCAAGGTTATCTAAGCGGTTTTTACAATCAGGTACTCAAGCATTTTCCCTCTCTGTCCCGGTGGGCTCACAATCTATCTAACGTACCTGGGGCTTTGGAGAACTGAGTGACTTGCCCAGGGTCACAAGGAGCAGCGCGGGGTTTGAACCCACAACCCCAGGGTGCTGAGGCTGTAGATTCAACCACTGCGCCACACACTCCTCCCATCTTGGATAAGAGTTCAAATGTTAGCCCTAGAACCAATAAGCTGCCCCCAATCCATTATCTGAATGCTGTTGTTCTCCACTAACAAACAAGAACATACATTTTACATATTTTTTTTTTTCACATGATTGATCCCATCTGCAATCCAAAGACTGTGTATCTGAATCAAATTTTCGCCGTGGCTTTATCGCAAAAGAGATGTGCTCCTTGGAAAGCTGAGATCCTGTATCACGAAAAGGGAAGACACCAATGTGCAGAAGTCTTTAGATCCTGGGGATTCCCATTTGGTTTTAGCAAATTAATCCCCCCCACCCCCACCCTTTTTCTAAGCCACAATAATCCTTTCACAGCTTGTTTTCTACCACTGCCCTCCAACTATGAAAGTGAAATTGGCCCCTCCTTCATCTTAGACTTCCCCTTGTCTTCCCTAATCTCACCCACACTCCTACCAAGTTCTGTGGATGACGTCACCCAAATGTGAGAATATCTGCTCACTGTCCTCGGATAAAATCTGTTACAGGTAAATAACTGTGCTATATCGCAAGCTTAGCTCACACAAATAGCAAAACTTCCTGTATCAAGATTTTGCTTAGTGTTTAGCTCTGCTTAATAAAAGGGCCCCAAATTATGCCCATGTATTTTACAAACTACATGTGTAAATCATGACCCTACCCATCTACTACTGAAAGTCTGCCCAAGAATATGCTAGATTGGGTTACATAAAAGTATGCACCTTTTTAGAACTCTGCATAACCTCAGTCATAAAGGCTTTTGGAAACCAACTCCTGACCATAAATAACATCCCTAGAAGGATGAAATACAAGTTTCACAGCTTGCCATCAGCACTACTACCACATCAAATGCTGCTATTTCAATTTCAGCCTTTTCCGTATTCTCCTCTTGTGACCCCATGAGGAGTAGAGAATTGCATAGCAAGGGCTTGATTCTGCACCTGCATGGTTGTGGGAGACGGGAAGGGCATTTTCTTATTTTACTTTAGTTCTGGATGTTTCGTTATTGCAGTATACAGTTAATTCCTTAATAAACCTCTGAACATTTTAAAAAAATGTTAAGCACACTGTCTTGGTACTAAACATTTCTATCTGCTAGAAGTATTCAAAGTGTTTTTATTTATTTATATTTTATTTTTGAATATTTAGCAGTTCAGGCATCTGTTTTGTAATTACTTTGATAGCCATCATGTGTAAGTTAAAGTTGTTAAATTGGGTTAAATGAGTTTGCATTTAGACCAGGATAACATATATCTATCTATACATGGAGACAGAGAGAGAGAGAGATGCTAGGTAGAGTTTTGGACAGGGAAGACCTCTGTTTTAGATGGAGATCTGATAATATTGGGTGAGCATTCTAGGAGCCAGATAGGGGTTAATGGGGAGGGATTTAGTAGGGAAGTAAGTTAGAGTAATTGGGAAGCAAGAAGGGAGTATAATGGGGATAGAAGGGTTTAGGATTTGTGAAGGGTATTGAGGAATGAAAGGGTTAAGGAGTAAAGGAAATCAGGAAAGAGGATGGGATTGGAGGGTTGGCTGTGGTGAAAGAAAAGGAGAGTACGGATTGGAGAGTTGGAGACAAGGGGAAGAGTTGGAGAGGGAGATTTTGTGCTGGAGAATTAGGTGGAAAGGGATATTTTGTGGGTTGGTGGGTGGTGGTAAGCTGTGGGAAGAAAGCTGTCCCACCCGGCCCACCTCTTTATAGAAGGAGGTGGGGAGGGTTTGTAACAGTCGCAGTGGGCACAGAAGGTGGGATGGGAAGAGGGTTAGTTACACTATTCACCAAGATATTAGTGTTTACTGGTGTTGTTAAGTTGGGATTCCTGTGTGATCCTGCATGAGACCAAGCATGGCCTTGCAGTACCGCAGGTTGTGTATTTTGATGATAAGAGTTAAAGTCTGTGATAATAGGCAGCTAGTGCGGTACTGCCTAGTTGTGGAAGAAGCAATTTGTATTGCATGGTGATATGTTAATTTTCTGTGGTTAAGTCATGTGTGCTGTAATAAAAGATGTGGCCAATATTTTAGGTACTAATTTGGAGTTTTCTTTGAAGTTATTTTAGGAGTGATAGTAGTTTGAAAGGCGAATGAATTCTGAATACCAATATTATGGATGTTTAATACACCATAAGTTATTTTAAAGTGCTTTTGTTTTGTATGATAAATTTTTAAGTTTCACTATAATTTCCCCTTCACTAAGGGGCAATGGAAGGGTTTTAGTGTGCATTGTTGAAGCCTTTGCATGCTAAAAAGAGAAATGAATATATTAAAAGGCCTCCCCCCAAATGTCAGCCACACCACCCCACCCCAAAATGTGCATATGTGAGCAAACAACTGAGTGAAGGTGTGCATGAGGGATTATCAAGCTCATGCTAAATATCATATTACTCTCACCTTTCAACCTAAGTTAGTTTCATAAATTAGGTGCCTGTTTTCAGCATATAATTTAAGCAACCTAAGGGGTCTTTTAGAAAGTTGTGGTAGTGATGCTGCTTTGAGTAAATGTACAAAAGCCCATAGAAATTGAATTGGCTTTAGTGTGTTTACCGCCGGAGCACTGGCGTAGTAAGGGAGGGTGTGAGGGGGCAGTCTGCCCCAAGTGTGGTCTTTGTAAAGGGCACAGGCACCCGTCCTCCTTTCCGTCCCCTTCCTTCCCGAACCTCCCTGCCACGTGCGTGTTGTCACAACCCTAGCCTTAAGGCTAAGCTTGTGCCAGGCAAATCTCCTCCAAATCCAGCCCTTATCTTGAAAAGGGCCAATCAGTGTGACAGGTTAGGCTCAGACAGACAGATAGGGTCTGAGTTCCCATTGAACCACCAGGTTACAGAACCCTGGGAAGGGGAAGATGAGAGTGAGACTAGCCTGGAGCAGATGGAGGTGCCTTACAAAAAAGAACAGCCTAAGAGGCAAGCACACAGCTCAGCTAAGGCACAACTGCTGGGCCCAATTAGGGCTAATCAGAAAGCCCAGCAGAAGCAACAGGTTGTCCCTCCCCCTTGCAGGTTAGGGCGTGTCCAGCTCAGAGCTTTAGAGGCTCAGCTCAGGAGAAACAATTCAGTCTGCCCTGGATCAGCCCAGGAAGGAGGCTCGAGGGACTGGGCTCCTGAATCATCACAGAATCAGGACACTGAAATGGCAGATGTAACCACTGTCCTTGAGGCGAACCAGCCAGCCAGCCAGGACACCATAGAACTTATGGATAACTCCCTGGAACCAGAGGAAATACACATGGATCAAAGCTAAATTGGATTTCCTTGCTGTTTGTTTGCTTTTGAATTTCTGGTTTTTTCTTTTGGGGCTGCCTGGAAGCACAAGGCAAGTGCAGACAGCGTGAGCAGTGCTAGGCTCACGGCTGCAGGTGTGCCTTATTGCCTGAGACAGAGAAGGAAGTGTTTATTTGGAACATTTTGACTTTTGCCTTTTTCTATTTTGAGAGGACTTTGTGAATGAATGTGTGAAAGGGGTAGTAGCATGGGGAGAATCCACACAAGATCCTCAGGGTGGGATTGTGGGGCCAATTCTTTGGCAAGCTTTAAATAAAGTGGATTCAGCTACTCCCCTCCCCCACCAACTGCCTGTGAAGTTGGCTGGGTAGGCCTGCTAAAGACCAGGCCTAGACAGCACGTTCTGAGAGTGTTTGCAAACCATAGTGAATGACCAGTATAAAGGCTGGGTAATTCTTGTAGCCATAGTTTGCCCTTGTGACTGTGGGACTGACAGGGCAAGGCTACACTAGAACCATTTGAACTTACCTGCAAGAAAGGTGTGGGCTGTATTTTTTACAAGTCCCAATTTTCTGTTTATATTTGATTTTTGAGTTCAAAACTTGAACTGTGACACTTTTGCTATTTGGAGAACTGTGATAAGCAATAAAGTTGGACACCAGTTCTTTTGGAAAAGCTTTATTGTTCCTGACATTTGTTTTTTTTTATTATATTCATAAGAACCAGCAGGACCTTCAACTTCCTTTGAAGGCACGACAAGTTCGGTGTTTTTTGAGTCCTGGTTGGTGGCCATTTGCAAAACCCGGCACCGGCGGGCTCACAGTGTGCCCCTTCCCTTGTATCTCTTAAATTTTTCCTGAGCGAACAACATTACGAACTTGTTTCCCACGTTGGTGTTGCCTCTCTGTAATGTCACTTCTGAGCCCCCGTGCCTAGGAAGAGATGTCAGATGGATAGCTGACACGATGCAGGCACCATGTTTGTGCTGTTGCTCTTGCCTGGAAAATTAAAAAGGTATGGGGAAAGGGAAGGGGGCATGCATGCAGCAGGGGGGGGGGCGGGAAGGAGCGGGGGTGGAGATGAGGGCAATGGCGGGGCGCCATTGCCCCGGGCACCACTTACCCTTGCTACTCTACTACACAGGAGCATTGCAACAGTGGCCTTGTAATAGGGGCCCTAAATTTTGCTGAAAATAGTTGAGAAAATAATTATATTAAATGTTCCACAAAGCATTAAAAAGAGCTGGAAAGAATATACAGAAAATTTGTACAAACAAGGCAATGAGGATAACATTGGGGAAATTGAACTGGAAACTGAAGCCAAAGGAGAACCTGATATTTTAAAACAAGTCATTGCAGCAATTAAAGCTTTACCGAAAAGCAAGTCACCTGGTATCGACGGTATTTCAATTGAATTAATAAAAGGCTCTGATGGTGCTATCATGGTCCTCACTCGACTGTGTCAACAGATTTAGAAGGAAAAACATGGCCAACCAATTGGAGAAGATCATTTTTCATACCTATACTGAAGAAAGGTGACGCCAAGGACTAACAATTACAGAAATATTGCATTCATTCTATACACCAGCAAAATATTGCTGAAAATAATACAATGAAGGCTCCAATCATACATTGAGCAAGAACTACCTGAAATTTATGTTGGCTTCGGAAAAGGTCGAGGAACAAGAGACATTATTGCCAATGTTAGATGGATATTGGAGATGAGCAAAGAATACAAATTGATTCTGGAAGAGATCAAACCGGCTATGTCACTCAAAGCCCAAATGATGACGTTATGACTGTCTTATTTTGGTTACACCATCAGAAGAGATCACTGAAGGACATCATGTTTGGGAAGATCGAAGGAACTAGGTGAAGATGGCAACCTGCAATCAGATGGCTGGACACGTTGAAAACAACCATGGGGATGACATTGGAGGACCTTTCCGGACTAGCACAAAACTGATTTCTTTTTAGATATGTAATTCATCAAGTCACTAGGACTTGAACATGAGTCGATGGCACCTAACAACAACAACAACATGAATCTCTATGGGAAGTACATTCCATGTTTTCGCCACTTGATAGTTAAATGAGTTGTGATTAATTGTCTTGTATCAGAGATGAGAAGGATAGGATCAGTTGATTGTTGTTATGATGCTCTGTCAATCTGCCTAGTAATTTCAATGAGTCTTGGGAAGCTACCAGGTGTTTCTCCATGTAAGATTTTAAATGTTAACAGCACATGTTAAATTCACTTTTCTATCGGGAGCCAATGCAATTCCATTAACAGTGGTGTAAATTTGCTTAATCTTGATTTATATAGACTATGTAGAATATGATTTGTAGAATACATAACATAACAATTTTTTATTTATATATCACAAAAACCTTTCAATTCTATGCATTTTACAGAAGAGATGGACTGACCATTGTCAGAAAGTTATAATAGATAGAACATTGGCATTGACAAGTTAACAATGATAAAACAACTACAAACAATCCAAAACACAGCACTGAGACTTATATATTCATTGAGGAAACACGACCACATCACAGAAGTATACCTCAACTCACACTGGCTTCCAATTCCAGCAAGAATACTATTCAAATTCTACTGTCTACTATTTAAAACCATAAGCGCCGATAGCCCAACCTACCTGAACAACCGCCTCATCCAAACCACATCAACAAGACACAGGAAAACCCACACTCCATTCACGCACCCTCCAATCAAACAAGTCAAACGAAAAAATTATATGATGGCCTCCTAGCCACACAGGCAGCAAAACTCGACAACCAAATCTCCAATCTACTAATTATGACACCAGACTACAAAACATTCAGAAAAGAAGTAAAGACGTTACTTTTCAAGAAATTCCTGCAAACGACTTAATACCGCTAGCTCCTTCTCACTTCCCAATACCTTCCCGATTCCCCAAAGCAATCACATCTACTGTTTATCTCCTATAGAAATTACCAGATATCTTCTTCTTGTAATATGTTTTTGTAATTCTTTTGTAATCCGCCTTGAACCGCAAGGCAATGGTGGAATAGAAATCTCTAATGTAATGTAATGAAATATGTTACTTTGAAGGAATTATAAGAATTTTGAGAACAGTTGGGTTTTTAATAGCTTTCTAAAATGCATATATGAGTTTGGATACATGGAAGCAGTTTGGTATGATAAGTCGGTTAATGAATCTTTTCTGATTACAGCCTTTGACTGAAAGGAAGGTAAAAAAATGATTGGGAACATGTGGAGCGGCTTAGAGACAAGAACAAGAACTGAGCAATTAGGTGCAGTAGTTAGGCAGTAGGCCATGTAGGGCTTTGTAGAAGAGGCATCTAAACTTGAAGAGAACTCTTTCCTTGACAGGAAGCCAATGTAGTTTTTGGTAGAATGGAGTTAAATGGTCAAATTTTTTTCAGGTTGAAGATTAGTCTTACTGCGATGTTTTGAATATACTGTATTTATTTTCCAGAATACAAATCTTAATTTGTAGAATATGAGTTATGCTGCAGTGTTCTGTAGCAATTGGAGTTTTTTAATTAATTTCACTGGAATACCTTGGAGTATTGCATTATAATAGGCCAATATTGATAGTGTGGTTGATTCTTAGCATAAAAATAGACTGGACCAAGTTATTAATATGATTCTCAAATTTCAATGAGCTATCTAAAATGACACCCAGAACTTTAGAGGATAGACTCAGTATTGAACAATCTCTATTTTCCAGTTTCATTGTAGATTGAATTGGGTGTATCTGTGATCATTGTGAACCACAGTAATTTGGTTTTTTTCAGTATTTAATCTCAGGTGGTATTGTGCTGACCATTTTTGTACTCTACCTAGGGCTTTGAACAGTTTGAAAGACAAGTTTGCTAAATTTAGGTCCAATGGGAAAAAGAAGAGGATGTTGTCTGCATAGGAGAATAGCCATTCTTCTAGTTTTAGGGTAATTGAGGTTAGAGTAGTTATAAAGATGTTGTATATTAACAGTGAGATGGAAGATCCTTGTAGTACTCCGTATGGTGGCAACCAGTAGTCAGAATAGGATCCATCTTTAAATACCCTATGGGGCAAACAACGTCAAGAGAGGAATAGAACAGGCTTTAAACTAAGAGGAAGGGGAAAGCCGACAGTCGACCTAGCGTTGATGATTCGGAAGACGGTATCCCATGAAGATACTAAGGGGAAAAAAGGCTGGGAAGAAACAAGGGACAAATTACTAACCCAGAAGTGGAGGTTAGAAAGATTGTAGCAAAAGAGAAGACACCAAAGACCGAAGCACAGGGAAAGGAAATGAGAAGGACGAAATGCCAGGATCTAAATTGCATATATGCTAATGCAAGGAGCCTAAGAAACAAAATGGAGGAACTAGAAGCCATGGCCAATGCAGAGGACATAGACATCATTGGAATCTCTGAAACGTGGTGGAATGAGGAAAACAGATGGGATACAGCACTGCCGGGATACAAGCTCTATCGCCAGGACAGGTCAGGACAGAAAGGAGGAGGAATAGCCCTATACGTAAAAGAAAGCATACAATCGACAAGAATGGACACAGCGGAGACGACCAACAAACTGGAATCGCTATGGGTTAAAATACCGGGTAGGAAAGGGCATGAAATAAAGATGGGCTTATACTATCATCCACCCGGGCAAACCAGAGATATTGATAAAGAAATGGATGCCGAGATGAAGTGAGAATGCAAAAGAGGTTACACGGTTGTTATGGGAGACTTCAACTACCCCGGGATAGACTGGAGTCTTGGAAGCTCAAGATGCGCCAGGGAGACAGAATTCCTGGAGGCTATACAAGATTGCTTCATGGAGCAGCTTGTTAGAGAACCGACGAGAGGAAATGCAACTTTGGATCTAATCCTAATTGGGCTAATGGGACCTGCAAAGGAAGTGGAAGTAGTGGGACTGTTGGGAAATAGCGATCATAATATGATCAAGTTCAAGGTTGAAGTAGGAATACCGAACGGAAAGAGAACCATAGCGACAACTTTCAACTTCAGGAAAGGAAACTATGAAGCAATGAGGGAAATGGTAAGGAAGAAAATTAGGAACACTTCCAAGAAATGGCAAACGGTAGAACATGCCTGGTCTTTTTTCAAGGACACGGTGAGCGAGGCGCAAAATCTGTACATCCCCAGATTCAGAAAGGGGTGCAAAAAGAGTCGAACAAAAGACCCGGTATGGATGACTAAAATAGTGAAGGAAGCGATAGCCAATAAGAAAAATTCATTCAGGAAATGGAAGAAGGACAAAACTGAGGAGAACTGGAAAGAGCATAGGAAGTATCAAAAAGAATGTCACAGTGTGGTTCGAAAAGCCAAAAGAGAGTACGAAGAGAGGCTAGCCAGGGAGGCACAAAATTTCAAACCGTTCTTCAGATATGTTAAAGGGAAACAGCCAGCTAGGGAGGAGGTGGGACCGCTGAACGAAGGAGACAGGAAGGGAGCGGTGAAGGAGCAAAAAGAAGTCGCGGAAAGACTTAACATGTTCTTTTCGTCTGTATTTACAAACGAAGACACAACTAACATACCGGAACCTGAGCAAATCTTCAATGGAAATCAAGCAGAAAAATTAACATCCATGGAAGTGAGCCTTGATGATGTATACAGGCAGATAGAAAAACTTAAAACTGACAAATCCCCTGGTCCGGATGGAATCCATCCAAAGGTTTTGAAAGAATTAAAGGAGGAGATAGCTGAACTACTGCAGCAAATTTGCAACCTATCCTTGAAAACAGGCATGATCCCAGAGGATTGGAAGATAGCCAACGTCACGCCCATCTTTAAAAAGGGATCAAGAGGTGACCCGGGAAACTACAGACCGGTGAGTCTGACCTCGGTTCCGGGGAAAATGGCGGAAGCACTGATAAAAGAAAACATCGATGAACATTTGGATAGAAACGAACTTCTGAAAACAAGCCAACATGGTTTCTGCAGGGGGAGATCGTGCCTAACTAACTTATTGCACTTCTTCGAAGGAATTAACAAAAGGATGGACAGGGGAGACCCCATAGACATCATATACCTTGATTTCTAAAAAGCCTTTGACAAGGTGCCTCACGAACGTCTACTCCGGAAACTGAAGAATCATGGGGTGGATGGAGACATACATAGATGGATCAGAAACTGGTTGGCAGGTAGGAAACAGAGGGTAGGAGTGAAGGGCCACTACTCGGACTGGATGAGGGTCACGAGTGGTGTTCCACAGGGCTCGGTGCTCGGGCCACTGCTTTTTAATATATTCATAAATTATCTAGAAACAGGGACGAAGTGTGAGATAATAAAATTTGCGGACAATACAAAAATATTTAGTGGAGCTGGAACTAAAGAGGAATGCGAAGAATTGCAAAGGGACTTGAACAAACTGGGGGAATGGGCGGCGAGATGGCAGATGAAGTTCAACGTTGAGAAATGTAAAGTAGGAAGCAGAAACCCAAGGTACAACTATACGATGGGAGGGATGTTATTGAATGAGAGTACCCAAGAAAGGGACTTGGGGGTAATGGTGGACATGACAATGAAGCCGACGGCACAGTGCGCAGCGGCCGCTATGAAAGCAAATAGAATGCTAGGTATAATCAAGAAGGGTATTACAACCAGGACAAAAGAAGTTATCCTGCCGTTGTATCAGGCGATGGTGCGCCCGCATCTGGAATACTGCGTCCAATATTGGTCGCCGTACCTTAAGAAGGATATGGCGTTACTTGAGAGGGTTCAGAGGAGAGCAACACGTCTGATAAAAGGGATGAAAAACCTTTCATACGCTGAGAGATTGGAGAAACTGGGTCTCTTTTCCCTGGAGAAGAGGAGACTTAGAGGGGATATGATAGAGACTTATAAGATCATGAAGGGCATAGAGAGAGTAGAGAGGGACAGATTCTTCAAACTTTCTAAAAATAAAAGAACAAGAGGGCACTCGGAAAAGTTGAAAGGGGACAGATTCAAAACGAATGCTAGGAAGTTCTTCTTTACCCAACGAGTGGTGGACAACTGGAATGCGCTTCCAGAGGGCGTAATAGGGCAGAGTACAGTACTGGGGTTTAAGAAAGGATTGGACAATTTCCTGCTGGAAAAGGGGATAGAAGGGTATAAATAGAGGATTACTGCACAGGTCCTGGACCTGTTGGGCCGCCGCATGAGCGGACTTCTGGACATGATGGACCTCAGGTCTGACCCAGGAGAGGCATTGCTTATGTTCTTATGGGCTAATTTTCAAAAAAGAAAAACATCCAAAAAGCAGGATAAACTGGCACTTGGACGTTTTAATCATCAAAATATCTAAGTGCCAATTTTCATAACTAATTTTTAGACATCTTCCAAGACATTCACCTTCCAGGATATCTAAATGTTAAGAGGGCATGTAAGAGGCATGTTTTGGGTGGGATTTGGGCAGGCTTAGCACTAGGTCATATTGTAGGGAAAATCAAACCTTTTTCAAGTCATCCAGGGTGTCATTTAGATATTCAGAGTTAGACTTATTTTAAAAGCGAATAAGGGGCAAAAGGTACACAGACTGACCAGATGACCACTAAAGAGATGAAACTATGCCCCCCCCCACACTCCCACAGTGGTCACTGACCTCCTCCTAACCCCTAAAGATGTAAATAAAACAATACACACCTATCTCTAAAACAGCAGTACCTGTTATGGGAAACCCTATTAGAGCAGCACACAAGTGTCTCAAGTAACCTGATGGGTGGGCTAGCGAACCAAAGAAGAAGAGCCAGACCCATAAGCCACTTTAACCACTACATTTATGGTGGAAAGTGTGAGCCCACCAAAACCTACTGTACTTCTTATAGGTAACACCTACAGCTATAAGTGCTATTGGGGTGGTGAACAGATGGGTATAGTAGGTTTGGGGAGGGGGTTAGAGGGTTCACCAAACACTAAAAGGGGTTCTGGTAAAATATGTGCCTGGCATCCTTTATTTGAAGTTCACAGCAGTGCCCTCAAAGGTGCTTCACTGCCCTGTTGGGATGTCTGTGTTGATTAAGATACTGACCCCTCTCACATCCAAATGGGCTTCATTGGATGTTTTGAACATGGATGTTTTTGTATCTGAAAATGACCAAAAATGTTAAGACATCCTAAGGGCCAAGATGTTCAAATAAGTCATTAAAAATAAAAATTTGGACGTCTAGTGGTTTTATAAATGGATGCTTCCCTGCCTACTTTCAAAATCAGACTTAGACGTACTATCTAAAATGACCTTCCACATTTCCTATTTGTATAAATCCTTGGAACCACTGTAGTACTAGACCTGAGATTTCTAGTTCTGATAGTTTATTTAGCAACAAAGTATGGTTTGCTGTATTGAATGCTGCTGATATATCAAATTGCATTTGTTGACCTTTACTTAGACCTGATCTTGCTCTAGTAACCAAGTCAATCAGGCATGTTTCTGTGCTGTGATAGTTTTTAAAGCCATCTTGAGAGTGTAACAATATTCACACTGTGTGTTAGCCCAGAAGGAGAAGTTCCTGCTTCGATTCACAGTAAGTGTCCTATTTCTAACTCTAATGTTCCTTTACTTTGTTAGGTTTCACACTTGTTTTAATTATAATCTATTTGGCGTCTGTTTTCAAACTGCTATTGAGTCTGTCACAGTTTTTTTCCTGTTGGCCCTGATTGTCTTCACAACTTACAGCATTCACCAATACATCTCAGCCTGTTTTCATACAGTACTTTGACTGCTATTATCCAGTATGTTTTAAACAAGCTTTGACCAGCAATCAGCTTGTCATATTGCTGCCCACCTCCGCTAGAATTGCCATTCAGAATAATGTGTTTCCACTTTCACTATGTCTATTGCCCTAATCAGGTTTTTTTCAAAACCAGTTCCTGTATGCCTTCCTCTGTTAACATTCAATCTATCATCTTCCCATACAATCATTATTATCAATATCATCATTCCAGTTTCACGTTTTGCTTATGTTCTTTTATTAATTACATTTATCCTTTTATTTTAAAAATTTTGATTTATTTTATTCTACAATGATGTGCTCCGCATAACTCTCTATATGTGATACATCAGATATCCTGGTAGGTACCAATCTCACCATCTCCTCAAAAGTTCTGATGGGTTTCCCCTGCATTTCACCATGTCACTCCTCATCTTCTTTCATATTCACAGCTTCTCACACTTTTCATGCACGACTATGCTCCTTCAGTGGTCATGAGGGGCATCTTACTTGATTCGTACCTCTCACTCTCGTTACATTCCAACACCTTTAGTAATCATTCACATCCTTGCTCATACACATGTATCTCTTTTTGGTTTTTTTTTTCTGCTGACAATCAAGGTTTAATCCCTTTACACATTTCTTTTATGCTCACACCATTGGGCATTCTTTACTTTTTATACACATCACTCACCATTGGTGGCTTTATGACTGTAGCCACCCCATCTCACACACCTTCCCTTTTATTCCTCAATAGGACCCCTGAGGAAGGAGGGTTTCTCTGAAACACGGACCATGTTGGGTCCACACTCCATGTATAAGAGAGCCATTTTTTATGGATTATAATTTTATATAGACTTTTAATAAAGATTCCTGCACCTTGTACATTCTACTCTGCAGTCTTTTCTTTGTTTTTGGTGTTCGCCTTTCACTGCAGACCCGTTGGATTTTTTCTTTGTTTTGACATAGCTTTAATAATAATAATAATAGCTTTATTTATATCCCGTAATACCTTTTCAGTTCAAGACGGTATACAGTAAAGTAGAAATACAGTGTAGATACCACAGGTATCGATACAAGTGAAGAGAACAGGCAGATTACAGCATAGGTTTAGATATAGAGGGTGGAGGGGGGTTGTGCAGGTGGCAGGGTGTGTGTATTGGGATAGTAGGTAGGCTGCATGAGTTCCGTAGGATCAGATAAACTTGTCGAATAAGTGGGTTTCAGAGATTTTCTGAAGGATTAGTATGATAGTGAGTTCAGGAGGAGCGCGCTTAGGGTGTTGTTCCAGATGCTTGCCTGAAAGAATAGTGTCCTATCAAGAAATTTTTTGTAACGACATCCCTTGGCAGTGGGGCATGCAAAGAGAAGTGTTCTGCAGGAGGGGCGGGAATAGTCTTGTAGTATGAAGTGTTTCATGAGGTAGGTGGGCGAGGTGCCGAATAGCATCTTGTAACAAAGGCAGCTGAATTTGAAGATGATTCTGGCTTCCAGTGGTAGCCAGTGCAGTTTTTTGAAGTATGGGGAGATGTGGTCGGATTTTTTTCAGGCCAAAGATTTAGTCTTATTGCCATGTTTTGGATCGCTCTTAGTCTCCTAATGGTTTTTTGTGGGATCCTAAATAGATTATGTTACAGTAGTCCAATGAGCTTAGAATTAGAGATTGAACTAGCAGTCTAAATGCGGCAACACCAAAGTAAGGTTTTAGTGTGCATAATTTCCATAATAGGCAAAAGCATTTGTTGATCAGGATGTTGGTATGGGCGTCAAGGGTGAGTTGTTGGTTGATGGTGACCCCTAGGATTTTTATGGTAGGGTTGATTGGGAAGATATTTCCGTTTAGATTGATTGAAGAGTCGATGGTTTTGTTTGACGGGGTTGCCATGAAGAATTTGTTTTTATCTGGGTTTAGTTTAAGTTTGAAGGTTTTTGTCCCTTGTGATATCTGGTTGATGACTGTAGAGATGAAGGATCTGGTTTCGATCAAAAGGGTGTAGATGGGGATGATGATTGTGATGTCGTTTGCGTATATGTAAGATTTGATTTTAGTTTAGATAGTGTTTGGCCTAGAGAAGACATATATATATATGTTGAAATGGGTGGGAGAGAGGGTAACCTTGTGCAATGCCATAGGGGTTGAACTAGGATTTAGAGTAGGATTGTTCACTGATGACTTGATAAGATCGGTTTTTCAGGAAGCCCTTGAACCAGTTTAGGACTTTGGCCGTGATTCTGATGGCATCTAGGCAGTTAAGTAGAATTTCGTGGTCCAACAAGTCGGAGGCACTGCTCAGGTCAAATTGGAGTATTAGAGCTTGGTTTCCTGCACTAAGTGTGTGAGAAATGTGATCCATGATGGAGGCTAGTGCGGTTTCAGTGCTGTGGTGTTTGCGGAATCCCGATTGGAATTCTTGAAGTATAGGACAGTGTTGATCAGTCCTTCCATCAGTTTGGTGAAGAATGGGATGTTGGCTACTGGTCTGTAATTGGAGGTTGAAGAAATGGGTCCTTAAGATTCTTTAACATGGGAGTTATGAGGATGTGGCCAAGATCAGTTGGGAATTCACCGTTGATCATCCCATGTGAGATCCAGTTGTAGAGTAATGTTTTGAAGGGCATGGGAGCCGATTTCATAATGATGGGTGGGCAATTGTCGAGGCGGCAGGAGTTGGCGTATTAGTTGTAGAGTTGTAGGAATTGGAACCAGTTGAGTTTTTCAAAGTGATCCCAGTACATGTCGGCTGGAACGGAGTCTGAATGGGGGTTAGTGGTGGGGAAGGGAGGTTGGGGGGGAGTTTTGGAAGTGTGAGCTTAGTATGAGGATTTTTGTCTTGAAGTGAGATGCAAGGGACACAGCAGATGGTAGTTGGGTGGAGGGGGATCTTTTATAGTGAATAACTTCGAACAGCGTGTTGATTAGTTTGAAGAGTTCCTTACTGTTGGCTGTGGGGTCAAATAATAGGCGTTTCGTTTTTCTTTTGAAGTTTTTTTGTATTCGTGTATCTTGGATCTCCAGATTGCTTTGTCTTTCTCGTTTTTTGTTTTGGTCCAGATTCTTTCCAGTTGTTGTGCCTTTCATTTTAGTGTTGTTCCGTGTCGTACCATTCGTCAATTATGTGTTATCTTTTTATCCCTTTCTTTAGCAGTGCAATTTTGTCAAGGATCATGGCACTGGTGCTTTTCCAGTAATCGGTGAAGTCACTATTAGTGTTGATTGTGGGTAGCAATGTGAAGTGGGACCAGAATTCGGTGGGGTTGAGGGAGGGTCTGAAGGTTGTGGTCGGGGCATCCTTTCTGTGGTTGACTGTTGGGTTAGGCTTTGTGTTGGTCCAAAGTAGTTGGAAGTTGGCAAGAAGGTGGTCTGACCAGATAGTGTCAGTCCAGGTTTCGTTTGTAAGGGAGATGGGGAGGAGGGTGGGTCTTTGGAGGAGAAGGAGATTAAGTCTAGATGGTGGCCTTTCTGGTGGGTGGGGTAGGGGGGGAATGGGGAATCCTAGGGAGGTTAGGAGAGTACTTTCTTGACTGATCTGAAGTCTTATTGCTCTAGGTGGAGGTTTATGTCGCCTAGTAGAAGATTATATTTGTCCTTTGAGGTGTTTAAGAGGAGGAATTTGGAGATGTTTTGGCTGGCATTGTTCCATTTGTTAGGGGGAATGTAGAACAGTGTGGTGGTCAGTTGATTTAAGAGGTCATGATTGGAAAAGGTGTAGGTGATGATTTCAAGGTCTTCAGTGGATTTGGAATCAATAATCTGGAAGTTGAAGTGATCTTTTAGGATGATGGTGATTCCATCCCCTATTTTAGAGCTTCGGAAGAAGGGAATGATTTTGTAGCCATTGGGTAGGATGTCACTGATGATTATGTCATTGTCTGAGATGACACACAGCCTCAATATATAAGGGATTACCAACCTTATATACTTAAACCTTTTTCAATTGCAGGCCCGATATGCTCAGAGGGAGCTATTATTGCTGGATATATTGGAACCGGCTGAGGTTGAAGCTAATAGAGTAGTTTGTGTGTTACCCTACTCGGAAGATACGAGGGTAATAATATCTCTGATAAAACAGTATTGGCATATGCTGTCTTTGCACACTGGGTTTGAGGAGCCCCCGATGTTTGCATTTTTGAGGGGCCGAACTATTGGCCAGATATTAAGATCTCCCAAAAGGATAACTGAGGGTCCATTAGCTATAGGTGAACATTTGAAATGCCAGCAGTGCCAATGGTGTAATACCACCATTGAAGGCCATGAATGGAGGGACCCCCAAAAAGGGTATGTAATTAAAGCACGGAACAATACCACTTGTAGATCTGGGGTTGTTTATATATTAGTATGCCCATGTGATCTGGTCTATGTAGGCCGGACTAAATGGGCTGTTCAATTGCGTTTAAATCCAGATTAAGTACAATGAACATACAAGCCCCGATTGTGTCACACTGTATGGAAAAACAACATAGGGTGGATCAATTAAGGTGGAGGATGATAGATACTATTGATATGGCAAATGAAGGGAACTGGGAAGTGAGGTTAAATTTCATCGAACAAAGATGGATTTACCGTCTTAATACAGTGGCTCCTGCCGGGTTAAATGAAGAATTAGAATGGGCCACTCTTGTCTAGTTGGACTCCTCAGGGACGCGTCCGTAATATGTCATTCATACAAGCATAGGAACAGTTGGATAAAGTTTGAAAGTTTGAATGGTAACTAGGGTGTAGGGACATCCCATGAGGTCAGAGTCCTATTGCCGTGGGAGGTCCCTTTAAAAACAGGAAGTTAACCCTGCTTCCTCCATTTCTGGAGAGAAGAATGGTCTGTTCGGAATAGAGTGATATTTGTTGGTAAGAATATTGTTTCCTATAAGGGGACTTAAATATTTAAGGGCCTTTAGGGTGTGAATTTAAACTAATTTTTCCACCTTATGGTTACAGGGAGAGATAACCTTGAAAAAAACATATCAGAACACATGGGTGAAACACGTCGGTTATCCCCCGTTCTATGAACTGAGACCAGAAACTGAGCTGATCTAAAGCTAAGTAAATTTATTTTAGCCACTATTTATGAACTAAGTACTTAAACATTAAATTATATAAAAAATTATAAAGGATACAAGCACAAAAAGAGTTTAAGAAAATTAAGAAAATATAAGGATCCGATGACGAGAGGAGGTGTAAAGCCACCTACTATGACGATTTATTGAGTGGGGAGGTGGCCTCGCTGAGGATCATGTGAGAGATTTTGCAATTGAAAAAGGTTTAAGTATATAAGGTTTGTAATCCCTTATATATTGAGGCTGTGAATTACTATTACCTTTTTCTTTAAGAAGTTATATGAGTTTGGTGCCTTTGAGTCTAATTGTCTGAGATGAGCCACGTCTCAGTTAGGAATACTGTGTCTAGATTGGAGGTAGTTAGCCAGTCTTTCACGAGTTGGGCTTTGTTTCTGATGGAGAGAATGTTGAGGTAAGCACTGGGGAAGGTGTGGGAGGTTGGGGGTGGAATGGGATCATTGAGGGTGATGTTCCTAAGTTCTCATTGTTTTTTGGGATGGGATTTAGTATGGTGGTGGGTGTTATGAAGTATTTGGATTTGGAAAAGGCCTGGTCCTGTTCAGTCGGGGTGGGTGAGGGTGAGAGGTGGTCGTAGATGAGTCGAGAGGCAGGGTAGGTGGAGGGGTGAACTACTTCAAAGGAGGCAACCCTATGGGACCAGAGTCTGAGGCAAATAAGGTATAAGATAGCGTAGGGGAGGAGGATAATTTTTGTTGGTTTCATGATTCCTTTGGAGAGAAGATTGTAAACGAATGAGAGGAGATGTCAGGGGGGAATTGAAGGTGGTTAGATGGTGCTGACAAGAATAGGAACAATAACTTACAGGTCATTAAACAGTAATTTCAAAATTAGGAACTTTGGCTTAAAGCAAATTTGTTAGACAGTGAGACGTTGCTTGTGGTGATAGTGGTGTGATAACTCAGAGCAAGCAAGGGTGGAGGTAATGTCCATAAATCAAATAGGCTTCAATGACATAGAGTAGCGACAGTGTTTCGGTTAGTCAGTTGTGTCTTAATGACTAGAATTAAGCAGCTGACCGATGGAAGTGGCATGATTGTTTGGCCCTAGCAGCGTAAAAGTTGTGCCTTAGGATGGTAACAGCAGAGGTGAGAGAGATTCATGAGATCGCTTCTCAGTCGCTTCGCAAAGGCATAATATATTCCAATGCATAATTTTTAGTTGTGTTGCAACCACAAACTCTATCAGTTTTGTCATAAATGGTATACTTGCTGTTGGTCTATAAATAGCAGCCTGGAATAGATCTAGATCTGTTCCTTTTGGGATGGGCATAATAAAGATTTTGTAAGATTCTTTTGAGAACCATTCTAGTGTCAAAGTCAAATTAACCATCTTAACTAGCCAACGGAGCATCTCTTCTGATATGTCGCAATACAGGTAGGATGGGCATAAGTCTAGATAGCAACCTGCCTCAGTTAACCTATTTACCACTAATTTTAATTCATCTCTTGTGGCAGTGTTAAAAGCTGTCCACATTCTGTCTGCTGGTATGTTGACTATATTATTTTCAGTAATAGCCTCATGAGGTAGGTTGTTTATTTTATTTTCAAATTGTTTAAATATAGTCTCAACTTTATTTGTGAAGTATAATGCCAGTGTACCAGGTACAGGATACTTGGGTGTAAGTAAAGGGATGACAAGATTGAAATGCTGGGCATTGAGTAATATTTTTATGGATATGCACTGAATGAGTTGTAAACATTTAAGAGTTGAAAGAGGAAGACTGGCTAAAGGGCCTTACGACACTCTAAGTGGGATATCACTAAAGGGAGGAGAAGGGCTCATATGTGTTGTGATGGTAAAATGGTCTTCAAGGAGCAGATCTGGTGCAATATAAAGAAGGCTGAACATAGCACAGAATCAAATTTTGGTTTAAATGTAAGCTGCTAATTGAAGTTGAAATCCAGGGTAAGTAGCAGAGTTGGAATAACAGTTCAAAGATTAGGAAAATGTGTTGCTTCACATTTGGAGTCTTTAAGAAATGTCTTTGAGGTAGAGATCAGCTGAAGACAGGCAGTGACTGGTAGAGGGTCAGTGGAAGCAGGAGGTACTGTAAAGTGTACTGGGATTCTGAATTTGGGCCGCTGATTAGACAGTTTATGACTTATATGCATTTTAGAAAACTGTTAAAAACTTATTTATTTAAGTATTTGTAGATTATGCTGTGCTACTGTAATTGATCTAAATGTAATTCATTGTTATTGTTCAGTTTCATTCTTTTGTACACCGTATCGAACCACAAGGTATTTGTGATATAGAAATACATTTTTATGTTATAATATTTGGATATCATCTGTTAAACAGAAGTCTGAGGGGAGCTAGGAATATGTTAAATAGGGGCCAGTTTGGAGCCCTTGGAAACCCCACAAGTAGCAGGGAAAGAAGTCAATAGAGAACTTTAATGTGATTTATTCAGTTAAATTAAAATGACTCTTCCTCACCTTAAAGTATGTGCATTGTTCCACAGAATTCTTGTTTTTAGGTTTGTTGAAAGGAAACATTCCCTTGGGTGTTTTTCAGTTGGAGGATGACTATATTGCACAGAGATTTCATTTTCAAATCTATATACATTATTAGGAATGAAAAACATTCCTCCAGAAAATTTTGTATCTCTGGCAAATATGAAAGCAAAGGTGCAGACAGGTCATAATTATCTAAGACATTCTGGTTTGTTCTGATTTTCATCTGAAATGTTTTTTTCCCTAGCCATTACCACTTGCTTGTTATAGAGATGTGCACTAGCCAAACATTTTCATTTGGACTTTTTCCTAATTTGGGGATATTTTTCTGACTTGTTTCACATATTAGTAATACTTTTTTATATGCATTAGAACATTTTAGCACATGCTAATAGACAAAGCCTGTTAATTAATAGGTTAAGGAATATTAAACTGATTGTGTTCTAGCTAGTTGTTTCTACCAAGTATCCAGTTAGCAGTGATATTCAGACTGCTAACTGGATAAAATTACTTCAACTTCAGCCTGATAGCTATTTGGTTAGTGGTTTGAATATTTCTGCTAACTGGATAACGTTCGGCTCCACCCAAGCCCCACACACTTAATGGACCAGCACTATACTGATAGTACTAGAGACTGACATGGTAATCGTTACCATAATTCCACAGTTACTACGGGAATTACCACAGTAATGGGAAAATCTGTAGGCATTTACCTGGTATTACTACAGTAGCGGTAAACCATTCTGTGATAATAAGGACATCAGCCCTCCCCATACCCTACCTCTAGACCTAATGGTCTAGTGGTTGCTTCGGGGGCAGGAAAGAACTCAACTCTTTCCCTGCCCCTGTTGTAGCTGCTACCATCACTCTGAAAGATTTTCAAGATGGCTGCTGAGACTTTATGTAGGAGGAAATCTTGCAAGGCTACTGTGAATCAGGCACCATTTTTCTAGGTGCCATAGGCACCTACATTTAAAAATAACAATTTAAATCTTTTTTTAAATGGCTTTCCCACATAGATTAGGCACCGGTAGGATGCCTACCATGCCTAGCTTATGACACCTAAGGGTCTCTTTTACAAAGTTGCAGTGCATTTACTGTGGCAGCATTGCAAACACAGCTTTGTAAAAATAAAGCTCTAAGTTATTTGCGTGTGATTCTGAGGGCTTTACTTAATTGCATTTTTCTTTATTTGCTGGCTTTTTTGTTGTTGTTTGGAAATTGATATTGTCTATTTATGGTGTTTGTTTTGGCTTCACACTGAGAAAAGCACTAAGCCATGTGCTATTGGTTTGCTTTTACACAGAAAAAAAAGCACTAACCCCCCCCATTTTACAAAGCCACTCTGCCAAGCAGCATGAGCTAAATGCCAAGCCGCCCATTCTATTTCTGTGTATGGCTTGGCATTAAGTTTGTGCTGCTCATCAGTGTGGCTTTGTAAAAAAGTAGGGAGTAAGTTACTCGTATGTGATATTCTGAGGGCTGTTCTTGATATGTTTGTACCGTATTTTCGCGGATATAACGCGCGCGTTATACGCGTTTTTACCTACCGCGCATACCCCTCGCGCGTTATATGCCTGAGCGCGGTATACAAAAGTTTTTAAACATAGTTCCCACCCCGCCCAACGCCCGATTCACCCCCCCAGCAGGACCGCTCGCACCCCCACCCCGAACGACCGCTCGCACGCGCTCCCACCCGCACCCGCATCCACGATCGGAGCAAGAGGGAGCCCAAGCCCTCTTGCCCGGCCGACTCCCCGACGTCCGATACATCCCCCCCCCCCGGCAGGACCACTCGCACCCCCACCCCGAAGGACCGCCGACTTCCCGACAATATCGGGCCAGAAGGGAGCCCAAACCCCACATCATGTGCCTCAGGCCGCGCCCCCAGGTGGGACCTAAGGCTCCAGGGCCTATTCTGATTGGCCCACGCGCCTTAGGCCCCACCAGTAGGCGGAGCTTTAGGACGGATGGGCCAATCCGGCCTCATTCCTTCGTTGGCTGCCTGCCGGACAGGCGGGTTTGGCTCCCGTCTGTCCGGCCAACTACCAAAGGGGGGTGGGGGGGTCGTGGGGGTCGGCCAGGGGGGTCCCTCCTGCCCGTAATGTAGTGCGGGGTGGGGTTAGGGGGTCGCCGTGGCCAGGAGGGTTTGGGCTCCCTTCTGGCCCAACTACACAAAGGTACGGGGAAGGCGGGTGGGGGTGTCGTGGGGGTCGGCCAGGGGGGTCGCGGGTCGGCTGGGGGACGGGCGGAGGTTCTTGGGGGGGGGCGGTCGTTGGGGGGAGGGGGTTTGCGTCGAGGGCAGGAGGGCCTGGGATCCCTCCTGCCCGTAATGTAGTACGGGGTGGGGTTAGGGGGTCGCCGTGGCCAGGAGGGTTTGGGCTCCCTCCTGGCCCGATATTGTTGGGGAGTCGGCGGTCCTTCGGGGTGAGGGTGCGAGTGGTCCTGCCGGGGGGGGGGATGTATCGGATGTCGGGGGGGGGGCATCAGGCTTTCAGGATGGGGACAGACCTTCAAGGGGGGACAGGACTTCAAGGGAGGACAGTGCACGGAAAGTCAGGGGGGGTGAACGGAGAGTCGGGACAGCGCATGGAAAGTCAGGGCAGTGCACGGAAGTCAGGGGGGGTGAACGGAGAGTCGGGACAGCGCACGGAAAGTCAGGGCGGGCGAAAGGAGCGTCGGGCATCATGCGCGGTATACAAAAGTTTTTGTACATGTCATCGTGATTTCTGCACGCTATACCTGTGTGCGCGTTTTACACGGGTGCGCGTTATATCCGCGAAAATACGGTAATTGTGTTAGTTTTGTTCACAATAAAAATAATCACTTCTTGCTTTATTTGTTGCGATTTTATGGTAAAATTTTAGAGAGAGCTAAACTTATTTGTCGTGAGTTTGTGAACTGAATAAAAACTACAGGTTTAGGGACAGGACTGAATAAAAGCTAAAATTTTCATCATTGAAAAAACTAGAATAAAATAAGAATTTCAATTACATGTTCTCTGCATGAATTATTAGAGCACAAATTATCTGATCTAAAATATCACTAGTATTGAGCGGATGTTTGGTTTTCTATGCACAATGCAGAACCCAGAATGCCTCCCAAGTTGAATTTTTATTGATGTTCTTTCAATCAAAATAAAAGTCAGACCCCTCCCCTCACACACACATACACACACACACACACACACACTATAGTGTAAAATGTTTATTTGCTTTGCGGCCCATAAAATTGCATAAAATCTTTCTGCTTTGAGCAGGGAGATGCGGATAAGAAAACTAAGACTGCAGTGATGGTGAGAAGATGGGGATGAACATGCAGGGTTGGTGTGGAGACAGGGCTGAAAATATGGTGTTAGTGAGGGGATGGGGATGAATCTTTGTCCCTGCATCACTCTTTAAATAGTACCAAGGCAATAAATGGAAATAGTTCAGGGACACTAACCAGTTAATGCTACTGAATATCCCTCTCAAAGCCACTCCAACCTGGATAATTCCCTATGGATACCGACTTTGAAAGTTATGCTTCTAAATTATCTTCTTTGACAATTTGCTAGGGCTGAGTGCCTAAATATATGTTCAAAATGTCATTAAACTCTTAAATTTGGAGCTAAAAAGTGGGCGGCAATAGGACTTGATGGGTGAGGAAGAAATGTAAGGGCTTAAAATTGATTTTCAGCACTAGACTAATAAACCTATAACTTTAGGGAAATGAATGACTGCTAAATTTTTAAACCTAACTTTAAGTAAGCAACTAATGTAAGATGTAGGTTCCTAAATTAGGTTGAAATAGGACACAAATTTAGAAGCCTATCTTGGGGGTCTTTGTACTAAGCTGTGTAAGAAAATATCCATTAAAAAAAGTTAGTATGTGAGCAGTTAGGAGTCATGCGCTAATCCTGCACTAACCAATTAGCACACAGTAATGTAGCTGTGCTAAGTGAGTAGCACAGAAAATCCCACTTTCCACCCCAGACATGCACCCTTTTGCAGAATAATATAAGAAAGATACTTTTTGTGAGCGCAGACTAGAAATTTACAGCAGGATGCCTGAGCTTATCCTGTGGTAAGGCCTTTTAAGCTGCAGTAAGAAGGCCAACTCTATTTTTTAAATATCAAGCTACATTTAATGCACTCTGAACTGAATGTAAACCAATTATTGCACATTCTTGGCTTCTCAATACCACTAACTTTTCTGGGGATGTTTCCCAGGAATATCTATTGGCAGCTTATTAAATTTCTTTTGCACATAAGAAAAATGTTAAATCATTCATTTAATCTAGTGAAAGTCAGATCTGCACCTGACATCATATTTTGTGCATCTCTCTTCTTAATATTTTACTCAAGTTAAATATCTTTTTAATTATTGAACAGTGTAATATGACAACACTATTTATTTTCATCTGAAGACAATGATAAAGTTTAAAATGGTGAAAAACAATAAAGCTTTTAAGAAGATTTTCTTAACTTTTGGAGATTATATCAAATATTTGACTTGGCTTAAATAGTAATGTATGTTCTTCATATTTTCTTGTACCGGTAAGGTGGCCTAAGGCCCTGATTGGCCCAGATACCTAACACCCCTCTCATAGGAAAGGCTTAGAGTATCCAGGCCAATCAGGGCCTTAGGCCCCTCTCCTGTGCATCTCAGGATGCATCAGGAAGGGGAAGACCTGCCATTTCAAAGAGGCGGGCCTGCTGACAAGAGGGAGTGGGCATCCCTCTTTCCGGCTTCTACAACAAGGTACATGGGAGGGGCTGGGGGTTTCTTTATCTGGGGGGGGGGTTCTGAGCTGACCTCCCCCAAGACCACAAGGGCTCTGTCTTTTGGGTCTTTTTTGTGGAGTGGTGGGAGGGGAGATCTTCATGTAGGGTAGGGGTATCAGGAGGGGACATGGGGGAGTGCTGGGGGAGAGTCAGGGGGGGGCATGTCAGGGGTACAGGTGGCCTGGATATACAATGGGGTTGCTAAGGCAGGAGGGAGTAGTATCCCTCTTTTCTCTCTGGTTGTGTCACTGTTGCAAAGGTGGCCAACATCATTGGTGGTGGTGGGGGGGGGTTGGGGCCCCATGGTTGTTGTCGATGGTTGTTGTCGGGGAGATGGTGCAGGTCAGGAGGGGAGACCGGCACAACTTTTTTTTTTAATGGGGACAGATATTGTGTATGGGTAACACGCACAACATCTGTGTTCATTAAAGAAAAAAAAAGTCTACTGCCCCAAACAGCTGAGTGGCAGGAGGCTGTTTCAGGGCTTCCCCTGCTGACAGCAAATTCATCAGCGGGATCGGATGGGGATTACGACCAACCTCCGCTCAAATCATTTGCATGCAAATTTGTTTGAGCATCAGTCGCTCTTTTAGAATCGGCCAAAAATTGGACTGCAGCAGACACATGCGGTCTTACTGACCCTGTTTAGTGCATCTAGGCCTTAATGCATTATTGTAGATTTTCATGGTGGTTCTGTTACAAGCATTTCATACAGTTCATACTTGCAATCCAAGACTGCCCTTCAATGTAATATAAATGTGACAGTAAATCAAAATTATTGAATACAGTTATATTAGATGATAAATCACTAGTCATGGTATTGCCGAGGAAATCTTTTATTTACTATTGTTATATACTGTACAACAGAATTTCATATCATTTAACATCGTCGAGCCTTCACACAATCTCCTTTTCTCAAGATGTACTTGGCAGAAAGGCTAACACATTTTACTTTGGCAGCCCACTTCACTGTTATTTGATTATCCTATAATATACATGGCAAACAAATATAATATTGAAATAAAAGTTCTAAGGAAAATCTGTGAATGGAAACAGACATGTACCTTGTTGAAGCAGAATAGATTTATATTCATATAAAACAGATTTAGATTCTTCTAAAACAAATGCAAATATTCAATGCCTCTGATTACTCAAGTAATATCACAGCAGTTGCCTCCTTCAGAAGCCTTAACTCGCTACCAAATTTTGCATAGATTAATTAGAAGAAGAAAAAAAAAAGAGAAACATTGACCTTTCTTTTTTAGAGAAAGATTTGGCACTTTATAAATTCATGAGAAGAAATTACTCTGTATAATGCACAATATCATAATTCTTATCTAGCCCTGTTTTCATTTGCCACTGCCCTTGTTGACTACATTTATAAGATGGGTGGTTGTGCGACTCATCATTTATGTTCCTTTCCACATTTATGGACTGAATGCATCCCTTACCGCCAATCATATCATAATGTTTTTCCATAAAGAATGTGGATGGCTTAGTCACATATACAGTAACTTAAATGCTTTTACCTGTTCACAAAGAGGTAAAAGCAGCAGTAATTTTTTTTATTTATTCCATTTTCTATACCGTTCTCCCAGGGGAGCTCAGAACGGTATACATGAATTTATTCAGGTACTCCAGCATTTTTCCCTGTCTGTCCCGACGGGCTCACAATCTTTCTAATGTACCTGGGGCAATGGGGGGATTAAGTGACTTGCCCAGGGACACATGGAGCAGTGTGGGTTTGAACCCACAACCTCAGGGTGCTGAGGCTGTAGCTTTAACTACTGTGGCACACACTCCCCCTGAGTAGGTAAGGTCATTTCACTAATGATAAAGACCTATTTGTGACAGTTGCTTGGTAATCATGAGAAGTGAGCAGTGGCGTACCAAGGGAGGGGGGCATGGGGGGCGGTCCGCCCCGGGTGCCAAGCCCTGAGGGGGTGCTCCTGGTCCGGTCCGGTTCCCCCCCCCCCGCGCCAGGTGTCGCGTCTGGGAACAGCCTGCAGCAAGATCGTGATGCCAGCGATCTTTGCCTGCTTCAGCTGTTTCCTCCGCCACGGTCCCGCCCCTCCTCTGATGTCAGAGGAGGGGCGGGACCGCGGCGGAGGAAACAGCCGAAGCAAGCAAAGATCGCTGGCATCGCGCGATCTTGCTGCAGGCTGTTTCCCCAGGGAAATGAAGCGGGGAGGCCGGGAGAATAAGCAGTGCTTCGTGGTGGTGGTGGTGGTGCCGAGCGGTCCTTCGAGGTAGTGGGGGGGGGGCAGCAGGCCTTCAGGGTGGGGCGGGCAGGAAGACCTTGTGGAGGGGGGAGACAGGCCTTCAGGGGGACAGGCCTTCATGGAGAACAGGCAGGCAAGCCTTCAAAGGGGGGACAAGCCTTCGGGGGAGGTGCAGGCCTTCGGGGGGGACAGGCCTTCAAGGGGGACAGGCAGGCCTTTGGGGGGGTGACAGGCCGTCGGGGGGGTGCAGGCCTTAGGGGGGGGACAGGCCTTCCAGGGAGGGCACAAGCCTTCAAGGGGAAGACAGGCAGGCCTTCGAGGGGGATGTAGGCCTTCGGGGGGTACAGGCCTTTGGGGGGTGCAGGCCTTCAAGGGGGGGCAGGCCTTCGAGGGGGTGTAGGCCTTTGAGGGGGGTGTAGGCCTTCGAGGGGGGTGTAGGCCTTCGGGGGGGGTGCAGGCCTTCAGGGGGGGTGCAGGCCTTCAAGGGGGGGACAGGCCTTCAGGGAAGGGGGGACAGGCCTTCAGGGGAGGGGGGGGCCCTGGTGTAGAAGTACACGGAGGGAAGGGGGAGGGGTTCAAAGAGACGTGCATATGCCGGACTTTGGGTGGGAAGAAATAATGGGTCTGAAAATAGAGGAGAGAGAGAGAGATGATGGACATGGGTTTTAGGGAGGGAAGGAACAGAAAGGGAGAGAAGTTGGACACAAGGGATGGTGTGGAGGGGGGATAGAGATACTGGTTAGGAGGGTAGTTGGGAAAAGAAAGGGAGAGATGGTGGACCCTGGGGTGGTGGGGAAGGAGGGAGAGCTGCTGGATGAAAGAGCAGTTAAGAAAAGGTGGATCTGTGGAGGGAGACAAAAAAAGTAAAGATGCCAGACATCCAGGGGAGGGAAGGGAAACGGAAGGGGAGGACAGAGATGGCAGATGGATGGTTAGCACGGAGAAAGAAGAAAGAAGGAAACCCTGGCAAGCAAGTTATCAGAAGACAACCAGAGCCTTGGACCAACAAGATTTGAAAAATAACCAGACAACAAAAAGGTAATAAAACTAATTTTATTTTCTGTTTTGTGATTACAATATGTCAGATTTGAAATGTGTATCCTGCCAGAGCTGGTGTTAGACCACAAACGTGAGCTAGGATTTAACAGAGAGAGGAAAAGTCCATTTTGTTTCTTTATTTTATTTACACCACAGCGCCAGTGTGGTTAGGAGAAGCCAAAGGGGGGTGAAAAAGCTATAAAATAAACCCACCAGGATGTTTGAAAAAAACACCCAATTGGGCAGGAAAATCGAATCGATAAACTAATTCAATAGGCTGAATCGAATCGAAATTTTTTTTCCTGAATCTGGCAGCACTAGTTTGCGCTACTGTCTTAGACTTTAGGACCTGGGATTGGGGAGAGATGGCATCCTCAGTACTTTATAATGAAAGTGAAATGAGGATTTGGTCAGATTTTTGAAGGGTTTGCACTCTGCAGAAGAAAAATATTGTTTAGGCCGGGGACATGAGACAGCAGGAAATGGGAACTTTTCTTCCTTCTATTTTTGTGAATGGAAAGGCTGAGGATGTCAGAGAGTTCAGTTAAAATATGTGCTTTATAAGAAAATATAATAATGTGTTTTATAAAGTTTATAGCATTGCTGGCCTACCCGGTGAGTTGTTCCTAGTGGTGGTGGCGGCAGCGTGTCAATGTGTTGAGAGGAAGAGGTGATCTGGGAAATTCTGCTGAGCAAACTCCGGGCCCATTTCCACCCCCCAGTTAGTCCACTCCACTCAACTGGTTCACACACTGAGTCGGTCTTTGGGTGTTGTTTCTGGGTAGTTGTTTTGGGATCTCTTCCAGTGGTTTGTCAGTATCTCCTTCTGGTCCAAGGAAGGAAACTTTGTTAACCTTAGCACTGACCTACAGAATATGTTTGTAACAGCGCTGCTTGTGTGGCATTAGTCTATGTAGTGATCAAAAGAAAAAACCAGACCTTTGCACATTTTTGCACTATATGGTGGGTGTATGAGGAAATTCACATTTCCTGCACAGCTAAGTCCATGTGAAGTTACGTTGTGCTGTATTTGACATCTAGCAAAGTCTCTGTTTGGAAGGAAAGATCTCAGCTTAAAAATTAAGTGGACAGAAGTTATGGTAAAAGCAGATAGCGTAGCTGGTTTTAAGAAAGGTTTGGACAAATTCCTGGAGGAAAAGTCCATTGTTATTAAGACATGGGGGAAACATCTGCTTGTCCTGGATTGGTAGCATGGAATGTTGCTACTCTTTGGGTTTTGACCAGGTACTAGTGACCTGGATTGGCTTCCATGAGAATGGGTTACTGGGCATGATGGACCTTTGGTCTGACCCAGTTAGGCTATTCTTATGTTATGTTCTCATCTGTAGGGGCCTTTGTTTTCACTTCTTATTTTAATGTATTTTTTTTCTGAGAACTTATCAGTGTTTTTTATAATGGGAAAAATGGAAGAGAATTAATATGTGTGGAATGGGGGGGTTTAAAGCTAAATTATTCAATCCACCTCAACCAGACATAGGAGAACACACGCACCATTCACTCACCCTCCAACCAAAAACGTCAAAAGAAAAAAACAGTTCGACAACCTCTTAGCCATTCGAGCTGCAACACTCGACCCCCAACTCTACAACCTATTGACCTCGACCACAAACTACAAAACCTTCAAAAAAGAAATAAAAACCCTTCTATTCAAAAACACATAAAACCGAACTAAAACAATCAGAACTGTCCCAAGCATCACCTACAACTACTCCATATGTACTTCTGATGTCATGACAATTCAGACATAATTTATGTTATGTTATGGTATGTTTGGAATAATGGTTACATATATGAGGTTCAATAAAAGAAAATTTTCACTGCCTGTTTCTATTATGACCATTTATTCAGTTTCATGGTTATTACAAAAAATATTTTTTTACATGGGGGGGTTAAAAAATTATGGGCCCCGGGTGCCACATACCCTAGGTACGCCACTGGAAGTGAGATCAAATTATTTACTAATCCTTGAATTAATTAATCTTTAATTAATATGTGTTAAACAATCAAATGCCCATCTCTACACTGTATATAGTAATTAGGTTCCCAGAAGTTCTGATTCCTATCAAAATGAAAGCATCTACCACCTTACTGATAAATTAGCGAAAAAGATATATGGCCTCTTTTACAAAGCTGCGCTAGCGGCTGCTGCGCGGCAACAGTCCCAAAGCCCTTTAAATCTCTTCGTTAATGCAGCGCAGCCGCTAGCGGGGCTTTGTAAAAAAGGTCGATAATTTTGGGGTATCATTCTATGCTGATAAAGCAAGTCATAGTAGACATAGTAGATGACGGCAGATAAAGACCCGAATGGTCCATCCAGTCTGCCCAACCTGATTCAATTCAATTTAATTTTTTTTTTTAATTTTTAAATTTTATTTTATTTTTTCTTCTTAGCTATTTCTGGGCGAGAATCCAAAGCTTTACCCGGTACTATGCTTGGGTTCCAACTGCCAAAATCTCTGTTAAGACTTACTCCAGCCCATCTACATCCTCCCAGCCATTGAAGTCCTCCCCTGCCCATCCTCCACCAAACGGCCATACACAGACACAGACCGTACAAGTCTGCCCAGTAACTGGCCTAGTTCAATATTTAATATTATTTTCTGATTCTAAATCTTCTGTGTTCATCCCATGCTTCTTTGAACTCAGTCACAGTTTTACTCTCCACCACCTCTCTCGGGAGCGCATTCCAGGCATCCACCACCCTCTCCGTAAAGTAGAATTTCCTAACATTGCCTCTGAATCTACCACCCCTCAACCTCAAATTATGTCCTCTGGTTTTACCATTTTCCTTTCTCTGGAAAAGATTTTGTTCTACATTAATACCCTTTAAGTATTTGAACGTCTGAATCATATCTCCCCTGTCTCTCCTTTCCTCTAGGGAATACATATTCAGGGCTTCCAGTCTCTCCTCATACGTCTTCTGGCGCAAGCCTCCTATCATTTTCGTCGCCCTCCTCTGGACCGCCTCAAGTCTTCTTACGTCTTTCGCCATATACGGTCTCCAAAACTGAACACAATACTCCAAGTGGGGCCTCACCAATGACCTGTACAGGGGCATCAACACCTTCTTCCTTCTACTGACTACGCCTCTCTTTATACAGCCCAGAATCCTTCTGGCAGCAGCCACTGCCTTGTCACACTGTTTTTTCGCCTTTAGATCTTCGGACACTATCACCCCAAGGTCCCTCTCCCCGTCCGTGCATATCAGCTTCTCTCCTCCCAGCATATACGGTTCCTTCCTATTATTAATCCCCAAATACATTACTCTGCATTTCTTTGCATTGAATTTTAGTTGCCAGGCATTAGACCATTCCTCTAACTTTTGCAGATCCTTTTTCATATTCTCCACTCCCTCTTCGGTGTCTACTCTGTTACGAATCTTGGTATCATCTGCAAAAAGGCACACTTTTCCTTCTAACTCTTCAGCAATGTCACTTACATACATATTGAACAGGATTGGCCCCAGCACCGAACCCTGAGGGACTCCACTAGTCACCTTTCCTTCCTTCGAGCAACTTCCATTAACCACCACCCTCTGGCGTCTGTCCGACAGCCAGTTTCTGACCCAGTTCACCACTTTGGGTCCTAACTTCAGCCCTTCAAGTTTGTTCAACAGCCTCCTATGAGGAACTGTATCAAAGGCTTTGCTGAAATCCAAGTAAATTACATCTAGCATATGTCCTTGATCCAGCTCTCTGGTCACCCAATCAAAAAATTCAATCAGGTTCGTTTGGCACGATTTACCTTTTGTAAAGCCATGTTGCCTCGGATCCTGTAACCCATTAGATTCAAGGAAATACACTATCCTTTCTTTCAGCAACACTTCCATTATTTTTCCAACAACTGAAGTGAGGCTCACCGGCCTGTAGTTTCCTGCTTCATCCCTGTGACCACTTTTATGAATAGGGACCACATCCGCTCTCCTCCATTCCCCAGGAATCACTCCCGTCTCCAGAGATTTGTTGAAAAAGTCTTTAATAGGACTCGCCAGAACCTCTCTGAGCTCCCTTAGTATCCTAGGATGGATCCCGTCTGGTCCCATCGCTTTGTCCACCTTCAGTTTTTTAAGTTGCTCATAAACACCCTCCTCTGTGAATGGCGCAGAATCTACTCCATTTTCTCATGTAACTTTGCCAGACAATCTCGGTCCTTCTCCAGGATTTTCTTCTGTGAACACAGAACAGAAGTATTTGTTTAGCACATTTGCTTTCTCCTCATCACTCTCCACATATTTGTTCTCAGCATCTTTTAGCCTAGCAATTCCATTTTTTATCTTCCTCCTTTCACTAATATATCTGAAAAAATTTTTATCTCCCTTTTTTACATTTTTAGCCATTTGTTCTTCCGCCTGTGCCTTCGCCAAACGTATCTCTCTCTTGGCTTCTTTCAGTTTCACCCTGTAGTCCTTTCTGCTCTCCTCTTCTTGGGTTTTTTTATATTTCATGAACGCCAACTCTTTCGCCTTTATTTTCTCAGCCACAGTCATAGGTGTTGGAACGGGGAAGGCCACAGGGGCCATGGCCTCCTCAAAAACAGGCATTCAGAAGAGTCACTTATGGCTCTACTCCCCCACCCACGTCCTCCCAGCCGCTGTAATTTTAAATTTTCGGGCAGCCACTGCACAGCATTGTTGTAGAATGAAGACTTCCGGGGCAGGCTTGCTAGTTAATGCTGTGCGACGGCTGCCCGAAAATTTAAAATTACAGTGACCGGGGAAGGTAGGTGGGTGAGTCGTCATGCCACAGGATCCTGCTGGGGTTAGGGTGGAGCTTTTGGGCCCCACCAAACAAAAAAAGCATTCCGCTGCCCACTTATTTTAAAACTTCCGCTGCTCCTCCCCTCCTCCTTCCCCCTTACTGGCCCTCCCTATCTCCTGACCTGCTTTGATCCCCCAGAGCCCCCCCACCTTGAGCCAGCACTTTGCTCCGGGCCTCTTCTTTTCTACCACCTCCACAATTTCCTATACACCAACATCCATCATCATTTGTTTATTTCAAGCTTTCTGCACTAAGTTAGCTTCTAGGTCCTAAAAAGCATGCAAGTGAGAACTCAAGAAGATCAATTAGCTTATTTATTCACTCTTTTATTGTGCCACAGTTGCAAACTACTGTATAATAATATTCCATTTGTACTGTACCATAAATATACGCAGCTCTGTGCAATATATCATAGATTGCTAAAATGGGACCTTCTCAGAAAGGCATAATCTAAATGTATGGCACAATGACATATAATATATTTCTCAAGGTTGTAATGCATAACGGACAGAAAATTGAATTCTTGTAGTTTCATCAACTCTGTGTTTTGGGGTCTTGAAGAAAATTACAGTATCTTATGCTATTCAGTTTCTGCTATCTGCTTTAGCATAAAGCAGAAAAAACAAACTGAGCATGCTTATGCCTTACTATGAACACAATTTGAGGGTAAGATGCCAAAAGCAGTTGTACATGCTACCTAATTTGCATTCTATCAAAAATACTTGCAGTGACTCCATTGAATTCAGTGTACCTCACCCTCTGGAAATCATACATATGGGAGGGGGGGGGGAATCTTGCTACAGTTTTCCCTCCTTTAAATCTGTTTTTAGAAAAGTCATTCTTTTATAAAGCAGTACAAAGCTGTTCCAATCACCTTTTCCAAAACATTTGAAAACAATTTTATTTTAGAAATTTCAAATTCTTCAGTTATTGTTAAGTTAATATTTTGTGTGCTTTGTTAACTTTAACCAGTAGGCCCTAAAACCATAATTTGGACTGCCTAATTCAAAATGAATCCTTTATGATCTTTCTTCCCATTGCTTGTAGCCACTCAGGACCACTCCTCATTTGCCTGCAATAACGATGCAAAGAAAACTGGAGTAATCTTGAATTGTTTCTGTCCCTTTCCTGAAGTATTTAAAAGAGGAATAGGCTGGATTAAAGTAACCTTGAGTCAGATGGTGCCCTTTTGAACTAGCTTCAGTTCAAAGCTTTGGACTTTTACCCTTCTGCACAATGGAGTGATATCTAAAAAATCTCTTCAAGTAGGAAAGTTTATCAAAAGATTGTCTGCATAGTGTGTATTAACTTCAGTAATAAGCTAAAATAAGTATTAAAGAAGATGGGTGAAAGGGATGAATCCTGCAGAATGCCGTAAGGTATCCTCCAGATATCTAATTTTTGGTTATCATGTATTACAGAGAATGTCCATTCAGTTAGAAAACTATCTAACCACGATAGCATGGTCCCTTCAATTCCTACCTTTTTCAGTAAACTAATGATACGAGTCTACCATGTCAAATGCTGATTTTATATCTAATGAGACCACCAAAACAATATCTCCCTTATCTAATCCTTGTCTAAGATTCAGCATTTCCAACATTATTGTGTCAGTATTATAACCTTTCCTATAGGCTGATTGTCTTGGATACAAAAGATCATTTTCTGCAACAAACTTAACTAAGGGCCTGTTTTACAAAGCCGCGCAGCAACAGCCCCGAAGCCCTTTAAATCTCTATGGGCTTCGGGGCCGTTATCGTGCTGCAGCCGCTAGCACGGCTTTGTAAACCAAGCCCTAACTGTTTTGTAATCATCTTCTCTATCAATTTTGCACATGACAGCTAAGCCTATGATTTTCGAGTTTCTATAGGTCTGCTTTAGATTGTTTCAGGATTTAAGTCACTACAGCATGTTTCCAAGAACTAGGAATTAAGCCTTTCTCCAAACTCTGTGTGGCGCAGGGGTTGCAATCCCTCACTGCTCCTTGTGACCTTGGGCAAGTCACTTAATCCTCTCATTGCCCCAGGTACACTAGATAGAGTTTGAGCCCACCGGGACAGATAAGGAACTATGATAAAGTACCCAAATGTAAACCACTTAGGATATAAGTGGTATATAAATAAATAAAATAACATTGACGTTAATAATGGAATAACAGCATGTTTAGAAAGTAATAACCAATTTATCAGTATAGGGTAAGATATAAGATTGATTTTTAAGTGTCCCTTCATTAATTTCTCTAATTCTAAAACCAATATTGGCTTAAAAGACAACCAACACACTTCAATTTCATTTTCTTTGGTGATATCAAGCAGAAATGTCATACTCGACTTAGAATAATGTTCAGACAGATAGAACATCAACTTCAGGAAATAAAGTCCCCCAACTTTCGATCTCCCCTAAAATAAGGCAAAAAGTTTGCGAGGAAGTCAATCATCGTGCTGTACAATGAGTAGATAATGTTGTACTGATTATATGTGTATATACATGATTAAGGGCTCCTTCGCTAGAGGTTTTAGCGTATGCTTAGCGCGTGCTGCATTGCCAGCATGATAACCTTCTCCAATCTGTTCGTGATCCCTTTCTTTATCATTCCTAGCATTCTGTTCGCCCTTTTCGCCAGCACCGCACATTGCGTGGACGGCTTCATCGACTTGTCGATCAGAACTCCCAAGTCTCCTCCTGCATCTTTGGACTTCTAGCGCAATCAGAAACAGAGGTTGAGATTTGGCACATGATCCTTTATTTGCAACTTAGTGAAAATATTTCCCCCCTTATTACATATCCTCTTCCAACACACTTTTGTTCAGTCTTTGTTGTAACAGTCCTTGACCATGTTTCATGAAAGAAAAAGCCTCAGGTTTTATTGGCAGAGCTCAAGCTCAAACCGCCATCATTGGCTAAAAAACTTCCATAGAGTGACAACTCGCTGTTGAGGTTTAAAATAATTGAGGACTGAGATATTTTGCAACAGAAACCACTGTGAGAGTTTAAAGCAGTCGGTTAAAATGCCAACGTTTCACAGCACTAAGCCGTTTCTTCGGTGCTAATATGACCTTGCTTGAATCTTCGCAGAGTGACAGTGTTGTGCTCACGATCTCACCAGTGTCATATTAGTCCTGAAGAAACGGCTTAGTGCTGTGAAACGTTGGCATTTTAACCGACTGCTTTAAACACTCACAGTGGTTTCAGTTGTAAAATATCTCAGTCCTCAATTATTTTAAAACTCAACAGCGAGTTGTCACTCTATGGAAGTTTTTTAGCCAATGATGGCGGTTTGAGCTTGAGCTCTGCCAATAAAACCTGAGGCTTTTTCTTCCATTTGAACAGACTCTCAGCTATCTGTAAGTGGAGTCTTTTTGCACTACTATATTTATATTTCCCCACTTCACCTTTTGCAATATTGTAGTTATCTCAATTAAATTGCAAACACAAATTGGGTGCACACCCATATTTGCATGTACAATTTTGAGCGCCATATATACGAGAATTAGGGTATATTCAATAGGGAAAGCAGGCTACTGTGTGACAATGCTCTCTGTAAGGACTGTGTGGATGCCTGCAAATGTTTCTCATGTGACAAGTTCTAAAAATCAATAATTTTCCAGATTTGCAAGTGTTTCTGTGTGTGACCATGTAAAATCTGTGAGCGATGCTCCTAGAATGTATGAGCGATTGCTCATGTGCTCAACTTAGAGGGAACATAGCTATATGACCACATTAAGGGCTTTTGCTGTAGTTTACCTGTTTCCACACGTTAAACTGCACATAACTGAATTTTTATAACTTTTTCCATCAGTAGCGTAATGTGAGCGGAGAGTAGATGTGGAAGCATTAGCTAGGAAGTATGGCAGGAAGGTGGTGGGAACATTGATGTACAACCTGTACTACAAATAGTGGCACGAGCAGGCCAACAAAAGAGCACCTTGCCTTCCAAAAAGGACAGTCAAATAAAGAAAGACAAGGATGGTTTCTTTTCAACCAGTGATAAAGGTCGTTATTAAGCAAATAGTCCCAACCAGGATCCCTGTTTCGGCGTATGGAGACACCTTCCTCAGGGGACACATGAGTAGTTGAGCAACAGCATACAGTGGATACGGTTCATAGTCAAAAGTGCGCGCTGACAACTGAGCGCAGGACTTAATCGCGCCGAAGAAAAACCATATTTTTAAAGGGGTCCGATGGGGGTTGTTGGTGGGGAACCCCCCCCCCACTTTACTTAATAGAGATCGCGCTGGCATTGTGGGGGGCTTGGGGGGTTGCAACCCCCCTCATTATACTGGAAACTTAACTTTTTCCCTGTTTTTTACACCCCCACATACCCCAACATGGCAGCATGAGGCAGCACGATCCCTATTAAGTAGAGTGGGGGGTTCTCCCCCCACACACCCCCGTCAGAACCCTTTAAAATACGGGTTTTCTTTGGCATGATCAAGCCCTGTGCTCAGTTGTCTGCGCTGGGTGGTCGGCGCGCCTTTGTCCTTGCGTGCATTTGACCCATCACCGTGGATACATCCCCAATAGATGCCACAAAAAATTTGCGGCTATATTAAGCCACCGCAATTGCAAATTTTAGGGCTCCTTTTACTAGGCTGCAGTAGCGTTTTTTACCGCACGCTAACTCCCCGCGCTACGCGGAAAAAACTAACACCAGCTCAATGGAGGCGTTAGCGTCTAGAATGTGCAACATTGTAGCGCATGCTAAAACCGCTAGTGCAGCTTAGCAAAAGGAGCCCCTAGTGGTTTAAAGCAAGTGTCCCTTTGTGCATGCAGTGTCAATTTAACACGCATTACCTTATGGACTGACGTAACATAACACCAGATTTCTAGACCACATAACCATAAGTTCTGACATGCATACAATTTGCACATGTTCATTTTTGTTTATTATTATTTATGTATTTAATTCGTTTTCTATCCCGTTGTCCCCAAAGAGCTCAGAACAAGTTACAAGTTAAACGTACATAATATAGTTAACAGGTTACAATTTGCACTGGATTTGTCATAATTTCAGTACAAGTTTATGATACAAGTTTTTATCCTAACGACACATACTAGGGGGTCTAATACTAATCTATAATAATAAAACGCTAAGCGCGCATGCGCACTCACGCCGCGTGTTCCCTGATCCCTGATCTGTCGGGATGTGGCGGCACGAGTGCGCATGTGCGCCAGACAAGCCTCCCTGCTCTCCACCTCACGCAATACAGCCCTACAAAACACACCCAAAAATAGCAAAAAAAAAATCTGACAATCCAAAATTGATGCACAATTTCAACAGGATTTCTTTTTTCAACTAATTGAATCTCTGTTTTTGCTACAATCATATCTATCTCTTCCTCTAATTCTCTATTTTACATTATCGGCAACGTAGTTCATCACTTGCAAGCTCCTAGACGACCAAAAAGTTCTCAGTCCAACCAACAAAGTTGGGGTAGTCTCTATTGAGGGCTATACACTTAGGCCCAGATTCTCTGACTGGTGCCATTGTCATCAGCCACCTTAAAAGCGGCAGCTAATTGCGTGTCAATCATGCAATTGCGCCGGTTTCAGAATCGCACCTCTGCCAAAGGTAACTGCCGGAAATGTAGGCCAAGGTTTTCCAGGCCTACTTTTACGGCACCTACCTTTGATGTGAATTGCACTTCCATAGGCACCCTTAGGTCGTCTAATGTCACTTCTGGCATTAGTCATGCCTACAGTGGCATTAGGCAGCCTAAAGTGATTTTGTCACCAATTTTTTAGGAGCTGGTAGGCACCTTGATACTCAATTAAAAAGTCATTTAAACCAGTGGTCCCCAACCCTGTCCTGGAGGACCATTAGCCAGTTGGGTTTTCAGGTTAGCCCTAATGAATATGCATGGAGAAGATCTGCATTCCTATCATCTTCATTACATGCAAATATATTTCATGCATATTCATTAGGGCTATCCTGAAACCCTGACTGGCTGGATAGGGTTGGGAACCACTGATTTAAACAGCATTTTTTTTTTTTGCTGAACTTGGGCACCTACTGGTACTGTTTAGAGAATCCAGGGCTTAGTCCAGCGATTTTCCACTGTTTTTGTTCCATTTTTTTCCGATAGAATGAAAAAAGTAGAAAATCACTGGATTAAGACTCGATGGAGACTGCCCCAACTTTGCTGGTTGGGCTGAGAACTTTTCAGTGGCTCCCTTGTATTTATGATTCATGTTGTTTTTTTTAATCCTAAATCAAGATTTGCAGATCAATAAGAGTGATAAAAAGAATAAGATTTCACCAGTCTGAAGAATCAAGCCTTTTGAACTTAATGACAATAAAGATGAAAGTAGATAATTTTTTAAATTGTGATCTCTCACCCTTCTTTTAATAAATCCAAATTTGAAGCCAGTTGAAGCTGACACTGGTGGGATTTCAGCTCTATGGAGTCCTTTACAACTTACTTTTTGGCACATAACTTGCAAGAGTTGTCAAATACCTCCTTTTATTCAGTGACTAAGGGAAGAACTTTTCATAACATAGAAGTCAAAGAAGGTTAAAGCTAAGAAGATGTCAGTCAGAATCAACGTTATCAACAAAGCCTTATATGGAGAGAAGAGGGTCAATGAATGTGTTTTGTATCTGTCACTGCTATCACCCAAGGGTGGGAATTAATCAGGGTCACTTTCACTGCAGACACACTCTTTGTCTATCAAAGGCAGGCTGGCTTTCATTTTTGGGTTGCTTTAGTACAAGTCCCCCTCTGGGCTCCTTTCTTGCTTCTTTTGCTATAATTTCTGCCTTTGCTCTCTCTTGACTCGTGAATTCCTTTTCTGTTTTCTTTGCTGTATAAATGTTGTTTTTACTCTGGTCACTATTTTCAACCTTCTACTTCTTTTCCTATCGATTTCTCTTTTAGCTCTCCTACTGCTGTACAGCACTGAGAATCCTAAACTAAGGGGTCCTTTTATCAAGCTGTGGTAGGGGTTTAACGCGCATAATACCATGTGTTAAGCCGCCTGCTGCGCTAGCCGCTAACGCCTACATTGAGCAGGCGTTAGTTTTTTAGCCGGCCGCAGGAGTTAGCGCCTGATGAAATGTCTGACGCGCTAACCCCACTAGCGCGGCTTGATAAAAGGACCCCTAAGGGTGGATGGCCCATTTCACATTAAATTGAAATGGCTTCTCAACTCAAAGGGCAAAATCCATAATCACTCTTTACAGAGTTTTGTCAATGGCTCCCAAACATCCTTAAATTTCCTATAATGTCCCTGCTGTATAGCAATCAAAATTCTGTAAAGAGTGATTATGGATTTTGCCCTTTGAACATACATGTCCAGGGTGGGGAAATACTTTTAATTTAATTATGGTTGAGTGCAATTGTTGGGTATATAGAATTTACACATCCAGGGAGGGAGGGAGTGAGATATATTGGGATTGTTTTCTTGATTATATTGGAATAAGAGGGGTGTGTGTGAAAATATTATTTATATATTTTATTGAAGGTTGTAAGTGCTATTTTTTAATATATTCTGTAATGTAAAAGTGTATATACTAATATTATGAAAAAAGATTAAAAAATATACAAGAAAAAAAGGATTGATGACGATTTGAGCAGTTTTTCTAAAAAATCATGAAGCATTACTGTGCATGATTCATTTCACCCTAAAAGGGGTGAAATGAATATTTAAAATTGCTTAAATTAAGTAAGATTGTATATTTCTATGATACACTTCTCCCTCCGGATTCGCGGGGGATAGGGGTAGAGCCGGACCGCGAATGGCGAAAAACCGCGAATATCCGGCTCTGACCCACCCCCGCCTCCCTCCTGCCTTCCCGGCCTTACCTGGTGGTCTAGCGGGCTTTCGGGGCAGGTGCGGTCTTCCTACGCTCCTGCCCCATGCAGATCGCCATTAGGAAATGGCTGCTATGAGTTCCCATAGTCTCTTGAGACTACGACGGGAACTCCCTACAGCTATTTCTTAATGGCGATCTGCACGGGGCAGGAGCGTAGGAAGATCGCTCCTGCCCCGAAAGCCCGCTAGACCACCAAGTAAGGCCGGGATGAAGGACGGAAGATTTAACGATGTTTTTTTTTTCTTTTTTCCCCCTCCCCAAAAAATCGCGAATATGTGAAACCACGATTACTGAAACTGCGAATGGAGATGGGGAAGTGTATTTAGGTAAGATTGTAATGTAAATGTAATGATCATGGGAGACTTCAACTTCCTGGGGATCGACTGGAACCTGGGACCTCAAACTGTGGTAAGGAGACGATGTTCCTGGAAATGAAAGTAGATTGCTTCCTACAACAAATGGTGGGAGAGCCGATGAGAGGAGACGCCACCTTGGACTTGGTCCTAAATGGCATTACTGGTCAGACAAAAGATGTAGAAGTCACAGTCCCACTTGGGACGAGCGATCACAACATGATCAACTTTAAACTAGACATCGAGAAAGGGAAACGTACCAAAACCTTAACCACGACTTTCAACTTTAAAAAAGGAAGATATGTTAGCATGAGAGCCATGGTAAAAAAATGGCTCAAGAAAAGGATGGATAAAATCAGAATGGTTGATCAGGCATGGTCCCTACTAAAAAATACTATCACGAAAGCACAAAACCTCTACATTCCACAGATAACCAAAGGACGGGAAAATAAAGGCAAAAGAGAACCAGCATGGCTTACTAGAGAGGTGAGGGAAGCCATAAAAGGAAAGAAGGACTCCTTTAAAGAATGGAAACGAACGAAAACAACCGAAGCTCGGAACAAACACAAGGATGAGCAGAAGAAATGTCACAAGGCGGTGAGGAATGCCAAAAAGGACTACGAGGAGAAAATAGCGCCAAGAATTTCAAGCCCTTCTTTAGATACATAAAAGGGAAAAAACCTGCAAAAGAGGCGGTGGGACCGTTGGATGATCAGGGTTGAAAAGGGTACATCAAGGAAGATAAACAAATTGCTGACAAACTAAATTCCTTCTTTGCATCTGTCTTTACGAAGGAGGACACCGCAACAATACCAGAAGTAGTGAAAGTGTTCAAAGGAGTAACAGAGGACAGCCTCATCAGAGTAGAAGTGGACTTGGACCAGATATATTACCAGATTGACAAACTTAGAGGTGGCAAATCCCCTGGACCTGATGGAATTCACCCGAGAGTCTTAAAAGAACTGAAGGTTGAAATCGGAGAGCTATTGCAAAAACTTGCCAACCTGTCAATTAGAACTGGTCAGATACTGGACGATTGGAAGATAGCGAAAGTCACACCAATTTTCAAACAAGGATCAAGAGGAGAACCGGGCAACTACAGACCTGTGAGTCTTACATCTGTCCCTGGAAAGATGGTTGAAGCACTGATTAAAGATAGCATAGGCTGGCACTTGGACACACACGACCTGATGGGAGCCAGTCAACATGGCTTCAGGGAAGGGAAATCATGTTTAACGAATTTACTTCAATTTTTTGAAACCGTGAACAAACAAATTGATAATGGAGAACCGGTGGACATAATATACTTGGACTTCCAAAAAGCATTTGACAAAGTTCCACATGAAAGGCTTCTCAGGAAACTACAAAGCCATGGAATAGAGGGAGATATACTAAGATGGATAGGCAAATGGCTAGAGAACAGAAAACAGAGAGTGGGCATAAATGGGAAGTTCTCCGATTGGGAGAAAGTGACTAGTGGTGTACCCCAGGGCTCGGTACTTGGGCCCATATTATTTAATATTTTCATAAATGACCTAGAAGGAACATCCAGTAGGATCACCAAGTTTGCTGACGACACAAAGCTATGCCGGGCAATCAGATCACAAAAGGATAGCGAGGTACTCAAGAGTGACTTGTGTCAGATAGAGAAATGGGCGGAGAAATGGCAGATGAAGTTTAATGTGGAAAAGTGCAAAGTAATGCATTTAGGCAGTAAGAACAAGGAATACGAGTATAGAATGTCAGGTGCAACTCTGGGTAAGAGTGAACAAGAAAAGGACCTGGGTGTACTGATAGATAGGACCCTGAAACCGTTAGCACAATGCGCGGCAGCGGCAAAGAAAGCAAATAGAATGTTGGGCATGATAAAGAAAGGAATCACGAGTAGATCGGAGAAAGTTATAATGCCGCTTTATAGGGCAATTGTCAGACCACACTTGGAATACTGTGTCCAACATTGGTCTCCCAACCTAAAGAAGGATATAAAACTGCTGGAGAGGGTGCAGAAACGAGCAATGAAGCTAATAAATGGTATGGAGAACTTGGAATATGAGGAACGACTTAAGAAACTAGGGCTGTTCTCCCTTGAGAAGAGGAGACTGCGAGCGGATATGATTGAGACTTTCAAAATACTGAAAGGCATTGACAAAATAGAGCAGAGAAAAAAATTATTTACAATGTCCAATGTGACACGGACAAGAGGACATGGACTGAAGCTAAGGGGGGACAAGTCCAGGACAAATGTCAGGAAGTTCTGCTTCACGCAGCAAGTGGTGGACACCTGGAATGCTCTCCCAGAGGAGGTTATTGAGGAAACCACCGTTCTAGGATTCAAAAGCAAATTAGATGCACATCTCCATACGAGAGGCATAGAGGGATATGGGTGACTAAAACTACATCAGGTGTACACCTGACTGGGCCTCCGCATGTGCGGATCACCGGACTTGAAGGACCGTAGGTCTGATCTGGAGATGGAAGTTCTTATGTTCTTACATCAGACATGTCTACTTGTTCTTATTTTTTGTAACTTTGGGAGCGAGGTTTAGTATGCAATACATTTTATCATGTGCTTTGCTGCTTGAATAATGCATTATTAAACTTCATTTTCGATTATTATGAAAGAGGATCCCTCTATACCCCCACAAATAGAAGCCCCGTTCACATATATGAGGATGCCTCAAGCATGCCTAAGTGATGCCTAAGTTACATCTACATAACTCGCACCCAACACCCAAAAGTAGACCTGGTTTAGCAAAGGAATTCTCTTTACACCAAAAAATAGGTTTAATATGCAAAATATATATATTTTTTTCATGTGCTTTGATTGAGGAACACAGAGGCCAAAAGAGGAACTGAACAAGTGTTGAAGGTACATGTTTGATATTTATCCTAGAGAAATGACTGCTTATGAATCAAGAGGATATAAGCTTGCCTTTTGAATTGACATGTGGTGTACTATCTGAGTGTGTATGGTGCAGTGGTTAGAGCTACAACCTCAGTAACCTGAGGTAGTACTGCCCGATTTCCATTTCTAATCGATTCACCGATTCAAATCGATTCAAATCAAATTGTTAAAAAAAAAAAAAAAATCGGCCTCGACGATTTGGTTACCAAGCCTCCCCACTTGCCCCCTAAAGCAGGAGCGGCAGCGCTGCCTCTTGCTGGCTTGCCATTGCTGCTGCTGCTTTAGGGGGGGAGGGGGGAGGGTCAGTTGGGAAGTGCTGCCTTGGCCCTTTGCAGAGTCCTCCAGCTTCCCCCCTCTGGCCTCCCTGCTCTTACCTGCAGAGAGGATCTCGGTGCTGTAGCGATCTTTGCAGGCAACCATCGTCCTCATTACCATGTTGGCTCTGCTGCGATCCTGCCCCTAACGTCAGAGGAGGGGCGGGACTGTGGTAGAGCGAACGTGGTGCTGAGGATCATGGCAGCCTGCAAAGATCGTTACAGCACCACTATCCAATCATTTCCCCACCTATACATCTATCCTCAACCCTCCACGCTCATAACCCTAATCATAAATTAACCCTGTTATAAGCTCACAGTACAAGCTGTGAGCTCTCATATCGCTGCTAATGACTGGGGGAGTCAATTCAGAGTGGTTTATATGAGCTTTGTAATGGTGTTACAATACAGAGTTTGCATTTTCTGAGTTGGTTCTCAATACAGCCCTCTTAAACCATAATCAATCCTCTTTCTTATTTCCACCTATAATATATAATCAGTCTAACTGCGTATATATACTTGTACACACCTATATAAAATATATCATGTGCTTCTTATATACACATAAATATATGCATCCATATTTAGTATCATGTGCTGTGTTCATACTACTCCTATTTCAATTTGCGCTTTGAGTGTCTGTATTGTGATTTGTATTCATCTTGGAAGTACTAACTTCCTGATAAATCTGGTTTTCTGTGCTATGATTATCTTATCCCCTATAACTAGATTTCAACAACCTCCCTGACCTTCTAGATTAGAATTACTAATACGACCAGCCTGTGTAGACAATCCCTTCTCCCTACTTCTATTCAGGGCAGGATTAATTCATCGAGGGCCCCTAGGCACCCAAGTACACTGGGCCCCCCTGCCCCGCCCCACCCCGCCATGCGCTCAGGTGGAAACAGGAAGCTGCATCAGAGGGAAGCTTTAGGCAAGCAGCACCGCTTGCACAATTACAATTCCTGTTGCCTTTCTTACCCTGCTTGTCTTACTTTCCATCGATCGGGGTGGGGCCCGCGTTGCCAATCGATGCTGGAGGGGCCCATTGCCGTTTAGAAAAACAATGATGATGCCCTCCTTCATTGGGCCCCCCTGACCGTTTCGGGCCCTAGGCACGTGTCTAATTGGCCTATTGGTTAATCCTGCCCTGCTTCTATTCCCTCCTTTGATATTCAGTTTTATATTTTCTTCTCATCCCTGTTCTTTGTCCCTTCTCCTAACCCATTATTTGATATTATTGTATACCACCTAGATATCCCTTGATTGGTGGTACATCAAGCACTAAATACACTTGAACTTGAAAAAGTAAAACTTCTGCTCATGAAGAGAGACACATTCTAAAAGCCACATATCTTCACTGTCTTTGGTTTGAGAATTTGCACTTGCAAAGTAGCTATAAATAATATTGAAATCCATCACATTCTGTTTATCGCAGGAAAAATATGTGGATTAAAAAATCCTTCAGATTTTATTTCCCTAAACCGAAATTCAGATAGATGTGTCTCTTGTAACATGGTTACATTGGGAGAGATGTTTTCTATAGGCCTCTTTTACAAAACAGCGGTAGCGATGCTACCGCGGTAAATGCGCCGAAGCTCATTCAGTTCCTATAGGCTTCGGTGCATTTACCGCTGCAGCATCGCTAACATGGCTTTATAAAAGCAGCCCTAAATATGTAATTATTTTTTTCTCTTAATCAGGTGATTTAACTTGTTTACATTAAATGACGCCACAGTTGCATTAACCAAAATCAATATGAAAAGAAAATTGTGTAACAGTGCTGTGGAATATAGCATATCCCTCCCTATTGGCAGTGGACACATGTTTAGAAATGTAGTAAGGCGATTTGAGTTAGTCTGGAGGGTATTCAGTTCTACACTGTGTAAATTTTACATATTTGAATATTGCTAACAATTGAGCCATTCTTGTTTAAATTGATAGATGATAACAAGTAAGCATACGTTTTTTTACGTTCTATTCTGATATATAGCTGAAATTTGTGGGCAGTCTTAAACACATTTTTCAATTAAGAATTTCTTTTGAAGAATGGCAGGTTTATCAATTTAACATCCTTATGGCTAGTTATTAATAAATCACAGTAGAAACTGTTATGTACAAGGAAGTGAAATTCAACATCTGTGCTAGTTAAGAATTTGCAGTGATTTAAAAATTGATGGACAGCTTATGGTAGAAGATGCCAAAATTTGATCATATTTTCACCTTAATTGCTCACAAGTGTCTCATCTGTAAATAAATGTATTCTCTTTTCACTGGCAATTTCATTTTGACTCATTTTTGTCAAGCCCAATTGGTTCTTAATCCTGTCATGTTTTCAGGATACCCACACTGCATATGCATGAGACAGATTTGCACATAACCCTGTTCATTAAAAATAATAACTCCAACTGCACTCTGTTATTTGTATTGTATTAATTTAGTTTATTTCTTGAAACCAACTACCCTTGGAAGTGATTGATTCCTTCTCCTCTCAGATTGTGGACTTTACTCATAGTTACTATGTGGCATTATTTTATAATTAATAATTGTTTTTCTTATTGGATTGTTATATTTCCTTCAAGCACTGATTGACATGTTAATTTGTAAAAATATAAATAAATATAAAAAAAAAAAAAAATAATCCTCAAAACCCCACTGTCTAGGTGTGTTCCATGGACTAGGTTGAGAATAGGGCTGAACTGCTAGAATTTTTTCATTTTGTGTCATTTCCCATTGATTTATTTTCTGGCCATTTTATTGTTTTGTCAGTCTCTACACAGTAACACAGTAAATGACAGCAGATAAAGATCCACATGGTCCATCCAGTCTGCCCAAAAAGGTGGCCAGAGCTGTACCTGACACTGTGTGCGGGTCCATCACCCATATTAAACGGACCATGCCAACCATATAGGCAACCAAACATGATGGAGTCTGTTAGAACCACATTTCATTCCAGTCAAAATGTCTTCCTCTCCACCTTCCCTGAGCTGCCCAGCACCCTCACTTGCAGTATGTGACAATAAAATGATTTACAACACTGTAGTTTCTGAGGCTTCACCTCACTTTTGCCATTTGTGGGACGCAGACTGTCAAAGTCTGTCCATCATTCGTCTCGGATCCCTTAATGCTGGAATTGCCAAATCTTTCTGTCTTTTGACATTTGTGGGACGCACACTATCCAGAATTCAGCTGCATGGCTCATATTCTGTGAGAGCCGCTAGACTCGCATTAACCCTCTCCTAAAGTCACCTCATTGGCTTCCTATCCAATTCCGAATACAATTCAAACTCCTCTTACTGACTTACAAATGCATTCACACGGCCTCCCCTCACTACCTCTCTTCACTTATCTCCCCCTATGTTCTCCCTGCGTACTCCACTCAACTGGTAAGTCCCTATTATTTGTACCCATCTCCTCTTTTGCTAACTCCAGACTCCGTCTCTTCTATCTTGCTGCACTGCGTGCCTGAAACAAACTGCTCAAATCCCTATGGCGAGCTCTGTCTCTGGTAGTGTTCAAGGCCCAGTTAAAAGCTCACCTCTTTCAGACTGCTTTCAACTCCTAACTCCTCGCACATTGGGTTCTGCATTCCCCAACCCTCTATGTCATGTCTGTCTGTCCAAGTTAGATTGTAAGATCTTCTGAGCAGGGACCGTCTAATAAATGCCAAAATATACAGCGCTGGGACTTGTTACTTTTTAATTATATCAATCTTTTTCATTAATGTACATATTATACTCAACATGGCTTCAGTGGTGTCACATAGCATTCAAAAGCTTTCATTACGCTAAGCTTCTTAGCCACTGTTTTATATTCTCATCTCCCTCCTTTTTTTGCCACACCAAAAGAGGACAGAAAATAATAATCCTGAAAGTGATCAGCCCAGCAGAACAATAAAAACTCCCCAGCAGTCAGTGCCTGGAATCCCTTTCCTCTCCCAGATATTGATCTTTAGACCCCTTTCTTCTGGGTACTAAAATGCTGATTTCCCTTGCCGCATCTTCAGGGAAAGGCCATGTTAGCCATTTTTTTGTTACAGCCGACATGGAGGATCACTACTTGCTTCTTTCCTCTGAAGATGCAGCAAGCGAAACGGGGTATTCCCATTGGGATTGCATTATAGCAGGCACGGCTTTTTGGATAATACTGAAGAAATAAGATAAGTGGTCATTTATAATATATAATAATATAATAATATATAATCCCCAGGATCCACTTCAAATGTACGTGTCTGGCCTACAAGATCCTACATGGCATCCTTCCTGCCGTTATCCCTCTATCCTGGAACTCCCCAACCCCTACTTCCTCCAGATCCTCCCAAATTTTTAAACTATCCTCTTCCATAAAAGGTATTTCCCATGTAGGCAAACTTGGGTCATCCCTCCCCTTTAGAATCACTGAGATCTGGAATAACCTCACCTCCCCTCTCCGAACCTCAAGCTCCCTCCAACTCTTCCGCAAACACCTAAAAACCTGGCTATTCTCAAAACTGTAACACTTCCCCCCTCTTAGGCCTCTCACCTTCCCCCTTTACACCTAACTCTTTAATCTCTCCACTGTAGTTCCTCTCTCATCTTTCTTCCTGTAAACCGTGCCGAGCTCCGCATTAGTGGAGATGGTGCGGTATATAAACCCAAGGTTAGTTTAGTTTAGTTTAGTTTATAAGTGACTGTGCCTGTTCAAGAACTATTTTTCTGTAGAGACTCTGTTTTGTTTCCCTCTGTAAGGGAGGTGAGGATCATTAGTGTGATAATTAAGAAAAAGTGGAGTTTTTTTCTCTTGACCTATGATTGTTTGTGGACCCTTTGCATTTGCTTGTTGGCTATAGCAGTGGTGTCCTAGCCATTATTTTCTTTTAGAAAAGAAATAAAGACCATACTCTTCAAGAAAACCCTGAGAAAAGAAATAATACCGCAAGTTTCAAACTCCACCTCTCACTAAAGCCAACTACCCCAAACAATTAACCTTACACATTTCTTACTCTCTTTGAAAATGACCAAATTTTTTTTTTTTTTGTAAGTTCTTGTTGTAATACATCTTGGATAATTCTTTTGTAATCCACCTTGAACTGCAAGGTAATGGCGGAATAGAAATCCCTAATGTAATGTAATGTAATTATTGGTTGAACTGAGGACTTTTTCTCCACTTGTTTATTATAATAAAATATATCACGCTTGATGTCAATCTTCCTCCTTTTAAATTAGAAGAGAGTAGACTATTTTTCAAATTAGTGATTTTTTTCTACTCTATCCATTTGCTGTTATTTCTGGACTATATTGTGTCATCTTAGAAGGAAGGATCAATCTATGGAAATCCAGTGAGTCTTTAAATTATGTGATGATATATAGGGAATATTAACAGAAGACAAATACATTTTAAACTGGCATTTGTATTGGACAAGCAGTGAAGTCAAACTAATCAGAAGCGGAGCGACATGATCGTGATACTTGACCTTACACAAAAACCTAGCAGCTTAATTTTCTAGGGTTTTAAAATGGTGAAATAATGATGCAGTAATTACACAGTAAACAGAGTTACAATATGGGATGTAACCGCTGGCCTTCTATGGTACCCTATGGCTGGTTATATGCACAGTAGGCAGGCCAGAACATTATCAGGTAATAAGAGGATAACATAACATAACATAAAACTCACTTGTATACCGCAAATATCATTAAGTCCTATGCGGTTCACAAAGATTAATAATACAAATGAATAAACATCCAATTTCTAACATCCAAAAGATTCCCTAAAAAGATACATCTTTAAGGCACGTTGAAATTGCTGATATGAAATTGGGGATGTGAATATATGAGTTAAATCCCTAGTCCACGAGGCTGCCTGAAAAAATAGTAATCGTTCCTGAAATTTCTTGTATTTACATCCCTTTACAGAGGGAATGAAAACAATGAATGAGATAAATAGAAGAAATAGAAATTCCCCCTTTACCAGTATATTCAGGGTTCTGCGATACTGATCCCCAGAGCTATATGTATAGAGGTAACCCACTGCTTAGAGAAATTCTCTGCCAGCTCCCACCAAACTACTAACCAGAGAGAGTCAACCTGCTTCTCCCTGCTACAAACTGCTTCCTTCCTCTTCTCACTTCAACTGCTTTCTATCTCTCTCTACACTGTTCTCAGCTTGAAAAAAATCTGAATATTTCAAAAGAGCCCATAGTAGTTCTCTGCTCTTAGCAGTGGGAGGAGTCCACACAGTGTGCATGATAGTCTCCACAATGTCAAGACATCAGAGGCAAAGCAGCTCCCTGCACTTGGAAACCTTTCAAAGATTCAGTAAACAGAGGAATCCCCCTCTTATCACACTTTCCCCCTGCCACAATTGGATGGGTCCCCACATCTATCTGTAAGGTAGGTGTGGTGAGCACTAGTGCTGCCCGATTCAGGGAAAAAAATTTTGATTCGATTCAGTTCAGCGTATTGAATCGATTTTACGATTCGATTTGATTTTCCTGCCCAATTGGGTGGTTTTTTTCCAAACATCCTGGTGGGTTTATTTTATAGCCTCTTCACTCCCTTTGCCCTCTCCTACCCACACTGGTCCTGTGGTGTAAACAAAATAAACAAACAAAAAATACTTTTCCTCTCTCTGTTAAATCCTATCTCAAGTTCGTGGTCTAACACCAGCTCTGGAAGGATATACATTTCAAATCTGACATATTGTAATCACAAAACAGAAAATAAAATTATTTTTCCTACCTTTTGTTGTCTGGTCTTTTTTCAAATCATGTTGGTCCCATGTTGGTCTGGTTGTCTTCTGATCAGGCTTTCCTTCTTTCTTCTTTCTCCGTGCTAACCATCCATCTTCCATCTCTGTCCTCCCCTTCTGTTTCCCTTTCTTACCCTTTCATCCAGCATCAGAGCAGGGGCAGGACCATAGCAGAGAGAACGTGCCACTGAGGATGACGGGCAGCTGCAGGAATCGCTATAGCACCAGCGATCCTGCAGGCTGCCGTATTAGCTGCTTAAGGTAAGAGCGGGCAAGCTGGGGTAACATGCAGGCCTTTCTGACTGACCTTCCCCCCTCAAGCAGGAGCGGCAGCGGACGGCCAGCATTCAAATCGGTGATTCGATTCGAATCGTGAATCGGGCAGCACTAGTGAGAACAATTGCTACCTAATACAGAACAGTCATCCTGACTAGCCAGCTGAACATATTTACTCAGGCATTCAAGAACTGTCATCCAATCAGCAATGACAGTCTTTGTAGAAATTTGTATAGACCGATTAGAAGGGGTAACTAAATCATCATAAACAAATTTTATGACTTGTTTATGGGTCCTGTCTGACCTGCATACCAATAAAGAATCATCAGCATGCTGACCAGATGTGTCATCTGAAACAACAGGCATACTTTCACTAACAGCTCTATTTTCCTCAGTTACACCAATTAAGGGTAAGGAAGCATTAATCTCTGCCAATATTCCCTTGTATGGACTGTTATCAACTATGGAACCACTAAGCTCAGGTAGAGGCTTAGATTCACTGGTTGATTCAGATAAATTTGGCATTGCTTCTGGCCTATGTATAGGAGATACATGAGACATGTTATGTGTTTGTTGTCTGAGAGAGGGGTCACTAAGATCCTCTACACCAGGGGTGCCCACACTTTTTTGGCTTGCGAGCTACTTTTAAAATGACCAAGTCAAAATGATCTACCAACAATAAAATTTAAAAAACACGAAGAACACTGTATGCAGAGAAATGTTAATTATCATTTATATTTGGGGTTTTTTTTCAAAGAGGTCAAGGCAGATTACTTTAAAATATGCAATGTCACCAATGTTCCCTCTAAGGATTGATGAGGTATGTGCGAAAAAAAATATGCATGAGCGACAAGTTACATACTCCACAAATTTATGAGCAGACACGGAGGACGAGTGCCCGTGAGATTGTGGGAAGGTTAAATACTCAAAACTTAGAAGAAAAACAATTTACTTAGTTTTTTTAATTACGTAATATCATCAGTTATTCAATCTTCACAAATATTCTCTTTGATTCTTTTCAGTTTTCCAAAAACCTGTTTCCACCCCATCTCCGCGAGCTCGGTCTTCGCAAACCATCTGATCCCATCTGCACAAGCCTCAGTTATGATTTTATACTGAATGTATTTTATTAAAGTATAAAAAGAAACAATATTCTGTACAATTGTCATTTTATAAATACAAATAATACAGAGCAAGGATCAACAAAACCCTTGTCTCCCCTCCCCTTCACATATATCCCCTCTACTATCAAGAAAACTGAATAAGCCAAATTATTACAGAATGCTACACAGAAATATCATGCTAACAGAATACCGTAGTCACACATAGCAGGAATAGGGTTAGGGGAGTGCAACTAGGGCAACTGCCCCCCTGGTCAGAGAGAGCCCTAAGCCACTGCCTGGACTTTGCAGTCCCCAAGTTATGTCTAACACCAGCTCTAGCAGGATATATATTTCAAATCTGATATATTCAAATCACAAAATAGAAATAAAATTATTTGTTTCTACCTTTTGTTGTCTCTGGTTTCTGCTTTCATCTTCTTTTCACTCTCTTCCTTCCAGCGTTTGCCTTCTCTGTCTGTTCAATCCAGCATCTGTCCCTTCAATCTACTGTCTGAACTCTCCCCCTTCCATATGGTATTTGTCTTCTTTCTATGCCCCATCTCCCCTTTCCATCCAGCCTATGCCCCTCTCTCGTTTTTACATGATTCATTCCAGATTCACTGCTCTCTTCATTTTTATCTCTCCTACACCAGATCTAACATCTTTGTCCCTCTCAATTTCTCTGCTGACCCCCCTTCTCATCTCATTTCTGTCTCTCCCCTTCCCCTCCTCTAATCTCCCTGCCAGCTGTTTCCTTCCTTTTTTCTTCTCCCTTCCCTCTTCCCCCTGTCCAGCAGTAACTTTCTTCCCTTCCCTTTCCCTCCTCCCCTCCCAGCAGCATCTCTCCTTATCCCTCTCCAGGTCCAGTAGCAGCTGTCCCTTTTTCCCCTTGCCCAGCAGCTTCCCAGACTCCTTTCCCTTCTCCCCTCCCAGCAGCATCTCTCCTTATCCCTCTCCAGGTCCAGTAGCAACTGTCCCTTTTTCCCCTTGTCCAGCAGCTTCCCAGACTCCTTTCCCTCCTCCCTTCCCAGCAACATCTCTCCTTATCCCTCTCCAGGCCCAGTAGCAGCTGTCCCTTTTTTTCTCACCATGCCCAGCAGCTTCCCAGCCTCTAACAGTGGCTTTCTCCCCTCCCAGCAACTCTCCTTACTTGCCAGCCCAGCAATTCAGGAAGGCAGCCTTGGGTCCTTTGTTGGGTCGCACCGCCTCTGAGGAAAACGGAATTTGCATCTCAGCAAAAGCCCCAAGGCTTCCTTCCTGAATCGCTGCGCTTGTAAGTAAGGAGAGCCGCTGAGAGGGGAGAGAGCACACTGTCGGACTGCGCGAACTACAGCTCGTCGATCTTGCCGATCTTGCGCAGACCTGCAGGAAATTGTTGATGTTGATCTCACCGGTCCGGTGTGAGCAGGGCAGACCGCCGCCGCAGCTTCCTCTCACCTCCGCCCGCGCTCGATTGAGCGACACGAGAAAAAGTATGAGTGACGCCACTGAAAATAGTGAGCGATCGCTCATGCGCTCAGCTTAGAGGGAACATTGAATGTCACCTCAGTAACAACTATACAAAATAGATAAATATACCCCCTCCCTTTTTACTAAACCACGATAGTGGTTTTTAGTGTAGGGAGCTGCGCTGAATGCTCCACACTGCTCTCAATACTCATAGGCTCCCTGCACTAAAATCTGCTATTGCGGTTTAGTTAAAGGGGCCATAGTACAAAATATAGACAGCAGATATAAATTCTCAAAACAGACATATTTTGATCACTAAATTGAAAATAAAATCATTTTTCCTACCTTTGTTGTCTGGTAATTTCATGAGTCTCTGGTTACACTTTCTTCTTCTAACTATGCATCCAATATATCTTCCCTTCTTACTGCCTGCTGTGTGCTTCGTCTCCTCCAGACCTCATTCCATTCCCCAACCATCTCTGCCCTTCTACAAGTCCAACTTTTTCTTCCTCTCTCCCTGCCTGCCCCCTGCCACACTCCATTCCCTCCCCCAACTTTTTTATCCTCTCTCCCTTCCCCCTCCCCTTTCTTTCTCCCTGCCCCCTTTCTTTTTTTCTATTTCCCTGCCCCCTTTCTTTCTTTCTGTCACCCTGCCCATTTTCTTTCTTTCTGTCTCCCTGACTGTCTTTCTGTCTCCCTGTCTGTCTCCCGTTTCTGTCTCTGTCTGTCGTTCCTTTCTCCCTAAGCCACTGTCGGGGCCATCTTCTGGGAACAGGCCCCCAAGGCATCGCCGATGTCTGGAACAGGCCACCGAGTTCTCTCTGTTTCCCAATGCCACAACAGGCCAGAAGTGACTGACTGCAGAAGCGCCGGGGGGGGGGGGGGGGGGGGAAAGGCTGGTAGGCCCAGCACTTCTGCAGTCACTGCTGGCCTGTTGTGGCATCAGGAAACAGGGATAACGCAAAGGCAATGTGAGTCTATTGTGGAGCCCAGTATGGGCTCAGCAATCCACTCGAGTTGCCTTTGCGATCTACTGGTCAATCGCAATCGACCTTTTGGGCATTCCTGCTTTACACCTCTAGCATTTCTTTCAGTTACTATCTTAATTAGTGACCCATTTGTGAAGTGTCTCACTAACTCAATCGGATCTAGGTTTTGTGATGCTGGTGGATCCATTATAGGGATTCAACACAGCAAACACACACACGCAGTCTATGAGTCAGGATGGAGGCGCTGCCAATGGCTAGCTCCGAGTCCCTTTTATTATGCTTCTATGCACATGACATCATAGTAACTCCCTCATTTACACATCTAATGATTGGTGGATACAAAGGTACATGCTTTTACATTGGTGGAAACACAGGTACATGCTTTTACATGTGATCACTTGCCCTTTGCCTCGTGCTTTATCTCATGATAACCCTCCAACTCAACACTTAGGCAAGGGCCTGATTAACACATGGACAGAACTTGAGTCTTTGCAGTATGCAATGCAATGCCTGTCAGCTGATGTCCTTTCCAAATAAGGACAGCTGAAGATAAGGGTTAATATGTGACAGGGATCTTGTGATAAGAGGGGAGGGGGGAATGCCTCAGCATTCTGTCACAAGGTGCTAACATTTTCCCTTGCTTTAGAATGGCCAGCTAAATGCAAGAGGGAAGAGGGAATGGGAATAATTCATAATTCTTACACAGGGGCGGTGAAATCAGTGTGCCGATCTTGCCCTGTTTCAGAATGGCAGAATGGCGTTCCTACAGTCCATACAATATTCCATCTGAAATATGGAACCCTCAGACTCTGAAAATTCTACTTAGTGGTCTGAGTCACAGCTTTTTTTTTTTTTTTTTAATATTCTTTATTCATTTTCAAGATTACATTAAGTGTTAAAATATATTCATTCACATAAACAATAAATACATCACTTACAAACAATCATTGACACATTTCATAAATTCTTATCCCTTCCCCTATCCCAACCCTTCTTCCCATATATTCCATTATCATATAAAACATGTAATAATAAAATCCTCCCTCCCTGCACCTTAAATTGATAAATATAAGGGAAACATTTTTAAATTAATCTTTACAATACTTCGTTAATGGTTTCCACACATCCTGAAACTTCTTAAAATAACTCTGCTGTAATGCAATAAACCTTTCCATTTTATAGATATGACATAAAGAGTTCCACCAGAAGTTGTAATTTAATCTCCTCCAATCCTTCCAATTAAATGTGATTTGCTGAATGGCAACACCAGTCATTATAAGTAGTAATTTATTATTATTCACAGAAATCTGACTTTTTGCTCTCATTTCCATACCAAATATCATAGTATCATAGGATAATGCCACTGGGTTATCTAATAAATTATTAATTTGATTCCAAATTGATTTCCAAAAATTCATAATAAATGGGCAATGAAATAATAAATGATATAAAGTTCCTGCTTCCAAATGACAATGTCAACATCTATTAGACAAAGAACTATCTAATTTTTGCAACCTAACAGGAGTCCATAACGCTCTGTGCAACAGAAAAAACCAAGTTTGTCTCATTGATGCTGACATCGTACATTTCATCCTCCAAGACCAAATTCGTGGCCATTGAGATGCAGTAATTTTATGCTTAATCTCAATGCTCCAAATATCTCTTAAACCAGTTTTTAATTTCTTTTTATTAAATCCACTTAACACTTTGTACCACTGGGCGGCTTGGTGACCCAAAAAGTCTGTCTGAAAATACATAAACTCCATACTATGATTATTAAGGTTTTTCCAATCAGGGAACCCCGCCTGAATGGCATGCTTCAGCTGCAACCATCTAAAATTTTCTGAGTTTTTAAGACCAAATTTATGTTGCAATTGTGAAAACTCAAGCATAGTACCATTAGTAATAACATCATCCAATATTCGTATTCCTGCTATCATCCAATGCTTCCAGACTAGCCTTTCTCCGCCAATTTGGATCCTGGAGTTTACCCATATAGACTGTTTTGTAGATTTATAAATTGAAATAGTTGTTAAGTTGCTTATATATCACAATGTTTTCCATGTATCTACTAATATACTATTATCTTTACTATAGCTAGGCATTTTGATACTGAATACATGGCACTGACGCAAAGGAGACATGAGTTGCCATTCTAACCACAACCAGTCAGGGAGTTTTTCCCTTTTTGTTTGTTTTGTAAGCAAGTTTGATGTCTTAACTTTCATTTGTGTTTTGATATTGGCCTGTATGTTGTAGAATTTTCAATTTGTGGCAATCAGACTGCTTGACCTAGGTGATTTCTGGGTAGTTTTCTCAGGACCTTTTCTACTTTCAGGTGTCAGTTTGTACACTGGCGGGTTTAGCAACTGAGTCACTACCACATAAGGCTTTTTGCACAAGTGGCTTGATAGCTTGTGCATGCCTGGGATACCTAGAGCTGTAATCAGTACTCTGTCCCCAGCTTGTAGCTCTTGGCTTTTGACTCAGGCATCATAGCAGAATTTATTGTTTGTATTTTGTTTGTTAACTGTCTCCCGGACTGCTTGATATGAAGCACCGGGTTGCTGTTTGAGATTCTGTATATATTTGACTCCAAAACATATATCTACCGGTAATCTAGCTTCTTGGCCAAACATAAGATAATAAAGAGGAATACCCCTGGCATAATTCTTCGTTCAGTTGTAAGCATGTACCAATCTATTTACATGTTGACTCCACTGTTGTTTCTGCTTTGGGTCAAAAGTACCCAACATGCTTAACAAAGTTCTATTGAAGCTTTCTAGTTGTGGATCTCCCTGTGGATGGTATGGTGTGGATGTGAGGTATGTGACTTTTTTGATGCCACAAACTTTTCACATTTCTCTTCTTAACTAGCTTTCTCGTGTCATTCTCTACTCTACACCCAGCCTGCCCCAACCTATCCAGTTAGAGGATTGCCAAAGAGTGGACATTATTCCGTAGCACTAGCTGATTAAGGGCTCCTTTTACAAAGGTGCGTTAGGGCCTTAACACGCAGAATAGCGCATGCTACAATGCCACGCACTCTAGCTGCTACCGCCTCCTCTTGAGCAGGCAGTAGTTTTTCGGCTAGCACACGTTATAGCATGCGCTAATCCGGTGCGTGTGCTAAAAACACTAGCACACCTTTGCAAAAGGAGCCCTAAGTGTTATTCAATATCAGCTGCTGGCTCACTCAGTGGGATTTAACCAGGTAGGAGACTATCCTACCCAGTTAAACCCTTTGGAATTTAGGGTCACTTATTTCATTTTGTTAAATAAATTGTAACTCATATTATTATTATTAATAATAATAATAATAATAATAATAACAGTATAGGAATGATTACCAACAATAAAACAGACAAGTGTTTATTTAACACAGACTTCATGTTAGCTGAATGAGGGAGAGGGGGCTCAGCTGGGCTTCAGTAAAAAGAAAAATGGAAGATAATTTTTTTTTTCATAAAGGCATTTTAGTTTGAAAGGGGTTTTTTTGGCAATGAATTCTAGGCATCATTTAAGTACTTAATTTCCAAAGAAGCAGAAGCAGTGAATCAAGCTCAATAATTATTTTAGTAATTGTTTTCATTCATCATATTTTCTATTGATCTGGCTGCAAGCATGCACGGCTAATCAATTAGCTAAACCTGAACCAAAATCTGAATTCCAACAATTTATTGCAACAAGTAAATGATAACAGGTCACTGGATTAATGTAGTTAAGAGAGGAAGGGGGAAAGAAGATAAAATCATCTCAAACTGTGAGCATTGAGTCTGCTGTAAATGTGGTGGAATTTTGGTAATGCAAGTACCAAGAAAACTATTCTGATGTGGGGAGGAGAGGATAGTTGAAGCCGTTCATTGGAACTCAGCTAATTGCCAAAATTCAGCAAGAGATAGTCATCTATCTCCCGCTGAGTATGCCGGTCAGTGGCTAGCCCGGTCAGCGACTCTGTTGTGTGACATAGCTGAACAAGTGCCAAAATTTACTGACTGACCAGCTAAGTTGAGTGGCTAAATAGACCTGCCTAAATAGCAAGTCTGTCTTTGGCCCTTATGATTTGGCTGGCTGTGTTTATCATGGCTATGTCTGTCGTGGCTAAAAAATAAACCAGAAATTCAATGCTGGTCACCTGATATGGTCCAGGCATTAAATTTCTCGCTTCACTGCTGACCAATGGGAGGTATTTAAATGCAAACATATGCACTTAAATGCACAAACAATAGAGAGCACCTAGGTTAAAGAATTGCCCCAATAGCATTGCATGCTTTCTTCCTCCTTCTTCCTTTGCTACTCTCTGCAAAACTGGAAGTTATATCAAGGAAGGACTTGGCAGAAGGAAGGTCTCAGAGCATGCATCTGAAGATTCTTCATCATGGCGTAGCTGGCTCCTTCAGGTAAAATAGGCATGAAGGGAGCTGGGAAAAGCTGGGGAAGAGATGCTGAGTCTGACCCTTGCATAATTATTGTTGCCATGGGAGCAAGGCCTTTTACCATTCTCGCAAGGCAGTAAAAGGCCTTGATCCCATACCCGCAGTAAACCAGCAACAATTTTTCCCATTCCCATGGTTTGCTGTGGTTTACCGCGAGAACCCATCCCCATGCCATTCTGTAGCGTGGAGTTAGGACAGAGTATCAGCTTAGCTAGTTAGCGGTGATTTTCAGTCCACTAAAGGGGAAATTCATCAATGGTCGCTAAGCGATTTAATGCACACTAAACGTGTTGGTATGCACTAAACATTAAGGGCTCTTTTTACTAAGCTGCGCTAGCGGTTTTAGCACACGCTATAATGCCACGTGCGCTAGACACTAACGCCTCCATTGAACTGGCGTTAGTTTTTCTGCGTAGCGCGGGGGCTAATTTGCAGTGCACGCTAAAAAAGCTACCACAGCTTAGTAAAAGGAGCCCTAAGATGCCAATTATATTTCTATGGGCGTCTTAGCATTTAGCGTGCTCTCTGCATTAGCATGTGCTAATGCAGTTAGCACACACTAAATCACTTAGAGCCCATTGATGAATTCCCCTCTACATGGCTAAATAGTCGCATAATAATGGCTAAGTAAGCACATAATAACAGCAATCTGAACACTATACAGACACAAATCTGAATATTGGTCGGTGCCCAGTTAACTTCCTAGTCAGTAGAAATACCCGGATATTCAATGCCAGGAGCTGCACATGCCCTGGCATTTAATACCTGGGGTTAGCTCATTGGCTTATCAGTATCTTACCACTGCTGGGTGAATACTGAAACCAAAACAATTTTCCCATCTTGCTTGTAGAGCTATATCAGTGGTCTCAAACTCAAACCCTTTGTAGGGCCACATTTTGGATTTGTAGGTACTTGGAGGGCCACAGAAAAAATAGTTAATGTCTTATTAAAGAAATGACAATTTTGCATGAGGTAAAACTCTTCATAGTTTATAAATCTTTCCTTTTGGCCAAGTCTTAATAATAATATTGTCATTTATAGCTAAAGAGAGATATGATCAAGAAACTGTTTTATTTTACTTTTGTGATTATGATAAACATTCAGAGGGCCTCAAAATAGTACCTGGCGGGCCGCATGTGGCCCCCGGGCCACGAGTTTGAGACCACTGAGCTATATCATTTATTATCATTTGGGGGGTATTGTAAGGGTCGAGGCAATGACGTAGTAAGGGGGGTGGTCCGCTCCTGGTGCCATCTTGGTGGAGGCGTCGGCACCCATCCTCTCTGCCCCTCTGCTCCTTGCCCTCCCCCACACTACAGCTTGTTTGCTCCACTCCCCTTCCCCCGCACCTCTTTAACATTCCTGGCGTGAGCAGTAACCCCAACCTGCTGCTCGCGCCAGTATCCTCACTTCCTGGTCCCGCGCCTAGGTATGGGGGAAGGGAAGAGGCACACGCGCACATCAGGAGGGGGCAGAGAAGGGGCGGATGGGGATGGGGGCAGAGAAGATGGCAGTAGAGGGGTGCCATTGCCCCGGGTGCCTCTCATCCTCACTACGCCATTGGGTATGGGAGTTAGAGGGGAGAGGAAGAGTTGCACCAAAAGACTGGTAGGGGGGCTGGCCTAGATGTCTTCTTCTTGTGACACTGAGAGGCTTAGGAACTTTGATTGAAGGAGAGGGTTTTGGCTCATGACCATATGAATGTGGTAAAAAAAATAAAGTGCACAGAGTAAAATGTACTGTGCATATCACATCAAAAGCTATAGTTACTAATGTGTGTTACCTTGGTAGAATGTGGTTTGCTGTTAATGTCTTCTATTTTATTCCAGGTCCCATACAGTACAAAGGGTCTTAGTTACTACTAACACACATTATTCTAACTGTGCATAGTGTTTTTCTTTGTACATTAATTTGTGCCAGACCTGAAGTACAATTTCATTTTTTAATCACAAGTTGTTTTTTTTTAATGTACAGTACTCCCCCGAAATTCACAGAAGTTCCTTTCCAGGAACACCCATGAATTTTGAAAAACCCCAAATACGTTTTTCAGCTGATCGAAGGGAGGAGAGGGCAGCTGGGGCACCAGCGGGTACTTAAATTATATTTACGAAGTCGGGCACATTTTCCGACCGCCTCTTCCTGGGACTAAAGTCCTGGTTACACCAATCAGAAACTGCTTTGATACACCAGATAGCAAGTCAAAGCAGCTCCTGATTAGTCTTTAGAACTAGGAAGAGGTAGTCGGAAAATACCACAAATTACTGAGGCTGCGATTTGCGAACCGTGAATTTGTGGGGGTTTACTGTATCTGATTTCTAGGCCCCTAAGAAGCAATAATCTCTGACTTGGTATAATTAACTTTTAAAAGATTCACTATCAGAAATACTTGATATCACTCTAAGATAGAAAGAGGATTGAATCAAGCAGCAAATAAAAGACAAACCCCCTCTTTTACGAAATTGTGAGAGCAATTTCTAACGCGGGGAGCCGCGCAGAATGGCCCGTGCTGCCCCGACGCTCATAGGAACTCAATGAGCATTGGGAACAGTGTGGGCCATTCAGCGCAGCTCCTCGCACTAGAAACTGCTATTGCAGTTTCATAAAAGGAGGCCAAAATGTAACATGCAATAAATAGGTCAGGATACGTTTGGTTTCCCTTTTCCTCAGTTCTGCCTTTAAATCTCAATAACTCTCCTGAAAAGACAACGTTTAGCCACTGTGTTACTGTTTCTATAATTTATGAACTTCCCTGGAGGTAAGGCTTCCTTGGAGAAAGACTGATGCATGAAATAAAAATGAAAAAAAAAAAATTAAATTAAATTGCAATCATAAGTTAATTAAGAAAAATAATTTTATTAAATCAATCCATTTTTTGCTCTTTGAATGGCTGACTGTTAAAAATAATTTTAAGGAAGCAAAACAGGTATGCATTTCAGAATTAGCACAGCAAATCAGGTTTTTTTCTTTCCCTTTCTTCTGGATCATTGAAGCATTTACAGCAGTTTTATGGCTAGTGCTTGTCTGCTTTCCTTTATAAAATAAGCTCCAAATGGGTGCTCATTATAGAAGTAATCTTTCTCTCCCTCTGTGGGTTCTGCGGCTGATTGCATGTACTAGCCATGAGTGAATGATCCACTTACATGAATCAGATGAGTATAGCTTCCGGGGGGGGGGGGGAGGGAGGAGGGTTGAAGGGGTGGCAGGAGGGAGTAGGCATCACTCCTGCCGATTTTGGTGGGACTTGTGGGGAGTCCCCTATCACAGCTGTTCAGCTGATCTCTGTAGAGGGATTTACTTGATCAGGGTTCAAATTCCAGCCTGGGATTGTTGTTAAAAAATTTGGGGTAATATTTGCGAATAACATGAAGAAAGACCTGGTGAAGCTTGAAAAATGGTCTGAAATTTGGCAGCTAAAATTTAATGCTAAGAAATGCAAGGTCATGTATCTGGGCTGCAAAAACCTGAGGGAACAATACAGTTTAGGGGTGAAGAACTTATGTGCATGACAGAAGAGCAAGACTTGGGTGTGATTGTATGGGATGATCTTAAGGTGACCAAACAGGTTGAAAAGTTGACGCAAAAGCTAGAAGGATGCTACATTGCATAGGGAGAGATATGGCCAGTAGGAAAAAGGAGGTATTGATGCCCCTGTATAAGACTTTGGTGAGACCTCATTTAGAATACTGTGTATAATTCTGGAGGCTGCACCTTCAAAAAGGTATAAAAAGAATGGAGTCGGTCCTGTGGAAGGCTACTAAAATGGTGCGTGGTCTTCGTCATAAGGCATAAGGGGACAGACTTAAAGATCTCAATCTGTGTACTTTAGAGCAGTGGTCTCAAACTCAAACCCTTTGCAGGGCCACATTTTGGATTTGTAGGTAATTGTAGGGCCTCAGAAAAAATAGTTGTCTTATTAAAGAAATGATAATTTTGCAAGTGGTAAAACTCTCTTTATAGTTTATAAATCTTTCTTTTTGGCTAAGTCTTAATAATAATATTGTCATTTATAGCTAAGGAGACATATGATCAAAAAACTGTTTTATTTTACTTTTGTGATTATGAGAAACATACTGAGGGCCTCAAAATGGTCCCTGGCGGGCCGCATGTTGCCCCCGGGCCAGAAATTTGAAACTACTGCTTTACAGGAATGGCAGGAGAGGGGAGATATGGTAGAGCCGTTTAAATACCTACATGACATAAATGCGCATGAGTCGAGTCTCTTTCATTTGAAAGGAAGCTCTGTAATGAGAGGGCATAGGATGAAGTTAAGAGGTGATAGGCTCACGAGTAATCTAAGGAAATACTTTTTTACAGAAAGGGTGGTAAATGCATGGAACAGTCTCCCGGTGGAGGTGATTTCAGAAATACTGGGATAGTCATGTGGGATCTCATAGAGAGAGGAAGAGATAATGGTTGGGCAGACTGGATGGACCATTTGGCCTTTATCTGCCATCATGTTTCTGTTTCAATGTGATCAGCAAAGGATCCCTCGATCAGGCAGGTGCAATTCTCTAACCGGAGCCAGTGGCATGGGCACTGGTTAGAGACTCGGGGCAGTTAGGTGGGGTTAGGCATCTGTCTGTTAAAGCAGATGTGCTTCTGTAAAGCATACCGGTGTGTGATTCTCAGCCCCTTCATAGGCAGTTACTAAGGCTGGCATCTTATACAGAATCTGCCCCAAAGGGTCTGATTCTAACAATTAATGCCTACGAAACAATGTTGATCATAATGGCAAATAGTGCGTTTCTAAAAAAGGCATGCATCATACACAGAATCATACTTAGCGGCTGCACAATTCAGTAACATTTAGGCTCACCCATTTAGGCCAAGAAAAACTGGCCTAGTGTGAATCAAGCCATTCTATAACAGTTCGCTTAACTTTTAGGAATGCCCACAATGCACCCGTGCTCATCTCTTGGCCACACCCCTTTTGAAATTTGCACGTTAGAACTGATGTGTACCACTTTATAGAATGCGCTGATCAATTGTGCTTGTAACTTCTAATTGGTGCCAATTAGCATCAATCAAGAGGTGTTATTTGCTAATTATCAGCATCAGTTGATCTTGTTAAACCATTAAATTGTGCACATAAATCGGCTATGCTCACCAGTTTGCACACACAACCTATGGCGCTATATACAGAATTTAAGGGAAATAGCATTTGCACTCAAACAGATCCTGTATTAAATTATCTCCATAGTGCCTGGCTCAGATTCCATCATATTCTAACTTAAAATAATATTTGCATACAGAAACAATGCTTCTATTTAATATCTAGCTGTTCAGACTGGAAAATGTTCTTATGTTTCACATCAGGCATTTACCTCATAACCTACTAACCAGAGAATTAAATTCAATTTGTCAGCTGTGGACAGTGAAAAGGGTTTTTTTGTGTGCGTGTCAAAGTCCATCTCAGGCTTTTCTTTCACTCAAATCAGTCACTTAGTAGAGGTAGAGTTACCTAGACATGTCTTCTTTTAGAGCAGTGTTTTTCAACCTTTTTTGGGCAAAGGCACACTTGTTTCATGAAAAAAATCACGAGGCACACCACCATTAGAAAATGTTAAAAAATTTAACTCTGTGCCTATATTGACTATATATAAAGTAATTCTCTTGAATAGGAATCAAATAAGCACAAAGAAAGTATTTTATAATTACTTTATTATGAAATATTAAGTAAACAGAATAGTGAAAAATTATAAAATACTTTATTCAGTGCAAAACCTACATAAGAACATAAGAACATAAGAAGTTGCCTCCGCTGAGGCAGACCATAGGTCCATCCTGCCCAGCGGTCCGCTCCCGCGGCGGCCCATCAGGCCCATCGCCTGAGTAGTGGTCTATACCTATCTATACCCTTCAATCCCTTTTTCTTCTAGGAATCTATCCAAACTTTCTTTGAAACCATTTAATGTTTTCTTGTCTACAACAGCCTCTGGAAGCACGTTCCATGTATCCACCACCCTCTGAGTGAAAAAGAACTTCCTAGCGTTTGTTCTAAACCTGTCCCCTTTCAATTTCTCCGAGTGCCCCCTTGTACTTGTGGTGGTCCTTAATTTGAAAAATCTGTCCCTGTCTACTTTTTCTATGCCCTTCAGGATCTTGAAGGTTTCTATCATGTCTCCTCTAAGTCTCCGCTTTTCCAGTGAGAAAAGTCCCAACTGCTTCAACCTGTCGGTGTATGGGAGATTTTCCATTCCCTTTATCAGTTTAGTTGCTCTTCTCTGTACTCCCTCAAGTACTGCCATGTCCTTCTTGAGGTACGGCGACCAGTACTGGACACAGTACTCCAGATGCGGCCGCACCATTGCACGATACAGCGGCATGATGACTTCCTTCGTCCTGGTCGTAATACCCTTCTTAATGATACCCAACATTCTGTTAGCTTTCTTTGAGGCTGTAGCGCACTGCGCCGATGCCTTCAGTGTTGCGTCTACCATCACTCCCAGGTCTCTCTCCAGGTTACTGACCCCTAGCGGTGTTCCCCCCATTCTGTATGTGAACATCGGGTTCTTTTTCCCCACGTGCATGACCTTGCATTTCCCTATGTTGAAGCTCATTTGCCATTTTTCGGCCCACTTTTCCAGCTGCGTTAGATCCTTTTGGAGATTTTCGCAGTCTCCCCTGGTTTGAGCCCTGCTGTATAGTTTGGTGTCATCTGCAAATTTAATAACCTCACACTTGGTTCCCGCCTCTAGGTCGTTTATGTAGATATTGAACAGGAGCGGTCCCAGCACCGACCCCTGCGGAACTCCGCTCGTGACCCCTTTCCAGTCTGAGTAATGGCCCTTTACGCCAACCCTCTGTTCCCTGTTCGCCAGCCAGTTTTTGATCCATCGGTGGATCACCCCTTGTACCCCGTGGTTCAATATCTTCTTAAGCCTGTTTGGCTGAACACAAAGCTGATATTCTGGCTGGAATCGAAGAAAGACACACACGTAGCTCTTCGTCAACAGCTCTCAGTCTCTCTCTGTATTTGGTTTTTATAGTATACAAAAATAGACAAATATACCCTCCATCCTTTTTATTAAACCACAATAGCAGTTTTTAGCGCAGGGAGCTGCGCTGAATGCCCAGCTCATAGGCTCCCTGCGCTAAAAACCACTATTGCGGTTTAGTAAAAGGTGACCATATTGTAAAATATAGACAGCAGATATAAATTCAGAACTGTGCATAGTAAGTGAAGGGAAGTTTTCATCTCTGGGAATTTACCCAGTTAACTATTAAGTTATTTGGGCAAATTCCTTTGAAAACTGTGGTAATACTGCCTCCACTTTGCTAAATTTAAAATAAAATCATTTTTCCTACCTTGTCTGGTGATTTCTGGTTGCACTTTCTTCTTCGGACTGTGCATCCAATCTTTCTTCCCTTCTATCAGCCTGTATGCTTTCTCTCCTCCACACCTCATTCCCTCCCCCAACTTTTTCTTCCTCTCTCCCTGACCTTTCTTTCTTTTTTTCTGTTTCTCTTCTTTCCTTCTGTTTCCCTGCCTGCCCCCTTTCTTTCTTTCTCCCTGCCGTTCCCCAAGCCACTGCCACTGCCGCTGCCATCGGGGAACAGGACCCACCAATGGATAACAGGCCCCAAAGCCGACGCTGACGCATGCTCTCCCTGATGTCAATTCTGCAATCGGAGAGGAAGTTCCGCCCAGCCAGGCAGCGATTGGCTGGCCCGAACTTCCTCTCCGACTGCAGAATTGACGTCGGGGAGAAGAAGACTTATCAGCTCGATAGATTAGATCGCCAAGACAAAGTGAGTCCTGGGTGATCGACTCACTTTGCCTTGGCGAGCTACTGGCGCCCCTGCCTCGGGCCCCCTGTCAGCTCCGGGCCTCTGAATGCAGGACTGGTAGTACTGCCCTGATGGCGGCCCTGCGGCACACCAGGCAACATCTCGCGGCACACTAGTGTGCCGTGGAACAGCGGTTGAAAAACACTGTTTTAGAGGACATGTCCAGGCATCTGGACAGCTTTTGAAAACCCAGTACTTTGTCCAGGTTTTGAAAAGCTTCCACCTCGGGACCGTGTTGGGAGGGCAGCTGTGCATGCACAGATGCAACAAGGTAACCACGCACATTCATGCATGCATGTGAAATCATCGCATTGCATCCGTTCACACGCAGATGCTCTCCCGACACAGTCCCGAGGACAAGAACAGATTGAGGGGGTTGGGGCTGGGGTATGAGGCTGGGAAGTATGGGGCAGGGCTGGGGGGCAGGACTATGCTCTGGATTTTACAGGAGTAAAATCTGAAATCCTCAATTACAGGTAGTTCTTTAAAATACAGATCACCCCTTTGCTAACCCAAACCCAGGCAGCAGTGAAGGATGTGCATAAAAAAATTGTTCCTTCATTTTGACTTATTTTTGGAATTTTTCCTTGATTTATGCAGGACCAGTTTATAAGAGGCCTGAGGAAGGGCTAGGGAGATTGGGGGCTCTCTAGCTTAGAAGGGGGGAGGGCTGGGGTGAAGTAGTTGGGGTCTGCATGGTCCTGGGTGGTGTGGATTGGTCAATTTTTCACTTTTTCTAAAAGTACAAAGACCAGGAAACACTCAATGAAACTACATGGAAATACTTTTTAAAACAAATAGGCGTAAATATTTTTTTACTCAAAAAAATAGTTAATTGTCAGATGATGTGGTAGCAGCGGTTAGAATAGCTGGGTTTGAAAAATATTTGGACAAGTTCCTGGGGGAAATGTTCATAGTCTGCTATTGAGACAGACATGGGGGAAGCCACTACTTGCCCTGGGTACGATAGCATGGAATGTTGCTACTATTTGGGTTTTTGCTAGGTACTTGTGACCTGGATTGGCCACTGTTGGAAACAGGATACTGGGCTAGATGGACCATTGGTCTGAACCAGTATAGCTGTTCTTATGTTCTTAACCACGGGACCAGGTAAGACAATGGCTTAGGGAACTGGCACTAAAAGGCACTAAAATGCTTAGTCTTTGACCTCACCTAGTCTAATGTTTAAAGCCTTCTCTTGTCTCTTCTGCCTCCTCCTTAAGGGTCACCCTATCTCTCACACCTCTAGCCTGGTTTCACTTCTTCCTCGGCATTCATATCTACAGGTACTGCATTGCCGCTTTTTTTTTTTTTTTACCTCCCACCCCCCTCTGTGGATCTATATACCTCCTGCAGAATCCAACTCTTCACCTACCCCTCCCTAAAACTTTGCCACTCTAAAAAATTCCTCGACAAAACCTTCGCCTTCCAAGCCACCAAGCTAAACCCATGGTTATTCCAAATGGCCCTCAAGGCCCCCAACTACCTCGGCTTTAGAAAACTACTCAAAACCCACCTCTTCCAAGACCAGGATCCTAATGCCCCTCCTAACTAAATAACCCTCTCCTCCCTCTACTTCCTCTTCCTCACCCCCCTGGCAACTTTGATCAATTTGATATTTTGTAACCCCGCTCAATTGATGTAAACCACTTGTAACTCTGTTTAATTGATGTGAACCGCCTAGAACTCTTCGGGGTATGGCGGTATACAAAAATAAAGTTATTATTATTATTATTAATATTATGGAAATTACTGCAGTAGCCTGAACACAGGATGCTTTTAGCTAGGCCCTTTGTCTTCCCTCTGCCATGTCCCACTTTCTCTGATGCAAGTTCCTATAGACAGCATGTAGCAGAGGAAAGATTCAGGGACTGGCTGAAATAAGTCTGAATTCAGGCTACTGCCAATAAGTTGCACAAGGTCGGACTGGAGGAGGGTCACGAGTGGTCATGAGGGTCACGAGTGGTGTTCCGCAGGGGTCAGTGCTCAGACCACTGCTATTCAATATATTTATAAATGATCTAGAAACAGGGACGAACTGCGAAATAATAAAATTTGCAAATGACACCAAACTATATAGTGGTGCTTGGACTAAAGAGGACTGCGAAGAATTACAAAGGGGCCTGAACAAACTAGGGGAGTGGGCGACGAGATGGCAGATGAAGTTCAATGTAGAGAAATGTAAAATATTGCATGTAAGAAGCAGAAACCTGGGGTACAGCTATATAATGGGAGGGATGTTATTGAGTGAGAGTATCCAAGAAAGGGACTTGGGGGTAATGGTGGACAAGACAATGAATCCGACGGCACAGTGCGCAGCGGCCGCTAAGAGAGTGAATAGAATGCTAGGTATAATCAAAAGGGGTATTACAACCAGAATGAAAGAAGTTATCTTGCCGTTGTATCGAGCGAAGGTGCGTCCGCATCTGGAGTACTGCGTCCAATATTGGTCACCGTACCTTAAGAAGGATATGGTGATATTCAAGAGGGTTCAGAGGAGAGCAACACGTTTGATAAAAGGTATGGAAAACCTTTCATACACTGAGAGATTGGAGAAACTGGGGCTCTTATCCCTGAAGAAGAGAAGACTTAGAGGAGCTATGATAGAGACCTACAAGATCATGAAGGGCATAGAGAAAGTGGAGAGGGACAGATTCTTCAAACTTTCGAAAACTACAAGAACGAGAAGCATTCAGAAAAGCTGAAAGGGGACAGATTCGAAACAAATGCTAGGAAATTTTTCTTCACCCAACGGGTGGTGGACACCTGGAATGCGCTTCCAGAGGGTGTGATAGGATAGAGTACGGTATTGGGGTTCAAGAAGGGATTGGACAATTTTCTGAAGGAAAAGGGGATAGAGGGGTATAGATAGAGGATTACTACACAGGTCCTAGACCTGTTGGGCCACCGTGTGAGCAGACTTCTGGGCACGATGGACCTCAGGTCTGACCCAGCAGAGGCACTGCTTATGTTCTTATGTTCTTATATTTATAGAACTGCAGGGGAGAAGGGGGTAGGGTTACCAGATTTTCCCGAAGGAAAGTCCGGCCCCATGGCCCCGTCCACAGGCCCGCCCCGTTCTGCCTGACAGCCCTGGCCCCAGACGGCATCCACGCATGCAACACGATGACATCACATGTACACGTGACATCGCCGCGTTGCATCTGCACATAGAAACATAGAATATGACGGCAGAAAAGGGCCATCAGCCCAATATGTCTGCCCACTCGAAGAACCCTCCCCCTAAGCACTTCCTCAAAGTGAACCCACGAGTTTATCCCATTTTTTCTTAAAATCAAGCACGTTGCTGGCCTCAACTACCTGAAGTGGAAGATCATTACAATGATCAACCACCCTTTCAGTGAAGAAATACTTCCTAATGCCACCGTGAAATCTCCCACCCTTGATTTTTAACGGATGCCCTCTTGTTGCCTTAGGTCCTGTAAGGAAAAAGATATCTTCTTCCATCTCAATACGGCCAGTAACATATTTGAACGTCTCTATCGTGTCTCCCCTCTCTCTGCATTCCTCGAGAGAGTATAGCTGCAACTTACCTAGACAGTCTTCATATGGGAGATCCTTGAGTCCTGAGACCATCCTAGTGGCCATTCGCTGAACCGACTCCATTCTCAGCACATCATTTTGATAATGTGGCCTCCAAAATTGAACACAATATTCCAGATGAGGTCTCACCATGGACCTGTACAGTGGCATTATAACTTTAGGCTTTCGGCTGACAAAACTTTTTCGGATGCAACCCAGCATTTGTCTAGCCTTGGATGAAGCTTTCTCCACCTGATTGGCAGAAAACTTCATCCAAGCCTAGACAAATGCTGGGTTGCACATGTGCAGATGCCCCCTCCCGGCACAATTTTAAAAGGAAGCTTTTCAAAACCCGGACAAAGTGCAAGGTTTTGAAAAGCCGTCCGGACCCCCGGACACATCCTCGAAAAGGAGGACATGTCTGAGGAAATCCGGACATCTAACAATAAGAAGGGGGGAATAAGGAAAGAGGAGAAAGAGCAATGGATTTGTGAACACTTTTTGATTCATGTCATAAATTTTTAAAAATCTAGATTTCACTTAACTTTAGCAAACAAACTATCAGGATATTCAAACTTCAATCATTTAACCAAAAATATTTCTGAACAAAGTTTATAAAGTAAAGCCTTTAGAACCTCAGCAACACCATTCAAAGCTTGGAAGCCTCATATAATTTTTAAATGCATAACTGTGTTAAATTTGAGGTTGGTGCACATTAAGTCAATTTAGTGTGCTACACTGCTACATTTCATGTTGGTTTCTGTTGCTCAAATGAATATACCAGTGGGTTCTTCGCTGCTCATGCCGAAGTTTGAAAGGTGCGGGGAAGAGGGCGGGAGGGCGGGAGAGGGGCCGGTCATCCTCGCTACGCCACTTGGATATAAACCGTTTCATGTTCCCATTAATGTTTGCTTATTAAAGACTTGGTGTCTTGTACACCATTCCTGCAGTTTTTTTCTTTTGTGCTATATTCAATTCCAGCTCTCAGATCCTACAAGCAAGAAAGCTAAATTAGCCTCACTATAATGCAGACTCTCCAACAACCACCTAGATTTTGATTGCAACAACCTAATGAGACTAAAATGTCTAATATTCTACTCAAGCTTATTCCTAAAGGACAAAATGCTGTAATGGTTTCTTTTTAGCTTTATTAGCAGGTAAAACATGTTTTAATATTCTAGACTCTCGCCAGATTTCCTGTAACAACTTTCTGCTCCGTTCCAACTGTCTATCAGATGCTGGTGCGGCAGGACCTTAGCAGGTAAGCCCTGAATGCTACTCTGTTGAAACAATTAACTTAAATACCCCTGTCAGTTCCTGCATTCAGTGCAACTTCTTACAGACTACAAATAAAAGCTTTGATTTAAACTGAAGTTGAAATACTAAAACAAAAAAAGGGGGGAAATGGCTAGGTTGCTCAGTTAGGTGCTAAAATTTGCACATGGATCTCAAGTAATTTGGTAAATCGGTGATAAACAAGCACTTAATTGGCAGTCATCAAGTTACAGGTGGATCTGCCCTATAACCTGCTATTACACCAGATGAAGAGATTGAAACCATTTCACAACTGGATTTTCATACAATTTTAGAGTCTTGTACTCTGTAAAGTGGATTACTGCGATGCATTATATCTAGGAATGGCAAAATGTAAAGTATGGGGTAAGGGAAAGGGCATGAACTTGTGGCAGTGGGGGTGGGGGCAGGGAGGAGCGGGAGTGGAGAGGAGGACAGGTGCCAATGCTCCCACCAAGACGGCATAAAGGGTGGAACACCCCCCCCTTGTGCCCAAAGATAATGAAGGGAATAGATTTGGTAGATAAAGACAGGTTGTTCACCCTCTCCAAGGTCGAGAGATCGAGAGGGAACTCTCTAAAGTTAAAAGGGGATAGATTCCGTAAAAATGTAAGTTCTTCTTCACCCAGAGAGTGGTGGAAAACTGGGACGCTCTTCTGGAGGCTGTTATAGGGGAAAACACCCTCCAGGGATTCAAGATGAAGTTAGACAAGTTCCTGCTGAACCAGAACATACACAGGTAAGGCTAGATCAATCAGGGCACTGGTCTTTGACATAAGGGCCGCCGCGGGACAGACTGCTGGGCACGATGGACCACTGGTCTGACCCAGCAGTAGCAATTCTTATGTTCTTATATCAAGGGGGTATACTGCCGGCACACCGGGTCCGTAACTTCCCTCCCTACTTTGCCGGGGACCTTCCTGCACCTCCCCATGGCTGCCGGTCCAACCACTCCAACTCACTTACTGGTTCCGGAGCAGAGTTGGCAGCTATGGGGAGGTGCAGCGTCTGCCGGCTCTGTTCCCGAACCAGTAAGTGACATAGAGAGGGTTATACCAGCAGCCATGCGGAGGTGCAGCCCAAAGTCCCGTGATGACTGTGTCTTCCGGCTCTGCTCCAGAACAAGTAAGTGATTTTGAAGGGGGTGGACCAGCAGCCCGCAATCATTGCAGGACTTTACTGCACCTCACCGCAGCTACTGATCCACCCTGTCTGATGTCATCTCAGGACCTTGCTGCAAGAAGGGAGCAGGATACTGGTATGGAAGGATGGTGGAGGGAGAGAAGGGGGGGGCAGATTCTGATCGAATTGGTGTGCAGGGAAAGGGGAGAAAGACATAAGGAGAAAGGATACTGGATGGAATTGGGTTGGAGGGAAAGAAAGGGGGCAGATGTTGATAAAAATGGGGGGGAAGGAGATACAATGGAAGAGGGGTGGTTGGAGAGAGAGAAAGGCCACACATTGGATATTAGTGTAGAGGGTAGAGGGGGAGCCAATGCTGGATGGAAATGGGGAGGAAAGAGAAAGAGGGGAGCAGAAGCAGGAAGTGGAGAGAGGGGGCAGATGCTGAATGGAAGTGGACAGAGGAGAAGATGCTGGATGGAAGGGTTAGAGAAAGAGGGCACATGATGGAAGGAGGGGATAAATGAAAAGAGGGCACATGATGGGGGAAGAGGATTGAGTTAGTGAGGGGGTGAGGGAAAGAAGTGGCAAGCTATAGGTAGACAGTGAAAAAGGAAATTGATGACAGTGTAGTAAGAACTTAATCTAGACAAATGTAGAAAACAAATTGAAAAGGAAGATGAGGGAAGAAAAGGGAAGGGAGAGGAGAGGAGAGAGTGAAATGCCAGATCATGGGGTATGGGGGAGGAAAGGGAAGAAGATGGATGCCAGACCAATGGGTGTGAAGGGAGAGATGGAAGGGGGCGGCATACAGTTTTTGGAAGGGGCACAGAAGGAGAGAAGATGCCATATAGAAGGGGCAAAGAGAGGATAGACAGTGGATGGAAGGAAGAGAGTGACATGAAATTGAAGAAAGCAGAAACCAGAGAAGACAAAAGTAGAAAAACAATTTCAATTTATTTTTTTTGCTTTAGGATAAAGTAGTATTATAGCTGTGTTGATAAATATTTACAAATAGAAAATGGAAATAAGGTGATATTTTTATTGAACTAATTGTAATACATTTTTGACTAATTCAGAGACCAAAACCCCAGGTCAGGACAGGATACTGTAACAGCAGTATACTTTACTGACCCGAGAAAAGAGGTTCTAGCGTCTGAAAGCTAATTGAAAAATGTATTAGTCCAATAAAATGGTATTATCTTATTTTCCATTTTGATTTATTCCCCCCCCCCACCCCCTTTGGCTCCCTTTTATGAAGCTGAATTAGGCTTTTTTATCATCAGCCATGACAATATTAGCTTCGATGCTCATATGAATTCTTTGAGCACCAGAGCTTTTACTGCCACAGCCTGCAATAAAAAATAAACCTAACGCAGATTCATAAAGGGGGGGTGGTATTTGTTAATTTGTAAAGTGATGATCTCTTAGAGAGAGGAAGAGATAATGGTTACTGCGGATGGACAGACTAGATGGGCCATTTGGCCTTTATCTGGCATCAAGTTTCTATTTCTCTGTTTTTTTCAAATTTACATCTGCTATTTTTATATTTTGCACAATATTAGGGGACATGTGTCACTGTTTCTCTTTCTGTAGTGTTGCATTGTTTGCAGAGTCCAGCTTCTTAGTGGTTCAGTTTAACCTTTCTATTTTATCCCCCCCTTTTACAAAACTGTAGAGCGTTTTTTAGCACGGCTGTAATGGTAACAGCGCCGACACTCAGAATTCTATGAGCATCTCAACTGTTACCACCGTGGCTAAAAACCGCACTACAGTTTTGTAAAAGGGGAGGGGTTAGTTTGTGATTACATATCAGAGAATGACGGGGATAAAATTTGTTCCCATCATTGCCCCGTCCCCGTGACCACCGACCTTTTCCCCGCCCCATCCCTGCAACCACTGTCCCCGCCCCAACCCCGTACCCATGACCACTGTCCCTGCTCCATCCCCATCCCCCGTCCCCGCACCATCCATATAAGCTTCAGTACTGCAATATTTAGCTTATTCCTTCCTTATAAATCAGTTCTGGCTGCTGAACTAGAGAAAGAGATGTTCAGCTGGCAGGGCTTTGTTTATAAAGTTTTATCAACACAACTAATATACTACTTTATCCTAAAGCAAAAATAAAATAAATATAATTTTTTTTTCTACCTTTGTTGTCATGTCTCCCCACTCCTGTCCAATCTTCACTGGCTCCCAGTGATTTCCAGAATCCATTTCAAATGCTCCTGCCTGGCTTTTAAGATCATTCACGGCATCCTTCCTCCCCTAATCCCACTATCCTTTAACTCCTCGAGTCCTGACTCCATCAGACCCGCCCAAAGATATAAACTATCCTTCCCCTCTCTACGCGGTATTCTCTATGCAGGTAAACTGGGAAAATCTCTTCTCTTCAAAATCACAGGTCTCTGGAACGACTTTACTATCCCGTTGTGGAACCTGGGCTCTCTCCAACTATTCCGCAAGCAACTGAAAACTTGGCTCTTCTCTAACATGTAATTCATTTTCCCCCTTACTCTTCCATTCTATATATAAGCTCATGTAAACCTTTTCCTTTCTCTTCTTATATTTTAAGTTCTTGTAAACCGTGGAGAGGATGCGGTATATAAACTTAAGGTTTAGTTTAGTTTAGGTTTCTGCTTTCCTTATCTTCTCTTTCATTTCCTTCCATTCACTGTTTGCCTTCTCTGTCTCTTCCATATGCTCTGTTGCTGTGCCTCTCCCTTCCATCTCTCCCTCCACCCCCCACCCCAATTGGTCTGCCACCCATCTTTTTCCCTCCGCTCCCCCCATAGTCTGGAATCTCTCTCTTCCCATTTCCCTTCAGCGTCTGTTCCTCCGCACCCTACCTTCCCCAGTTCCTTTAAGCATATGTTCCTCTCTAGCCCACCTTCCCCAGTTCCCTTCAGCGTATGTTCCTCTGCACCCCACCTTCCCCAGGTCCCTTCAGCATCTGTTTTTCTCCACCTCACCTTTCCTCCCTTTCTCCCTCCCTGCCCCTTACCTTCGTGGCAGGCAATTTCTAAATTTGGTTCCTATGAGCAGCCGGGGCGTTGAAGTTGCGTGTGGCTGCAGGAAAGGTCGTCTCTGATGCAACTTCTGGTTGCGTCAGAAATGATCTTTACGGCAGCCACACGTGATTTCAATGCTCCAGCTGCTCATAGGAAGCAAATTTAGAGAAATTGCCTGCCACAAAGGTAAGAGGCAGGGATGGAGATACTCAGGCGGTGGCAGCAATTGGGCTCAGGAGGCAGCAGCAGCGATCAGGCGACAGCGATCAGGAGGGATGGAGGGAGGGAGATGCTTGGGCGGCAGCTATCAGTATGGAGAGAGGGAGCACGATTGGTGACCGCGCGCGTTCCCTCCCTTAACTGTGGAGACAAGGCCATTCACTGCTCCACGGGGCGATGAATGGCCTTGTCGTCGTAGCCACGGTGAACACTGTTTTCCCCCACCACCGTTTTGGCGGGTTACCCGTGGTCACCCATGGCTGACCGCGGGTAACAGCCAACGTGTCATTCTCTATTACATATTCCATAATAGATGAAGGTGTTTTCTGTGTCCTGTGTGTTCAAAAGACATGGTTCTCTGTTAGCATTGACTGTGCAGGATCGATCTGTCTGGCTTGTTTAGTTTTACAGTGGGTGTATTGATGTTCTACTGCTCACTGCAGTATGTAAGATGCTGTCTTTTCCTAGGTACACTCTTGTTTTGCGACGTGTGGATTCTTACTAAAACTCATGTAGCCAGAAAACTTATTTTGCGTCATTTTCTGTGTCATTTCTGGGAATGTCCATTTTTTTCAAGGTTTTTTTTGTGTGCCATTATGGGCATGCACTTTTGGAAATAGTACTGTGTCAAAAGAGTGTACACTGTTTCCTGATAGTGTTTTCATGTGGGTTAGTGCACACTTGCATGAACTATTGGGAAATATGTGCACTCTTTTGCATACTTTTAGGGTCAAATTCTATATATGATGCCTTAAAAATTGGTGTCAACTAGAATGGTCCTTAGCATGATTCTACAAAGTACACATACCTTTAATAAAATCGCAGCTAATGCCAGTGTGCAACATTTAACTTAGGCGCAGACATTTAACCCAGCTAAAACCAGGCCTAAATGCTTATGCCTAAGTTAAACACACACTGAGCATATTCTATAACAATGTATCTTTTAGAAATGTCCCTGATCCACCCCTGGCCACACCTCATTTTTAAATTTGTGTACTGTAACTGGTGCATAATTTTTTTACAGAATTACACTTTCCGAGTTGTGTGTAACTGTTAATTAGGCCCAATTAGCATCAGTTATAAGGTGTTAATTGCCAATTATTGGTGCCAATTAGTCAATTAATCAACTAAGTTGTGCGTGTGCATCAGCTACATGCACTTATGTACATATACAACTTTGAGGGCTAGATTCACTAAGGCCCCCTTACCTGTCTGATCCTGTTCCTATCCATTTCCGAGTCTTGCCGGGCGACCCATTCACTAAAGGCTCCCCCATGCAAATGACCTAATCGGAAACACGCCCACAAGTGATCCCATGGATCACTGAAGACCGATCATGACGCATATGCAGACCATCATTGATGGCTGTACATGCGATCCGTGCATGCGCCGCTCTCCTGCACCAGCGAGGTCAAAACAAAGGGGGAAGGGTTGGGGAAGTAATGGCATGCAAAGGCAGAAAAGGCAGGCAAAGGCAGCAGGGCCCAGGGTTTGTAAATAGTACGCATTAATTTGAAAACATGCACATTCTTTTGAAAATATGTATGCTTTTTCAGAAAAGGGCAACCTATTGATGACACATGAAAAATATTTTTTATGCTTTTTCTATTTGGTTTGGTTTATTTATTTATATCCCGACATTATCCAGGGCGGGTTACAAACTACATACAAAGTTACATCTAAAATAGAAAACAAACAGAATACCAGACAATAAAACATCGGTGACCAGCACCTTACTGTCAGCAATCTCTATTCTTTCTTGTTCATTGAATCTCATACCCTGTATTTCATCATGCAGAAGAGGTTCCGTTTGAGCAATCTTTTGTAGATCCTTTTTCATGTTTTCCACTCCCTCCTCAGTGTCTACTCTGTTACAAATCTTGGTATCATTGGCAAAAAGGCAAACTTTTCCTTCCAACCCTTTATCGATGTCACTAACAAACATATTGAACAGGATCGGCCCCAGCACCAAACCCTGAGGGACTCCACTACTCACCTTTCCTTCCTCCGAGCGACTTCCATTAACCACCACCCTCTGGCATCTGTCCGTCAACCAGTTTCTAATCCAGTTCTCCACTTTGTGTCCTAACTTCAGCCCAAGTTTGTTCAAGAGCCTCCTATGAGGAACCATGTCAAAGGTTTTGCTGAAATCTAAGTAAATTACATCTAGCAAATGTCCTCGATCCAGTTTTCTGGTTACCCAATCAAAAAATTCAATCAGGTTCATTTGGCATGATTTACCTTTAGTAAAGCCATGTTGCCTCGGATCCTGAAACCCATTAGATTCTAGGAAGTTCACAATTTTTTCTTTCAGCAATACTTCCATTATTTTTCCAACAACCGAAGTGAGGCTTACCGGCCTATAGTTTCCCGATTCATCCCTGTGACCACTTTTGTGAATAGGGATCACATCCACTCTTCTCCAGTCCCCAGGAACCATTCCCGTCTCCAGAGATTTGTTGAACAAGTATTTAATAGGACCCGCCAGAATCTCTTTGAGTTCCTTCAGTATCCTGGGATGGATCCCGTCCGGTCCCATCGCTTTTTCCAACTTCAGTTTTTCAAGTTGTTCATAAATACTTTCTCCGTGAACGGCACAGAATCTACTCCATTTTCTTGTGTAACTTTGCCAGACAATCTCGGTCCTTCTCCAGGTTTTTCTTGCGTGAATACAGAGCAGAACTATTTGTTTAGCACGTTTGCTTTTTCCTTATCACTCTCCACATATCGGTTCCTAGCATCTTTTAGTTTAGCAATTTCATTTTTCATCTTCCTCCTGTCACTGATATATCTAAAAAAGGTTTTGTCTCCCTTTTTGACATTTTTAGCCATTTGTTTTCCGCCTGCGCTTTTGCCAGACCTATCTCTTTCTTGGCTTCTTTCAGTTTCACCCTGTAGTCCTTTCTGCACTCCTCTTCTTGGGTTTTTAATATTTCACAAACACCAACTCTTTCACCTTTATTTTCTCCACCACTAGTTTGGAGAACAAAATCGGTTTCCTTTTCCTCTTATTTTATTTATTTTATTCATATAAAGGTCCATAGCCATTTTTAAAGCTCCTTTCAGCTAAGACCACTGTTTTTCCACTTCTCTTAGACCACTGTTTTTCCACTTCTCTTATGTACTCCCATCCTAACAGTTACTTATTCAAGTACTCTTCCATTTTATTAAAGTCCGACGTTTGAAATCTAGGACTTTTAGTATCGTTCGGCTGCCCTCCACTTTAGCCGTTATATCAAACCAAACCATTTGATGATCGCTACTTCCAAGGTGAGCACCCACTTGTACATTAGATATACTCTCAATTTGTGAGGCCCAGATTCAATATCGCTTTTCCCACATAGGTTCCATCACCATTTGTCTAAGCAGAGCCTCTTAAAAGGCATCCACAATCTCCCTACTTCTTTCCAGTTCCGCAGACAGAACTTTCAAGTCCGCATCCGGCAGGTTGAAATCTCCCAACAGCAGTACCTCCTCTTTCTTTCCAAACTTTTGGTTATCCACAATCAGATCTTTATCAATTTGCTGCGATTGAGTCAGAGGTCTGTAGACTACACCCACGTAGATCGAAGTTCCATCTTCTCTTTTCAGAGCGATCCATATTGCTTCTTCCTCTTCCCAGGTCCCTTGCATTTCAGTCGCTTGGATATCAATCCTTACATAGAGAGCTACTCCTCCACCTTTTTGACCATCTCTGTCCTTCCTAAAAAGATTATATCCCGGTATGTTTGCATCCCATCCATGGGATTCACTGAACCACGTCTATGTGATAGCAACAATATCCAGGTCTCCCTCTAACATCAGGGCTTGTAGATCATGAACTTTATTGTTTAGACTGCGAGAGTTTATGGTCATCACTTTTCCAGTTATTTTTCAGCGGTGATCTCTTTTGTATAGTTTTTTGTTTAGTTTCTCTTCCCGTTGCAACGCTAAGAAGTGAGTTGCTAATATTGTTTGTGTTGCAATCTTTACTACCATCACATCTTGTCTTTTGCTGGGGGTGGTCTCTATAATTGTCCTTTATCCATACACCACCCCCACCTTCTAGTTTAAATGCTTGGGCTCCCTCTTGCCCTGATTGTTGTCAGGGATGGTAGGCAGGTTGCTGGGACCGCTTAGCTCATCCCGGCAGCGCAATCAGCTCAGCGGCTCCTTTTTCAGCACTTATACCTGTTTTGACTTGGTCTAAGTCAAAACGTATAAGTGCCGACTAGGCAACCTGCCTAAAACTTTGGTTATACCTGCTGTACGACTAAGTGTAGGTTGGCCCACCTACACGCCCTTTCCACTCCTCTAAAAATGCCTCTTTTCGCTCTATGCGTTTAAAGGCAGGGGAAAGGCCTAAGCTGGTTTTAGATAGATCTAAAACCAGCTTTGGTTATAGGTACTTGGACGATCAGGCTTTTTGATCATCCAAGTACCCATTTAGGCTACTTTTTAGACTTTTCTTGTTTTGATTATGAACCCCATATTGTCTTTCTCTGTCAGTACAATATAGCTTTTTTTATTTTTTAAATTTTATTTATTGATTTTCGTTTAAGTACATAATTGTGCTTATCAGGAAATTCACAGAAATTAATACATCCAATTTACTAATGGATTTAGAAATTATAATTAAGCCCAAACTGGCTGTGAAACAATATACCTTAATACATAGTCTTCAAATTAAGGAGGAAGGAGGCAAGAAAGAAATTATTCCAGGAAAGAAAAACACCTTATCAATATTATTATAGGAAATTAGAGCATTAACTTTGTCTTTAATTACAGACTTGAGTTTCTTTATCATTCACTGGGGTGCAAAATAAATTCCTTTCCCTTCTAAAAAGAAACGCAACTGATCGGGGTCATAAAATATATACTTATTATTCTGATACAAAAGAAAACACTTGCATGGAAACCTTAACTGAAAAGAGGCGCCCAATGAAATCACTTTATCACGATAACATAAAAATTCCTTTATTCTTAATTGTGTCCATTTGGACACATCAGGATATATAAATATTCTTTCTCCTAAATAGGTAACTTGCTTTAAATTATAATAAAGCCTCAAAATTGAGTCTTTATCCTGGTAAAAACCCAAAGAGACTATTAATGTAGCCCGTCCTGTTAATTCAATGTCTGATGATTCCAAAATTGCTGATATTTCTATATCTGTAGTTACGTTCATCTCTCTTAACGTTCTCTTCAAAGAATAAATCTTCTGTAGAGGGGGCAGATTCCCTTCCGATATTTTCAATGTCAAGGTTAGAAAATCATTAAAAATCTCCCTAGGTGTTTTAAATTTAGCTATAGGAAAATTCAAAATCCTTAGATTTAAACTCCTATTTTGATTTTCCAGATTAACTATTTTACGCAAAAGAAAAGTTTTATCCAATACTTGCTGTTTAGTTGAGGATTTTATCTCTACCATAGTCTTCTGGATCTCCCCCATCTTCTCTTTTTGATCCTGTATATCTCAAGTTGTTTAACTTTGGTTGAAACATTAGCCATAAGGGAAATAAACCCAGAACATACCAATTGCAGGTTTTCTATAGCTCCCCAAAGTGAGTCCAAAGTAACCATAGAAACATAGAAACATAGAAATAGACGGCAGATAAGGGCCAAGGCCCATCTAGTCTGCCCACCCTAATGTCCCTCCCCTACCTTCACCCTGCAAATAGATCCCTCCCCTATCTTCGCCCTGTGAATAGATCCCATGTGACAATCCCATTTGGCCTTAAAATCAGGCACGCTGCTGGCCTCAGTCACCTGCAGTGGAAGACTATTCCAGCGATCAACCACCCTTTCTGTGAAAAATAATTTCCTGGTGTCAGCTCGTAGTTTCCCTCCCCTAATTTTCCACGGATGCCCTCTTGTTGTCGTGGGACCCTTGAAAAGGAAGATATCTTCCTCCGTCTCTATGCGGCCCGAGAGATACTTGAACGTCTCGATCATGTCCCCTCTCTCTCTGCACTCCTCGAGTGAGTATAGCTGCAATTTGTTTAGCCATTCCTCGTATGGGAGATCCTTGAGTCCTGAGACCATCCGGGTGGCCATTCTCTGAACCGACTACAGTCTCAGCACATCCTTGCGATAATGCGGCCTCCAGAATTGCACACAGTATTCCAGATGGGGCCTCACCATGGATCTATACAATGGCATAATGACTTCCGGCTTTCGGCTGAAGAAACCCCTGCGTATGCAACCTATGACTTGTCTTGCTTTGGATGAAGCTTGCTCCACTTGATTGGCAGCCTTCATGTCCTCACTGATGATCACCCCTAGGTCACGTTCTGCTTCAGTTCTTGTTAGGATCTCGCCATTTAGGGTGTAAGTCTTACATGGATTTTGGCTGCCCAGGTGCATAACTTTGCATTTTTTGGAATTGAAGTTGAGTTGCCAGGACCTAGACCAGCGCTCCAGTAGGAGTCATGCATCATGTTGTCGGGCATTGAAACATCATCTATTGTGCATTTGCCCACTACATTACTTAGTTTGGCGTCATCGGCGAATAATGTTATTTTACCCCGAAGCCCTTCTGCCAAGTCCCTTATAAAGATGTTGAATAGGATTGGGCCCAAGACCGAGCCCTGTGGCACTCCACAGATCACCTCTGTCATTTCAGAGGGTGTGCCGTTCACCACCACACTTTGAAACCTACCTCCAAGCCAGTTCCCAACCCATTTCATCAATGTGTCACCTAATCCTATAGAACTCATCTTGCTCAGCAACCTGCGGTGTGGTACGCTATCGAAAGCTTTGCTAAAGTCCAGGTACACGATGTCCAGGGACTCCCCAATATCTAGCTTCCCCGTCACCCAGTCAAAGAAGCTGATCAGGTTGGATTGGCACGATCTCCCTTTTGTAAATCCAATTGGTGTTTTATTAGAGTTTCCATTAGTTTGCTTACTATCGATGTTAGACTCACTGGTCTGTAGTTTGCTGTCTCCATCTTGGAGCCTTTCTTGTGGAGTGGAATGACGTTATCCATCCTCCAGTCTGACGGGACGCTGCCTTTCCTAAGGGAGAGGTTGAAGAGCTTGGACAGTGGCTCCGCCAGGACATCACACAGCTCCCTTAGCACCCTGGGGTGTAGGTTGTCAGGCCCCATTGCCTTGTTAACCTTGAGCCTTGATAGCTCACTGTAGACACTGCTGGGCGTAAACTCGAAGTTACTGAACGGGTCAACTGAGTCAACCCTTGTCTGTAGCTGAGGGCCAAGCCCCGGCGCTTCTCGGGTGAATACTGAGCTGAAGTATTCATTTAATAGTTGGGCTTTTTCCGAATCCTTTTCCACATAGTTTCCGTCTGGTTTCCTAAGACGTACAATCCCACCTGAGTTTTTACTTCTGTCACTGATATACCTAAAGAAGGATTTATCTCCCTTCTTGATGTTTTTTGCCAGAGACTCCTCCATGTGAAACTTAGCCTCCCTGACTGCCGTTTTGACGGCTTTTGATTTGGTCAAGTATTCTGCTCTAGAGACCTGTTTCCCTGATTGTTTGTAAGAGATGAATGCTTTTTTTTCTCCTTGATAAGGGCCGAGATCTCCGCAGTGAACCACTGTGGCTTATTGTTCCTTCGCCGTTTACTTACTAATTTAACATAGCGGTTTGTCGCTTCCTGTATGGTGGTTTTCAAAGTCGACCACATTTCTTCCACGCTATCGGTTTCTGCTTGTCCTTGTAGCGCCTGGTGAACAAAGTCTCCCATTTCTTTGAAGTTTGTGTCCTTGAATTTGAGGACCTTGGTCAGTGTGGTAGATTTAGTGAAACCTTTCCTAAGATTGAACCATACCATGTTGTGGTCACTGGAGGCCAATGTGTCGCCCACCGAGACCTCTGTGACACTTTCTCCATTGGTAAGTAATAGGTCCAGTATTGCCTGATCCCTTGTTGGGTCCAACACCAGTTGCTTGAGACCAGCTCCCTTCATAGAGTTTAATAGCCTCCTGCTGCTGCCGGAAGCAGAGGTAAGTTTATCCCAATCCACATCAGGCATGTTGAAGTCACCTAACACTACTGTGTCCCCACGCAAGGTGATATTTTCTATATCACTGATTATTTCCATATCCAGGTCATCATGTTGTCTTGGGGGTCTGTAAATTACGCCAAGATACAAGAATTTGTCCTTCCTTCTGGCTAAATTAACCCAAAGGGATTCCCCAGTGTACTGGACATCTGAGATTCTTGTGACCATAATGTCATCTTTAGTATATAATGCTACACCTCCCCCTATTCTGCCCTCCTTGTCCCAGTGAAGCAAGTTGTAACCCGGTAAGACCATGTCCCACCTGTGGGAGTCTGTGAGCCAGGTCTCAGATATTGCCACCACATCCAGGTCGGCATTCCTTATTTCCGTTTCTAATTCCAGGATCTTGTTTCCCAAACTGTGTGCGTTGACGTACATAGCCCTCCATGTTGTATTTTTGTTACGTCTCAGGGGGATGTTCCTGCTTGAGCTACTTGAACACCTTTAGCATTGTTTGTATTCTCCCTAGACTCATAACTACAATGTGTACTCCCCTTGGACCCAGAATTACAATGTGTGCTCCCTCTAGACTCAAAATTACAATGTGACCCATAATTGTCATATGAACATACCCCCGATTCAAAAGTTTTCATACTCGCCCCTGACCCAGAATTACGGTGACTACTTTCCTCAGCCCCAAAAAAGTATTGGCAGTTTAGTTCGCCAGGTATGTTGTATGTGCCTGTACCCTCCCCCGACTTACCTAGTTTAAAGCCCTGTGAAGTAGGCGGGCTAGACGGTGTCCAAGGACATTCTTTCCTCTTCCGGTCAGGTGTAGCCTGTCATGTCTCTGTAGTCCTTGCAAAGCTTCTCCATGGTGCAGGAACCCGAAGTTCATCTCCTTGCACCATCCTCGCAGCCAGTCGTTCGCCTTCTGTATTCGATCCTCTCTGGCTCTGCCCTTGCCCCTCACTGGGAGAATCGAGGAGAAGACTACCTGCGCATCCATCCTCCTCAGCTTCTCCCTCAGGGCTTTGAAGTCTTCAGATATGCTGTCCGGGGTGCTCCTGGCAGTGTCATTGGTTCCAACGTGGATTAGAATCATGGGGAAGTGGTCACGGGGCTTGATGAGTCTGTCAAGGCAAGCGGTTACATTCCGGATCCTGGCCCCTGGCAAACAGCAGACCTCTCTTGATTGTAGGTCTGATCTGCAAATTGGTCCCTCGGTGCCCCTCAGCAGCGAATCTCCGATGACCACTACTCTGCGCTTCATAGGGGTGGGCCTTACTGTTGATTCCGGAGCTGGAACCGCCTGCCGAACAACTTCTTGAACAACTTCTCGTATTTCGTTCTCAAGACCTTCCTATAGCAGCTGATATCTGTTCCTCAGGACGATTTGTGGTGTCGATGTAGAGCTGCCCTGTATGTGAGAAAAAGAGACAGAGTTAGGTCCTCTGCATTTTCCTGTGGAGGAAGTCACCAGCTGCCAGGAGTCAGCGTCTCCAGTAACTTCCTGCATTCCGACGGTTTGTCTCAAGTTAACAGGTTTGGATGCTTTGGGTGTTCCCAGGGTGATCTTGTCAGGTTCCTGTTCCGCGATCTGTGACAGCTCCTGGATGACTCCATCGATGAAGGTCTCGTCGTCTCGGATGCTCCTTAAGCGCTGAACCTCCTCTCTCAGGCTCCTCAGCTCCATCAAAAGGCTTTCGTCCGGCTGATCAATTACTTCTGTCTGCGTTGAGACTGTAGCCATCTTTGAGGGGATGGCCTCGGTCTGTACAGAGACCTCTGCCCTCCGTCCTGGTTCCCCTTCCATCTGTACTCGGACCATAGCCATCCCCTGGGTACTCTCGGTGACTGAACTACCCGTTTTGCTTGAAGTCTTGCTGCTTCTAGTTCTACTTGCCATTTATAAAAGTTTATTAAATATTTAATTTAATTTAATTAAAATTTATTTATTTATTTTTTTTTTTTTAAGATAAGATAGAGTAGTTAGTTACCAGTTAGTTAATTGTCAGTTAAGGAAGTTTGTTTGTTAGTGTGCTAGAGAGGTCAGGCTGATTAAAGATTGGAGGATAGCCTGTCTGCCTGTTGAAGTGGTATGGGAATAGAGTGATTTGTGAAGTCTGTTTGTCTAGAGAGAAGTGTTTTAGTAGCTTGTTAGTTAGATAGAAAGATGTGAGTTTGAGTTAAAGATTTGGTGTAAAGTTAAAGAAAGCCTGAAGTCAATTGATTAGATAGCTAGTGTTATAAGTTGAGTGTTATAAGTTGAGAGACCGGCTGGAGTTGATAGCCCTTTCTTGATGCCCTTCTTGAGGCCCTTCGCAAAGGCGCTCTCGCTAAGGCGAGCGCCTTTGCCGCTCGCCTTCGCCGCGCGCCGAACGGCTGTGCGCTGTTGGCTGCTCCCCTTATATGGTGAGTTCGGGCTGGTGATGTCAGGGGGTGGGCGGAGCTAACTCTCGCCTCTGCCCCGTGACTTTGGTGGATCCCTGCTTGCTGCTCCGCTTTCCTTTCTCTCTCCCTCTGCCTCCTCTGATCTCACTGCACGCTCTCCGCTCCGATTTTCAAACTCCCTCTGCCTCCTCCGGTCTCCCTGCACTGCTCTCCACCCGCTGTCTCTCTCCCTCTACCTTCTCCGATCCGCTCCTCTTTCTCCCTTTCCTGCTTCTCCTCTCAGCTGCCACGTGGTTTGGGTTCGTTAGGCACAGCTCTGCCTATCTCCTGCTACTGGCCCGAATGCTGTCCCACTGCCGGTTTGACAAGGGGCTTGAGCTCAGGTAACTGAGGAAGTTCTTGCTCGGGTGTCCTCCTTACTTCCCGGATCTCTCCTCCCCCGAGCTCACCACCACTCGTCTGCAGTGCCTCTCCTCCATTCGATGCTCTCCCTGGAGTTGCCGGCAATGGTATCGCCTCCACACTCAGTTGCTCCTGAGGTCACGGGGGTCGAGCGCCACTGCCATAGCCGGGGGTGGAGGAGGGTCAGGTCCCAAAGGGCTCAGCGACATCTTGCTGTCCATGCTGAGTCACTCCTGGGGCTCAGCTAAGGAAATGCCCGACGCCGAGGTTAATGAGACTGCATAAGATGTAATGGCAGTCTGTTGCGGTGTTGAAGACGCTGACAGAGAAAGAGGGATACTTCTCTGCCTTCCCCTTCTCTTAGGCATCAGTATGTTGCAGGTAATAATCTCGTTTTAAGTTAAAATTCGCTGCCGAAGCGGGAGCTTGAACACACACTTCTGCTCAAATCGCCATCTTGCTTACAGTATAGCTTCTTGTCCTTCCATGTATTTCCCCATCCTCCTATGTACCTGATGCCTTTTTGATGACACCAAGCTTTGAGCCACCTATTGAAGTCCTCTGTGTTTTTAACTCTTTGAGCTCCCTTTCCATATGATGGTGATGGCAGTACTTTGGAAAAAGCTAGTTTTTACAAAAGGTTTCAAGCCCTCACCAAGCTCCCGAAAGGCTTTCTAAGCTGCAAGTGTGGAGTTGTTGGCTAGGTCATTTGTTCCCAGATGGATAGCAACATCAGCTTTAGACTTTTTAGTTTCTTCCTTAATTATAGACAGTATTTGTTGGGTACTCCTAGAAGCTGAGGATTCTGGGATACACTTCACTATTTTAGGCTCCTTGTCTTGTGTTCTAGTGTTAATGCCTCTGATGATAGAATTAGAGAATGACACGGGGAGCGATCCCCGCAGCGAACCGCTGCGTGGCTGCGGTTTGGCTGCGGGTTATGGTGACCTCATTAGTAAATCGCCGCAGACGCGGGGACAAATCCTTTCACCGACCGCAAAAACGGTGAATAGATTTGTCCCCGCAGGCCAATGTCCCCCCCTCTAGGAACCGCAATTTACCTGTGTTTTCACCGTGCTCCTCATTTGTCAGATCAACCCTTCCTGCCAATAGAACCCGCCCCCCCCCCCCCCGACGATCGCCCTCACTGGTAGGAGGGTGCCCAACCCCTCCTGCCGGCACCCCCAACGGCCCCCTATATCGCCAATAGGAGGGTGCCCAACCCCTCCTGCCGGTCCCTCCCCCAACAAACCCCGCCATCCCGAAACACCACCCTTAGTCTTACTTTCCAAGTTGGACCGGACAGCTCCTCGCTCATCTGGCCAGCAGGCCTGCCTCCGTCCAAATGAGGCGGGCCCGCCCCTCCCCTCCCCTGCCTAACCCACAGGATCCTAGGGCCTGATTGGCCCAAGCACCTAAGGCCCCTCCTATAGCGGGAGTGGCTTTAGGTGCCTAGACCAATCAGGCCCTAGGATCCTGTGGGTTGGGCAGGGTAGGGGCGGGCCCGCCTCATTTGGACGGAGGCAAGCCTGCTGGCCATACGTGTGAGGAGCCGTCCGGTCCAACTTGGAAAGTAAGACTAAGGGGGTTCCGGGGTGGGAGGGTTCGTTGGGGGGGGGTCCAGCAGGAGGGGTTGGGTACCCTCCTGCCGGCGATCTTAGGGTAGGCCATTGGGAGGACCGGCAGGAGGGGTTGGGTACCCTTCTGCTGCGATTGTCGGGAGGGCCGTTGGGGGGGTCTACAGGAGGGGTTGGGTGCCCTCCTGCCGTGATCGCTGGGGGGAGGGGAGACTTGCAGCCGTAGCCGCGGTCACTATGCTAATCACAGCAGGGAGATCTTTGCCGCGATTAGGTACAGCGGCCGCGTCTACTTACCATATAGGCTAACATTGTAAGCATTTAAAGTACATGTCGTGTTTGTTTTTGCATTGCTAGCCCCAGGGGTGGTGGAAGATTAGTGATTGAAAAACTGTATGAAAAATAACTATTTTAAATTTAGTGATCAAAATGTGTCAGTTTTGAGAATTTATATTAATTAATTTTTTCTCTGCGTGTTTTGTTTTTGTATAGTTATTAACTAATATTTAACTAAGTTTTAAAGTTTTAAAGTTTTAAAGAATGTTTCCTTTATACGTAAATAAAGAAAAGTGAATGGGATTGCAGTGGCGGTGACGGGGCGGTGAATGGGGTGGCAGTGGCGGTGACGGGGCGGTGAAGAGGATGGTGAGACGGGGACGGGGCGGTGACGGAGATGGTGAGACGGGGACGGGGCGGTGACGGGGACCAATTTTTTCACCGTGTCATTCTCTAGATAGAATCCCCTAAAAGCAATAATTTATTGGTTTGAGGTTTCTTACTCTTAAAGTGCTTTTTTTCATAAGTTATCAACTGGTTCCAGTTCAATTTCAGTTATTTCTTGAGCACTGCAATGCTCCAATGGAGCAAAGGAATTCTGTAGGTGCAATTGTGAGGGTGTATGTTTCTGTGTCACATGTCGCCACTAGAGATCTGTAAGCTGTGTTAGCAATGAAACCTATTTTCAATGTAAAATTTCTGTTAAAACACTTTTCTATACACTGTAATAGAGCCTGCCTACAGTCAAGATGTGTGGGGTGTAGCAGTGGCGTACCTAGCATATGTGACACCCGGGGCCCATCATTTTTTGACACCCCCCCCCCCATCTATATGAAAAATATGATTTTTAGTAACAATCTACATATCACACAACAAGAGTGTACCTAGGAAAAGGCAGCATCTTAAACACTGCAGTGAGCACTAGAACACCAACACATACATTGTAAAACTAAACAAACCAGATCCTGCACAGTCAATTGATCCTGTACAGTCGATGCTATCAGAAAGCCGTGTCCCTTTCATACACACAGACAGATACACCCTTGCCCAATATGGAATAATCACAAACTAAAAATAGAAATATGTAGACAAAAGTTAAACTGAACTGCCAAGAAACCAGACTACATACAATGCAACACCACAAAAACAGTAATACATGTCCTCTAATACTGTGCAAAATATAAAGACAGTAGATGTAAATTTGAAAAAACTGATACATAACAATCACCACTTTACAAATTAACAAATAAAAATAAAACAAATAATCAGAAATAAGAAAATACCATTTTATTGGACTAATCCCCGTAAGATCGGTCCTCATTCCCACAAACCACCTGATTCCATCCACACAAGCCTTGAATTGTTTTATATTGAACTTGTTATATTAAAATATAAAAAGAAACAATATTCTGTACAATTGTCAATTTATAAATCAGCGTCTTCTCCCCACTCTCTCTTCCCCATGTCCCTTCAGCATCCTCAACCCACTCTCTCTCCACTTTCCTTCAGCGCACGCACATAAAAACAAGCAAGTAATTTTATATCATTTTCATTCTATTCATTCATAGAAATTAAAGTCTAAATAATGCTAGTCACATAACAAAACATGATTTTACAAAAATAATTCCCTGCACAGTCAAGCCTGCAAGGATTACTAGATGTCTTTTAGCAGCTCCCCTCCCTTCCTCCCCCTTACCTTCGTGGCCAAGTCAAAATGATCTACAACAATAAAATTTTAAAAACACAAAGCACACTGTATGCAGAGAAAATGTTAATTATCATTTATATTCCGCGGGTTTTCAAAGAGGTCAAGGCAGATGACTTTATGCAATGTCACCTCAGTAACAACTATACAAAAATAGACAAATATACTCCCTCCCTTTTTACTAAACCGTGATAGCGTTTTTTAGCGCAGGGAGCTACGCTGAATGCCCCACACTGCTCTCGACGCTCATAGGCTCCCTGCGCTAAAAACCGCTATTTCGGTTTAGTAAAAGGGGGCCATAGTGCAAAATATAGACAGCAGATATAAATTCTCAAAACGGACACATTTTGATCACTAAATTGAAAATAAAATCATTTTTCCTACCTTTGTTTGGTAATTTCATCAGTCTCTGGTTGCACTTTATTCTTCTGACTGTACATCCAATATTTCTTCCCTTCTTTCATCCTCCTGTATGCTTCCTCTCCTCCAGACCTCATTCCCTCCCCCAACTTTTTCTTTGTTTCATCATGCCCCCTTTCTTTCTGTATGTCTGTCTTTCTCTCTCTCTCCCATGCCCCATTTTTTTTCTTTCTTTCACCCTGCCCCCTTTCTTTCTTTCTGGCTCCCTGTCTCCCCCCCCCTTTCTTTCTTTATCCATGCCCTCCCCCATGCCTCCGCCGCCACCACCAACATGCTGCCACCAATGCCGGGGAAAGGCAGCCACTGGCCATCGGAAACAGGCCGGCGCCGAATTCACCCTGCTTATTTCCCGCGAACTGACCAACTCTGGCTGTCTGACGTCAATTCTAACGTCGGGGAGGATGTTCTGGGCCAGCCAGGCAGCGATTGGCTGGCCCAGAATGTCCTCTCTGACGTCAGAATTGACATTGGACAGCTAAAGTTGGTCAGCCCGTGGGAAAAGAAGCAGGGCGAATTCGGAGGGAGGGAGAACTGGCACCGGCTTCTTTCGCGGCAATGGCAGCTTTTCCCCTGTGGCAGGCCAGCTGTGCATCCCCTTGGGCCTGTGCACCCGGGGCGGACCACCCTCCCATGCCCCCCTAGGTACGCCACTGGGGTGTAGGCTAGCTTATATATATATTCCAAGTTCCTGTCTAATAAACCAGCTGCAAAAATTAATCTGCTACCTATCCAAGCTAAGGCAGTGTAAAATAAAACCTTACAGTACTTATCTAGAACCCAAGTTAGGAAGTTTAGAAAAAATTAGCAGCTCAAGAAAGACTCTTGTGCCAGGGTTAGCCAGAAAAGGAAGGAAAAGCCTTTTTTTTTGTTTTTGTTATTTTTTTGAGGAATAGAGAGATCTAGGTTAGAAAACAGAACAGTATACCACAATTAGATATATAGAGAGTACACCAAACAGATTACAATATCAAAAGAGCACTTCACAGACTTGTGGTCCAGATCTTCTAGCTTAGTGGTTAGAGAAAAACTAGAGAATTATAAACCTGGTTTTATATCCCAATGTCTATCCTTGTGCTCTCTGTTGCATCAGGAATAGCTAAAAACAGCACTAGTGGACACACTCAGGAGCCATGTGCTAACAGTGTGCTTAGCACATTCTTACCATGCACTAAATAATACAGTGTCCTTTTTATCATGGAGAGCATGTGGGTTGATGTGTCCTGGACTAATGTACTAGCGCTTGAGCATTAATGTATGCTGACTGATTAGTGCAGAAGCCCTTAACATATGCTAACTAGATGGCCGTGTGCTAATTTTCCAATTTGTGCGTGGCTATTAATAAGGAAACACAATGAAGATGGGGACCCCCCCCCCCCCCACGGTGTGGAGGGAGTCAGAACATATATAATGCACTGACAGTGATTAATATTGCTTCTATTAATTTGACTGCTTCTCAACTCCAGATTCTTAATATAAAAGAACAGTGATGGATTTATGTGTTAAATACGGTAATGCCAAGCGGGCTTAATGCTGAACTAGAATGGGCATCATTAATCTAACCTAGAAGGAATATGATTAGTGAAAGTTTAGTCAGCTGATAGTTGAGGGAGAAGGTGCCTGAACCATCTTGGTCTGGGGAAGTGCCGGAGTGTGATGGCATCTGAGGCATGAGAAACAGTATGGATAGTATTGGGAATTAAATTTGGTTTTTAATATGAAATATTGCTTCTGTGATAATATTGACATGAGGGGATGTTCTTAAGAAAGAAAGTGTTTTAGTGAAACATAAGAATAGCTTGTCTGGATCAGACCAATGGTCCATCTAGCCCAGTATCCTGTCTTTACAGAGGCCAATCCAGGTCACAAGTACCTGGCAAAAATCCAAATAGTAGCAGCATTCCATACCACTGACCCAGGGTAGGCAGTGGCTTCTCCCATGTCTGTCTCAATAGCAGTTTATGGACTTTTCCTCCAGGAACTTGTCCAAACCTTTTTTAAAACCTGCTACATTAACCGCTCTTACCACATCCTCTGGCAACGCATTCCAGAGCTTAACTATTCTCTGAGTGATAAAAATATTTCCTCCTATTGGTTTTAAAAGTATTACTTTGTAACTTCATGGAGAGTTCCCTAGTCTTTGTAAATCCTGATGCAGTAAAAAAATCAATCTACTTGTACCTGTTCTACACATTCAGGATTCTGTAGACTTTAATCATATCTCCCCTCAGCCGTTTCTTGGTCTGGGGAAGAGCTGGAGTGTGATGGTGTCTGTGGCATGAGAAACAGTAAGGATAGTATTGGGAATTAAATTTTGTTTTAATATGAAATATTGCACCTGTGATAATACTGACATGAGGGGATGTTCTTGAGAAAGAAAGTGTTTTAGTGAAACATATTGGCACATAAAGCTTAGGGCTATGAAAGTTGTTTGAGCCCTGCGTGATGCTGCTGAGGTTCTTGGAAAGTGAAAATTTTTTAGTATTAGTGGGTATGCTCAGGGGAACTTGGTGTTTGAAGATATAATACATTTCCTTGAGTAAAATGATTTGCCTGTGAAAAGAAAAAGGCCATCTTAGAGCTGTGCTAAAAAGAGGCCTCCGCACATGTGCCATTTGGGACAAAGATTTTAAGCAGTTGTTTACCATTTCATTTTCCTATTTAAAATTTAGGAGATACTTGAAAACCTACTTGTTTTCTAGGTTCTTAGGCAATTAATTTCATCTTCGTTCCCTAATTGTCACATTTTATTAGGCTTTTGTAAACCGCATAGAACTGCAAGGTTATGCGATCTAGAAATTGATTTTATGTTATAAGAAATCCACACGCTAAAAAAAGTGTCAGCCACTTTTTAGCATAGCTTACTAAAAGAACCCCAATATATGCTACCAGTTTAGCATTCAGTAATAGAACTAGTCCTAAAATAATAGTTACCATATAGTAGCACACATGAATAACTCTAGATGTTTATACCCACTAGGGACAGAGAAATACCTACTATACCTGAATTTGAGCTAAATCCAAGTAAATTTAATGTCTCAAACCTGTTTGTCTCATTCACTGCCTAAGCTCTGTGTGGTAGGAACTATGCTGCAAATGTAAGCCCTTTTTTATTGTATTATACATATAATTATGAATTTTAAAGAATAGAATCAAGTAACAAAGCACATCTAATAATAGCAAATATATATAATAAAGAAAAAGAGAATAAAGAAAACCATAACTGTAAAATTCTCAACTCCACAATTTTGAAAACTCTAATTAGAAAATGGAGAAAAACATCAGCAAACAGCACATTAAGCAAACTAAGGGTAGGATTTTCAAAAACCCGTGTTAAAAGGTGACAGTCTGCTAACATAGCCGTTTTGATAGCGAATCTAAAAAAATCCGCATGCAAATAAGGTCAGTGGACAGCAGCGAAGATTGAATGTCTCAATCACTGGTGACAACAATGGGCACATGGACAGAAAAAATGCATAACCCCCCCAAAAAAAACAAAAACAAAACCACAACCAAAAAACACCCCCCAGCAGTGGGAGAGATGCCCATACTCTCCTGTTGTAATAAAATCCTTGCCATGCAATCTGACCCGACCACCTCCCCTGCAGTGGGAGAGATGCCCACACTCTCTGGCTGCACTAAAATCCCCAACCCGACCTCACACATACATCATGAGAGATGCCCACTCTCCCCCGCTGCCAGGTAACTGCCCCCCCTCCCCACCACCTTCCATGGGAGGGGCTTTATACAACCTGGGCCAATCAGAGCCTCGGGCCCCCAAGATGCAATAGGGAGGGGAATTCCCATTTAGACGACGCAGGCAGTTGGGAGTGGGTCTGCGTCCCTTCTGAAGTAAGGGGGAGGTGGTGGCAGAGATGGCAGTGGGGGGGATGTTACTTGCCAGCAGGGAGAATGGGCATTCCTCCTGCTGCTGGTGGAAGGGGTCAGTCACGGCAGGTATTTTAGTGCATCAGGAAAGTGTGGGCATTTTTCCTGCTGCAGGGGGGTGTCACTGCCGTTCCAGGAGGAGGATAGTGTTTGCCGCCGCTGATGCCGGGAAGGGGTATTGTGATGCAACAGAGATAATGGGCATCTCTCCTGCTGCTTCACAACACGGGGGTTTCTAGCAGTCTTGACACTGAATTGCAACCCTGGACCAGTCGCTTTTTTTTTGCCACCAAAAGCCGATGCTGCTTTTTTAATAAGGCTCAGTATTTTTAAAGAATACACCGGAGGGCTCAATTCAATGTTGAAGAGCCCATTTGCATGTCAGTGTCGGAGACTGCTAGAATCCTCACTAAAGAGGCAGATAATACCTTTTGATAATCTGTCGCTAAACTGCATACAGGCTAAACCACCAGAAAACAGTTTTGAGAATCTGGGCCTAAGGAAGCTGCTAACTTGCACAACTGTCAAAATTAATTTAGAGAGTATTTCTATGATGCCTACATTGAGATAAACCCTGAAGTCATTTTAGACAATTGTTTTGAGCCTTAGATATTTGAAAGATGTAAAGGTTCCATAGGTACCACCAATATGTTAAGAGACCTCATCTGGAATATTGTGTACAATTCTGGAGGCCACATTATCAAAAGGATGTGCTGAGAGTTGAGTCGGTTCAGTGAATGGCCACCAGGATGGACTCAGGACTCAAGGATCTCCCGTATGAGGAACGTCTGGATAAGTTGCAGCTATACTCACTCGAGGAACGCAGAGAGAGGGGTGACATGATTGAGACGTTCAAATATGTTACGGGCCGTATTGAGATAGAAACATAGAAACATAGAAAAAAGCGGCAGAAAAGGGCTATAGCCCATCAAGTCTGCCCATTCCAAGTACCCCCCCCCCTGAATTTACTCCCTTAAAGATCCCACGTGAGTATCCCATTTTTTCTTAAAATCCGTCACGCTGCTGGCCGTTATCACCTGGAGTGGGAGTCTGTTCCAATGATCCACAACTCTTTCGGTGAAGAAGTACTTCCTGGAGTCGCCATGAAACTTCCCTCCCCTGATTTTCAGCGGATGCCCTCTGGTGGTTGAGGGTCCCATGAGCCAGTAGATATCATCTTCTGACTCGATGCGTCCCGTGATAGAAGAAGATATATTTTTCCTTAAAGGACCTATGGCAACAAGAGGGCATCCGTTGAAAATCAGGGGTGGGAGATTTCATAGCGACACTAGGAAGTATTTCTTCACCAAAAGGGTGGTTGATCGTTGGAATGATCTCCCACTGCACGTAATTGGGGCCAGCAACGTGCTAGATTTTAAGAAAAAATGGGATAAGCATGTGGGATCATTTCAAGGAAGAACTTAGGGGGGAGGGTCATTAGAGTGGGCAGACTTGTTAGGCCGGTGGCCTTTTTCTGCCGTCATATTCTATGTTTCTAAGATATTTCCTTAAAATATCTCCTAGTAAACTCTAGACACTCAAGGAAAGTTCTCAGAAGCCCAGACTCAGAAGCCACCTAAGCAGCTTTTGAGAATCGCACATGGGAATCCTATATAGAATTGCATCTGTCCTAAAGGACAGCCGCCTAACCCCGCCTAACCACCCCGATTCTTTAACCAGCATCCATGTCATAGGCGCCGGTTAAAGAATCGCATTACCGCTGAGCTGATCGCAGCAAGGGAATTTCAATGCCACAATCAGCTCAGCGGCCATGGCAGGAAATCCCCACAGCCACAAATTCAGCTGGTAGGAGGGTTGCCCAGTGCCCAGTTCCTCCTTTCACCTGAAGATCACCGGTATGCCCGGCCCTCCTGCTGGAACACCCCCCCCCCCTGGAAGATCAACAGCAGGAGGGATGTCTAGTCACTCCTGCTGGAACCTATCAAGCCCCCCCCCAATGTCCATGGCAAGAGGAGTGCCCAAGTCCTCCTACTGCCATCCCCTGAAGATCACCGGCAGGAGGGATGCCCAGTCCCTTCTGCCGGAAACCCCCCACCCCTGAAGATCAACAGCAGGAGGGATGCCTAGTCCCTCATGCCGGAAACTTCCCACTCCCCCAAAGATCACCCCATGGAGGGTGGCCTAAGGGATCTGGCCAATCGGAGTCTTAGGCCACTCCCAGTGAATCCCAGAATGCATTAGGAGGGAGACCTAAGGTTCTGGTTGGCCCAGGCACCTAAGCCCCTCCTTAGGTGCCTGTACCAATCAGGGCCACCCTGATATATCCCAGGATGCATCGGGAAGGGGAAGGTCCACCATTCTGTGGAGGCGGGCCTTCCAGCCAGAGGGCATAAGCATCCCTCTGCCAGCCTACAATAAAAAGGTACAGGGGATCCGGGTGGGCTTGGGAGTGTCAAGGTGGAGGCAAGTTTTCAGGGGGGTTCCAGCAGGAGGGAGTGGGCATCCCTGCTGCCAATGATATGCAGGTAAAGTTCTAGCAGGAGAGACTGGGCATCCCTCCTGCTATTGATCTTTGGGGGGAGAGGGGGTTCCAGCAGGAGGGACTGGGCATCCCTCCTGCTATTGATCTTCAGGGGGAATTCTATCAGGAAGGACTGGGCATTCCTCCTGCCATTGATCTTTGGGGGGGGAGTTTTCATAAAGAGGGGCTGGATATCTCTGCTACCATTGATCTTCAGGGGGTGGGGGGTTTCCGGCAGGAGGGACTGTGCATCCTTCCTTACGTTGATCTCTCCTGCCACAGACATTCGGGGCGGGGGCTTCGGGGGTTTTAGCAGGAGGGACTAGGCATCCCTTCTGCCGGACGACTTTGTGGGAGGACGGGTTCCCTGCTGTGGCTACTAAACTGATTGCAGCAGGGAGATTCCCTTGCTGTGATCAGTTCAGTGGCTGCGTCTATTTGCAATGTAGGCCATCATTTTGCTGGTCTACATTTCAGTTGCCTATCGAGGCTCTATGGCAATGCATAGAGCCGCCTAAGGCTACTTCCAGGTGAAACTATGCCCACGCCTAGCCTTTGGTGAGCTTAGGTGGCCCTATACATCTCCCTAGTCTCATGAAAATGCCTACAACGTAGGCTGCCTACCTCGGGAGGGGGGGGGGGTTCAAACATGCATCCCGATTGGCTGGTTAGACAGTGGTAAGATGCCTTCCACCACCTAAAATTGGGATGCCGGTTATAGAATTTGCCCCTTAGATTACAATGTCAAGTAAAATTCACAAGATTTTTTAACTTTGGATTATAAACTAGCCACATCTTAGAAGTTTGAGCTAATTGGCGGAAACCTACCACCTATTCCAAGTCTCCAATCCATTCTTTAAGCTGAATCAAATCCTTGGAACCTTTTTCAACTTGCTTTACTGAATAAGACAAACTCTGAATTTGTGGTATCAGTGCCTTACTAGGGACCACCATCAACTCGTAGATATGTTCCACAGTTACAAAAGTCATATAAGCTAATAAAACTTTAGGCAATAAGGACTCAAGAGTTCCATTAGTTTCACCTATCTACTTTCCTCCACTGGTTCTGGTCACTATCCCTGCTTCCCGGTTAGGTTCTCTGGAAGTTGTACTGTATAAGTCTCTATCTCAGTTCATTCTGCATTAATTGGTTAGGCTGCGATGGCTAAGGATTCACTTAATAGTGGTTGCAGCAGAGGTGCACTGGGATCAGGCTAAGAGTGACTTTGAGCCCCAAAGAGTCATCAGATGCTTCCAGATCTTGTGTCTTCTCAAGTGGGCTCAACATGAATCCTTCAATTCGAACCTCTTTTCAGTCACCAAATCATCCATTAGGCAAGAAATCAGGCAAAATGATCTAGCTGAGGATTACCTTTACATTTTCCTGTTTTACAAAGAAACAGAGGCATGTTAGCAGATGACCATCATCTCGGATCAATATTCATCATTTCAAGTATTGCTCTTGTTTTCACCTGCCTTTGTGCTGCACTATCCCTTTCCTTCTTTAGCCTAGTGCAAGTCAACATATTGGGCTTTATCTGTTGATCATAAGCCTCCCTTCCTCTGGAAGGAGCTGTTATCCCATCCCTTCAGTGTCTTGTCTCTTTGGGTGAGTTTGTGCTCTGATGTCTCCTGTCTCTGTGACAATGAAATGCTCCTTTGTCTTTCCTTGACTGGCACTGCTAGTTCATAGCAATTCAGTTCCTTGCAGTTCTTTCCCTTAAATCCATACTTTTCTTCTTTTGCTCTTCACATTTATATTGCTTTATCCAATTCCTACTCTTCATTATGAATTTTTTCATTTTAATGTTCCACTGCTAATCATTTGGATTTCATCTGAAAAAGGGTGTTGTTTGTATTCATCATGCAACTACAGTCAATAAATTAGCACTGTTACCTAGACTAGCAGTGTCAGTACCACACGTACTGCTGTGGAGAGAAACTGATTGTCTGAGAAAGATTCTTAAAGATTTTCTTCTTTGTTTGTTTTAATATGTCTTCCACTGTAATGATACTGCCATGTGTGGCATCAAGACAAGAAGACAGCTGCAGCAATTAAAATCTACTGGCAGGCAGATGGTGCCAGAAGTGTGCCTACAAGGAGAATACCTCACATCACGGAAATTAATTTTAACTTGATTATGTTCTAATCTCTTATAAGTTAAAGAAAGACAGTGATAGTATCACCAGGTACAGAGGTAGATAGAGTGGTGTAGTAAGGAAGGGGTTCATCCCGGGTGTCATCTTAGTGGGGGCACTGCACCCATCTTGCTCTCTGCACCCCCACTCCTTCCCGAACCCCCTGCCACATGCATGCGCCCCCTCCCCTCCCCATCCCTTATACTGCCTTAATTTTCCCGGCGTGAGCAGCATCACAAACTTGTTGCCTGCGTCGGTGTCTGTTCTCTCTTCCGTCACTTCTGGGTCCCACGTCTAGGAAGTGACATCAGAGGGAGAGCCGACTTGATGCGGGCAGCAAGATTGTGATGCTGCTCACGCCGGGAAAATTAAATAGGTAAGGGGAAAAGGGGCGTGCGCATGGCAGGGGGGGTCAGAAAGTAGTGGGGGACAGTGAAGAGGGTGGGGGAGGGGTGCCACTCACCCTCGCTACATCACTGCATGGTCTTCAGGCTATAGGGGGAAATTCTATAACCTGGTGCCTCCTGTGAGGAGTGCCAAAAATTCTGTGACTAAACTTCAAAATGCTTTTACCTAATGAGTATTTTATTATTATTATTATTTTAAAGAAGAGTGTTATTTGAAATTATTTTTCTGTTATGTATGGAATATTTAAGGAAGATATAAAAGAGAAAAATCGTCTGATACAATGGGTTAGCTATAAAAGTTTAAAAAAAATATATATGGTCCTATATAAAAAAAATATTTGGTCCAAATATTTAAATGTCTTGGGCTTCAAGCACCTGTCCCAAACCCCCTGCAGCCATAATGCAATCTGCAAGCTACAGGGTCCCTGAAGAATATTGGGACGAGAGTGATAGAAACATAGAAGCATGATGGCAGATAAAGGTCAAATGGCCCACTATCTCCTCCTCTCCCTAAGAGTTCCCACATGCCTGTCCCATGCTTTCTTGAATTCAAACAGTCTTTGTCTCCACTACCTCTCTAAAAAAGGTATTTCTTTAGATTACTGCTGAGCCTATCACCACTTAACTTCATCCTATGCCCTCTCATTCTGAAGTTTCCTTTCAAATGAAAGAGATATGTGCATTTATAACTTTTATATGAAGCTCTATACTAAACTAATAAAGCTGATCAATAATGAATGCAGCACATCAATTTCAACAAGAATTGATGTAGAATGCAGTGCAAGATTCCTGTTGGTACAATAACAAACCACACAGAAAACACCGAGGGAAGTGGTAGAGAGGAAAACGGTGATGGAATTCAAAAAAGCGTGGGATAAAAATAGAGGATCTCTAATTAGAAAATGAAGGATGTAAATTAAAGAACTATGGCCAGTATTGGACAGACCTGCATGGTCTGTGTTCCATATATGGTGATTCAGTATAGGATGGGCTGGAGTGGGCTTGGGTGGGCATCAATGTGAACTCCACTAATATGGAACAGGAGGATGTTACTGGCCAGATTTTACCGTAGATGTTCTGCAAACAACGGATGGTTGGATAGGCTGGAGTGAGCTTGGATGGCAACTTCAGCATTTGGAACCTAGGACAATACCCGACTTTACAGTCTACAGCCCAGAAATATCAAAGAAGAGACAAGTTAATCTAATCATGTATTTTTTTAATGGGTATAACTTATGGGCAGACTGGATGAACCATTCAGGTCTTTATCTGTTCTCATTTACTATGTTACTATGTTTAATATATACCTTCAAATTTGAAATTAGAAGTTAAATAATTATATATTACCTCTAGACTTGTTTGTGGATAGTAACCAAAGAGTAAAGCCATTATAGTAGCAGACATGTGCATTTATGCCACGTAGGCATTTAGATGTCTCTATCCTATCTTCCCTCTCCTTGATTTCCTCCAAAGTATACATATTGAGATCTTTGAGTCTGTCCTCATATGCCTTTTGACAAAGGAAAGGGAATTGGGATTTGTATACCACCTTTTTATTACTTTGGCATTTCAAAGCTGACATTCAAAGCAGTGGACACTGGAGGATTAAGTGACTTGCACAGGGTCACAAGGAGTAGCACCGGGATTTGATCTCACAACCTCTGGGTACAGAGGCAGCAGCTCTACCAGTGAGCCACAGTCCTTCCCACTGACCATTTTATTAGCCTTCCTCTGCATTGACTCCATCCTTTTATGTCTTTTTGAAGGTGCGGTCTCCAGAATTGTACGCAATATTCTAAATAATTGCACCCAGGTTTGGTACCTACTGGTACCTAAGTCCAAACCAGGTGCCTAAAAACCAAATAGGACCATGATCTGCCCCTGACTGTGCCTACTTTCTGTTAGGCACCTTGGACTAGATGCCTGCCTGAAAGTGGTAGGTGCCGATAATGAGCAATTAGCAACTTGTAATCAGCTTAAATTGTAGTCAATTGGATGGTAGATGCCTAATTTGGTAATTCTGCACTAACAAGTTAGTGTACTGTAATGTAGATACACTGTTTAGCACCAGAAAGCCCATCATTTTCTCTCTGACAAACTTCCTCATAAAAATTTTTAAATATTTTTTACAGTGCAGTTACCTTGCGCAGATTTGGTCATTGTTGCAGAACACCTGAGTGAGTCTTATGCTATGGTATTTTAAGCTGCTTTTAACTGCACAAAATTGCACCTAAGACAGCTTAGTTAAAAGGTCTCTAAGAGGAAGATTCTCAAAAATCGCTGGTAAAATCCTGCAAGTCAATGTAGTGCCTGTAGTGGGAGCGACTTTTATTTTATAGGCGATTCTCAGCATAATAGCATGTAAATTATATGCACGCTATTTGTGCAGAGAATCGCTGTTAAAGAGCGGGTGGAACTATGCCTAGCAATTGTTTAGAAGAGCAATCTCTATGCACAGCTCCTCCCTCCTGTCAAAGCTGCTCTCCCTGCCCCAATCAACTGAGCCACAGGTCTGACAGCTGATTAACCTGCAGGGAGAGCAGCAGAAAGAAGAGTCTCCCCCCTCCCACCGACATGCCTCCTCAATCACCGATGCCTACAAGACACTGACCAATATTTGCAGAAGAGATGCCCACTCCCTCCTGACGCAGTCGCTGCCGCCACCACCAAGGTCCTCTGCCGCTGCCCCTGCCACCACTCCACAACCCCCTAACAGCTGTGACAGCCCCAATGACACTCCCAGCAGGAGGGATGCCCACTCCCTCCCACTGAAGGTGATTCCCACCCCCTGACACTCCTATGGCAGGACGGATGCCCACTCTCACAGCTGGTGATTCCTATCCCTACAACACCCTCAGCAGGAAAGATGCTCACTCCTTCCTGCTGCCGGGGACCCTTGCCCCCACTTCTCCCAGCCACCCCTTTACCTTTCCGATGATGGCCAGCTGGAGGGATACCTACTCTTTCTGGCCGGCAGATCTGCCTCTTCAAAATGGTGGGCCTTCCCCTTCCCAATGCCTCCTGGAATACACTAGGGAGAGGCCTAAGGCACTGATTAGATCTCTTGTCTCTTCATCGATTTAGGAAATCAATGAAAAGCTATCTTTTTCAACAAGCCTTAGATGAATACAAAATCGATCTTAATTAGTATCTTGCTGAGCCTATAGATTTGCCTCCTCCTCTGTCCTATTGTTCTCCTTTTATAGCAATAATGTAAATTGAATTGAGCCCCAGTACTTGGGGATGATTCGGTATATAAAGGATTAAATTGATTGGCCCAGGCGCATAAGGTCCCTCTTATGGGAGGGGCCTTATGTATCTGGGCCAGTCAGGGAATTAGATGCCTTTCCAGTGCATCCTGGAATGCAACAGGGAGGGGCCTAAGGCTATGATTAGCCCAGGTACCTAAGGCCCCTCCTATAGGGTCAATCAGTGCCTTAGGTCCCTACCCAGTGTATCCCAGGATGCACTGGGAAGGGGAAGACCCGCCATTTTGAAGAGGCAGGCCTTCAGGCTGGAGGAAGTAGGCATCCAATCCAGCTGTCCATTATTGTAAAGGTACAAGGTGTCGGGGGGGGGGGTTGGGGGGGACCCCGGCAGCTGGGAGTGGGAATCACCAACGGTGGGAGGGAGTAAGGTATGTTGGGGGATGGGGACCCTGTTGGCTGGATTGACTGGGCATCCCTCCTGCCGTCCTTAATTTCAGGTTTTTTAAAAAAAATTTGCAAGGGGGAGGGGAGGATCCGAGCTGTCAAGCCTTACTTTCTTGTCAGTGCAATGCCTGAGCCAAACAGTGCTCAGGCACTGACCAGAAAGTAAGGCTGGAATCACCCAGTGATGATAGAGAATCTCCCGGAGTGCTTCTTATACTACCATTTTAATATTAATGACCTTACTACATTTGCATAGCAGAGTCGGAGACTGTTAGAAAGTTCAGAGAAAGCTGTTCTGATAATTGGCCGGTAAAATTACTAGCACGTTAAACCAGCTGAAAACGGTTTAGTGACCATGTTTTTTATTTATTCAATTTTCTATACCGTTTTCCCAGGGGAGCTCAGAAGGGTTTACATGCCTTTATTCAGGTACTCAAGCAGTTTTCCCTCTTTGTCCCGGCGGGCTCACAATCTATCTAACGTACCTGGGGCAATGGGGCGATTAAATACTTGCCCAGGGTCACAAGGAGCAGCATGGGTTTGAACCCACAACCGCAGGGTGCTGAGACTGTAGCTTTAACCATTATGTTAAGGGCACGATAACTTTTGAGAATCCTGCCCTAAGTGACTTGAGTATATAGAACAGTATTTAATGCAATCAATTAGGTACTATAAAATTTTCTGGGGGCATATTCACATAAAAATAAGGTTTAAGAAAACACAGTATGATGCACTGTTATCTAGCTAGCTAGCTATTTGTTCATTTATTTATATGTTTGAGCTGGATTAATAACAGCACTAAGCAGACTACAATAAAACCTACACAGCAATTAAAACAAAATACAGAAATAAAATATAACAACATATCATTAAAACCTAGATCAAACTAGAAGCAGATGGAAAACTCCATAAAATGAAATTGCCTGAATACAAAAATATAATCATGCCAGTTCGTAAAAGCTTGGACAGAAAAGAATGCTTTCAGCTGTTTCTTGAACTCTTTTGTATCTGTGCTCAGCCTAAGCTGATTTGGTAATTGATTCAACTCTAGGCCTAGCAATCAAAAACAACAAAAGAATACAGGACTTGATGTCTGCAAAATAAACACTAGACCTCTACTGATCGAAGTAATCTGGAGGGTATATAAATCTTCAGGACAGAGGATAAGTAATGTAGAGTGTTCTGTTGCAAAGCCTTATGAATCAAAAGTAAGATTTTAAATTTTATTCTGAACAGGATCACCAACCAGTGTACGCACGGAGTGCATAAAACATAGTAACATAGTAGATGACAGCAGATAAAGATCCGAATGGTCCATCCAGTCTGCCCAACCTGATTCAATCTAAAAATTTGTTGATTTTTTTCTTAGCTATTTCTGGGCAAGAATCCAAAGCTCTGCCTGTACTTTTCTTAGGTTCCAACTACTAGTGCTGCCCAATTCACGATTCGAATCACGTGAATCAATTTGAATCAATTCAATTTACAAAAAAGTTGGCCTCCCGATTCGATGACCGACCCTTCCCCTGTGCCTTCCTAAAGCAGGAGCGGCAGTGCTGCCTCTTACTGGCTGTCCACTGCCGCTCCTGCTTGAGGGGGAAGGGTCAGTCAAAGATCTGCATGTTCCCCCAGCTTCCCCGCTCTTACCTTAAGTAGCTAATACAGCAGCCTGCAGGATTGCTGGTGCTATAGCGATCCCTGCAGCTGCCCATCGTCCTCAGCGGCACATTCTCTCTGCTACAGTCCTGCCCCTGCTCTGACTTAAGGGGCAGGATTGCGGCAGAGAGAATGTGCCACTGAAGACGACGGGCAGTTGCAGGGATCACTATAGCACCAGCGATCCTGCAGGCTGCTATATTAGCTGCTTAAAGTAAGAGCGGGGAAGCTGAGGGAACATGCCGGCTTGCGGGAGGGGGGGGCAGGCCTTCATGGCGGGGAGGAGGAGGAAGAGTGCCTTCATGGCGGTGGGGCAGGCCTGTGCAGATGGAGGAGGAGGAAGAGTGCCTTTGCAGCGGGGAGGCAGGCCTGTGCAGAGGGACGAGGAGGAAGGAGTAAGAGAGGGGAGGGGAGATACCAGACCTGGGGTGAAGTGAAGGGAAGAGAGAAACCAAACCAAAAAAGAGGGGGAGGAAAGCAGAGGAGAGGTGCTGGACTATTGGAGAGAGGGAGAGAGAAATGCAAGACCACAAGGGGAAGGGTACAAGAGGAACAGATACTGCTCCAAAGTAGGTGGGCAGGGTGCAGGATGCAGGGGAGATAGTAGGAGAAAGCCTGTACCTGGGGAAAGGGATACAGGAGGTAAGGAAGAGAGAAAGAAGAAGCTGGATATGGGGAGAGATAAGATACTGGGCATGGAGGGAGCATAGGAACAGAGACACAAGGGGAACAGTTCTAGAGAGGAGAATAGGGACAGGGACACAGAAGAGAGATGTTGGATGAAAGGGTAGTTGAGAAAAGGAGAGATGGTGGATCTGTGCTGATGGTGGTGCTGCAGCTGCGGGGGGATGGAGATGAACAAAAGGAAAGATGCCAGACCTCCGGGGGAGGAAAGGGAAACAGAAGGGGAGGACAGAGATGGAAGATGGATGCTTAGCACGGAGAAAGAAGAAAGGAGAGCCTGATCAGAAGACAACTAGACCAACATGGGACCAACATGATTTGAAAAATGACTAGACAACAAAAGGTAGGAAAAATAATTTTATTTTCTGTTTTGTGATTACAATATGTCAGATTTGAAATGTGTATCTTTCCAGAGCTGGTGTTAGACCGTGAACGTGAGCTAGAATTTAACAGAGAGGAAAAATATTTTTTGTTTGTTTATTTTGCTTACACCATAGGACCAGTGTGGGTAGGAGAGGGTAAAGGGGGTGAAGAGGCTATAAAATAAACCCAAGAGGATGTTTGGAAAAAACCAACCAATTGGGCAGGAAAATTGAATTGAATTGAAAAATCAATTCAATAGGCTGAATCGAATTGAATTTTTTTTCCTGAACAGGGCAGCACTACTAACTACTTGAAGTCTCTGTCAAAGCTCACTCCAGCCCATCTACACCCTCCCAGCTATTTAAGCCCTCCCCAGCCCATTCTCCACCAAACAGCCAAATACAGACACAGACCATGTTCTTAGTTCTTCAATATTTACTATTATTTTCTGATTCTAGATCCTCTGTGTTCAGCCCATGCTGTCACCATCTTCATCTCCACCACCTCTCTTGGGCGTGCATTCCAGGCATCCGCCACCCTCTATGTAAAGAAGAATTTCTTTACATTGCTCTTTAGTCTACCACCCCTCAACCTCAAATTATGCCCTCTTGTTTTACCATTTTCTTTTCTCTGGAAAAGATTTTGTTCTATGTTAATACCTTTCAAGTATTTGAACATCTAAATCATATCTCCCCTGTCCCTCCTTTCCTCTAAGGCAGTGTTTTTCAACCGCTGTTCCGCGGCACACTAGTGTGCCGCGAGATGTTGCCTGGTGTGCCGCAGGGCCGCCATCAGGGCAGTACTACCAGTCCTGCATTCAGGGGCCCGGAGCTGACAGGGGGCCCGAGGCAGGGGCGCCAGTAGCTCGCCAAGGCAAAGTGAGTCGATCACCCAGGACTCACTTTGTCTTGGCGATCTAATCTATCGAGCCGATAAGTCTTCTTCTCCCCGACGTCAATTCTGCAGTCGGAGAGGAAGTTCAGGCCAGCCAATCGCTGCCTGGCTGGGCGGAACTTCCTCTCCGATTGCAGAATTGACATCAGGGAGAGCATGCATCGGCGTCGGCTTTGGGGCCTGTTATCCATTGGTGGGTCCTGTTCCCCGATGGCAGCGGCAATGGCAGTGGCTTGGGGAACGGCAGGGAGAAAGAAAGAAAGGGGGCAGGCAGGGAAACAGAAGGAAAGAAGAGAAACAGAAAAAAAGAAAGAAAGGTCAGGGAGAGAGGAAGAAAAAGTTGGGGGAGGGAATGAGGTGTGGAGGAGAGAAAGCATACAGGCTGATAGAAGGGAAGAAAGATTGGATGCACAGTCAGAAGAAGAAAGTGCAACCAGAAATCACCAGACAAGGTAGGAAAAATGATTTTATTTTAAATTTAGCAAAGTGGAGGTAGTATTACCACAGTTTTCAAAGGAATTTGCCCAAATAACTTAATAGTTAACTGGGTAAATTCCCAGAGATGAAAACTTCCCTTCACTTACTATGCACAGTTCTGAATTTATATCTGCTGTCTATATTTTACAATATGGTCACCTTTTACTAAACCGCAATATGGTTTTTAGCGCAGGGAGCCTATGAGCGTCAAGAGCAGCGCTGGGCATTCAGCGCAGCTCCCTGCGCTAAAAACTGCTATTGTGGTTTAATAAAAAGGATGGAGGGTATATTTGTCTATTTTTGTATGCTATAAAAACCAAATACAGAGAGAGACTGAGAGCTGTTGACGAAGAGCTACGTGTGTGTCTTTCTTCGATTCCAGCCAGAATATCAGCTTTGTGTTCAGCCAAACAGGCCCAGGTTTCGCACTGAATAAAGTATTTTATAATTTTTCACTATTCTGTTTACTTAATATTTCATAATAAAGTAATTATAAAATACTTTCTTTGTGTTTATTTGATTCCTATTCAAGAGAATTACTTTATATATAGTCAATATAGGCACAGAGTTAAATTTTTTAACATTTTCTAATGGTGGTGTGCCTCGTGATTTTTTTCATGAAACAAGTGTGCCTTTGCCCAAAAAAGGTTGAAAAACACTGCTCTAAGGTATACATATTCAGGGCTTCCAGTCTTTCCTCATATGCCTTTTGGCGCAAACCTCCTATAATTTTTGGCACCCTCTGCTGGACCGCTTAAAGTCTTTTTGTGTCCTTCATCATATACGGTCTCCAAAACTGAACACAATACTCAAGTGGGGCTGCACCAAAGACCTGTACAGGGGCATCAACATCTTCTTTCTTCTACTGGTTACGTCTCTCTTTATTCAGCCCAGCATCCTTCTGCAGCAGCCACTGCCTTGCCAAATTGTTTTTTTCGCCTTTATACCTTCAGACACTATCACCCCAAGATCCCTCTCCCCATCTGTGCATATCAACCTGTCACCTCCCAGCATATACAGCTCCTTATGATTATTAATACCCAGATGCATTACTCTGCATTTCTTTACATTGAATTTTAATTGCCAGATAGACCATTCCTCTAACTTTTGTAGATCCTTTTTTATGTTTTCCACTCCCTCCTCGGTGTCTACTCTGTTACAAAGGCAAACCTTTCCTTCTAATCCTTCAGCAATGTCACTCACAAACGTATTGAACAGGATCGGCCCCAGCACCGACCCCTGAGAGATTCCACTACTCACCTTTTTTTCCTCCAAGCGACTTCCATTAACCACCACCCTCTGGCGTCTGTCCGTCAACCAGTTTCTAATCCAGTTCACCACTTTGGGACCTAACTTCAGCCCAAGTTTGTTCAAGAGCCTCCTATGAGGAACCATGTCAAAGGCTTTGCTGAAATCTAAGTAAATTACATCTAGCATATGTCCTCAATCCAGTTATCTGGTCATCGAATCAAAAAATTAAATCAGGTTCATTTGACACGATTTACTTTTAGTAAAGCCATGTTGCCTCGGAACCTTTAATCCATTAGATTCTAGGAAGCTCACTATTCTTTCTTTCAGCAATATTTCCATTATTTTTCCAACAACCGAAGTGAGGCTTACCGGCCTGTAGTTTTCTGCTTCATCCCTGTGACCACTTTTGTGAATAGGGACCACATCCGCTCTTCTCCAATCTCCAGGAACCACTCAAGTCTTCAAATATTTGTTAACCAAGTCTTTAATAGGACTAACAGAACCACTTTGAGCTCCCTCAGTATCCTGGGATGGATCCCGTACAGTCTCATCGCTTTGTCCACCTTCACTTTTTCAAGCTGTTCATAAACACTTTCCTCCATGAACGGCACAGAACCTACTCCATTTTCTCATGTAACTTTGCCAGACAACCTTGGTCTATCTCCAGGATTTTCTTCTGTGAACACAGAGCAGAAGTATTTGTTTAGCACGTTTGCTTTTTCCTCATCACTCTCCACATATTGGTTCCTAGCAACTTTTAGTTTAGCAATTCTATTTTTCATCTTCCTCCTTTCACTGATATATCTGAAAAAGGTTTTGTCTCCTTTTTTGACATTTTTAGCCATTTGTTCTTCCACCTGCGCTTTCGCCAGACGTATCTCTCGGCTTCTTTCGGTTTCACCCTATAGACCTTTCTGCACTCTTCTTCTTGGATTTTTTAATATTTCACGAATGCCAACTCTTTCACCTTTATTTTCTCCGCCACTAGTTTGGAGAACCATATCGGCTTCCTTTTTCTCTTGTTTATATTTATTTTCTTCACATAAAGGTCCGTAGCCATTTTTATAGCTCCTTTCAGCTTAGACCACTGTCTTTTCACTTCTCTTATGTCCTCCTATCCTAACAGTTATTTCTTCAGGTACTCTTCCATTTTATTAAAGTCCGTACTTTTGAAATCTAGGACTTTTAGTATTGTGCGGCCACCCTCCACTTTAGCCGTTATATCTAACCAAACCGTTTGATGATCGCTGCTTCCCAGGTGAGCACCTACTCGAAAATTAGAGAGACTCTCCCCATTTGTGAGGACCAGATCCAATATTGCTTTTTCCCTCGTGGGTTCCGTCACCATTTGTCTGAGCAGAGCCTCTTGAAAGCCTCTTGAAAGCTTCTTGAAAGGCAGACGGAACTTTCCAGTCTGCATCCGGCAGGTTGAAATCTCCCAACAGCAGCACCTCCTCTTTTTTTCCAAACTTTTGGATATCCATAATCAGATCTTTATCAATTTGCTGAGATTGAGTCAGAGGTCTGTAGACTATACCCATGTAGATAGAAGTTCCATCTTCTCTTTTCAGAGTGATCCATATTGCTTCTTCCTCTCCCCAGGTCCCTTGCATTTCGGTCACTTGGATATTGATCTTTACATAGAGAGATACTCCTCCACCTTTTTGACAATCTCTGTCCTTTCTAAAAAGATTATATCCCGGTATGTTTGCATCCCATCCATAGGATTCACTGAACCATGTCTCTGTGATTGCAACAATATCCAGGTCTTTCTCTAACATCAGGGTTTGTAGATCATGAACTTTATTGCTTAGACTATGAGCATTTGTGGTCATCGCTTTCCAGCTATTTTTCAGTGGTAATCTCCTTTTTCGTATAATTTTTTGTTTCGTTTCACTTCCCGTTGCAATGCTAAGAAGTGAGTTGCTAATATCGTTTGTGTTGCAATCTTTACTACCATTACATCTTGTCTTTTGCTGGGGATGGTCTCTATAATGGTCCTTCATACATATAACATCCCCATCTTCTAGTTTAAATGCCTAGAAACATATTGTCTAAATTTCTCCGCAAGGATTCCTTTTCCTTATGTAGTAATTTGTAGTCCATCAGTATAATATAACTTATTGTCCTTCCATGCATTCTCCATCCTCCTATATACCTAAAGCCTTTTTGATGATACCAGTCTTTGAGCCACCTATTGAAGTCATCTATGTTTTTAGCTCTTTGCTCTCTTTTTCCTGAGACCGAAACGAAAATTGAAGAAGGAAAAGTCAACGATCCTGGTGGGAGACTCGATACTGAGGCATGTGGACAGCCACATAGCAGGAGGGAGAGAGGATCGACTGGTGACCTGCCTCCCAGGAGCGAGAACCAAGGACATCATGGACAAGATTGGGATGATCCTGGATGGAGCGGAGACGGAAGAGACCGCAGTAATGATCCACATTGGGACGAATGATGTCAGCAGGAGAGACTACAGAAGAGGCACACTGATAGAACAGTTCAAGATTCTGGGAAGGAAGCTGAAGATGAGGGCCCAGAAGATAGTATTCTCAGAGATCCTACCGGTACCGAGGGCAGATGTGAAAAGGCAGGAAGAACTACAATCAATAAATGCGTGGATGAGGAGATGGTGTGAGGAAGAAGGATTCCTCTTCGTGAGAAACTGGACAACGTTCTGGGGCAAGAGCAAGCTCTACAGGAGAGATGGACTGCACCTGAGCGCGGCGGGAACAAGACTTCTAGCAAACAACGTCAAGAGAGGAATAGAACAGGCTTTAAACTAAGAGAAAGGGGAAAGCCGACAGTCGACCTAGCGTCGATTATTCGGAAGAAGGTATCCCGTGAAGATACTGAGGGGAAAAAGGCAGGGAAGAAACAAGAGACAAATTACAGGAGTCAACTAACCCAGAAGAGGAGGTTAGAAAGATTGTAGCAAAAGAGAAGACACCAAAGACTGAAGCACAGGGAAAAGAAATGAAGACAACAAAATGCCAGGATCTAAACTGCATATATACTAATGCAAGGAGTTTAAGAAACAAAATGGGGGAGCTAGAAGCCATGGCCAATGCAGAGGACATAGACATCATTGGAATCTCTGAAACGTGGTGGAATGAGGAAAACAAATGGGATACAGCACTGCCGGGGTACAAGCTCTATCGCTGGGATAGGTCAGGTCAGAAAGGAGGAGGAATAGCCCTATACGTAAAAGAAAGCATACAATCGACAAGAATGGACACAGCGGAGATGATCAACAAACTGGAATCGCTATGGGTTAAAATACCGGGTAGGAAAGGGCATGAAATAAAGATGGGCCTATACTATCGTCCACCCGGGCAAACCGGAGATAGCGATAAAGAAATGGATGCCGAGATGAAGCGAGAATGCAAAAGCGGTTACACAGTTGTTATGGGAGACTTCAACTATCCTGGGATAGACTGGAGTCTTGGAAGCTCAAGATGCGCTAGGGAGACAGAATTCCTGGAGGCTATACAAGATTGCTTCATGGAGCAGCTTGTTAGAGAACCGACGAGAGGAAATGCCACTCTGGATTTAATCCTAAATGGACTAAGGGGACCTGCAAAGGAAGTGGAAGTAGTGGGACCGTTGGGAAACAGTGATCATAATATGATCAAGTTCAAGGTTGAAGTAGGCATACCGAACGGAAAGAGAACCATAGAAACATCTTTCAACTTCAGGAAAGGAATCTATGAAGCAATGAGGGAAATGGTAAGGAAGAAACTTAGGAACACTTCCAAAAAATGGCAAACAGTAGAACATGCCTGGTCTTTTTTCAAAGACACAGTGAGCGAGGCACAAAATCTGCACATCCCCAGATTCAGAAAGGGGTGCAAAAAGGGTCGAACAAAAGACCCAGTATGGATGACTAAAATAGTGAAGGAAGCGATAGGCAATAAGAAAAATTCATTCAGGGAATGGAAAAAGGACAAAACTGAAGGGAACCAGAAGGAGCACAGGAAGTATCAAAAAGAATGTCACCGTGTGGTTCGAAAAGCCAAAAGAGAGTATGAAGAGAGGCTAGCCAGGGAGGCACGAAATTTCAAACCGTTCTTCAGATATGTTAAAGGGAAACAGCCAGCTAGGGAGGAGGTAGGACCGCTGGACGAAGGAGACGGGAAGGGAGCGGTGAAGGAGGAGAAAGAAGTCACAGAAAGACTCAACATGTTCTTCTCGTCTGTATTTACAAACGAAGACACAACCAACATACCGGAACCTGAACAAATCTTCAATGGAAATCAAGCAGAAAAATTAACATCCATGGAAGTGATCCTTGATGATGTACACAGGCAGATAGAAAAACTTAAAACTGACAAATCCCCAGGTCCGGACGGAATCCATCCCAATAATTATTCAAATAACAGTACAAAGTATGCTATATTACAAAGAAGCAATCAGTAATACTGCATTAATCACAATTTTTTTTTTTGTAAGCATTCATTCATTTAAACCTTCCAACAGACTCAATCCCTGTTAGAAACAAGCCACCGGAATGCTTACTTTGATCCACAGATGCACCATTCCACGTTCAACCTATTTCATTACGTTAAGCTTGATATGCAAAATCTTCCCTGGATCATTTTATATTCTTTATATTCAATCATTTAATCAATTTCAAATACTATAATAATAACTTAATAAAACGCTTTTTCAAGGCTGGGTACCTATAAGGAAACACTAAATTAGCAGGGCACACATAGCCAAATATAAAGCATTCATACATAAAAACAACTTTATTTATTCATATGTATGTTCAATAAGTATTTTCCTACCTAGTAGTGAAACGCCATCGATCTTGACCACAATGTTATCCAAGTAAAGATGGTGGCGGTTTGGTAAACTCCCTTTTTAACACCCCACATGAAGAATCAACTGACGTCATCCCTCTAAATTACTTGCTGATCCATGGAGGTGAAAGCTTTTTAGACTATCCCTGCCTCACCGGAAAGAAAAAGATCTTACTTTCTTTCAATATATGATCCCCCCACTCTCATTATGGAATATTTATTTAATCCCTCCTAAGGTTAGATAAAAGAACCCCATTCTAACTCTTCAGTGAATCCATGAGGAGCTACCGTATTTAATCGGTAGATCCATCGCAGTTTTCTAAAGTTCAGTACCTCTTCCATTTTTTCACCCTCCCTCTCCTGTACATTGTCTATAACTCACCATCTGAGATCTGTTATCTTATGTTTTTTTAACATCCAGTGCTGGACAATCGGCACCTACATGTTCTCTGTGGTAATGCGGGACTTGTGTCTCAGATGTATTGGGCGTGTGGTGTGTCCCACATAAACTAGCTTGCAGGGGCAAACTAAAATATTAATTACCCCTGCAGTTTTACAGTATTGCAGTATTGTCCTTTGCTTTAATCATTGTTTTTGTTTGGGAATCTATCCACTGCTCTCCTCGCTTACCATTCAAAGTTATACCTCCCAGATCTGTCCCAATCGTTCTTTAGGGTATAAATGGTGTCATCATCTATTTTAGTTACGTTTATAGGAGACAAATTGGGATGTTAGAGCTTGGATTAAGTTTTGTTCCAGTGGCTCCCTATGATGATTTCCAAATATTAATTAGTCTGTTAAGATTTATTAGAAAATTACAACTGAAGGTTTACTTAAGGGAAAATCCACTGTCCATGGATATATTGATAGTTAAAACAAAGTCGAATTGGACCGCTCCAGGGATACTTAATCTGACTATCAGCACATTCAGGGATTTGATATTGAAAAAACTTGAGCAATTGGAACATCAAAATATTCACCATCAAGGTAGAGATAATCTTTCTAAAGAAGAGAGAAAGGCACTCACTCAACTGAGAGAAGATGATGAGATGATAATTATGAGAGCAGATAAGGGCGTAGCTATAATAGCACAATCTCATACACAATATAAGACAGAAGCATATAGAGAACTAGATGTTCTACAAAAATTAGACGAAAATCCAACTAAGATTCTTAAAGAGGAAATTAAAGAACTTGTTAATACAGTGTTTAAGACAGGAATGTTGACATCTAGAGAAAGGAAATTATTGATAGAAGAGCACCCTAGAACATCAAAAATCTATTTCCTGCTGAAAGTGCATAAAAGTATTGTGAATCTACCAGGTCGGCCTATTGTATCGATGAAGGGATCACTTTTAGAATCATTGACAAAAATACTTGATGCTATTTTGCAACCAGCAATTAAAGAAATAAAATCTAACCTGAAAGATACTTCACATTTATTATGGATTATAAATGATATAAAGAACTTAGAGGATACAGTATGGTTAGCAACTTTGGATGTGGTATCCCTTTACACACGTATTTCCCAGGAGGGAGCATTATATATTATTAAGATCACGTTAGAGAAAATGAATGCACAAAAGAAAATATCTAATGAATTTTTGAATGATTTGGCGATGAAAGTGGTTAAAGAAAGTTTCTTTTGGTTTGCTGGGAGCTTTTATCACCAGAAACAGGGAATAGCTATGGGTGCAACATTATATATGGAGAAATTTGAGGAAACTTTTATCTATACATCAATGGTGCCCTAAGAGTCTTTAAAAATTAGAGCAATGGTATTGCATTGAGTTTGTGGTAAATGTCTGAATTAAAGAAGTACACGCCATAAGATTTAACTTATATACATCATATATGATGTATCCCCTTCTCCTACAGAAGAAAGTTATATGTTTTCATGGGTGGATGTCTCTTTTTCCACTTCCATTCGGCATCTGCACCCTCTCACACTAACATCCAATGATTTGTATCCTATATACTCCTACTAACATCCAATGATTTGTATCCCATATATGATGAACTGAGAAGTAGAAGACATATGGAAACATAGAAACATGATGGCAGATAAAGGCCAAATGGCTCATCTGCGACATCCATCATCTCCTCCTCTTCCTAAGAGATCCCACAGGCCTTTCTCATGCTTTCTTAAATTCAGAGACAGTTTTTGTCTTCACCACCTCTATAGGGAGACTATTCCAAGCATCTACCACCTTATATGTAAATAAATCTATTTCCTTAGATTATTCCTGAGCCTATCACCTCTTAACTTCATCCTATGCCCTCTCATTCCTTCATTTGAAAAAAGTTCACCTCCTGCACATTTATGCCACAGATATATTTAAATATCTCTATCATATCCCCTCTCTCCTGCCTTTCTTCCAGAGTATATATATACTGCATCGAGTGTCATATGTATGATTACCTCCCCTCCGGGAGGCGGGCATACATATGCAGTCGGTGTCAGGAGCTGGATAGCCTGAGGATGGAGGTCGGCAGATTGAGGGTCAAGGTCCAGAAACTGGAGGGACTATGCAACACAGAGGAGACGAGCTGGTCAAACAAGGACACAGACGGAGCAGGCCTCATTGTGGACCAGGTGAGGGACCTCGAGAGATTCATCGAGGAGGCCTATAGGAAGGTTGAAGGACAGGACCAGCAGCTGTACAGACGGATGTCGGCAGACGAGACCCAGGATCCACAAGGCGACACCGGGGAAGGACCTAGCGGAGGAACCACACAAGAGGAGGAGACCGTGACTCACCGAGACCCCGAGGGAGAGACACCGCACTACACAGAGGACACGGACCTGAGACAGAGGAGGTTGCTGAGGAAAGGGAAGTCTGCTATTGTGGTGGGAGACTCGATCTTGAGAGAGGTAGATAGTCACATAGCTGGAGGAAGGGAGGACCGGCTAGTGACTTGTCTCCCAGGGGCCAAGATACGAGACGTCACTGATAGGATTGAGAGGATCCTGGACGGAGCAGAGACAGAGGAGACAGCGGTGATAATCCACGTCGGAACAAATGATGTGAGCCGGAGGAACTTCAGCATGGCCACGCTGACTGACCAGTTCAGGGTCCTGGGACGTAAACTGAAGCGGAATACCCGGAGGATAGCATTCTCAGAGATCCTGCCTGTACCGAGAGCAGATGCAAAGAGGCAGGCAGACCTCCAGGCTGTGAATACATGGTTGAGGAGATGGTGCCAGGAGGAGGGCTTCCACTTTGTGAGGAACTGGACGTCGTTCTGGGAAAAGAGTAGGCTCTACCGGCGGGACGGCCTGCACCTGAGCACAGAGGGAACTAGACTACTGGCCGCCAATGTGAGGAAGGAGATCGAGAGGGCTTTAAACTGAGGAGAGGGGGAAAGCCGACAGCTGATCTGATGTTGACGCTTCGGACAACAGTATCCAGAACAGATGCTGAACGGGCTGACTGCATAGAGGAAGCAGAGAGACCGATGGATCTTATGATCAGACAGCGAGGGAAACAACAGGTAAAGGGAGCTTGCTGGGAGGAGACTAAGGGGCATGGGGACACAGGGGGACTGGGTGGCACAAGGGCGAAAACGGAGGGCAACATAGGGGTGACACAAGGCGAGGGGGATCGAACAGAGGCCAGGGCCCAAGAGGGGGTAAGAAAACCCGGAGGAAAAGCGGGGAAGTGGGGTGACGGGAATGTGGGGAAACTGAAAGCTACGAGGGTAGAAGCTGAGGGCAGAGCAGAAATACAGGGAACAGGAGAGGCGGCCCAGGTATATGCAGAGATGGAGGAAAAACAAAGGGACCTGCGATGCTATTACGCAAATGCAAGAAGCCTCACGGCCAAAATGGGTGAACTAGAGGTCGTGGCCAAGGGGGAAGACCTGGATATAATTGGAATTACAGAAACATGGTGGACAGAGGAGAATCATTGGGATGTAGCGCTGCTGGGGTACAAACTCTACAGAAGGGACAGGACCCACAAGAAGGGGGGAGGCATAGCACTATATATAAAAGACTCTATCTACTCAGTCGGGATGGATATGGCAACGAAGGCAGAGGGGCTGGAATCGCTATGGGTCAAATTGCCAGGAAACAAGGGTGCAGGCATAAAACTGGGGCTGTACTATCGCCCACCTGGTACGCCAGAAGGAGTCGGACACGACTTGGAAGCTGAACTGAGACAGGAGTGCAGGACTGGAAGTGTGACAGTGATGGGGGACTTCAACTACCCGGGGATAGACTGGAGTACGGGTCACTCCAACTGCACTAGGGAAACAGGATTTGTAGAAGCTGTAAGGGACTGCTTCATGGAGCAACTGGTCAGGGAACCGACACGAGGGAGTGCTACTCTTGACCTCATCCTGAACGGATTAGGGGGGTCTGCAAGTGGGGTAGAAGTGGGAGGACCACTAGGCAACAGTGACCACAATGCGATCAGATTCACATTAGAAAGGGGGACACCCACAGTAAGGAGGACCGCAACAACTGCGCTCAACTTCAAGAAAGGGAACTATGTTGCTATGAGGGAAATGGTGGGGAGGAAGCTCAAAAACATCTTTAGGATGGAGACTGTGGAAAGCACCTGGACCCTATTCAGGGACACCCTGCAGGAAGCACAAAGAAGGTACGTCCCCAGTTTCAGGAAAGGCTGCAAGAACAAGAGGTCAAAGGACCCAGTTTGGATCTCAACAGAAGTAAAGAGGGCAATAAATGACAAAAAAGTATCCTTTCGGAGATGGAAAAAGGACCCAACGGAGGAAAATCACCAGGCGCACAGGAATTGCCAAAAGGAATGCCACCGAGAGGTTAGAAAAGCAAAAGGAAAATACGAAGAGGGGCTGGCCAGGGAAGCGAAAAACTTCAAGGCATTCTTCAGTTACGTAAAGGGGAAGCGACCAGCGAGAGAGGAGGTGGGGCCGTTGGACGATGGGGATAGGAAGGGAGTGATAAAGGAGGATAAAGAGATAGCTGAGAGGTTGAACACGTTCTTCTCGTCGGTTTTCACGAGAGAAGATATATCTAATATACCGGACTCAGAAGAGCTCATGAGTGGGGAACAGGCTGAAAAATTGGAGCACATAGAGGTAAGTAAGGAGGATGTCCTCAAACAGATAGACAGGTTAAAATGCGGCAAATCACCGGGTCCAGACGGGATCCACCCAAGGGTTCTGAAGGAACTAAGACAAGAAATAGCGGACACAATCCAGCATGTTTGCAACCTATCCTTAAGAACTGGAGAGGTACCAGAGGACTGGAGATTGGCGAATGTCACACCTATCTTCAAAAAGGGATCGAGGGGTGACCCCGGGAACTACAGGCCGGTGAGCCTGACTTCAATTATAGGGAAGATGGTGGAAGCTATGATCAAGGACAGCATTTGCGAGCACATTGAGAGAAATGGCCTACTGAGAAAAAGCCAGCACGATTCTGTAAGGGAAGGTCGTGCTTAACGAACCTTCTGTACTTCTTTGAGGGAATAAGCAGTCGGGTGGACAATGGGGAACCCGTCGACATCATTTACCTCGATTTCCAAAAGGCTTTCGACAAGGTTCCACATGAAAGGCTGCTTAGGAAGCTGTGGAACCACGGGGTGGGAGGGGATGTGCACAGATGGATTGAGCACTGGTTGTCGGGTAGACTGCAGAGGGTCGGAGTAAAGGGCCAATTTTCTGACTGGCGGGGAGTCACGAGCGGTGTGCCACAGGGATCGGTGCTGGGGCCGTTACTCTTCAACATATTTATCAATGACCTGGAAAAGGAGGCAAAGTGCGAGGTTATAAAATTTGCAGACGATACCAAACTGTGCGGCAGAGTTAGCTCCAGGGAGGAGTGTGAGGACCTGCAAAGGGACCTAGACAAGCTGGAAGACTGGGCAAACAAATGGCAAATGCGCTTTAACGTGAAAAAATGTAAGGTCATGCATATAGGGAAAAAGAACCCGTTGTTCAACTACAAAATGGGGGGGGCATTGTTGGGAGAAAGCAGTCTTGAGAGAGACTTGGGTGTGCTGGTGGATGCATCACTGAAGCCATCTGCACAATGCGCAGCGGCCTCGAAAAAAGCCAACAGGATGCTGGGCATCATAAAGAGGGGCATAACAACCAGGACGCGGGAAGTCATCATGCCATTGTATCGATCGATGGTGCGTCCTCATCTGGAATACTGCGTTCAATATTGGTCGCCATACCTCAAGAAAGACATGGCGGTACTTGAGAGAGTCCAAAGGAGAGCAACGAAACTGGTAAGAGGGCTGGAACACTGCCCATATGCCGAGAGGTTGGACAGGCTGGGGCTCTTCTCTCTGGAAAAAAGGAGGCTCAGGGGTGATATGATAGAGACCTTCAAGATCATGAGGGCCATAGAGAGGGTGGATAGGGACAGATTCTTCAGGCTGAAGGGGACAACAGGTACGAGGGGGCACTCGGAGAAACTCAAGGGTGATAGGTTCAAAACAAATGCAAGGAAGTTTTTCTTCACCCAAAGGGTCGTGGACACTTGGAATGCGCTACCGGAGGAAGTGATCGGGCAGAGTACGGTACAGGGATTCAAACAGAGACTGGACAGATTCCTGGGGGATAAAGGGATCGTGGGATACTGAGAAAGTATAGAAACCCAACCAGGTCGTGCATGTGCAAGACCGGAGGGCTAGGACTTCGATGGGAAGATAGGACTCATCAGGAAACCAAGGTGGCATGGGGGCCCCTTCTGATGATTTAGACAGGTCATGACCTGTTTGGGCCGCCGCGGGAGCGGACTGCTGGGCTAGATGGACCTATGGTCTGACCCGGCGGAGGCACTGCTTATGTTCTTATGTTCTTATGAAGTCTCTAAGTCTGTGAACCACCACAATGGCGACACACCCCACTTGTAAGGGTTCAATCATAGGATAGCAAGAGGGCCTACAAAGCTATTTACAGGTACTCGTCAACTTATGACCACAATTGATTCTGACTGATAGGTCGTAAGTTGATCCGGACGTAAGTAGACCTATGTTAATTTAAGGCAAGAATATTAGACTGGGTAATGATATTTTAATCATCTTAAAGCAATCTGTTAACAACATTTTCTTTCTTTCTAAGTCAAACAACAATACAATTGTGGAAAACAGACAAAAATAAGAAATACAGTACAGTAAAGTACATTTAATTCATGGCACCACTGGTGCTTGGCTGTGGATTGTTGATATCTCCTTCATTAGGCAAGGCTGTGGACCCGGTGATGGGTGGAGTTGCTCTTTTAATAAACATAGTGAGCTTAGTCTGAATTGTTTGCTTTTTTTTCTCTTTATAAATTTCGCAATAAGGACGAAATGTGTCGTGTGCCATCCGTTCAATCCTCGCAAATCGTTCAATGTTTGGGTCCATGTCTTCAAAATGGGCAAGGAGTTTATTCAGTAGAGATAAATCTTCTGACAATCCCTTTGTGGTGAACATTCGTTGTGGCGCCTCATCTTCTTGGTCTTTCTCTAATTCTCTTATTTTTTCTTCTGCCACTCTTTCTTCTTCTAATTCTATCAGCTCTTCATTCATAAGTTCCCCTGATTCCCGGTCTAGCAACTCCTCAACATCTTTCATTTCACATTCCAATTTTGACAGTTTCACTATTTCTTCATGAATCTTATCAAGTTCTTGTTCACTGTTAAATCCAGCAAAGGTATTCACATAGCGCTTAACACACTTCTTCCATAGACCATTCATACACTTTTCCATCACTGAGTCCCAAGCAGTAGCAAGATTTTTTATACACTTAAGAATGTTATACTGTTTCCAATAGTCACGTAGTGATAGTTCAGGGTCGACATCTATAGCAGCTATGACTTGGGTGAAAGTGGTTCTGAGATAGTTTGCCTTCAAAGTAGCAATCGCTCCTTGGTCCATCGGTTGAATAAGTGTAGTGTTCGGGGGCAAAAATAACACTTTCACATTGGGATAGACATCAGCTAAGTGATGTGGATGTCCAGGTGCATTATCAAGCACTTGAGGAATAAAACAATTTCTGTACCAATCCTCAAATAAAGCCTGGTTCATCCAGGCAATACGGCTTGATCTATAATAAACTGGCAAAGTATTCTTGTTCACATTCTTAAATGCACATGGATTATCAGAATGGTAAATTAATAAGGGCTTCAGCTTGAACCCATTGATATTCCCTTCAAGCAGTAGAGCTTTAAATCCTGGCATGCTTTTAGCTTCTTTGTGGATGTAAGTGCGTCCTGGCATCCGCTTCCAATATAACCCTGTTTCATCCACATTAACAATTTGCTCTGCCAGGTAACCCTCCACCTTGATTATTTCTTCTAAACTATCAACAAACTTTTTAGCTCCTTCCTCATCTGCACTTGCTGCTTCTCCAGCCACCTGAACATTATGGGGTTCATAATAAAAAAAAACATCTAGAAAGTGTCCTAAATGGCTACTTAGACGATAAAAACGCCTGATCGTCCAAGTACCTATACCCAAAGCTGGTTTTTAGACGTATCTAAAAACAGCTTAGGCCTTTCCCCTGCCACTAAACGCACAGAGAGAAAAGAGGTGTGTTTAGAGGAGGGGAAAGGGCGGGCAGTGGGCGGGAGGTGGGCCAACCTACACCTAGGCGTACAACAGGTATAACCAAAACATTAACAGGTTGCCTAGTTGGCACTTAGACCTTTTTGACTTAAACGAAGTCAAACCAGGTCTAAGTGCCGAAAAAGGGGCCGTTGAGCTGATGGCCGCTGGCGCCATCAGTTCAGTGGCCGGCAAACTACCCACTGCAAGCATCGCGGCAGGAGAGATGCCTTATTTCCCCTACCGCGATGCCATCACTCCTCTACCCGAACTGCCAGGCAACTTACGATTTATGCAAGTTATGACTGTTCGACCTTATGACATGACTTCTGCTCTCCCAAGTCTCGCTACGCAGCATAATAACATACGCAAGGGTGTTGCCCCACGTGAGTTTGTGCCTTGTTGTTTTGGCGATTTCATGCCCTTAAAATGACTACAAAGAGGAAATTGTCTTTGACCACTCCTCAGCCTTCCAAAAAGGAAAGAAAGGCCATAGATCTATACACCAAAATGATGATAATAAAGTAGAATGAAGGAGAAAAGAAAGTGAATGCGATCACATGTGATATAAAGTTATCACACTCTACTGTGTCAACTATTATAAAGGACAAAAAATAGAATTTGTGAAGCTGTGAAAGGTTCTGCACCTATGCGGTCAACAGTGATTATGAAGCAACATACTGGGCCCATTCATGAAATGGAGAAATTGTTAAACATTTGGATGGAAGACCAGATTCAAAAGTGGATGCTGTTAAGCCTCTTTACAGTACAGTTGAAGGCTAGAAGTCTATTTGGGATTTTAAAGGAATGCGCTGGAGAAGACTACAGTCAAGAATTTGTGGCAAGTACTGGTTGGTTTAAGAGGTTTAAAAATAAATTCCAGATGGGTGGAGGGGCATAATCAAAAAAAACGTTTAAGTCCCCTTTTGGCCTAAGTCCTTAAACGTTCAAAGCAGAAGCAGGGAAAGTGTCCATAACCAAAACAAATGTCCTTGTTTTGATTATGGCCTATTCTGATGGGCCCAGGTGCCTTAGGCCCCACCTGTGGGCAGGGCTTTGGGACGGTTGGGCCAATCCAGGCCCATTCTGGCGTCGGCTGCCTGCCGGACGGGCGGGTTTGGCACCCATCCATCCAGCCAACTTTAAAAGGTACGGGGAAGGGGGGGTCGTGGGGTCGGCCGGGGGGTCGCGGGTCGGTTGGGGGGGGGCGATCGGGGGTTCTGGGGGGACAGTCATTGGGGGGAGGGGGGTTGTGTCGAGGGCAGGAGGGCCTGGGATCTACTGTACTGTACCTGTACATCGAGCTCCTCTGGCAGTATTCAAATCTAGACTAAAAGTCCACTTTTTTGAGGCTGCTAGGTCCCAAAGGAAGGAAATCATGGAGGCACACATGGTCAAAGCTGAAGAGATCTTTAAAAATCAAGAGATCCTGCAATGCCTTATGGTGAAGCAGCCCACCAAGGTTAAACGCAGCCATGTCGGGCAGTATTTAACCTACTTTTAGAAACATTTTTAAAGAATTCTTCAACTTTGACTGTGTCTGCCTCCATGATTTTGTTCCACTGAATTCCTGCCTAAATGTACTGTTATACAAGTGAAGGACAATTCTGTAACTGCGTGTGAGCAAGGTGCATGTAATAGCAGGAAAAAGAAGCATTTACAGTATGTACATAAGTGTACTATGCACTATTCTATACGGGAGCACATAAATGCATTAGTACTTAAATGCAAGGAGTAGAGGACCTGTGTGTGCAGGATTTGCACACTGCATGTTGCACTTAGGTGTGAACATTTACACTTACCATTGACCTGGTGTAAGAGGGTGCAGCTAACTTTAGTTCACCAATGTGAGTTTACACCAGTGTTCTTTAATGAAATCTGGATGCTTCTCACACAGCATTGTGGCACCCAGTTATAGAACAACCCTCTTATCGCTCATGCTTTCTAGCATGTAAGCAAACAAATATAGCAAAGGTTTTACTGCACATATACTCATAGAATCCCTAATTCTTTCAGTCCAGTAGGGAATCCCTAATCATATGCAGTTTAAATCTGAGGAAGGGAAGAACACAATGAGATATCTTCAAGCATCTAGAAAAACCTGGTTTACCATTGGTTGACATCAACTAGTTTTAAAGCTGCATTGGGAATGGTCAGAACATTGCAATTAGTTAGTACTTGTCTTCACCGACTCTATTTCATGCCTGATTTCATATAGATAAACTAATTTCTAAAACTTAATGAGGTGCTAATTACAAAGAAGTAGATTTAATGAGTATCACAATAATTATATGAAATCTGAATGCACCGAATTATGAAAATATGTGGAAGATACAGGAATGGAGATTGGATATAGAGTAGTTAAAGTCTTAATGATTCTTGCCACTGCTCATAAGCACTAAACATATTTTAATTTAACCTCTTTTTGTATCTTTCACCGTGTAGAATAGTGTTTGAGGTGATCAAGTAGTATCTTGAAAAATTGTCTGGAGTATACAGTACATATAACACAGAGGATCTCTAATTAGAAAGCAAATGATATAAATTAAAGAACTAAGGCTGGTATTGGACAGATTTGTAAGGTTTGTGTCCCATAGGTGGTGAATTGGTGTAGGATGGGCTTGGGAGGGCATCAGTGGGAACTCCATTAACTTGGAACATGAGGATGTTTACAGTAGATATCCTGCAAACAACAGGATGGTTGGATAGACTGGAGTGAGCTTAGATGGCAACTTCAGCATTTGGAACCTAGGACAATACCAGGTGGACTTTAGTATATAGCCCAGAAATATCAAAGCAGAGACAAGGTAATTTAATCATGTATTTTTAATTAGAATAACTAATGGGCAGATTGGATAGACTGTTCAGGGCTTTATCTGCCATCATTTACTATGCTACTATGTTATGTTACATACTAGTTGTTTAGCCCGTTACATTAACAGGTGCTAGCAGCCCTTCTCCCTTACTTTTACCTCCTCCCTGTCCAGCAGCACCCCCACCCATTCCCTGCTCCCCCTATATAGCAGTAGCCCTTCTCCTTTTATCTCCCCCTGTTCAGCATCACCCCATTTCCAGATCCCCGTATCCAGCAGTAGCTCTTCTCCTTTGCAGGAGCCCTTCTCCCTTCCTTTTACTTCCCCCCCCTCCCGTCTAGCAGCACCTCTTCCCTGCTTCCCCTATCCAGCAGTAGGCCTCCCTTCCTGTTACCTCCCCCCCTGTCTAGAATCACCTCTTCCCTGCTCCTCCTGTACTGCAGCACCCCCTTACCTGCTCTCCCTGTCCAGTCCGGTGATCTCCGAAGGGAGTCTAGTTTCTGTCCGGTCCCCGCCAGGCGTGTGAGCCTGCTCCGCCCCCTCCCGACCTGCCGGGAGTATTTGAATTAGACGTAACGGTTCCTGTTGAGGGAAGCACTCCTCACCGGACTCAGCGGTGAACTCCAGCCATCGGGCCGACATCCGTCTTGTTTTGTTTTTTTGTTTTTTAGTTGAAAGACACGGCGGTGGCTCCTCTCATGATCCCCGCCTGCGTCGGAAGTCCAACGCAGGCGGGGATCGTGAGATTAGCCACCGCCGCGTCTTTCAAAGAATCGTAAGCCGCGCATGCACACTTCCTATGTGTCAAATATAGGGCTCACGTGACAGTGGATCGCAGGCGCTCCTCTTGCTCTCCGGCTGGTGTTAACGTCTGGGGCATTTTTTATTGTTATGTGTAATCAAGGCAGAGATGAGAAGTGGCTCGAGCCGACGCGCTTTTGCTGGGGACTCGTACAGTCCAGTCCTTCGCGAGAGTGTAGGGCAGTGGGGCCGTAGTAAGAGCGGGGCATGCTGCATTCTTGGCGGCCACGGACATACGGATCATGGAAGCAAGCCGATAAGAATGCGCATGCGCCGCCTATGGTTTTATTATATAGATGTATAACTTTGCACTGAAAGGTGTGCATGTAAATTTGAGCACTTTATAGAGAATCTGGGGATTCCCCAGGATTTTCTCTATTGTGCTCAAATTTGTGTACACAATTTATTTATTTATTTTTAGTTCAATAAATTTTATTATATAATACTTATAGATACAACCAAGTCATAACAGTTTTACATTATACATAGGAACCAACAATCATCCTTAACAGTTGTATAATACTTCAGAAAAAAAAGTATTAATTAACACAATTAAAACAAAGCACAAATAAAGGCAATTCACTAGATAATAACAATAATCAACATCTAGATAGTAACAATAATCAACATCTAATTAACGGTATGGATGTGCATTAATAAATTTCAACAAAATAAATCTGCTACATCACTATATTTTATGAGCGGTTTCTAGATCTTACGATATGTGTGCAAACTGCCCTTTTTTTGTCAGCAAAAGCCCTTTCGAATTTAGCTATGAGACATACAGAATTCCACCAAGTAATATACTCTATCCCCGTAAAATCTTTCCAATGGCTAAGAATTGTTTTTATTGCTAAATTTAGTAATATTCGCAATAATTTAGCCAGCTCATCTGTGATTGGGGCCTTTAGACCTATTCTGCCCAGCAGAATAACATTTATGGTTAATTGTTCTTGAATGTTAACAAACAAACAAATGGACTCCCAAACTTGTTTCCAAAAGTACTGTAAATGTTCACATTGGAAAAGTAAGTGAACTAAAGTACCTGTGTCTTTGCCACAGGACCAGCATTTATTTGATTCATTAATTTTGATCTTGCTCAATTTATATGGAGTCCATATGGCTTTATGTACAACAAAATATATAGATTGGGTCATAGCCATAATTGATTAACACGCTAATTAGTGCCAATAATTGGGCACAAACAATCAATTATTGCCCTTAATTATCAACAATGTAAAACTTGTGCATGCATCTTATTAAGCACTATAACGATGCACATTATATTTATTTATTTCTAAAATTTGTAGACCGCCTATATTTTGAACTGTATTTTGAATAGAAAGAAATGCATTTCTTTCTATATTTTGAATAGAAAGAAATGCATTTCTTTCTATTTCTTTTGTGGTGTGTGCAGAGTCTAGCATATTAGGGTTTCATTTGGGTACAATAGTACTTTGTGTTTGTGGGTTAGTATTTGAAAATGTTTTTTTCTGCTTGTGTGACTGAGGCCAGGTGTTCTGATGGGGATGAAAGTCCAGAAAGTTTGATTGGTGTCACGGCCTCAAGTAGGAAGATATTTGTTGGCTCTCCTTCAGCTTTTTTGGACTCAAAATAGCTCCAATTTAAAAATTAGAGAAAACCACTGTCCTACCACCTACTGTATTTTTGAAGTTATTTGTGATGTGAGTGGGCATTGAAGAACTCACAACACTGCAATTTGTGCAAAGTATGTTGTTTATGAAAATTAAATAGTTACAAAAAAAAGGAAACAAAAAATGGTGCTAGATGAATAATTGGTCTGACCCGGTATTGCTATTCTTATGCTCTTTGCAGGGTTTTGTATTACTTTTTGATGTACTTCTACAAGGAGAACTGTTCCAGCAGTTGGTAATGGAACTCATGTGTGAGAGGGGTCATACTAGACTTAGTGTTTACAAACGAGGAAAGTGTTTCTGATGTTACAGTGGGTGATCATCTGCCATCCAGTGATCACTGCATGGTATGGCTTAATATTAAGATGGGTATAGCAAGGGCTCATTCAAAAGCAAAGGTTCTAGACTTTAAAATAACTAACTTTGTTCAGATGGAGGATTACACCAAGGAATTGTTGTCTGGATGAGAATGTCTGGAAGGAGTGGAAATGCAGTGGGCAAAACTGAAAGGATTAAATTGAAAGAGCCATAAACCTTTTGTGAGGCAAGTAAGTAAGAGGAAAAAAAGGCCGCTTTGGTTCTCAAAAGTAGTAGCTGAGAAGGTAAGGAATAAGAGGTTAGCTTTTATAAACTACAAAAGATCACAGAAAGAGGAAGACAGGCAAAAATAACTAGAAAAGTAAAGACAGGCTGGTTGTTTAGTCAGGAAAGCAAAGATGCAGATGGAAGAAAAAATAGCTGACATGGCAAAATGGGGAGACAAAACATTTTTTAGATATATTAGTGATAGGAAGTGCAAAAGTGGCATTATGAGACTCAAAAGTGAAGGGGAGAAATATGTAGAAGCTGATAAAGAAAATACTGAAGCAACGGGAGCATGACTGCAAAAGACAAATATGAATAGGGATGGAGGAGTGGTAGACCCTCATCAATTTTCAGAGGGTTGTGTTTATGAGGAGCTAGCTAAAATAAAGATAGGCAAAGCGATGGGGCGGATGGTGTACATCTGAGGGTGGTGAAGGAACTTAGGAAAGTTCTGGTGGCTCCACTGACTGACCTTTTCAATGAGTCTCTAGAGTCAGAAATAGTACCGGAGGACTGGAGAAGGGCGGATGTGGTCCCTCTCACAAAAGTGGAAGTAAAGAAAAGTAGGGAATTACAGGCCAGTAAGTCTGATTTCTGTGGTAAGTAAATTAATGGAAACACTTTTAAAACAGAAAATGGTGAAATTTCTGGAATTCTGTGCATTACAGGACTGAAGGCAACATGGATTCACTAGAGGTAGGTCTTGTCAGCCAAATCTGATCAATTTCTTTAACTGAGTGACCAGAGAATTGGATAGAGGGAGTGTTGTGTATTTAGATTTTAGCAAAGTTTTTGACAGTGTTCCATACAGACGTCTAATAAATAAACTGAGTGACTTCGGGATGGGTCCCAAAGTGACGTGCTGAGTCAAAAACTTGTTGAGTGGGAGGTGACAGAGATCGCTCTGAGGAAAGGGATGTTACCAGTGGTATGCCTCAAGGTTCTGTTCTTGGGCCTGTTTTTTTAAACATTTTTATAAACAAAATTGCTGAAGGGCTGTCAGGTAAATTTGCCTCTTTGCGGATGATACCAAAATCTGCCCAGGATGGTGTGAATAACATGAAGAAAGACCTGGCAAAGTTTGAAGAATGGTCTGAAATTTGGCAGCTAAAATTTAATGCTAAGAAATGCAAGGTCATGCATTTGGGCTGCAAAATCTTGAAGGAACCGTACAGTTTAGGGGATGAAGAACTTATGTGCAGGACAGAAGAACTTATGTGTAGGACAGATGAACGGGACTTGGATGTGATTGTATGTGTGATTGGGTATGATCTTAAGGTGGCCAAAGAGGTTGAAAAGGTGACGGTGAAAGCTAGAAGGATGCTAGAGTGCATAGGAATAGGTATGGCAGTAGGAAAAAGGAGGTATTGATGCCCCTGTATAAGACTTTGGTGAGATCTCATTTAGAATATTGTATACAATTCTGGAGGATGCACCTTCAAAAAGATATAAAAAGGATTGAGTTGGTCCAGAGGAAGGCTACTAAAATGGTGTGTGGTCTTCATCATAAGGTATATGAGGACAGACTTAAAGATGTCAATCTGTATATTTTGGAGGAAAGGTGGGAGAGGGGAGATATGATTGAAATGTTTAAATCCCAAAAATCAATCAACAAAAATATTACTCGCCAGAGATGGGCGACACCCCCCCTCCCCCGATAAACATTTCACAACAAAGTGGAGAAAAAGCCTCAAAATTTTCAACGCAGCAGTGAACAACTCTCAATACTGTTTTAAGATTCCAAGCTGATTAATTTACTGGCAAAAAACTCCACCACCACTGAAATGTAATTATCAAAAGGGTAAAGCAAAATCAAAAAGTTTTACTTAGCTTGGGAACATGGTCTGAAACGCCATGCTGTGTTGATAGAAAATGTCTGGCCAGACTATCGATGGAAACGCCACGGCTCCAATCAGATGTACAGTCCAGAATCCATGCCCAATCCTCCAACAAGTGCCTTGTTTTGCCTCTCAAAGGCTTCCTCAGGGAATATATCAGCTGGAAAACTCCGCTCCTCTTCCATGCACACAGGCACAAGAAATGCCCGTTGCTAAAAAGAACTGCAAGATCCAACTTCCGGTGGCACTTCTGGGTTACGACGTCATCACAGCAACCAAAAACCTGGCTGCCATTCGTCCACAAAACTGCCATTCATCCTTCAAACTGCCACTCATCTGAAAAATACCACCCACTCCACCCGCTGATTAAGGCCATTAGGCCATATAGTGTCCAAAAAGAAAATCTAGCACTGTTCATGCTGGTACAAAAGCCTCTTCACATTGCCCTTCCGTGGGGTAACAGGAATGTGTTCCAACACAAAACACACAAAATCATCAAAATTATGCCGTTTTTTGGCATAATGGCGGGTCAGGATGTCAACTTCTTTTCTGTGACCAATGTTAGACCATTGTTCAAATAACCGAGTCTTAAAACATCTGGCAGTGCGGCCAATGTAAGTTATCCCTCAAGGGCACGTCATCCCATACACTACTCCTCTTGTTTCACATGTGGTCAAGGAGCATAATTTCACCACCGCTCTTCTGCCTGGGATTTGTGCAGCGCAAGCTGCACATTTTCCACAACAAAAATGACCCACCTCTCCTTCCTCCTGGACAGTCCAAACATCAGCCTTACACAAAATGTCATTTAGATTCCTGTTGCGTGTATAAGCAATCTTGCACTCTTGATTGTGAAAACATGCGACTGTTTGCATCATAGGCCAGATATTCCTGATCTTTCTGCCTAAACTTTGTGCCACAGCAGAAAACTTCATAATGCATGGAACAACTTTGTCATCTGAAGCCCGTGTGTGATATTGCAACAATTGTTCCCTCGGGCTGAACCTGGCCCTCTGCCAGGATTTCTGAATTATTCTATGCAGATAACCTCTATCTCTATATCGTTGTTTAAGAGGTTCCGCTTGACTCAGAATTGTTCCATCGAACTGCAAATCCGTCTGTAGCGAAAAAAACAGACATGGGTAAATTGTTTTTTAACCCAGCCGGGTGCATGCTGGTATATTCCAAAAATGTATTCCAGTCAGAAGGTTTTAGAAATACTGACCTGGCAAACCTATCTTCTTCCAAATGAATCTTCACATCCAGAAATGACAACTCGATGCTGTTAACTTTAATATCAAACTGGATGGAAGGATGACATCTATTCAAAAATTCCCAAAATGCATCTAATTCCACCTTAGTAGAATCCTATAAGAAGAATATGTCGTCAATAAACCGCTTCCACATCCAAACATGGGCAAAAAAACCAGATGGATAAATCCAGTGTTGTTCAAAAACAGCCATTTATAAATTGGCAATTGACGGAGCGAACGCTGCCCCCCATGGCTACTCCCATACATTGTTGATAAAATTTTCCATCAAATATGAAATAATTCCAGGACATAGTGACCCTGGTCAGTTTTAACAAAAATTCCGTTAGCACCAAATGAGGACAAACTCTTCTATTAAGAATTTCTTCCACAACTGCCAATGCTTCATCCTATGGAATGCAGATATATAGGGAGCGCACATCAAGGGAGACCATGAACGTCATAGAGGCAATGTTCTTCTGGTCCTCAAGACATTGCAAAAAAATGAGTAGTGTCTTGTATGTAGGAAGATATCTCAAGGACCATCGGAGCTAAAAATGTGTCAATATATTTGCACACCTATTCAAGCGTGGACCCACGAGCAGATACAATGAGACGACCCGGGGGATGGTGCATATCTTTGTGCACTTTAGGCAGGAAGTATAAAACCGGTACCTTAAATATCTGATGTGTCAAAAATTGATACTCCGATTTGGTCAAAAAGCCCACCTTCCTACCCTCGTTCAAAATCCCCAAAAGAATTGCAAAAATGTCATCAGAAGGATCATTAGGCAAACACGTGTACACAGAACTGTCATTCAATTGCCGATATGTTTCCTGTAAATATTGGACTTTGTCCTGAATAACTATGCCCCCTCCTTTATCTGCCTTGCGTATTACAATGTTCTTATCTTCTTGTAAAGTTTGCAGAATTTTTTTCTGGGGGAAAGCCAAGTTATTATGCATACGACGCTGTGTCCTTTCTAACTTGGATTGTTCTGTCAAAACTAGGGCTTTAAAACCAGCCAACCCTGGATCCAAATGGCCCGGGGGAATCCAGGTACTTTAGTCAGGAACCACAGAGTGATCACTTTTAGGCTCAGAATCAGAAAAAGATAACTGTAATTGTAGAAATCTGAAATTTTTTTCTAAATCAGTCCTTAGTTGAAACGGATCGTAAACTTTAGTTGGAACATAAGACAAACCCTTATCCAGGACCACAATCTCTTGACTCGTGAACGACCTGGATGACAGATTAATTACTTCCCTCTGGCATTCCGATTGGATCTCGTGACCGGGCCCCCTTGAAACTGAACTCTGTTCGCTTGCCGTCTCCCCCGACGGGACTGGCCTCGTCGTCCTAAAAAAGGCTTCCTGCTGGACATATCATCACTACTAACTGAGGAATCGGTGGTAGTCATTCCTGCCTGAGCTCTGCCTCCATCATCTTCTCTCATCCAGCGGTACACATACCCCTCTGTATAATCTTTTTGGTCTCGTTGAAATTTTTTAAGCTTTTTTATTCACAATTCTTCCTTAAATTTCTCAATTATAAGTTTCCAATTTCATGCTAAATTGCTGAGACTCAACTCTTATTTTCTCCTGAGAGGTCTGGATGATGAGAAGCATTAAGTCTAGAGAACACTGATTGAGTATCGCGTTCCATTTATCAATGAATGCCTTATCTTCAACAAACAACCGAGGAGCTTTATTGATCCTCAAACCCCGGGGAATGACTTCCTTTTTACAATAGTTCCCCATTGCGGCACTGTGGACCTCTGTTATGAACATACTTTTTGCTTGTTCAAGCAATTCAGCCCATTTAGAATTCCTAATCATGCTCTCCAGTGACAATAACAATGAAGGAGCTTGTAAGATGTCTGCCCTCTGATCCCCCGAAAATCGGAATCCGCTGTTCCACGCCTGGGCCATCCTGAAAATTATATTGTCTCACAAGAAAAAATTATAGAGTAATAGAAAATATTACAAAAAACAAAAATATTTTTGTTGATTGATTTTTGGGATTTTTCTATTACTCTGAGTCATGGAGCGAAGAGTTCTAGAGGAGTTATGGGGAATAAGGAGTATGTTATTTGGGAGCCATTAACAAGATACTATACAGATTGAAATTAATGCATAGAGTAAATATTATTTTTTTCCCTTTTGTTCATACACGTCCAGCCTAGGTCAGGCCAATTGTCCCTCTAAGGCAGTAGCCCCATTTCATGTTCAAGTTCAAGTTCAAGTTCACGTTTATTTGATTAATCGCCTATATAAAACATTCTAAGCGATGTACAATTAAAAACAAATTATGAGAAGACATACAATCTTAGTAATAACAAATTAAAACAGAAAACAGCAATTATTAACAGCATGTTTAAAAGCAAAAAACAAATTAAAAACAGAAAACAGAAATTGTTAACAGCAAATATAAAGCAAAAAGGTCTAGAAATTTAAAGATTTCTCTGTACAAATAGTTTAGTGACAAACGTGACATTGAGGGAAGAGGGGAATAAAGTTACAGTTTTCTCATGGTGTCTAATATATAATTCTTAAAAAAAAAAAAAAAAAAAGCCCAAGCTTAAAATGCTGCAGATTTGGTATATGCTCCAATGAAGTATCCAGTGGGCTTTGAACTAGGAACCTAAGAGTTGGGGGGTGGGGGTGGGTGACATCAACTTTACCACTACACACAGCTCCTCTACACATAAACATGACAGCATAGATGGTAAAGTGTGTTTCAACATTGCTACACTCTATATTGTTCTGTAATGTCATTTATCCCAGGACAATTAGGCAGCCCTATTCTCGCTGATGGGTGGCGGCGCCAACGGAGCCCCGGTGCGGAAGTTTTGAAGTGGGTTGCGCTCTGGGAGCTTGGAGGTTTCTGGCTGGCCCATACCGCGCACGCACGGGTGCCTTCCCGCCCGACGGAGGTGCGCGGTCCCTCATTTTCTTAGTTTCCACGGAGTTAAGAAGTCGCGTTTCAATGGCTGTTGAACTTTTCTCGCTGCCTTCCCGCTCACGCAGCATTTTTTTCTTCATTTTTTCCTCATTTTCTTCAGGTTTTTTTTTGATTTGTTTAAAAAAATCTTACCTGTTTTTAGATTTTGCTGAGGCCGTGATTCCCTTCATGTCCTGTCCACAATCAGGTTTTAAGAAGTGTCAACAGTATGCTCGCCCTATTTCCCTCACGGATCCGCATCGCTGATGCCTCCAGTGCTTGGGTTCAGATCATAGGGCTGATTCCTGCATCCTTTGTTCTTCTCTTCAAAAGAGGACCTTCAAAAAAATGTTGAATTCAGTAACGGTTATTATTCGGCGCCGGTATGGAGGGTGATTCGACATTGGCTCTGACGTCAGCGTCTTTCGACACCGCAAGATTCTTCATCGGTGTTGCACCCAGTAGGTAAGCCGGCTAAGAAGCCTTCCCCTACTCCTACTGGCCCTCAGGTCACTCCAGCAGTGAGCCAAGTCCTGCAGATCTCAAAGCGCCCCAAAAAATGCTTGGCTCCCATTGAGGTGAGTGCCTTGTCATCGGTCTCATCATCTCCGGAGCGCAGAGCGGCACCGAAGGTACTGGCGAAAAAGCAAGCAATACCGGTGCAATCTTTGGATGATAAAATTGCAGCGATAATGCAAGTCCAGCTTCGAGAGCAGTTGCAGCTCATTCTTCCTGCCTTGCTGCCATCGGCTCCCCCGGTACCGGTCCGGTCTGAGCCCATGTTATCGGCATTACAGCATTACAATTACAAATACAGCAGTAATCTGAATGATCTGAAGGCGTCATCTCTTTTTTTGTTATGCCTTTGTAAGGGGCGTTGCAATAGTCTACGCAGGAGATCACTAATGAGTGAATCAGGGTGTTCAAAGAGGACGGCTCAAGTAATTTGGAGAGAGATCTGATCATTCTTAGACAATAGAAGCAGTGTTTCACCACTGTGCTGATGTGAAGGTGATAGGTGAATTTACTGTCCAAGGTGACTTCAACCAGTTTGTTTGTTTTTTTTAAAGATGTTTTTATTAACAGTGTGCATCAGTACTCAAACAACACTTGAAGGCACGATTTTGATGGGTAGAGATTTGAATTTGAGCCGGGCCTGAATAGATAGTCCCTCTTTGAAGGGAAATATCATTAATTTGGACTTTTCAATATTAAAAATATAAGATGGCAGAATAATATGTTAGGGCTCCTTTTACTAAGCTGTGTTAGGGTATTAATGCGCTGAATTGCCCCGCGCGCTAGCCCTTAACACCAGCATTGAGCTGGCGTTAGTTCTAGCCACATAGCGCACGGTAATATCCTGTGTGCACTAAAAACGCTAGCGCACCTTAGTAAAAGGAGCCCTTAGCGTGCTAAGGAAACATTAGAAAATATCTTTCTGTTTTATACCAGTAGATGTTGAAGATGCTAAATATTATTATTATTAATTTTTAAAAGAAGCTATTGATGTATGAGGGGCCGTATTTTACCAATGCAATGAAAAAAAGTGGAAAATTATTGAACTAAGTGTACAGTTCTCAATGGAGACTGCCCTGACTTTGTTGGTTGGGCTGAGAACTTCTCAGCGGCAACCTCTTATTTATTCACCAGCTCACAGTATTGATGATTTAATTGTATTGTTTTTCAACATCAGGGAAGCTTATAATTTTTATCAAGGTTTAAAAATATGGCAATGAAATGTGTTGTGTTCTTCACACAAATGTGCTGGGTTAATATTCTAAAGATTTGTTTGCTTTACTTTGGAAGTTAGCCAGATAAATCTACGGGGTTAAAATTCACACCTACTGATTAATTGAATTTTGACTGGTCAGTTTGTTGACTGTACAAAATTTAGCCAGTTAAGAGGCAGCACTGGGGCCCTTCCTGTGTATGGCAAACTTTGTCCAGGTAGGACAAACCACAGATGCAGTATGCCTATACTCATCCAGATACAGTAACACTTTACATAATTTAGCGGCATACACATCCTAATAAGGTCTGCTGAAAGTCTGGTGAAAATTGTCTAAATAAATTTACTGATTGCCACTTCAGGGCATATGCTAATTGACTACACTTAAAAAAAAAAAAAAAAGCATGTTCATTTATTAGATGTTTAAGATAAATCCACCCCTGACAGGCCAATTTGAAAGTGACAAGTGAAACCGATAAATATACATGATTCAAAAGCTGATTATACAACAGAAACTATAAAACAAATAGAAATCAAATCACATATTTTCTGCCTGTATACTTACAGTTTTGCTATGTAAAATGTGAGAACTGATTCTCATGTTGTCTAATGACATTGTAGCTACACCTTTCAAGTTTAAAGAGAATGAGATAGCACTTTTTCAACTAGCTCCTTAGCTCTGAAGATAAAAGATGTTTTATTTCCTCTACAGGAGGCACAAAAAAGAGTAAAGATAATTATGCCAAATGGTTATGTAATTCCCCAAAGAAAGAAAAAGCAACAAGTCTTGTGAACAATTTCAATTAGATATTTTTTAATTCTTGACAGATATCAGGGGTTTAATTTATGTGTTTATCAAATTAGTTTATGAAAGCTATCATATTGTGTAATGAAGTATTAATTTGCACTTAATTTAGAATAACTCTTTGTTCTTTTGCAAATTTTTGCAGTCTGAACAAGGAGAATTTCAGTTTTGAATACGGACTTGTGCTGGAAAACGCTGCAGTACTTCTCAGCCTAGAGATGAGACCCAGTTGACAATACTTAAAATTATTTATTGAACAACATTAAAACATCTGGAAGAATAGAGAAGGAAGTGCTTGAGGGAATGCACTGCATCCACTTCCTTCAAATCACTATTTATTCAAACTTCTATCAAGGCCTCCATTCCTATGAAATGATTTGTTTATCTGGCTTCTGGGACTGGGATGCATTAAACATGTTTGATTCAGGTACTGGGATTTTAATGTTTTTATCCAGTTCTTACAAGTCATGCAGAATCACTTCCAAGATACCAGTCACCAGTTTCACTATGATTTACAGTTGTACATAGTAGAATATACAATATTTTTATTCTTTGTTCACATTACTTTGGGGGATGCAACTGCATATTTGCTTATTGCACAGTTACTCTAAAGTTTTATTCAAATTATATTTGCTTTTTGAAAGTTACATTGAACTGTTTACTGTGCAACTTCAGAAGGCATTTGCTTATGTACTGTAGTTCTTGATATATTCAGAAATATTTTTACAAGAATATTTGTGGAAGATTATAAGGTTATTTGGGCTCACAGGAGCATAGGAGCCAACTTTTCAAAATGATTGGGGGTGTTCGACTCACCACAAATTACCAAGTCCACATAGAGGAAATTAAAGCATGGTGAGTTGTTAACATTACTAGCCAGGTTGTCCTTAAATGAAAGCACAGCAGGTAGTGCTGCACAGAGAGGACCTGTGTGCAAAAGAAATGCTAGGGGTAGCACTGTAAGTCCCACCTGTCTCTCTTCTTCTCCCAACCCTAATTTATCACCGCAATTCAGTGGTGTACCTAGGGTATGTGACACCCAGGGCCCATCATTTTTTGACACCCCCCCATGTAAAAAAATATTTTTTGTAATGACCATGAAACGGAATAAATGGTCAGAATAGAAACAGGCAGTGAAAATTTTCTTATATTCCAAACATAACATAACATAAATTATGTCTGAATTGTCTTGACATCAAGTACATATGGAGTAGTTGCAGGTGATGCTTGGGACAGTTCTGATTGTGTTAGTTCGGTTTTATGTGTTTTATGAATAGAAGGGTTTTTATTTCTTTTTTGAAGGTTTTGCAGTCTGTGGTCGATGTCAATTGGTTGTAGAGTTGGGGGTCGAGTGTTGCAGCTCGAATGGCTAGGAGGTTGTCGAACTGTTTTATTCTTTTGACGTTTTTGGTTGGAGGGTGTGTGAATGGTGCGTGAGTTCTCCTATGTCTGGTTGAGGTGGATTGAATTATTTAGCTGAAGAAATTAGTTACCCCCTCATCCCACACACATTAATTCTCTTCCATTTTTGTTCCCATTATAAAAAACACTGATAAGTTCCCAGAAAAAAAATACATTAAAATAAGAAGTGAAAACAAAGGCCCCTACAGATGAGAACATAACATAAGAATAGCCTAACTGGGTCAGACCAATGGTCCATCATGCCCAGTAGCCCATTCTCATGGTAGCCAATCCAGGACACTAATACCTGGTCAAAACCCAAAGAGTAGCAACATTCCATGCTACCGATCCAGGGCAAGCAGACACTTCCCCCATGTCTTAATAACAGATTATGGACTTTTCCTCCAGGAATTTGTCCAAATCATAACTTCTGGCCACTTCATTTTTAAGTTTAGATCTTTACTTTCAAACAGAGACCTTGCTAGATGTCAAATACAGCACAAGGTAACTTCACATGGACTTAGCTGTGCAGGAAATGTGAATCTCCTCATACACCCACCATATAGTGCAAAAATGTGCAAAGGTCTGTTTTTTTTTTCTTTCGATCACTACATAGCCTAATGCCACACAAGCAGCGCTGTTACAAACATATTCTGTAGGTCAATGCTAAGGATACAAAGTTTCCTTCCTTGGACCAGAAGGAAATACAGATAAACCACTGGAAGAGATCCCAAAACAACACCCAAAGACCCACTCAGTGTGTGAATCAGTTGAGTGGAGTGGACTAACTGGGGGTTGGAAATGGGCCCGGAGTTTGCTCAGCAGAATTTCCCAGACCACCTCTTCCTCTCAACACATTGACACGTTGCCACCACCACCACTAGGAACACCTCACTGGGTAGGCCAGCTATGCTATAAATTTTATAAAACACATTATTATATTTTCTTATAAAGCACATATTTTAACTGAACTCTCTGACATCCTCAGCCTTTCCATTCACAAAAATAGAAGGAAGAAAAGTTCCCATTTCCTGCTGTCTCATGTCCCCGGCCTATACAATATTTTTTTTCTGCAGACCCTTCAAAAGTCTGACCAAATCCTCGTTTCACTTGCATTATAAAGTACTGAGGATGCCATCTCTCCCCAATCCCAGGTCCTAAAGTCTAAGACAGTAGCGCAAACTAATGCTGCCAGATTCAGGAAAAAAAATTTTGTTTCGATTAAGCCTATTGAATTGGTTTTTCAATTCGATTTTCCTGCCCAGTTGGGTGATTTTTTTCAAAACTCCTGGTGAGTTTTATAGCTTTTTCACCCCCTTTGGCTTCTCCTAACCACACTGGCGCTGTGGTGTAAATAAAATAAAGAAACAAAAAGGACTTTTCCTTTCTCTGTTAAATCCTAGCTCACGTTTGCGGTCCAACACCAGCTCTGGCAGGATACACATTTCAAATCTGACATATTGTAATCACAAAACAGAAAATAAAATTAATTTTTTACCTTTTGTTGTCTGGTTATATTTCAAATCTTGTTGGTCCAAGGCTCTGGTTTTCTTCTGATAACTTGCTTGCCAGGGTCTCCTTCTTTCTTCTTTCTGCATGCTAACCATCCATCTGCCAACTCTGTCCTCCCTTTCCATTTCCCTTCCCTCCCCAGGAAGTCTGGTATCTTTCCTTTTTTTCATCTCCCTCCACAGATCCACCTTTTCTTAACTACCCTTTCATCCGGCATCTCTCCCTCCTTCCCCACCACCCCAGAGTCCACCATCTCTCCCTTTCTTTTCCCAATTACCTTCCTATCCAGTATCTCTATCCCTCCTCCACACCATCCCTTGTGTCCAATTTCTCTCCCTTTCTGTTCCTTCCCTCCCTCCTTAAATCCCATGGTCCATCATCTCTTTCCCTCTCCTCTATTTTCAGACCCATTATTTCATTCCCCCCCCCAAAGATTGGCATAAGCACGTCTCTTTGAACACCCCCTTCCCTCCGTGTACTTCTAAACCAGGGTCCCCCCCAAAGGCCTGCCCCCCCTTAAATGTCTGCCTGTCCCCCCTTGAAGGCCTGCACCCCCCTTGTAGGCCTGTTCCCCCCTTGAAGGTCTGCAACCCCCGAAGGCCTGCACCCCCCCCCGAAGGCCTGCACCCCCCCTTGAAGGCCTGTCCCACCCCCTTGTAGGCCTGTCCCACCCTTGAAGGCCTGCCTGCCTGTCCCCCCCTTGAAGGGCTGTCCCCCCCCTTGAAGGCCTGTACTCCCTTGAAGGTCTGCACCCCCCCTGAAGGCCTGTCCCCCCCTTGAAGGCCTGCACCCCCCCTGAAGGCCTGTCCCCCCTTGAAGGCCTGTCCCACCCCCTTGTATGCCTGTCCCCCCCTTGAAGGCCTGCCTGCCCCCCCTTGAAGGCCTGCTTGCCTGTCCCCCCCCTTGAAGGCCTGTCCCCCCTTAAAGGCCTGCACCCCCCCAAAGGCCTGTCCCCCCCTTGAAGGCCTGCCTCCCCCCTTGAAGGCCTGCCTGTCCTCCCCCTTGAAGGCCTGCCTGCCTGCCTGTCACCCCCCCTCCCCCTTGAAAGCCAGCCTGCCTGCCTGCCCGCCCGCCCCACCCTGAAGGCCTGATGCCACGACCCACCCCGAAGGACCGCTCGTCCCCCTGGCCTCCCCGCACCACCTATGAAGCAGCCGCAGCAGGATCACGACGTCAGTGATCCCTGCGCTGCTTAGGCGCTGCTTCCTGCGCCGCGGTCCCGCCCCTCCTCTGATATCAGAGGAGGGGCGGGACCGCGGCGCAGGAAGCAGCGCCCAAGCAGCTCAGGGATCGCTGACGTCGCGATCCTGCTGTGGGCTGCTTCATAGGTGGTGCAGGAAGGTCAGTGAGGCGAGCGGTCCTTCGGGGGTGGGGGGAGACTGAACAGCAAGGCCGGGAGCACCCCCTCAGTGCTGGCACCAGGGGCGGACCTTCCCTCCCGCCCCCCCCCTTGGTACGCCATTGCCACAATTTACTATCTATCTCCCAGACCATTTACATCACACTCCTGCTATGCCTTCCAGTCCACTCTGGTCCATCTTTACAACCCATATTCTCCCCCTCCCTAAGCAACTCCTTAATAGTCCCTCTTCCCTAACAAACCTGTGCACATCATATACTTTATTTTCTTCAGACCATCCCCACTTCTTTCTCAGCCCCTCCTCGCCTTTATTTCTTCCTCTTCTCACCTTCTTATTCTATTTTTCCCTCACTTCTTTCTCCAGCTTGACTTTTGTTTTAGGGTAGGATCTTTAATATCGCCCCTCCTGTATCTATTCCACTCCCCCATTCTATGCTCTCTACTTCCTCCTGACCAGACTTGCCTTCCTCCCCCACATTAGGTTCCCTCTCACTGTACCTTGGTCAGTGCCCCTTCCATACAGGCTAGGCTTACCCATCCCTCGTACCTCCTAAGCAGATTCATTGCACATTTAAAAATTTTTATCTCCACTCTCCTGGCAAGGATCATATTCCTACTTCCCCTTCCCAGAGCCCCAGACACCATTCACATATAGAACTTACAGACTGAAATACATTAGCAGTTCCACATCCAGAAAGGCCCTATGAGTTGCTTCATCACCTACAGTATGGGCACAAACCTTGGAAGCTCAGCAATCAATTGCTTCATAGCTCCTAGAGCCACATTTGAACATGATGCTTCTTGCTATCTGACTGAAAATCCCAAAGAGCACATGCTGAGAAGGAAATCAGTAAACCTAAAGGGGGTCTAGGGCGATTCAGGGCAGCCATTTCAGGATTTAGGCCCAGATTCTCAAAACTTTAACACAGTTGCTAAACTGGTTTCTGACAATTTAGTCTGCACGCATTTTAGTGGTGGATTATCAAAATGGCTTATCTCTGTCTATAGTGAGCTTTCTAGCAGACTCCAACACTGCCTTACAAATGGGCTCTTCAACATTAAAATGAGAACTCTGGGGGATTCTTTAAAATCGCAGAGTGGCATCTGCTTTTGGTGACAAAAATCAGCAACTGGTTCAGGGGTGCCAGTATAATGACAGCACTGTTTAAAACCCTGGCAGCACTGTTTTAAATCCCGACAGTGGGAGAGATGCCCATTTTCTCCTGCTGCCACACAACATCCCCACTCACCCCCCCCACCCCCCCCCCCACACACACACACATACCTCCAACCCATCTTCCCTGTACCTTGAATTAGATGGCTGACCGGAGGGATGCCTACTCCCTCCGTCCAGCTGGCCTGCCTCTTCAAAAAGGGCTTTACCTTCCCCAGTGCATCCTGGGATTCACCTGGGAGAGGCCTGAGGCTCTGATTGGCCCAGTTTGTTTAAGGCCCCAGAGCCTCAGGCCCTTCCGCAGTGCATTTCAGGATGCACCAGGGAGAGGAAGGCCCATTTCGAAGAGGCTCGAGCGAAGGCATTTCTCCACAGATGTGTTGCATGGATTTTTGGAGTGTAGGAGTCCATGGTCAGTGTATGCCTGACCGGCAGCCAGATTTCCAAGGGTGGACTTATTCCTGGTATTCTCTGAGGCAGAAACCCTTTCCCTGCAGGCAGGCTAATGCAAGCTGACAGGCACCAGAAGTCACAGTGAGTACTCCCATTATTCCCTTTGAGGAAGATTGTGTGTGGGAGGGGGGTCTGTAAAAGCTAAATTTAAGGGTTTCTGAGGTTAGGTTTAGGTTCCCCCCATCCAAAACCCTTTTTCAACTTTTTATTTTTTTCAGTTCAGCATTTAAGGGTCATTTTTGGAACACGTTTTCTGCCAGCGGCCATCTTGGATTTTTAGCATTTTATTTCTAAGTGCTTATTTTTGCCAGCACCTAATTTGGACACCTAGTAATGCGCCAAACTCTTAATTGGTGATTTTATTTTTGGGAGGGGGGCCTGAAAACTGGCAGGATCAATTACCATGCCGATTAAACCAGTTTAAAAAAAGTTGTGCGCGGATTCCAAAGTTAGGCTTGCGTCCTTGATTAGGGCACCTATCTGTGCCTAACGCAGGCATCCTATACAGAATCTTGCCCTTAGTGCCCAATTCTCACGCACATAACTGAAACTGTTTCACACATTAAGTATTCTAGAATTTTAGCACACAAATGGCACTTATTGGAAGAGAGTGTGGTGCAGTGGTTAGAGCTACGGGCTCAGCACCCTGAGGTTGTGGGTTCAAATCCCATGCTGCTCCCTGGGACCCTGAGCAAGTCACTTAATCTTTCACTGCCCCAGGTACATTAGATATATTGTGAGCCCACTGGGACAGAAGGAAAATGCTTGAAGTACCTGTATGTAAACTGCTTTGAGTGTGGTTGTAAAACTACAAAAAGGTGGTATACAAGTCCCAATCACTTACATTCAGGTGCTAAGATATACTGTATATCTTATTGAAATATTGCACACTATGGTATGCATATTCTTAAACTCAAATGATATGCTCTGAAAAACAACATATAGGGCTCCTTTTACTAAGCTGCGCTAGCGGTTTCAGCACGCGCGCTAGACGCTAACGCCTCCATAGAGCTGGCGTTAGTTTTTCCACATAGCGCAGAGGTCAGTGCACGCTAATCTTCAGCGTGCGCTAGAAACGCTACTGCAGCTTAGTAAAAGGAGCCCATAGTGCAGAGTCATCTCATGGAGTGATTATATTTAATTGATGAATCAATGTGAAACAGGTAATGAATATGTACACCAGGGGTGTCCAACCTGCGGCCCAAGGGCCGCATGCGGCCCAGTGAAGTATTTTGTGCGGCCCCAGTCAAGGATGATGCAGTGTTTTCCTATGCTGCCCCCGGGTGTTTACCGTCTTGCCGGCTCCCTCCTCTGTCTTACTGCAGAGTTTGCACGTTTGTGCAGCCCCAGAAAATTTTTTTATGACCAATGCGGCCCAGTGAAGCCAAAAGGTTGGACACCCCTGATGTACACTATAATTATTTACAAACCAGCCAGAACATTTCAGCAATGAGACAACCAGCCTAATCTGTTCATCATGACCTGGGTATTCATCCATCCATATTTGACTGACATACTGTCATGGCAGAAAATGGTAACCAAAATTCAATAATGTCTCTATTTTTAAAATTAGAGCTCAGCTACTTTAATGCTTCCTTTTTCAGACTTGTCTCCTTTTGAAAAGTTGTCATGCTTACGGTAAAAAACAGAGATAATGGTCTAGAGTCTATTTTATCATTAGATGATCATGATACTTAAAGGATATTAGGCCAATTATACAGGGAGCAGTTAGCTGAAATGCTCTTAGAGTGACAAACAGAGGAAGATAGCATAGTCAAAGGTCAAAATAGCCAAAGGTACAAAATGGAAAAAACATCTTCTTAAGACTGGATGGTTGACAGTAAGGTGAACTGGAATGCATTAATTTGGTAGTTCTACTAATGGATGTGACTCAAATGTTGGAAATCACTAGCTAGTGAAATTAAAAGGACATTATGACTCGCAGTCCTTACGCAATGAGTCAAGTAGGTGGAAATGTGATGCAATAGCTACACCATTAAACTAATTAGTGGGCCTCAACTATTGCAGTTAGTCAACTGCTTTGTCAGAAAGAATAATATGGCTCCACATGAAAAAGCGACAGGATTAGCCAAGGCAGAATGGCAAAGACTTATAAAGATTTAAACTGCTGTTAGGAGAAGTCAAGAAAACAGCATAAACCAAATGTATGGTTTTTGAATGCAAGAGAGAACAATCAAATGCGTGACTAGATCAGGGGTGGGCAATCACAGTCCTCGAGGGCCACAACCCAGTCGGGTTTTTGAGATTTCCACAATGAATATGCATATGATTGAAGAGGGATTTTCTGTTTTCTGCATATGTGACCAAGACCAGGTGTACTGGCTATTAGTAGTATAAAGATATTTATTGGCTGTCCTTTAGCTTCTTTGGACCCAAAATATCCCCAGCTTAAAAATCAGTGAAGACCACTGGTCTAGATTCTTCATCCATATAACATTACAGGTAGATGTACTTTTAAAATCTTTTTTTCTTTTTATTAATTTCAGGATTTTGATTATGAATTTACTGTATTGAACTGAATAGGTAAAGGCAGAATAGAAAATCTGGTTAAAATAACATAACTAGTTGAATACTATACTAAAAATGTATAGACTAAGTAGATCTCTGTGCACCAAGGATACTCAGCACCTCCCCATCCCTTCACTTTCTAAAATTCATTTTGTTAGAATGTGATCCTGCTCATTTTGTATTGCAGGACTTGAGAAATGAAATAGACTTCCCATTTCCCTGAGGCCACTGACAGACACAACATAATTTAAGAAACCGTTAAAAATGTTCATACTTGTTCGTTCATACTTAAGACTGACTGACCCCCCCCCCCCCTCCCACACACACACACACAAAAGATAGTTTGATGAGAAATTGGGGAAAGAAGAGATCTTTGTTCACTGTGGGTTTTAAGAGCAGATTTTCTCTGTTTGTATAATACTAAGGGATTGTTTTACAAAGCCGCGCTAGCGGCTGCTCCACGGTAACGGCCCCAAAGCCCATAGAGATTTAAAGGGCTTCGAGGCTGTTGCCGCGTGGCAGCTGCTAGCGTGGCTTTGTAAAATAGGCTGTAAGGAAATAAATGAGGATTTTAACTGTCATTTTGTCTGACAGCCACCCTATAGTAGAAATGTATCAATTTGATGAAATGGTAGTACTGAGTTAAGCAAAGAGGGAGGTGTACAGCACCTTATGTTAATTATTCGTATAAGAAAAGGCAGGCAGATTGATAGAGCGACATTTATACACTGTGTGGGAGATTACCCGCTAAAGGGGATAAAAGTAAAATGGGTTTAGGAATGTAAGTACACAGAGGAAGAATAATTGAAACTAATTAGGGAGTCAGAAAATTTACTCACCATAATATAAGTAGCCTATTCTCTAGGAGCTAGAATCTGGGTCTTCAGGTCTCTTTTTGTGTTCAATCTTTTGGCTGAACCAAGAGATTGCCCTCTTGGTCACAGAGCTCTGTTAAGAGTTGGCATTCTAGGCCACATCAGAGAAAAGTATCCTATAAGCCTCCCCTTCTTAAGATGGACATAGGGTAGGTTGCCCTCTCTTGGGAAAACTCTAGTACTGTTGGTTGCAGGGCTTTATTAGAGCTGGTATTCTGGGTTGCAGCAGGAAAAAGTATCCTATGGGTTCTTCCTGGTAGAGCCCTCTGTGGGGGAACTCTGAGACTGTTAGGTCATAGAGCTCTTTTAAGAACTGGTATTCTGGGCCACAGCAGGAACCTAGAGTTCCTTCAAGAAGACTGGAGATTCTTGAGAGGCACTCAGGGCAACCAGTCCTTAGGAGTAGTTTAAAGTAAGTCATAAGGACCTGAGGACCCAATTAGGCCCCAGGTCTCTTGGAATAGGCTCAAGGTTTATCGGTCCCTGGGACTCAACTCAGGGCAAGGCTTTTGCAGGCACTAGAGGGTACTTAAGGCCCATTGGCATAAAACATCTGGGATGTGATTGGCACCAGGAATGGAGCGGCAGCTCACTGGAGGAATGCAATCGGTGCTTGGAGCTTAGCATCAGGATCAACCAACAAAAAAGGTTAGATGGGGCCTGGGGGGAGGATCCGGGGGTTTGGGTGGGGTTTGGGTAGGGATAGCAAGGGTTCTAGTGGGGGTATGGGGATCCGGGGGGGGTGGAGGGGGGTGGTCCGGGTGATCTATAGAGGTGAGGGGTTCCAGCAGGAAGGTTTGGGTATCCCTCCTGCCTGTAGTCTTTGTGGGGGGGGGGGGGACAGGTTGCCGCTAAATGTATCACGGCAGGGAGATCCCTTGCTGCGATAAGCTCAGCGGCAGCCCAATTCTATAACCGGCGTCTGTAACATGGACGTCGGTTAGAGAATTGTGTACCTTTTAGGCGGGCTTAGGCGTGATTCTGTAGAGGTTGCCCATCGGCTTCTGAGACTGGGCGTCCTATACAGAATCCGGCCCTAGGGGTCTAATAGGTTACAATTTGTCATAGTTATCCTTAGCAGTCCAAGGGCTCCTTTTACTAAGGTGCGCTAGTGGTTTTAGTGCACGCTTAGCACGCGCAACAATGCCGCACACACTAGATGCTAACGCCTCCATAGAGCTTGCATTAGGATTTTCCGTTTAGTGCAGGCTATGCGCGCGCTAATCTTCTGCGTGTGCTAAAAACGCTAGCACACTTTAGTATACGAAGCCTCAAGTTTTTTTCAATACAAGTTTTTATCCTAGCTAGACACACAATAGGGATCTAATACCAATATACATAATGTACAGTTAATTGTAAAATCAAGAATTACATGTCAAATTGATGTGCAAAGCTTTAAAAATGGCCTTCTAAATGTAGTTTAATTTACTCTAAAGCCCTTGTAAAAGAAAATTAAAAGAGCTTAGAGAAAATTATTATCCACAATTTTATTTTCTGGCAAATTAATGGACACATAATTGCCTTAACTGTTACCAGGTCTCAACAAAATTATGCTGTCTTTTATACTTAGCTTTTATTTTCAACTGAACGTAGCACTCTACTTATGCCTCTCAAGCATGATTATGTGAACTCATAGCAATTTCTATTAAATATATTGCAAAGAACAAAAGTATCTACTGCATGTCCGAGAAAAGTTACTGATTCCCTTCAAAGTTGCTTAATCATCATCTACTTCGAGTACTAGAATAGATCAATCCACATAACTGCTTGTCTTCCAAAGAAATTATTACTTTGTAGGTTCTAAGGACTATGATAGTGTATAAAGCATTTTCCAAAAATGTAACAAACTTGTGCAATTGTACTATAAAATGTCTGTTTCTTTGTTTTAATAATTTTCTGAGATGTAACTTTTCACATATAAGAAGACAGATGATCTAAGGCAATAATGACATTAAAAAAATCATGCACACAGCTATGTAAATTGAATAGCTCAGCTTGCGGTGAATACCACAAACCAATTTTTCCTAGAAAAATACTGCCAGTGAAAAGTTTACATTATTTGTACTCACTGAGAGTATTGGGCTAGAACGCTTTAGTCTGCTGCTACCATCAGTGGCGTACCTAGGGTATGTGGCACCCGGGGCCCATAATTTTTTAACACCCCCCCCATGTAAAAAAATATTTTTTGTAATAACCATGAAACTGAATAAATGGTCATAATAGAAACAGGAAGTGAAAATTTTCTTTTATTGAACCTCATATATGTAACCATTATTCCAAACATATCATAACATAACATAAATTATGTCTGAATTGTCATGACATCAGAAGTACATATGGAGTAGTTGCAGGTGATGCTTGGGACAGTTCTGATTGTGTTAGTTCGGTTTTATGTGTTTTTTGAATAGAAGGGTTTTTATTTCTTTTTTGAAGGTTTTGTAGTTTGTGGTCGAGGTCAATTGGTTGTAGAGTTGGGGGTTGAGTGTTACAGCTTGAATGGCTAGGAGGTTGTCGAACGGTTTTTTTTCTTTTGACGTTTTTGGTTGGAGGGTGTGTGAATGGTGCGTGAGTTCTCCTATGTCTGGTTGAGGTGGATTGAATTATTTAGCTGAAGAAATTAGTTACCCCCCCATTCCACACACATTAATTCTCTTCCATTTTTATTCCCATTATAAAAAACACTGATAAGTTCTCAGAAAAAAAATACATTAAAATAAGAAGTGAAAACAAAGGCCCCTACAGATGAGAACATAACATAAGAATAGCCTAACTGGGTCAGACCAATGGTCCATCATGCCCAGTAGCCCATTCTCATGGTAGCCAATCCAGGTCACTAAAACCTGATCAAAACCCAAAGAGTAGCAACATTCCATGCTACCGATCCAGGGCAAGCAGATGTTTCCCCCATGTCTTAATAACAGACTATGGATTTTTCCTCCAGGAATTTGTCCAAACCTTTCTTAAAACCAGCTACGCTATCTGCTTTTTACCATAACTTCTGGCCACTTCATTTTTAAGCTGAGATCTTTCCTTCCAAACAGAGACTTTGCTAGATGTCAAATACAGCACAAGGTAACTTCACACGGACTTAGCTGTGCACGAAATGTGAATCTCCTCATACACCCACCATATAGTGCAAAAATGTGCAAAGGTCTGGTTTTTTCTTTTGATCACTACATAGACTAATGCCACACAAGCAGCGCTGTTACAAACATATTCTGTAGGTCAGTGCTAAGGTTAACAAAGTTTCCTTCCTTGGACCAGAAGGAGATACTGACAAACCACTGGAAGAGATCCCAAAATAACTACCCAGGAACAACACCCAAAGACCCTCTCAGTGTGTGAACCAGTTGAGTGGCGTGGACTAACTGGGGGGTGGAAATGGGCCCGGAGTTTACTCAGCAGAATTTCCCAGATCACCTCTTCCTCTCAACACATTGACACGCTGCCGCCATCACCACTAGGAACACCTCACTGGGTAGGCCAGCAATGCTATAAACTTTATTAAACACATTATTATATTTTCTTATAAAGCACATATTTTAACTGAACTCTCTGACATTTTGAGCCTTTCCATTCACAAAAATAGAAGGAAGAAAAGTTCCCATTTCCTGCTGTCTCATGTCCCCGGCCTATACAATATTTTTCTTCTGCAGAGTGCAGATCCTTCAAAAATCTGACCAAATCCTCATTTCACTTGCATTATAAAGTACTGAGGATACCATCTCTCCCCAATCCCAGGTCCTAAAGTCTAAGACAGTAGCGCAAACTAGTGCTGCCAGATTCAGGAAAAAAAATTTCGATTCGATTCAGCCTATTGAATTGGTTTATCGATTCGATTTTCCTGCCCAATCGGGTTTTTTTTTTTCAAACATCCTGGTGGGTTTATTTTATAGCTTTTTCACCCCCCTTTGGCTTCTCCTAACCACACTGGCGCTGTGGTGTAAATAAAATAAAGAAACAAAAAGGACTTTTCCTCTCTCTGTTAAATCCTAGCTCACGTTTGTGGTCTAACACCAGCTCTGGCAGGACACACATTTCAAATCTGACATATTGTAATCACAAAACAGAAAATAAAATTAGTTTTTCTACCTTTTTGTTGTCTGGTTATTTTTCAAATCTTGTTGGTCCAAGGCTCTGGTTGTCTTCTGATAACTTGCTTGCCAGGGTCTCCTTCTTTCTTCTTTCTCCGTGCTAACCATCCATCTGCCATCTCTGTCCTCCCCTTCCGTTTCCCTTCTCTCCCCCGGATGTTTGGCATCTTTCCTTTTTTTGTCTCCCTCCACAGATCCACCTTTTCTTAACTATCCTTTGATCCAGCAGCTCTCCCTCCTTCCCCACCACCCCAGGGTCCACAGTCTCTCCCTTTCTTTTCCCAACTACCCTCCTAACCAGTATCTCTATCCCCCCCTCCACACCATCCCTTGTGTCTAACTTCTCTCCCTTTCTGTTCCTTCCCTCCCTAAAACCCATGTCCATCATCTCTCTCTCTCTCTCTCCTCTATTTTCAGACCCATTATTTCTTCCCACCTAAAGCCCGACATATGCACATCTCTTTGAACCCCTCCCCCTTCACTCTGTGTACTTCTACATCAGGCCTCGAAGGCCCACCCTCCCCTGAAGGCCTGTCCTCCCCTTAAAGGTCTGCATCCCACCCCTGAAGGCCTGTCCCCCCCCTTGAAGGCCTGCCTGCCTGCTCCCCTTGAAGGCCTGCCCCCCCTTTGAAGGCCTGCACCCCCCAGAAGGCCTGTCTGCCTGTTCCCCTTGAAGGCCTGTCCCCCCCTTGAAGGCCTGTCCCCCCCTTGAAGGCCTGCACCCCCCAAAGGCCTGCACCCCTCTGAAGGCCTACACCCCCCTCGAAGGCCTGCCCCCCCCTTGAAGGCCTGCACCACCCCGAAGGCCTACACCCCCCTTGAAGGTCTGTCCCCCCCTTGAAGGTCTGTGCCCTCCCTTGAAGGCCTGCACCCCCCCCCCCCCCCCCCGACGGCCTGTCACCCCCCCCGAAGGCCTGCACCCCCCCGAAGGCTTGTCCCCCCTTTGAAGGCTTGCCTGCCTATCCCCCTAACGGCCTGTCTCCCCCCCCCCCTCAACAAGGTCTGCCTGCCCGCCCCACCCTGAAGGCCTGCTGCCCCCCCCCCCACTACCTCGAAGGACCGCTCGGCCCCACCACCACCACCACTAAGCACTGCTCATTCCCCCGGCCTCCACACTTCATTTCCCTGGGGAAACAGCCTGCAGCATGATCGTGCGATGCCAGCGATCTTTGCTTGCTTCGGTTGTTTCCTCCGGTGCGTTCCCGCCCCTCTTCTGACGTCAGAGGAGGGGCGGGACCGTGGCGGAGGAAACAGCCGAAGCAGGCAAAGATCGCTAGCATCGTGATCTTGCTGCAGGCTGTTTCCAAATGCGACACCCGGCGCAGGGGAGGAAACCGGACCGGACCGGGAACACCCCCTCAGGGCTTGGCAACTGGGGCGGACTGCCCCCCACGCCACCCCCTTGGTACACCACTGGCTACCATCCACATCTTAAAGTGTTGATATGGGTTTTGGTAGTGTGCTTAGAGAGGAGAGGTTCTATTTTGGTAATATTATAGAGAAAGAAGCGACAGGCTTTAACAGTTTGTTGGATCTGAATGGAGAAGGAGAGAGAAGAGTCAAAGATGACCTCGAGGTTATGAGCTGATGAGATAGGGAGGAAGATAGTGTTGTCCACAGAAATAGAGGAGAGGGAGGAGGTGGGTTTAGGCAGAAAGATAAGAATCTTGGTCTTAGCCATATTCAGTTTTAAATAGCAGTGAGACATCCAGGTACCAATGTTGGATAAGTTGTAAAATGCTGGAAAAGTTGCTGGGCGGTGGTGAGCTACTCTGCCACTGGTTCTGATGTCTTCTCTCCACTGCGGCCCACCCCATCAGAAACAGGAAGTTGTAGGAGAGGGTGGGCCACAGTGGAGAGAAGATGCAGGGACCGGTGGCAGGATAGCTCACCGCTGCCTGGCATCTTTTACAGCAAATGAAAGGTAGATGCAGGGGAGGGGGAGAGGGGAATGGAAAAAATGTTAATTGTGGGAAGACAGGTGAAAGTATTAGATGTTGGAAGGGGAGCGGCATAGAGTGCTGATCAGCAGGTAGGATGGTTGTCAGCAAGTTGCTGCTCCCTCAACAGTGCTGCCTGACAATATATATTGGACTCAGAGGGGGGATAGGGAGAAGAAAGAGGTGTTGAGCTCAAGAGAGAAAAGGAGGGAAAGATAGACTGTGGAATGGGGTAAGGAAGGGAGAGAGAGATGGATAGGAGGACAGAGGGGCAAGAAGGGGGACAGGGAAAGATGGCATTGGGGGTAAAATGGGGATAGGGAGAGATGGACTTTGGGGAGGTTGGAGGGGAAAGGAGGGAGAGATGGCAAAAGGGGTGATAGGGGGTTAGGGAAAGATGGTAGAGGGTATGAAAGGGGGAGAGATTGACTTAGGTGATGGGGAAATGGGGGGAAGCGAGATAGACTTGGTGGAGGGGGAAAATGGGGGGGAGAGAACTGGATTTGGTGGAGGGGGAAAATGGGGGGAGAGAAATGGACTTGGTGAAGGGGGAAAATGGGGGGAGAGAGATAGACTAGGTGGAGGGGGGAGAGAAATGGACTTGGTGGAAGAGGGTAAAATGGGGAGAAGGGGAGATAAACAACTCAGAGATAGCTGTGGGGAAGGAGAGATAGACAGGGAAAGGTGGAAGGGATATGGACTTGTATCCAGAAGGGAGAGGGAAGGAGAGATGTCAGACTTGGGAGGAGGGGGTACATGGGAAGAAAGAAGAGATGTTGGACTTGTGGAAGGGTGGGAGAGAGAAAAGAAAGAAAGAAAGAAAGAATGAAAGGAAGGAAGGAAGGAAACATTGGGTTACAAGGATGGTGATGCTAAAAAATGGTGGATCTATGTGGGAGAGTTGTGAAGGAGAGGTGTGAGAGGAGAATAATGAGTACCGAAGGTAAAAATGAGGTAGTGGGGAGTAGATAAAAGAGAATAGGAAGATAATAAATGTGAAAGCTAGGGAATAGAAAGTTAATTAAATTAAAAGAGAAAAGGAATAAAGCAAGCGTTACATTTTATTAGATAGAGGCAGTAAAGAGAAACATGGAAGAAAGCACTTTAAGAGAAAGATAAGAACATAAGAACTCCCATACTGGGTCAGACCAATATGAAAGCCACATAGAAATTATGAGGCTCATAATCAAAATGAAAATACATCTAAATACCCACCTAAATTGGCAACTGAACAATCAAAAATATGGGTCATCGAATCGCCAATAATCAAAATGAGTTTTAGACGTATCTAAAAGCAGCGTGAGGCCTTTCTCAGTGGCGCTGTGCACCCAGAGAGAAAAGGGGCATTTTTCCATGAGTGATTAGGGCGGGAGGTGGGCAGGATGTTGGCTGACCTAGACTTAGTTGTCTTGTAGCGATACTCAAAAGCTTATCGAGACTGCCTAGATGGAACTTATACGTTGTGACTTAGGCAAACTAAAAACAGGAATAAGTGCCCAGAAGGTATCCAAAGTGACCAGATAACCACTGCAGACACAAAGTACAGACCCCCATACACTCCCCCAGTGATCACTGACACCTATTCCCCCCCCCCCAACGCCATACGAATATGGAAAAAATGTAAATTCCTGCCTCTAGAACATCAGCACCTGGCATAGGAAAGCCTAGCAGAGCTACACAGGGGTGGCTTAAGTAGTCTGAGGGGTGGGCTAGTGAACCATAGAGAGGAGGACCCAGGCCCATAAGCCACTCTATCCACTGCATTTATGGTAGAGCATGTGCACCCACCAAACTCCCCCAAAACTCTACTGTATTGCCATATAGGTGCTACCTGTAGCCATAAGGGCTATTGGGGTGGTAGACAGATGAGTATGATAGGTTTTGGGGGGAGTTGTGGTGAGATGTTTATGTGGCACACTTTTTGTGAAGTTCACAGCAGTGCCCTGTAAGGTGCCCCTCTACTCTGTTGCCATGTATGGGTGGCCAGTCCATCACTTTGCTGACCCCCTCCCACGTCCAAAAGGTCTTTTTCTAGACTTTTTTGACTTGGACAATTTTGGGGATGAGAATGCGGTATAAAGATAGATGACTTAGTGGTCTGAACGATCAAATGGTTGGGCATAGAAGTAGATGATTCTCGGAAAAAAAATATTTAGGACATATTTTTTGAGAATGGACTTTAGACGCTGCTGACTTTGGATGACTAGCACCTTAGGTCCAAAATGGACTTAGATGTATTTTTTTATTTTGCCCCTCCATGTTATAGATTGTATGTTCCTCTTTGACATGATATTGCCTTTTAAAAAAAAAATTCTTTATTGATTTTCAAAACTTATAAAAAGTGAAAACAAATATATATTCAGATATATCGAATAACAGCATTTGTATTCTTACAAACAATGAAACAAATTACCCTATTCCTCCCCCCCTTTCCCTCCCTCCCTACCTGGATGTGTGTAGAAATCTAAGAAAATCTAGGAATTAAGGATTCAATCATTTTGCTGTTTGACAAATTCCTCCAATGGACTCCAAATCTCTTTGAACCTTTTATTATTTCCAGACTGTTCTGCTATCATTCTTTCATATCTATAATACAGACAAAATGTTTCCTACTAAAAAAAGTTCAACCTATCCAATTTTCTAGTTATTAACTGCATGACCTCCCCCATCATAATAATAAGAAGTCTATTTTTATGTGTATCAATTGGACTCTTAGGTTTCAACAATGTCCCAAATAAAACCACGTCATAAGACAATGGAATAGAGATACCAAATACCATATTAATTTTGCCCCGAATTGATTTCCAAAAATTGAGTATCAACAGACAATAGAATAAAAGATGATCCAATGTCCCTATATCAAGATGACAGTGCCAGCATCTATTAGTCTTTAAATTATCCCAAAAATTTAATAATAGAAGGTCAAACTTGCTGCACTTTTTCGAGGGAGTTAACAGGTAGATAGACAAAGGTGACCCGGTCGACATTGTATATCTGGATTTTCAGAAGGCATTTGACAAGGTCCCGCATGAACGACTACTTTGAAAATTGTGAGCCATGGGATTGAGGGTGAAATACTCACCTGGATCAAAAACTGGTTGGCGGATAGAAAACAGAGAGTGGGGGTAAATGGACAATACTCAGACTGGAAAAGCGTTACCAGTGAAGTGCCGCAGGGTTCGGTGCTTGGGCCTGTGCTCTTCAACATATTTACAAATGACCTGGAAATTTGAACGACGAGTGAGGTGATTAAATTTGCAGATGATACGAAGTTATTCATAGCAGTGAAGACGCAGGAGGATTGCGAAGACCTGCAACAAGACATAAACACGCTCGAGAAATGGGCTGCGACATGGCAAATGAAGTTTAACATGGACAAGTGTAAGGTGATGCATGTCGGTAACAAAAATCTTGTACACGGATACAGGATGTCTGGTGCAGTACTCGGAGAGACCCCCTAGGAAAGAGACTTGGGAGTACTGGTCGACAAGTTGATGAAGCCATCCGCGCAATGCTCGGCAGCAGCGAAAAGAATGCTTGGAATGATTTAAGAAGGGGATCATAAACAGATCGGAGAAGGTTATCATGCTGCTGTACCGGGCCATGGTGTGACCCCCCACCTGGAATACTGCATCTAGCACTGGTCACCGTACTTGAAGAAGGACATGAAACTACTCGAAAGGGTCCAGAGAAGAGCGACTAAAATGGTTAAGGGGCTGGAGGCGTTGTCGTACAGTGAGAGATTAGAGAAACTGGGCCTCTTCTCCCTTGAAAAGAGGAGACTGAGAGGGGACATGATTGAAACGTTCAAGATAATGAAGGGAATAGGCTTAGTAGATAAAGACAGGTTGTTCACTCTCTCCAAGGTTGGGAGAACGAGAGGGCACTCTCTAAAGTTAAAAGGGGATAGATTCCCTACAGACGTAAGGAAGGTCTTTTTCACCCAGACAGTGGTGGAAAACTGGAACGCTCTTCCAGAGGGGAAAGCACCCTCCAGGGATTCAAGACAAAGTTAGACGAGTTTCTGCTGAACTGGAATGTATGCAGGTAGTGTTGGTCTCAGTTAGGGCACTGGTCTTTGACCTGGGGGCCGCCATGGGATCGGACTGCTGGGCACAATGGATCACTGGTCTGACCCAGCAGCGGCAATTCTTATGTTCTTATGTCTAAATGAATTATTTGTTATTACAGAGTAAGGTAGCTCAGGATAAGATATGGTTTATAATGTTTCATGTATAATGTTAAACTGAATACCTAGATGAGGCAATAACTTACTTTTAAAATATATTGAATTGTAAATTTTTATGGGGATTAAATATGACTTTATTAATATTTATTGATACGTGGAGGGTTAATTTGGGGATGAATTTAGGGTGCTTGGGGGAAGACAGTAGTTACCGGTCTATATGTTTGGACATGATATTGCCTTGATTAAATAAAATGTTTAAACTTACAAAACTGTGTCATTGAAAGCAAATTGAATTGAATCAAAAAATTGATTCAATAGGATGAATTAAACTGATTTTTTTTTACCCTGAATTGGGCAGCACTAGTACAGAGGATAGACATGTGGTAATGGGAAATAGATGAAAGATAAATGGGAATAGGAGACTGGGGAAGGGACAGGATGTGAAATGGGAGAGCTAGGGGGTAAGAGAAGGAGATGAAAAGTTGATAGGTAGGTGAAAAGTAGAAAGGGGTAGGGTACAATTTTGAGTGGACAGGGGCAAAAAAAAACCAAAAAAGGAAAAATCAATATGTCAGAGACAGATACTGTATATTGAGGGAACAAGTCAGATGGAGAGAGGGGAACTGAAAAAGAGACAACAGCCATTGGAAACAGAAGAAAGGCAGGAAAGCAGACAAATAACTGGAACCACCATAATAGAACATGAAACTGTCTATGAAACAAACATGTTTTTGTTTTTTTTTGCATAGAAGTATTTGGACCCCTGTTAGATTACAAAAGTTAGATAGTTCAAAATCTAATAGATGCTGGCACTGTCATCTAGACATAGGGACACTGGATCATTTGTTGTTCTATTGCCCTTTGATTCTTAACTTCTGGAGATCTATACGGGGACTACTCTGATTCTGGAGACTGCGGTTCCGCTATCATATGAAGTGGTAATATGTGAGATGTTGTTATCTCCTACATCTCCAGTAGACAGACATAAAAACAGGTTATTGGGAATAATAACTGGGGTAGACATCCAAATGATTACGAAAAATTGGATGAATTGTGACCGATTAAATTTTACTTTTTGGTGGAATTCGTTATGCTCGTGTTATAGATACGAGAAAATGATTTTTGAGCAAAGGGGTAATAAATTGTTTAATCTGACGTGGGGGACCATTAACCAATTTTATTGATTCTAATTGAATGGTTTTTCCCTTTCCTGATGATTATATTTTACACATCCAGGGAAGGGGGGTGGGTGGGAGGGAGAAGGTTAGTTTATAGCAGTGGTCTCAAACTCAAACCCTTTGCAGGGCCACATTTTGGATTTGTCGGTTCTTGGAGGGCCTCAGAAAAAAATAGTTAATGTCTTATTAAAGAAATGACAATTTTGCATTAGGTAAAACTCTTTATAGTTTATAAATCTTTCCTTTTGGCTAAGTCTTTAAAAATAATATTGCAATTTATAGCTAAAGAGACATATGATGATCAAAAAACTCTTTTATTTTACTTTTCTAATTATGCTAAACATACCGAGGGCCTCAAAATAGTACCTGGTGGGCCGCGAGTTTGAGACCACTGGTTATTAGTGGTTATTAGTGTTTTGTAAGTATTAATGTATGATTATTTTGAATACAAAGAAATCAGGGGGGAGGGGGTGAAAATGATTCTTAAGTATTTTATTGTTGGATGTAAGTGCTGTTTTTCAAATAACTTGAAAATGAATTCTTGTATGCACTGTTTTTAGTTTGAAAATAAATACATAAGAACATAAGAACATAAGAAGCGCCATCTCCGGATCAGACCTTCGGTCCATCAAGTCCGGCGATCCGCACACGCGGAGGCCCCGCCAGGTATACACCTGGTTTATTTATAGCCACCATATCTTTATATGCCTTTCTCAAGGAGATATGCATCTAGTTTGCTTTTGAAGCCTGGGACTGTCGATTCCGCAATAATCTCCCCTGGGAGAGTATTCCAGATGTCCACCACTCTCTGTGTGAAGCAGAACTTCCTGACATTAGTCCTGAACTTGTCCCCCCTTAGCTTCATTTCATGTCCTCTTGTCCGTGTCAAATTGGACAATGTAAATAATCTTCTCTGCTCTATTTTGTCGATTCCTTTCAGTATTTTGAAGGTCTCGATCATATCCCCCCGCAGTCTCCTTTTCTCAAGGGAGAACAATCCCAGTGTTTTAAGTCGATCCTCATATACCAGTTTCTCCATACCCTTCACTAGTTTAGTTGCTCGTCTCTGCACCCTCTCCAGCAGTTTTATATCCTTCTTTAGGTAGGGAGACCAATGTTGGACGCAGTATTCCAAGTGAGGTCTGACCATTGCCCTATAAAGCGGCATTATTACTTTCTCCGATCTACTCGAGATTCCTTTCTTTATCATGCCCAACATTCTATTTGCCTTCTTTGCCGCTGCCGCGCATTGTGCCGACGGCTTCAGGGTCCTATCTATCAGTACACCCAGGTCTCTTTCTTGTTCACTTTTTCCCAGAGTTGCACCTGTCATTTTGTACTCGTATTCCTTATTCTTACTGCCTAAATGCATTACCTTGCATTTCTCCACGTTGAACCTCATTTGCCATTTCTCCGCCCATTTTTCTAACCGACACAAATCGCTCTGGAGTTCCTCACTATCCTCCTGCGATCTGATTGCCCGGCAGAGTTTTGTGTCGTCTGCAAACTTGATGATCTCACTGGATGTTCCGTTTTCCAAGTCATTGATATAAATATTAAAAAGGATCGGCCCAAGTACCGAGCACTGTGGTACACCACTAGTCACTTTCTCCCAGTCAGAGAACTTCCCATTTATGCCCACTCTCTGCTTTCGGTTTTCCAGCCATTTGCCTATCCATCTTTGTATATCTCCCTCTATGCCATGGCTTTGTAGTTTCCTGAGAAGTCTTTCGTGTGGAACTTTGTCGAACGCTTTCTGGAAATCCAAGTATATTATGTCCACCGGCTTTCCACTATCAATTTGCTCGTTCACGGTCTCAAAGAATTGGAGTAAATTCGTCAAACACGATTTCCCTTTCCTGAATCCATGTTGACTGGGTTTCATCAAGTCGTGTGTGTCCAAGTGCTGAACTATGCTATCCTTGATCAGTGATTCAATCATCTTGCCGGGGACAGACGTAAGACTCACAGGTCTATAGTTGCCCGGTTCTCCTCTCGATCCTTTTTTGAAAATTGGTGTGACGTTTGCTTTCTTCCAGTCGTCTGGTATCTGTCCAGTTCTGATTGACAGGTTTGCAAGTTTTTGCAATAACTCTCCGATTTCAACCTTCAATTCCTTCAAGACTCTCGGGTGAATTTCATCCGGTCCAGGGGATTTGTCACTTTTAAGTTTGTCGATCTGGTAGTATATCTGATCCAAGTTCACTTCAACTGTGGTGAGGCTGTCCTCTATTTCTCCTGTAAACAGTTTCTCCGCTTCAGGTATTGTTGAGGTGTCCTCCTTCGTAAAGACGGAGGCAAAGAAGGAATTTAGTTTGTCTGCGATTTGTTTATCTTCCTTGATGTACCCTTTTATTCCCTTGTCGTCCAGGGGTCCCACTGCCTCTTTTGCAGGTTTTTTCCCCTTCACGTATCTAAAAAAGGGCTTGAAGTTTTTGGCCTCCCGGGCTATTTTTTCCTCATAGTCCTGTTTTGCATCCCTCACCGCTTTGTGACATTTCTTCTGCTCATCTTTATGTTTGTTCCAGGCTTCGGTTGTCTTCGTGCATTTCCATATTTTGAAAGAGTCCTTCTTTTCTTTTATGGCTTCCTTCACCTGTATGGTAAGCCATGCCGGTTCTCCTTTGATATATATAAACACATGAAACCGTCCAGAAAACAAAGGTAGAATAAAATATTTTATCTGGAATGTATTAATTGAAATATGTTAGCTTTGGGAAATATTAATTGCAGACGTCTTTGTATTCAGTACAAAATATGGAGCCCCTTAATACCTGTTAATGGAGAGCTTTGTGTTTCTATTGCTCAGATAACATGAAAATCAAGTTTTGTTTTTTTGGGTGACTTCCATGGAGCAATGTTCTACTTCTGATCCGCATGTTGTAGGGAGGTAAAATATCAGCTCCCATATAACTAATTTTATTATAGTGTGTTAAACTGAGCTTTTCTCTTGTTTTCTTTCTCATTTTGCTACTTGTTCTTTGAGCATTATATATCTCCTTTGCATTTTTGCTGAAAAGCATATTAAAGTTTGTGTGGCAAGAAACATGGTTCTTTGAGTTTATCTGACAGGATCTATTGTTTTGCTTTAAATATGGGTGACCTGGGCCTAAAAGAAGTGGTGTGTGAGGCTCTGCTTTCATTTACTGTGTTACTGAAGCTAATACCCTCTAAGAAGCTGCTGCCAAATGCAGCTGGCCAGTCTTGCCTAATAGTTGGGGCAGTCCTTGCCCTACCCCCATTTTGGATGCTGGGTTCGGGGCACCAGCTCATCCCTCACCTCAGGCATCAGATTGCCTTGAGTCTCCCCTGGTGCTCAGGGTTTTTTGGCGCCAAACTTTGGGTGACATTTTCTGAATTTAGCCCTTAATGTGAATCTTCAAAAGCTAATCATAAACTACATTGTTAGTCTAATTTAAAAAAGTATTATATTTTTCCTTTAAATTTTTGTTTTATTTCTATATATTACCTTGAAGAGTGGACTTACATGGCCACCACCCTTTTTATAATGTGAACTATTCTTCCCTTTGTGAATCATTAATCACTGCCGTCCTCAGTATCTCCCAGGTTTTTGGACTCATGCGTATAGATGGTGCTTTGCGGTACATTCATTTTATTTAGGCAGAAAAATGCTTTACATGTTGGTCCATAATTTCTTTCCTAGGATCTGGTAAACTTACACTTGTTCAGCCTATATACCTTTACCATTTGAGGCTGTGAAGGGGTTTGCATTTTTGCACAAATGTTTGAAAATTTTATATTTAATATTATATATTTTAGCCAACAAAGTATATATGAATTTGGTAGCTTAGTTTTTCCAACATAATTTCACATAAAGATACTACCCATGTATGGAGTTACCGTATTTTTCACTCCATAAGATGCACCCTAGATTTAGAGGAGGAAAACAAGAAAAAAAGCATTCTGAACCAAATTCTCCCTGCCAGGCTCTGCATCCTGTCCCCCCCACCCCTCTGGTGGTCTAGTGGTAGGCTGGGGCAGGGCACAGAGCAGTCAGGCCTAATGGCCTAGTAACAGGCAGGCCTAGTGGCAGGCAGGCAGACAGGTAGGCAGGCCTAGTGACAAGCAAGCAGGCCTAGTGGCAGGCAGGCCCCACATACCCCTAGTACCATAAATCATCCCCCATACTCCCCGTGTATCTTAAATCATCCCCCCAAACCCCCACGTGCCCCCAGTACCTTAAATCCATCCCCCATACAACCACATGCTCCCCCAGTACCTTAAATCATCCCCTACATACCCCCCAGTACCTTTTTTTAATCATCCCTTCCCGTACCTTTAATCATCCCCCCTTGGTACCTTTTTTAATTCTTCCCATTTTTCCCAGCCAGCAGCGCACAGGCCAGAAGCGCCACATATTTTTTAAAAAACCAAAACACCACTGCTACAACTTTATTCTCACCCTCCCGCCCGCTCGCCATCATACCTGGTCGTCTAGCAAATTTCCAGGCCAGAAGCGCAGAGATCAAGAGCAAGTTCTCCACACTCCTGCCTGGGCCCACGCCAATCTCCGAATGGCTGCAGTCAGTTCTCGCGAGTCCCATGAGAGCTGACTACAACCATTCATAGATCGGCTTAGGCCTAGGCAGGAGCATGGAGGACTTGCTCTTGAACTCTGCGCTTCTGGCTGGGAAATTCGTTAGACCACCAAGTATGACGGCGGGTGGGCGGTCAGGTGGGATTAAAGTTGTAGCAATGGTGGGTTTTTTTTTTAATATGCTGTGGCGGCGGCAGGAAGGGGTTAAAATATGCAGCAGCGGTGGCAGGGGTGTTTAAAATATGCAGTGGCAGGGGTGACAGTTTAAAAATATGCAGCAGCAATGGCAGGGGAAGGGGGTTAAAATATGTAGCGGCGGCAACAGCCAGCTTAAATTTGTATCTTTGCTTCATAAGACGCACTTACTTTCCACCCCCTTTTAGGGGGTGGAAAAATTGCATCTTATGGAGTGAAAAATACTGTATACATTTATTCCCACGTGTGTCATTCATAATAATAGAATTTAAATTTGTCAAAACTTTAAACTACAACAACAGCCACATAGATATTACACTGGAAAGTTAAATCATCACAAAGAGCCATTAACACAGCTCCATGTATGGAACAATGAATGTATTTCTAAACAATGAGACTTCAGCTTTATTATGGCAAATCCTGTACATAAAACCTCTTCTGGAAATGGAAACCTAGGTCATTGTATTTTATTATGTGATAATAAAATACCTTGCAAGGTTTAAATGATTGCAGTGATGCTAACCTTTTTGCCTTCAAAAGGAAAGCTGGTTATGTCTGTCAGTGCTTTCCACAGCAGGACACATGATTAATAGGCTAGAAGGCTATAATGAGCTGTTGAACTTTATGAAGGTAAAAGAGAAATGAAGTAATACATGTTATAAGATGTTTGCATTTTATTGCAGCACTGTATTTTCCAAAGCAGAGTGCTGCTCTGAACCTTTCTATGGACATCTGAGATCTCCACAGATGAAATAAAAGTGTAATGCAAATCTAGGGTTGCCATATAGCTCCAGAAAAAAGAGGATAGTTTGAGACATCTGGGTTAATTCGCACATTTGGTCACCACTGCAATTGCAATCATACCAATAAATCCACCAACAAATATTTTGTGGATCAATTAGTTTGGCTGCAGCTTTATTTCTGTCCCCACAAACATTTCCAAATATTGAACAATTCCATCAAATCTCAACAAACCTCCAATAACATTTTCACCCCCCACAGGGAGCTATTTGGTGCTGAAACTAGCTCTCCATTAACATGTATCTTTCAACAACCCTCAAAACAAGGCCTACGGTAATACTAAGCCATGCTTCCCTCGCAGCGGTGCTGCCTACAGTATAATCTCGTTACAACGGACTCACTTATAATGGAACCTCACCTTTAGCGTGTGCCATTATAAACATACAGAAAATCATTGCATATAGCAGACTTGCATATAACGGACTTTCAGATATAACAGACAACCAATTTGGTCCCCAGAGCAGCTTTTAGCTGTAGTTTTCTTCAGCTATAACAGACATGCAGGCTCCGCCTACAAGGCACGCGGCGTGCCGATAATATAGTATCAAAATGCAGCCCAGAAGAAAATGACAGAGTATTTTTCTTTCCAGTACAGTAAGACATAATGCTTTAGATTAGAACATCTTTTAGTGTTCTGATTTTGCAATCATTTCATGTCATACCAATGTTTTGCTGAGTTTTGATCTTGATTTTGCTGATATGGTTGTGCAATGACTGTTGTTCATTGATTGAACGTTGTTTCAAGTTGACCTAAATAAAGTTTTTTAAAAAATGCAACTCTGGATATAATGGACCATTTTTCCAGGTCCCTTGAAGTCCATTATAATGAGATTATACTGTATGATGTTCACATTTGATTATTTTTTCACTTTATATTTACATGCCCCCACTGTATCAAAGCACACTTTGGCCCTGATTCTACAAAGTGCGTCTCGATTTTGGGCAGCTGTAGGCTCTCCAGGCAGGCCGCCTATATTGAAGGTGCCTCTGGGAGCCTAGGGAGGCCCGCAAGATGCCTAAGCTCGCCTAAGGGCCTTAGGCAAACCTCGGCGGCCCTACGCATCTCCCTAGTAGAGGAAGAGATGCTTACAATGTAGGCCAGCAAGATGCCCCCACTCCCCCCGACACTACCATCGCCGGCAGGAGGGTGCCCAATCCCTCCTGCCGGAAGACACCCCCCCTCCACACTAACAGCCCCCAAACTCCCCCCCCCCACGAAACTAATCTTTAATTGCTGTCCAGACGGGTCTTGCCCATCCAGCAGGCAGGCCCGCCTCGTCGAAATGAGGTGGGCCTGCCCCTTCCCGACACATCCCGCGAAGCCTAAGGCCTGATTGGCCCATGCTCTAGAAGCCTGGACCAATCAGGCCTTAGGCATAGCGGGTCCGCCCATCTCCACTAAGCCTAAGGCCTGATTGGCCCAGGCGCCTAGAGCCTAGAGACATATTGAACTTAGTTCTTACAATTGGGAAAAGTGTTTCTGATGTTAAAGTAGGTGATAATTTGGCATCCAGTGATTACCATATGGTGTGTTTTAATATTAAGGCAGGTGTAGAGAGGGTCATTTGAAAGTGAAGATTCTTAAAAACAACAACAACCCATAAAACAATTTTGTTTCGTTGGGGGATTACGTCAAGGAATTGTCTGGAAGGGAACATTTGAAGAAGTATAAAAGCAGTGAGCAAAACTGGGAGGAGCTACTGTAAGGGCAACAAACCATTTTGTAAGGAAAGTACGTAAATGTAAGAGGGAAAGACTGCTTTGGTTCTCAAAATTAGAGCTGAAAGCCAAATATCTTACAATAACAAACTTCTCTTTATTATGACAGGGGTTACCATACAGCTTATTTTAAGGAATTGGAAAAATTGGGATCGATTGAACTATACCTATTGGTGGGAGTTTTTGTGTCACGTCTTTAAAATGGAACGTATTATGGCTATGCAACAGGATCATTATAAGAAGTTTCTGAGGATTTGGGAGCCATTGACAAAATTTTGCAAAGAGTGATTGTTGATTTTGCTCTTTGATCATGCATGTCCAGGGTGGGGTTGAAAATATTTTGAGTGCTATTTTTTTATATAAGTATGGGGGGGGGTGATATATCTATTTGTCATAGATTACAATTTTGGTTGGATTTAAGTGCTTTTATAGTATAATATTATTATATAATTTGTTGTACTTATTTATGGCTTCAAAATGAATAAAGATATTTTTAAAAAAGTAGTAGCTGTGAAGATAAGTAAAAAGAGGTTAGCTTTCATAAGCTACAAAATATCGCAGAATGAAGAAGGCAGGCAAAAATATCTGGTAAAGTTAAGAGAGGCTGGTCGAGTAGTCAGGAAAGCAAAGATGCAAATGAATAAAAATGGCTGACAAAGTAAAATGGGGAAACAAGACATTTTTTTAAGATATATTAGGGATAGGAAGATGTGCAAAAGTGGCATTGTGAGACTCAAAGGTGAAGGGGAGAACTAACTATTATTTCTGTTCTGTTTTCACAGCTGAAGTGCCAAGAGCAGGACTACAGAAGACAATACACAAAATAGGTATGGTAGACCCGGATCGGTTTTCAGTGGATTGTGTTTAAGAGTTAGCTAAATTAAAGGTGGACAAAGCGATAGGGCCAGATGGTGTACATCCAAGGGTACTGAAGGAACTTAGGGAAGTTGTGGCAGCTTCTCTGGCTGACCTTTCCAATGCTTCTCTAGAGTCGGGAGTGGTACTGGAGGACTGCAGAAGGGCGGATGTGGTCCCTCTCCACAAAAGTGGAAGTAAGGAAGAGGTAGGGAACTACAGATCTGTAAGTCTAACTTCTGTGATAAGTAAATTAATGGAAACACTTTTAAAACATAAGTTTCTGGAATCCAGTGGATTACAGGATCTGAGCAGCATGGATTCACTAGAGGCAGGTCTTGTCAGACAAATATGACCAATTTATTTGACTAGGTGATCAGAGAATTGGATAGATGTAGAACACTATATGTGGTGTATTTAGATTTTAGCAAAGCCTTTGACACTGTTCTACACAGGCATCTGATAAATAAACTGAGTGCCCTTGGGATAGGCCTCCAAAGTGATGGTCTGAGTCAGGAACTGGTTAAGTAGAAGGCAACAAAGGGTAGTAGTCAATGGAAATCACCCTGAGGAAAGGGATGTTACAAGTGGTGAACTGCAAGGTTCAGTTCTTGGACCTGTTCTTTTTTTTTTTTTTTTTTTTTTTTAAGTTCAATAAGTTTTTATTAAGGTTTTACAAAAGAACAGAAAGTAATAGAGCTGAACATCAGTCAAACATTGCATCGGTACATATACTAATACATAATATTTATTGAAGCAATATTGCTGAAGGGCTGTCCGATAAGATTGACCTCTTTATAGATGATACCATAATCTGCAATAGAGCAGACACCCCTAATGAGGTGGACAACAAGAGGAAAGAGCTAGTGAAGCTTGAGAAATGGTCTTAAATTTGGCAACTAAGATTTAATGATAAGAAATGCAAGGCCATACATTTGAGCTGCAAAAACCTGAGGGAATGGTATTGATGCCTCCTTTATAAGACTCTGGTGAGACCTAATTTAGATTATTCTGTACATTTCTGGATACCACACCTTCAAAAAGATATAAACAGTTTGACGTCAGTCCAGAAGAAGGCTACTAAAATGGTTGATGATCTTTGTCATAAGGTACCTGGGTACAGACTAAAAATCTCAATTTGTATACTTTGGAGGAAAGGCGGGAGGGGGGAGATATGATAGAGATGTTTAAATACCTATGTGGCATATATATGCATGAGGTGACTCAATTGAAAGGAAACTCTAGAATGAAGGGATATAGGATGAAGGTGAAAGAGGACAAATTCAGAAGTAACCTCAGAAAATATTTTTTCACAGAAATGGTGGTGAATGCTTAGTGAAGGTGGTGGAGATAAAAAGTGTCTCTGCATTCAAAAAAGCATGGGAGAGGAGGGGATTGAAGATGGCATATTTAAGCAGACTAGATAGGCCATATGGTCTTTATGGGCTCCTTTTACAAAGCCGCGTTAGCGGTTTTAGCACACGCAGCTTTTTAGCATGTGCTAAACCCGCGCTATGTGGCTAGAACTAATGCCAGCTCAATGCTGGCATTAGCAACTAGCGCGGCTGGCAGTTTAGCATGCGCTATTAAGTGCGTTAAACCACTAACACGGCTTTGTAAAAGGAGCCCTAAGGTGCGCTAGTGCTTTTAGTGTGCTCTCAAGATTAGTGCGTGCAAACCACACGCTAAATGAAAAATACTAACACAAGCTCTATGGAGACATTAGCGCTTAGCGCATGCGGTATTATAGTGCACGCTAAGTGCACGCTAAAACTGATTTCGCGCCTTAGTAAAAGGAGCCCTATGTCTTCATTTTTCTCTGTTTCTGTGAGATACATGTCATCATGTTGCTCCCTGGCTATTTTCTCTCCACTGACTTTCAGTCTCATAAAGAGTTAAATTTCAGTTGCTTTATTCTGTTTCTAAGGTGATTCCTGCTGTTTTGCTCCCTTATCTTAAGTCTATTTAAGCTGTTCATCATTCTTTTTGTTCAGTTTACTGAACTTGTGACTTTAGGCTTGAACTCACTGCATGTTGCTTATTTTCAGGGACAGTTCCATCCAATTGGAACACATTGTCAACTGAGCTAAGGGTCTGCACTGATATTTGTTTGTTTAGGAAAAAACTAAAGACATGGTTGTTTTCCTAAGTTTCTAATTTGTTTTTAATTTTTGAAGATTAGAATTGGTGCTATAATTGTTCTATTATTACTGTAATTTGGTTTTATTTTGATAGTTGTTGTTTCTGGTGTGAAGAATTACCCACTTAGGACTGTTTAAAGATCGATGAGAAATTAGTTCTTTTAAATAACCACGCTCTCCATTGTCATACCATAACATAACATATCAGGTCTTATATATAATATCTAACGTGTTTCAGAACAGTTTCCAACATAATTTTAAAAAATGTAATCAATAAACATAAAATACAAAATTGAACTAAATAGCATTTAAAACAATTCAAGCAACCAACTGTAAGTAAACTAAACGCTAATGGGCATTTTCAATATGATATCCAAAAGTGGGAATAAACATCGAAGGGAAAGCGCCTAAAAAAATAGAAGTGATAATGGAAAAAAATTCAAATATATGATATGTTTTGAAAATCTGGCATATAAATATCTGCAAGATTCATATCCCCAGACAGCATCACTGTTCAGCGATAAACATCATCGTACTTTGAATATATGCTACAGACAGGGCTCCTTTTACTAAGCTGTGCCAGTGGTTTTATCGTGCGCTAAATTGCTGCATACGCTAGACGCTAACGGTACCATTGAGCTGACGCTAGTTTTTGGCGCATAGCGCGGGGTTAGCGCTATTCTGCAGCACATGCTAAAAACGCTACCACAGCTTAGTAAAAGGAGCCCAAAATGTCTGAAGTATTTTCTTGTATGGAAAATGTCAGCAATGATGTTGACATGTTACTGCAGTAGTGAAATAACATTCCCATGACATGCTTAGTGTATATATTTGCACTATACATGTACATGGAGAAGTTAGAGAGAGGAGGAGAGATAGTGACCAGCCACAACCACCGAGAGCCCACAGACCCGATCCTACCAAGAGTGTGAACTCTTCCCCCCATGCAATCCGCTAAGAAGATCGACTGTCGGCTCCGGGCGGCTTTCCCGCAGAGGAGAGAATCCTGCATTCACCGTGGGCCTCATCTGGGGCAGCCTCCTTGGAGCGGCTGGGGCACGGGCAGTGTGTCTGGGAGGGAATGCATGGATGGGAGAACATCGCAGGGGAGGAGACATAGGCATCCTGGGACTGTCTGCCAAGTCTCTTCCCTGAAGAAGCCCTTTCTGGAAACGTCAATCGCTCCTCCTAAACTTACTTGCTCCACTTCATCACTGACGCTGAAACCGTGGATTGAAGACAAAGTTTTATTTTATTTTTCTTTCCAGCTTATGATTTATCTTTAATCTTATCTATTGTTTTGCCTTTTGTCTTTGTTTTGTTCTATTTCTATCATTTAAATTTCTCCAGAATTCTACTGTTCAACGGCTCCCCCTTCTGCTTCTATTCCTTTCTCTCCTCTCTTCTATCTTCCAAAGTATTTAGATCAATGCTGTCTTGTTAAAATGTTTATTTTATTTTTATTTTTCCTCTAACTCTACTTTTCACTTCTCTATTACCCTCCAGGTACTTTAGTTAGATTGTGAGCCTTCGGGACAGTAAGGGAATTTTTCAAGTACCTTTCTTATTTCTAATCTTAATGTATATTTTCTGTAAACCGCTTAGAACCTAACGGATGTAGCGGTATATAAGAAATAAATTACATTACATTACATTACATTGTGAGCAGAGAAAGAGAGCGAGAGAATTCCAGATATACTGTAGAGCAGTGGTTCCCAACCCTGTCCTGGAGGACCACCAGACCAATCGGGTTTTCAAGTTAGCCCTAATAAATATGCATGAGAGAGATTTGCATATAATGGAAGTGACAGGCATGCAAATCTTCTCCATGCATATTCATTAGCGCTATCCTGAAAATCCGATTGGCCTGGTGGTCCACCAGGACAGGGTTGGGAACCACTGCTGTAGAGGATCCCCAACTTGATCCAGCACATGAGTCTGTGCCTGAGGGCTGAATGTAAGTTTCCTGGTCAGCGCCCAAGAAAAAGATTCAGGTGTCATTGTAGACAACATGCTGAAACCTTCTGACCAATGTGCAGCGATAACCTCCCTCCCAAAAAATAAAATCAAAGAAGATATAGCAGAACTGGAAAAAGTTCAAAGAAGAGCGACCAAGATGATAAAGGGGATGGAACTCCTCTATTATGAGGAAAGACTAAAGAGGTTGGGGCTCTTCTGCTTGGAAAAGAGATGGTTGAGGGGAAATTTGATTGAAGTCTACAAAATCCTGAGTGGTGTATAATGGATACGAGTGGATCGGTTTTATTACTGCATCAAAAATTACAAAGACTAGGGAACACTTGATGAAGTTACAGGGAAATACTTTTAAAACCAATAGGAGAATTTTATTTTATTTTTTTTCACTCAGAGAATAGTTAAGCTCTGAAACACATTGCCAGAGGATGTGGTAAAAGTGGTTTATGTAGCTAGTTTGAGACTGCCCGTATAATGCATGCACCAGTGCCTTCCCTCCCGAGGTTGGCTCGTAGGACCATCAGTTCAGTAAGAAAGCTAAGAAGCAGATCTGTCAGCTGTCCCTGGATAACACTTGTTACAGACAAGTAACTGTGCTTTATCCCAGGACAAGAAGGCAGTCTATTCTCATAGATGGGATTCCCTAGCCACCAGAGAAGGGTTGGAGTGAGGTTGACATCTAAATAGAGAATGTAGAACAAAAGAGAGGGAACAGAAACCCCATGTAAAATCGAACAAAAGAAAAACAAGTGGGGAGTGGGATAGACATGTCAACCTAGAGCCAAACAATCTTTATTTCTATGAACTCAAAATATAATACATATAAAACCACATAAAATAAAGGTGCTATAAATGAAATGTCCTTAATGCGGAAGGATCCAGTTGATGACCCAACACGGTCTGTGTTTCGGCCTCCGGGTGAAGGCCTGCCTCAGAGGTGTGATTATTGGTCCATTGGTCCACTAGGTGTCACTCCAGTGCTGGGAATACAAACTTTAAAAATAAAACCTGATACGTCTGCTGGACTCTAAAGAAAACTTGAAACATCTGCAGGACTTGTAGAAAAATCAAAAGCTCCAAACCAGGATACACAAAGGTCTCCCGATCAAGGTTGATATGGTCTATCCCACTCCCCACTTGTTTTTCTTTCATTTATTTAAACAGAGAATACATTTTGTAGAACTGCTTGGCCAAACTGACTATCCTATCTGGAATGCTTCTTCAGACAATAATGGGATGTGAAAGTATGAATTGAGGACCAGGTTGCCGCTTTACAAATGTCCGCAATGGGAGTTCAACGCAGATGGGCTACTGAGGTTGCCATTGCTCTAACTTTATATACTGTGACACAACCTTCCAGCGACAGCCTCAGGCCGAGCATAGCAGAGAGAGACACAGTCCGCTAACCATGTAGAATCTGTTCTCTTGCTTACAGGAGCTCCCAGTCTGTTAGGATCGAAGGACAGAAATAGCTGAGTGAAATTTCTGTGAGGTTTAGTGTGATCTAAATAATAAGCTAACACCCATTTACAGTTGAGAATGACACGGGGAGAAATTTCTCCCCATCCTTGCAGGAATTCAATTTCTCCGTCCCGTCCCTACAAGTTTTGTCACTGTCCCTGTCCCTGCCCCATTCTTCTTATGATTTTAAAGTGTTTGAAGCTTGTGCAGATGAGGACAGAGCTTGAAGGAATGGGGTAGGGACAGAAAAAGAACTCGCTGGGATGAGACGGGAAAATGAGCTTCCACGGGGACAGGGAAAAATTTGTCCCTTGTCATTCTCTGATTTACAGTCCAGTGTATGGCACACAGCTTCACCTAGATGTGAATGTGGTCTTGGGAGGAAGACAGGAAGAACTATAGACTGGTTGAGATGAAATTCCGAGACTACATTAGGGAGGAATCTTAGATGAGTGCAGAGGACAACTCTTTTATGATAGAATGTTGTATAAGGTGGATCTGAGATAAGTGCTTGAAGTTCACTGACCCTGTGTGCGGAAGTGATGCAGATTAAGATAACCATCTGTGAGAATATGCTGCCTACTTGTCCTTGGATAAATACATTTACATAAGTTCAATGGCTGGTGTAAGTGCTCATGCCTAAATGCATACGTGTATATTTATTTATTTTAAAAATTATATACCGTATATTACCTATTGAGCATGGGGCATTGACGCCATTTGTGAAAGTTTCAGGTTTGAAAATAATTCTACATGCAAAATGACACCAGCGCAAGGTTTTAAAATTATAACCAGGATTTATTGAATTATTGGTTCTATTTTCCCATTATTAGATCAAAAGAATAGCATAATTGCTTACGTTGCGCTCATGGGAGATCATCATCGTGGCCAAAGGCTGGCCTTCTCACAATGGTCTCGTTTTTCTATCTCATTACAGTCTATTATATAACTTTTGGTTTAGTGACATCATCAAGTTTGACGACCAATAACATTTCTATGGGTGGTCTTAAAGTTTAGACAAAGAAACATTCCTCCATGTTTAAAAGTTATACAAAGTTTCAGATGATTTCTGAATTAACATTAACATTCAAAAGAATTCACAATTATTAACATGGTAAATTCTCAGTCCTTCCATGCTGACAAGTTCTGAGCCTTAAAGGAAAAAAAACTCCTAAGCTGACAGATTCAAATTGCACAGCCTTACACAGGAGAAAAAGGGGGGGTTAAATCCCCCTCTCCTCTTCCTGAAGCATGGGCTTCCAATGCCCCCCTTCTCCCTATTCTTGAGACTGACTCTAATTACTTCCAGATGTTATGCTTAAGATTTTTTCTTAATGTTTCTGCTTATAAACATAAACCATTTATATTTCCACAATCATATCATCACATATTACATTCATGGGCCCCAAACATTCATAATTTCATTCATATTTTGGCCATTCATACTTCATACATTTTATATCTCAGTTTGGAATATGGAATCTGATATGCTTTTCCTAACTAGCCTGAGCACATCTGTTTTCAATTAGAACCACGAGGCTAAAGGCGGGAAGCTGAACAAAGAACAGAAACTATTCACTGGCACAAGATGCTGGCCTAAGACAGGACAGTCATAGTACATACAAAAGAACCTCCATGTAATCATGTAATCATGATTTCCACCATGATTTAGTTCAACAGCAAAGTACACAAAAAAAACACCATTCTTTTCCTTATATTAATCTTTAGTGTGTTTTCTCTGGCCTTAGCTACATTATATTTAAATGTTTTATTCACCTGTTTTTCGTACGCTTCTATTTGGGCGTGGTCCTTAACTGACACAGAATTGTCTCTAACTAGAATTACCCAGAACCATATGAAAAACTGGCGCTACAAAAATACTGCACTATCATGCTTCTGACATCCATTGCATCGTACCATAAACAGCACGCTAGCCACCACGAGCCACGCGCCACGCGCCATGCGCCACGACTCAGTCCCCTCTTGGATATTACTGAATTTATGAAGTAATATTCATAATTGAGCTCGTGGTCTTATCTGTGGCGCTGGGGTTTACTCTGGGTACGGTTCTTCTTATGGATCAGTGTGTGTCTGTGCAAGTATATTCTTTTAATGCCAATTAGATAGCAAAAGCCAGAAAAATGTACTACCTAGGCCTGCAACGGCAGGTGCCTAGAAGATCTTACCCAAAGCTTACTTGAATTCTCTAGTGAGAATGCAAGCAAATCCCATCCACTATTCTAGATAAAACCCATCTAAGTGTACATTTATGTAAGTTGCTGTCTAAAACCATATCATATAGGAAACTTACCATTCCAGTGGTAGTTAGACAGTCAGGCCTAAATTCTCTATTACTGCGTTTAACTTAGGCGTGCTTTGGACGTCCGCTGCAAGTGAATAATTACGGAGTTAAGGGTCTTAATTGATGTTAATTGGGTAATTAACGACACATAGACGTCCCTAGGTAGTACATAACGAACTAACGTCTATTGAACGCATAGTCCCGTCTGCAGCTCTGGACGTGGGCGTTCCGTGGGCGTTCCGTTGGGCGTGCCAAGTGGGGACGCTAGATAGGCGCTACTTGGGCGAACGCGTGCGTCTAAATCTCGTGAATTATGTAGACGTAAGAAACCCTGGTCTAGCTTGGATTTCAATGCCGTTTCAACTATCGTAATTGCGGCTCTTTGTTAGACGCGAGGCAGACGTCCGCTGTGTTTTTTCATCAATAATTCCAATAGTGAATTTCAATAGGTATATTTCATCTTTTCTCTGTCCGAATAAATATAATGACACCATAACAATGGAACACATTATATTGCATGGATAACAAACCACATTTCATCCCAAACCATAATATAATTTTCACATGGCTTTTACAACCCCCTTTTTTGTCTCAACAAACAGCACTGCAATCGGCTCTCTTTTGAAAGCAAAGAAAAACCAGCACACATTATCAGCACTTAAAAAGAGAATAAACAGATACACACCTTAACAATCCAGCTTCCCTCATTGCAAAATGGAGGTGTTCAGTTGCACAAAACTGACCTCATTGTGACCTCATCAATCTGCATCTTCCAGTAATATGCCACAATTAAAAGACGTGGTGGGTGTTGAACCCACAACTTCTGGATGTTAGCAGCACAGGCTGGGCTCCTAACCGATAGAGCTACAGCTGCTTGACTGAACTGTCCGTGCTTCATTAGGTATCATATCAGGATGAACTCAAATAAGTTTAAGCAAAGGAATGCCTAAAGATTTGGAACGTTTTCAAGTAGAAAACAAATATGAAATATGTATTAAAGAATTGCAGCACAAATAACGCCTAAACGGAACCGATTATTTACAGTCCTATATGCATTAGTACAGTGCTTAGAATGAAGATTAGCGTGTGAGAAAAACGGAGCTCCACCTCACATGCATTCAAGCACACTTGGGAATATGGGTTTGGGGCTCAGTGAAAGCAGCCTACTATGACATTATAGCTAAACTCCTTTTCCCTTAGCACTTCACTAAGATATGATATGACAAGGGAACCAGAGGAATTGGAGCTGTGGGTCAGTGAGGAAAGGCACTCTCTACCAATTGTCCGGCCTTTGAGGGTTCAAATCCCAGCCTGTATTTTACTTGTGGCGTATCTGCCTTCCAGGTGCACTTTGATGATGCTTTCCACTTCTTATAGGAGTTGAATATAACATTTCTCCATTTAAACATGGCATACGTTGTTAGTTTTTATCGTGGTAAAGTATACATTTCTGAAATGGTGAAGAAATGGCAGAAAGCGGTATAAGCAAATCCAAACTGCTATAAGCACAAGAAAGCATTTGTAGCTCAACACGCTAATGCTCCTTTTCTGAGCTTTGCCATCTAAAACTCCCCAGTTCGACTCCCACCTTTGCTAATTTTAATAAGGTCCTAGTTTTTTGCTATTAGCTCTTATAACATTTCCCTTTGCAGGCAAACCTATTTTCAACTTACCATGGCTGGGACATCCTAAGCAGTGATGAGAGCACATTAACCAGGCGATCCACAAATGTCATCTTGCTGTCAGAGGAAAGGTGTCTCTCATCACTGCTTAGGATGTCCGAGCCATGGTAAGTTGAAAATAGGTTTGCCTGCAAAGGGAAATGTTATAAGAGCTAATAGCAAAAAACTAGGACCTTATTAAAATTAGCAAAGGTGGGAGTCGAACTGGGGAGTTTTAGATGGCAAAGCTCAGAAAAGGAGCATTAGCGTGTTGAGCTACAAATGCTTTCTTGTGCTTATAGCAGTTTGGATTTGCTTATACCGCTTTCTGCCATTTCTTCACCATTTCAGAAATGTATACTTTACCACGATAAAAACTAACAACGTATGCCATGTTTAAATGGAGAAATGTTATATTCAACTCCTATAAGAAGTGGAAAGCATCATCAAAGTGCACCTGGAAGGCAGATACGCCACAAGTAAAATACAGGCTGGGATTTGAACCCTCAAAGGCCGGACAATTGGTAGAGAGTGCCTTTCCTCACTGACCCACAGCTCCAATTCCTCTGGTTCCCTTGTCATATCATATCTTAGTGAAGTGCTAAGGGAAAAGGAGTTTAGCTATAATGTCATAGTAGGCTGCTTTCACTGAGCCCCAAACCCATATTCCCAAGTGTGCTTGAATGCATGTGAGGTGGAGCTCTGTTTTTCTCACACGCTAATCTTCATTCTAAGCACTGTACTAATGCATATAGGACTGTAAATAATCGGTTCCGTTTAGGCGTTATTTGTGCTGCAATTCTTTAATACATATTTCATATTTGTTTTCTATGAGTTAAATCAAACTTCAGAGGGCTTGGACAGGTGTTGAAGAATGATCCAGTTAGGGGGGGATGTTTTTGGTGGGGGGAGGGTGTTCAGCATGAGAGAGAACAGGTTGCATTAACTATTAGACAATGGGCTGCACATAATAAAAGCTGAAGCAAAATATTGATATGTAAAGGCAAGGCTAAAGAGTTACCAGGTGTCCTGGCTGAGAAATGAATATAACCTATTTGCTAACCTTACTCAAGACTTGAACCCCCTGATGTATGGACGATGAAAAAAGCAATGCCTTAAGGCATAGAGCTATAGAGGTAACTTTGTTTAGAACATAGAGCTTAGAGATGTGAAGGAAATGACTACAACGTCACTACAGCTGTATATTGCAAAACCACATCCAATGCACATCCAATTAGATTTGAATCCTAACGGTTTCTATGACGTCCGCCGCTAATTAGGCGTGCTTAGTATATAGAAAGCTTTGGCACAGCCATTTTCCCTATGTAAGACCCCCTCATGTGAGTTGGTGTTTGTGGTGTTCCGTTTCCTCAATGATGAAACTTTGTGCTATGAAACTTGCCTGTTCTCCTTTATACTCCCTTCTGCCTTTGACACTCCTCCCCACCCCCATTATCTGTATTTCTTTCGTTTATGGATTTTTCTGGGTGTTGGTGTGAGGGATTGTTGAGGACTTAAATTTTGTGTTAAGTGTGGAGGGGAATCAATTGTTAGGGAAAAGAAGGGGCCAGGCCAGGTTACACACAGATGCCTACACCCACCACTCTCCCTGCTTTCAAAATGTCATGGTCTGCCCCACTTCCATTTTCCATATCTGCAACTCTCCATGCAAGAAATTCGATTTCCGTTTTGGAGCCAT